>NC_135247.1:17039511-17657082 GCF_947623445.1 Clavelina lepadiformis
CTAGGATCAGTTAAGAAGTGAGAAATATCAAAAATGATCGGCAAAGCAAGTGTTTTCGTCCTTAAACACGAAATGAACAAATGCGAGGTTAGATCTGAAGAGTGCTCGTGGAGACGTCGCTTTTTAGTTACAAGACTCATAACTAAAATTATGACTTCAGTGAAACTCAAGTCATATATACCTTTTAGTCAACAGACAACTTTGTCTCATCAATTTTTGTGGACAATTTTCAAAACGATTTTAAGAAAATCTTATTTTCAACATCAATCGACTTTTTTCGAGTGACTTATAGAGTAGGGTTATTGGGGTCTCTTATACTTTTGCACTTCGACTTCAAGGTCTGAATAGGAAGGAGCTATGAGGTAATAGAAAAAAACATGACGTAATAATTCTTCAATACTCGATCCAGGTATATATGGAAGTGCAAAAGTAGAAGAGACCCAGCTATTGCATACAGGCTTTATATAAACCTATTCTATTTCGTTGAATAAGATAAATATATTACCAACGATCAAATGATCTACTTAACACAAAGAAACTTGTAACGTTTAACTTATCGTAACCTATCGTGTAACTTACCAACTTACTATAAAGTTACCTTTTACACAGGTCGGTATTTGACCCCAGCTTTTATTTTGATTGCATCTACCGATAGTATTTCCTTCTAATATGTAGCCTTGGTCACAATTGTAAGCAATCTCAGTTCCATAAAGAAAACCAAAGCTTCTGATTTCGATTGCGCCATTTTCAGGCGAAACGGGCGTCTGACATCTAATAACTGTCAACAAAAAGTCAAAAACATTTTTTAAATCATAACTTTTGCAGCCTAAATCGTCTGCATATAACCTACAGCAAGTAAAATTGTATAATGTCTTACGTCTGCATTCCGGCCTTGAACCAGACCATTTCTTGTCAGAACGGCAAGTCCTGCTTTCGTTCCCATAAAGCATGTAACCTTCTCTGCAGTGGTAGAAAATGTTTTTCTTGTATGTTCTTTGGTTGCCGACGACCCTTCCAAATCTGAGGTCTGGGAGTGGGACACATTCTGCATCTGCAAATAAGTTCACATCTTTCCGATCGGAGTAAAGATGACTGAAGAACATATGAATAAGAATCTTTTTAACCTAATGTATACCAGATACCATTTGACCGTAAAACATAAATTATATGGATATAAACGAATTCGTTTTTATATAACAAAACTAATTTTAGGTTGTAGCGAACAGCTCACAAATGCCTTCCCCTATAAAAAAAAAGCCGTTACTTAAAACAGTTATCATTTGACGTATGTAGATATGAAGAATTGCAAATCAACAGTGAAATAAATGTCAGATAAAATTATGTGACTTTGGTAACTATGTTTGTATTAGTCGCAAGACATAATTTTATCAAGACATATGTCATAATTTTTCAGTGATCTGCAAACAATTTCCTGTTCAACGTTTTCAACAGCTGCGGCTCTGCTCGCTCGTGCGTATGTTTCGTTGTGAAGTGTTTTCCTGCTAAGCAAAAAAAAAGATTTTTTATAGCCCTATTAGCTAGCGGCCAGAATTTTCATTATTGTTCGAAAATGACCCAGTTGAGAAGACGTTAATATTTTGGTTGTCTCGACTCAATGTTATGTTTACCATGTTAACCAACAAAGAATAATACAATCAAGATAACTCGAAGTGACAAATTGTTCTTGTTGACGCCACGACAATTGGACAGCAACTAGCGACAGTTGTATAGGATTTAACGCTTATCTGATCGTGTTAGCAGTCGAGCTTACATAGGCAGCGAAATTACAAATAGTATAAACTGAAATCACTGCTAAGAAAATGTCTGTAAACGGACAAGAATATTCAGCACAAACAATCGAACTTTCTGGTTGTGAAAAGTTCGCACGACCTTGGACACTCATAATAATCGATAGACCAGAAGTTACAATCAACTACGTGCTGCAACTTTATGACTTGATGGTGTGTTCGACCTGTTGTTAGAGCGTGAGTGGAATGGGCAAGTGATGAGAGAATATACAGATAGGATAAGTGTAGTAATGGCAATAAAAGTAAATTAGTTGACGGATGCGAAAAGCAAACAACTTCTCGTCATCAACCCCGACGGATATGACATATCCAACAACACTGTCTGCAATACTCCACGTAGAGAACACATCCGGCGCATTCTGGATGACAACACGACCCAGTAGCTCTTATCTCAAATCTAATTTGTGAGTGGCCAACAGTACACTTGTCTCAAACGATTAAAACAAGCCAATGGTTTTACTTGAATCATTTTAATATTTTAATGTATACCGTAACCGATTCCAATTGAAGTAAATAACATACGATATTTTTGCTTTTTGCGTTGTACATACCTGGATTAAAACAAGACATTCCACAAACATCGTCGCATTGGCATCTTTTTGATGCTCCCCGGCAATCTGCATCCGTCAAACATGATTTCCTACATTGTCT
Organism: Clavelina lepadiformis; assembly: GCF_947623445.1. Classification (NCBI taxonomy): domain Eukaryota; kingdom Metazoa; phylum Chordata; class Ascidiacea; order Aplousobranchia; family Clavelinidae; genus Clavelina; species Clavelina lepadiformis. Next base: position 17,041,971 of record NC_135247.1, read on the forward strand.
TCCTTCTTCAACAAGTGACAAATTTCTGGGGCAATTCTCCTCTAAAAGCGGAAATCATTAAATTGATATCCACAAATACTTCATTCGAAATACTTATACTAAAAAGTTAGTATAAATAATATACCTTCATTTAAGGTGGCCTTAACCCAAAGCATTAAAGGCAAAAGTTTGGTATAAAATCCTGGGTAAATCTGGGTTCGGCCATTTGCATCATATAAAGTGGCACAACCCAAACCCCAACTAACTATACCCAGTTGAACCCAGCAAGCGCTTTCACCGGTTCCCCTTTTAATCTTTGCAAAAAATAGTGACAAAAATTTAGATTATTTCCATCTCAAAATTTTGTGGTATATCTCGAAAAACGTCTCAACAATTAAACAAGTTTTGATACCCGTCTAACTAATGCTCCACCGCTATCACCGGAACAGGTACCAACTGGGCGACCAACATTACCACCAATACCACACATCATCCTATCTGTGAATGCCATTGAATCTGAAAATCCATCGTTTATCATGGGGGGAATTGTCTCATTGCATCTAAATTTTAAAACTAGAGCATGAATTATAAAAGTTTTGAATTAGATATCTTGTATAAAAACAAGTAAAACACATTGAACGATCTTGTGTGCTACATTTTCATTTGCCTAAATCCTAGATGATTTTTCTTATTACTCTGTTATTTAATTTATCGTTGGAAAATTCAAATTTGATATTCCCTATCATTTGAAACAAAACTAATATATTTCCAAACCTAGATTAGCTCCTTGAAAAATATAGAGGATTTAATGGTTTAATTCATAGTGAGAGATACCAAAGAAGTAGTTTCGGTTTCCTTAAAATCCTTTCATTTCATTACAAATGTGTGCTGAAGCAGCATAACGTTTATACCTTACACGCAACTTCAATCTTATTGCTGCTTGTTATAGCGTTTTTGCGGGAGAATACTGTTCAGTGACGCCAAACCCAGTTACAACAGCCAAAATATTTTTGTCATCCCTGTCATCCTCTTGGTATACCCAAGCACCTGAAACAAAAAAATATTGAAAGTGTAGAATATCTAAATAAAATTCGATTCAAAATCATACGCATTGCAAGTCAGGATAGAAATTAACCTTCTTTCCTGCATCTTGCAGCTTCATTCTCCCTTTCATTTATTATTCCTAAACCTCTCAGATGATCCCCAGCACAATTGTTCTCCATGCATGGCAGGCAAACTGGTTTAATGTAAGTTGTGTAATTCAACCAACCACCTTCGTTTGTTTGCTGCCATTGGTTGCCATTTTGATCATATTGTCTGCCAATTTTTATCTAAAAGTAATTGTTTTTTATTGTTCTAGTTTATGCCAATAATGCTGAATATAGGCAAAGTATATGCGATGCTGTAACTATTACAGCAAAAACAATATTACCCTAAATAATTTTTTAATTGTTGCTCGATTTTATTTAAAAGTTTTCTTTTAAACAAAAATAAAGCAATTTATCTAACTTTTAAATAACATTAAACGTCACAATAACATAGAGATAATATTTATCACAACACCATCTACTTTGTTTTATTTTTACAGAAGTCTGTATATTACTCACCAAGGCAATATCATAATCATAGTTAACCAGTTCTTCCCTGTAGTTGGGATGTCTGATTATTTGAGTTGCACCGAAAACCTTCACATGTGCTGGTAGTAGGTGGTTTGACAGGGTTGGGATTCTATGCAAGCCTTAATGAAATGTCTATATTTGAAAACATAGTGCAGTATATGTCGGCACAGCACGTAAAATCCGTTCAAATACATTAGGTGGATACTGTACATCTACAATTGTACATCATACAATGACTAAAGTCAGAATACACTATTACATTATACCACTTATGAGAGCAATGCATTATAATTATTATTATTATTTCAACCGCTCTTATTTTATAACATACAACTTTAAATGCAAGGTAGAATATATACTTGACAGATAACAGAGTGAATACGAATATGTTTTATGCTATAGCAGAAATTTTATACTAAATCAGCAATGACAATGCAATGAACCATTAACATTCTCACCAAAAGTAAGCAGGATGCGTTGTTCCCATTCACCAATTTTTCGAAACGTTCTGTCATCATTAAACAAATGAGCGGCAGTCAGGACCCACTTATTATTTATCATTGATCCACCGCCACGAAATCCTCCACCATGACTAGCAGCGTACGTCTAAAAATTGACAAACAATCTACATATCCAACAATAGCGATGGATTTCAAAGTTGAATTCACTATTCATTGAATACGTAAATAAGAGCTCTCGTATCAAAGTGTTTAATTATATTTTTATCTTTGACAAGTCGTAAATAATTATTTGAATAAAATAATACTCAAGTTAATCGTCAAAACACAGGTCTAGTACAGTATTGCTTATAATTTCCATGTGAATGCTTTATCATCATATGCACAATAAAAAAAACTTACATGGGAAACAGAAGAACGTTGTATGGTTATCACAACATGCCAGAGCCAAGCGGCGGTATTTGCATCATTCCCGTTGATAATTCTACCAATACCTGCAAAGTTTCTTATATTACCAATATCACCAGCTTCACCACATTTACTGCTATTGTTGAGAAGACCGCCTGTAATTAAAATGTAAAGTTGAACGAAGTAGAGTTGAATATATATTAACGTAAAGTTGAATCAATATATAATAATTATTATTATACTATAAAAATCTATTACAATGTGTACCATGTACAAATGAGCAATATAGCCTATAACTGTAAACGGTGAATCCTGTACCACCATAAACTGGTTTTAATGCATCCACTGCAGAACTAAAAAAGTAGTTGTAAATAGTATACATAGAATATTGAGATTATAACTGTGTTATATATACATGTACAAAAATATTAACTTGTTTTTTGCTGACCTGACACCAGCACATTGTTAACATTTGGGTTTTGTAAAAATCTGTCGAATGGTGCGGAAAGCCTTTGAAATTCATTATAGGAGCGTTTACCACGAAAACCAAAACCGAAAGATACCACGTACACCTAAAAGTGTTAACTAATACGGTATTGTAAATTTCTAATTGTAGCTTACTAATGTTCGCTTTCTATTGGTATTGCTTTCTTATTATTGTTACTTACTTTATTTTAAATTTTTTCTTCTACTTTGTTTATTAAAGTTATGTTAATGACGTCAAAAATGTGTAGAATAATTATAAAGAGATTAATAGAACATTTTAATTTTTATAAAAATCATAATTGACCTCACGCAAATTTTGGTTATGGTTTCTTTTGAGTGCTTCCATAACTGGGACAGGATAAAGTCCCTCATCATGACGCCCTATATAAAAATTAATATTTTGTTATTGTGTGCTCATATCTAACATAAAACCATTATGGAAAACACATAATTACCATGAACAAAGAGAAATACATAGCGCTGGTTATCTCTGTTGGCATTAATTGATTGCTCAAGAATTTCAACCAGTCTAGATAATGCCAAGTGAGTATTTCTGCCATACCCAATATCTTGAAGCAGATTTTCTACAAAAATAGAATTCTTGGATGAACTTGCAAGTATAGTTTAACAAAATAAACGAGCGGCAAGAAACTGTTTGTTATTAACAACTTAAAAACTGAACACATTTTTAGGTATAATTTCTTTCAGTTACAAAAAACTCTACGCTTTATATGAGGAAAGAAATATGCTCTACGCTTTATGAAAGGAAAGAAACTTGTTGTATACATGAACACTCATCTTTGGCAAGTAAATTATAGCTTATGGTAACAACCTCATAATTTTTACAGCATGCATGCTATAGCCTACTTACGTCGATTTTTTATTACATTCTCTAAAACACGGTTGAGGTTTGAAGCAGAGCTTGTGGCCAGGTCATATGTGACTTGAACATTTGATGAAAAAACAAGTATAGCACATTTCAATGGCTGTGTACCAGAAAGCTATTTTCATGGAAGAATACGTTATTATAACGCATAGTATTGGTACATTAACAGTCTGAGCAGAAACTGAAAGGAAACATAGCACGCAGTACACTATAAGGTCACATACACGTCTCACTTACTTGTAACATACGGTCCTGTGCAAATTTTATAGAACTTCGAACTAAGTCATCCCTAACATCTTCAGATATGTCAAAGATAATATAAATTTCAGGAATTCTTGGCTGTCCAGCAAATATACGTTGAATGCTAACACTCTTAACTAGTTGTGTTGAGTGCACAGTTGCTCTTTGTAATTTGTCAATCACTTGTTCATTGCTTTGTGGATGAAAAGGATCTGTTGCAAATGCACTAAGAGTTTGGAAAAACATGCTAGTTAACGATCTTTAACTTAGGTAAGGATTTGTTTTTCAGTCTCAGTTATGAAGGCCAAAGTGGTATACCAGCATTGGCATCAGCTCAAATGTAAAACTTTTATTTGAGAGCAAGAAATAGACTACGCGATGGCATGTTTTTCACCATCAAATATATTAAATTTTGAGCAGCATAAAAAAATAAACGTTGGGCTTTCGAAAATAAGATATTCAATGTTCCAGAAACCATTGTTTTTTATCATACTTATGCACTTTGGACTTCCTCAATCACTCCATTCTAGAAAGTAATAGCACTCCTGGCGAGCTTCACCGATCATTACATAACCAGGATCACATTCAAACTCGACGAAGTTGCCAACACTGAAATTTTCTCCTTGTGTAAGGCGACCATTGATAGGAATGCCAGGGTGAGGACAACGAATTTCATCGTCTAATAAAAACGTGCAAAGTACTCTCATCAAAATGTTGTATTGCAGTAACACTGCTTTGGTATAAATCTTGTAAGGAATGAAGGTGGTATGTGACTGATTTTTGGCATAGGCCTTCATTAATGAAAAACTATACAACCTATGATGTCACAAACAGTGTCCTCTCCGCTCCATAGGCCACTCTCAAGACAAGTCCTCTTCCCACTTCCAAGGATCCTTCTTCCAGAGGAACACCAAAGAGTGATTTCGTGACCAACATAGAATGGTCCAGGTAAACCATTGATAACCCTGCCTCCCATCAGTTGAACAGAAGTTAAAGGATTCCCGCATGTTATTCCTTTGAAAAATAAAAATTAACCCGCAATGAAGTTGACGTTTGTTTAAAAAACTAGTCAATTAATTTTAAAAGATTTCATTGTTCAAACATTTCCTGAAAGATGAAATTTATGCGATTCAGAATGATTTTAGGAGCGCTATAGACGGATTAAAGTGTTTTGAAAATATGATAGCCTATGTCCTATAGCCTACTCTGAAATGATGTTATAAATTAGTCTTTATAGTCCGAAAGAAGTGTAATAGTCTAAAAGTGTATATTCTATGCTTGGCATAAGTTATAATATGGGCCTAACTACCAGAAGGGGAGCGTTTAACTTTAAAGGAACAAACATCAAAATGACTAAATTCCAATGTATTTACTCTATTGCGTATACAGTAGAATGAATAAAAGCCATGGGTCTTACTCCGGCATGATACTCTAATTCCATCCCATGTGCCACCTCCAGTGCATTTTCTTTCGTAGTCGCCAGTTCTTAAATAGAAACCAGGTGTACAAGTGTAATAAGCTCTTCTCTGAAATCCTTCTCCTGTGTATGTGATGCGAGTATTCTCTGCTGGCGGTGCTCGGCCGCAACTGATATCTGGCCAAAAAACTTCGCATAACTTGTCTTGCTGATGCGGCAAAAACGTGCATGACGTCGAGTAAGTTACGTGCCTTATAAAGACAAACTTCAAACAAGAAATTTTAAGTTTCTACACACGGGTCTACGGGCTTAATAGCAAAAAGGGGAAAAATACCATATCGAGTAAGAAATTTTCTACATTACGACAATTTTCTTGTGACAATGTAAGATAGTCTTGAGTTTCTATACCAGGATTGACGCACGATCGACCGCAATATCCATCGCATAAACAACGAAGTCCTTCATCGCAGTGCTGGTCAGTTTGGCAACCTCTACCGCAAACCAAATTGTATGCTCTCGCCTTTCTGAAGTTGTAACGTCGGCATGATACTGAAAAGTAAATATCGTAAATATTACCAACTACAAACAGATAGCAACGATTCATTTTCTCCAAAGTGTTTTGTCTATAGTTAATATTTGCATTTTTGATAACTGTAGGTCATAACTACACATACAACCAACTAACATATGCAAACAGTTGATCCTGTCCAACCACTTCTTCCATGGCAATAATGTGGAATTGTTGGAACCTGCTTAACGTAACCGGGAGAGCAAATATATTCGGCGACGTCATCGTAAAGAAACTGGGTGCTTGTCGATGGGACTGACAAACGATTTGTTCCTCGATGAACTTGAAATTCCTCAGCGTTAGGGATTGCTGGAAGTTGACTACAAAACTTACCTGAAATCATGAAACCGATTTTTATACCAACAAAACAGGAATAAAATAAATGCATAAGTGATAAAACCTGTGCAGAAAAATGCAAAACTACCAATCGTTGGTGTTCTTACCACATTTGCAATGTGAAAAGGCATCCTTTAAAACAAATTAAACATTTTTTCGGCAAATTTTGATTAAATGGGAATGTTTTACAACTAAAGTGTGACAACATTAAAGAATTTGCTTTAATTTGAAATTGTTTTTCCAAGTAAAAACAAAAAATGTCAACCTTTAAGGAATTGATTGAGTAATAATAGAGATATGGAATTATGATTTCTTAGTTTTTATAGCCTGTATTTTTAACGAGTCGCATAAATGCTTGGTTTGCATTGATTCTACTCTATGACTTTACCAACTTTTATAGAGATTGTGAGATTATATTTAAATATCAGGCGTTACATCGGCGGTTTACCATCTGTTCATTTGCGCAAATTCGAAGTTGCAACTTGTTAATATTGGTATTTGATATCGATATCGTTAATATTGATATCGAAGTTGCTTTCTGCACTTGAAGTGAGAAGCAGGTGCAAAAATAAGTTCAAAGGATGGTTTGCAGTAAGTGTACCGAAACAAATCTGGACAGGCTACTTTACTTTGGAAAATGTATCGAAAGCAGTATTCTATGAGCGCTCTCTTGTTACAAACAATATAAAAATATACTAAATCAACTGAAAACAACTCTTTGGATGCATTTTTAAGTGTAGGCCTATACACAATTTATAATCATGTATTTTATAAATTGACGGTAACTATAGTATAATGCAAAGTCGTGTGCCATAGTTAAAACTAGAAACATATACAGGTCGCGTCCATAATTTGCTGGTAGAAAGTGCTCGATCCATTTAGAATACAGTATATGGAACGCAAAACTAGTCCCAGTACATTGCTGGAACCTGTACAGTACAATTTTTAAGGTACAATTATAAGCGTTTATCGGTAGGACCCGTTACTTTAGATTATCATTGTGCAAATTCGTGCACATAAATACTGTACTTATGCACAGATTTTAGTAAAATATAGCAATCAGTTAATTGCTCACCTAAATTTATGCACGAATACCCGCACTCATGATCACATAAACAAACTTTTCCATTTTTGCACTTGCTGCTGTCTGATGAACAATCTTTACGACAAGGTCTACCCACAGCAGCTGCAGCGTTCAAATCTCTTGGAGGGCATTGCGCTGTAAGACATCAAGATGGTAATGGATGGTTTACAAATTATCCTGATTGTTTTTCGAGTTTCTTAAACAAATAATCTAGAGTTATAGACCAACTCAAACTAAACACAAACCAGTTACTATTAGAAGACAAAGTACTTAACAAACTTCAAATGGAAACATACCGGTAGCATATGTCATCCAGAGGACAAAATGTATATAATAATATTTTTTAAACATTTTAAACTTATCACAAGTTAATATTTGCTTGATTTTTCAGATCTATAATTTAAATAAATAAATAAACAAAATTTATTGATTAAAAGTTGCAACACTTTTTACAAACTGTCGAACACTTTATTTGTTCAATTTAATTTAAAGCGGGCCATTATCCAACGCTATATACGAAATGTTTTTTTGTAAACCAAGATTTAATAAATCAAACAAACTCATAATTCTAAGAAACACCAACTTTCAAGACAATGCATAAAAAAATTTACGCTTGTCAGTTCATATAGTCATTGAGATGTTAATCTTTCAAAGTTATCGGTTTTAGCTAGGTCTTCGCCTTGACTGTATATGCGTTGTACCAGATTGCTCAAATCTCACCGATGAACAACGAAATAAAGTAGCCACCTCTCAAAGCAACACTGCGTCTTGCTCGTCTCAGTTTTGTCATAAGTTCTGACAAAGACAGCAATTTGTTCCAACTCCGGAAGTAGTTCATCCGACTTGACGTCTGCCGTGACCTCATGGCTGCATTAATTGCGCATAAACAAGTTCAAATCAGCTTTCTTCGAAAGCTTCGAAAAATAAGAAGCTTCGCTTTGAAAATTTTGTTTCTTTCAGTAATTAAAGCGTTTATTTTATTCACGGGTAAAATGTGCGTAAACATGACACAGTATGCATCATCCTATACTGGTAAGACTTTGTGGTATAAATACATTGCGTTTATACAGTAATGATAGTCAATTTGAGAACAGTTTGTGTGAAGTATAAGTCTTAATTTCAATGCAAAAGTTGTAAGCAGCAACATAATTGATAATGAAATAATAATCAAAATACTGTTGGAAACAAGACGTTGGTTAGATGCTTTAAACCTTGCAAACCCAACAACAAGTTTGACGTCGGCTTGCAGATAATTATTTTAGGCCTGTTCCCGTTCATTCTAATCGAAACCACTTCGTGACTTGCTGAAATACCAGTGCCATGTTTTCCACTGTAGTTCAACACGAAATCTTTTGAATACAATGAACACTGATTACAGAACGATGTTGTTGGCATATTCTAGAGTCAACAAATGCGACAAGACCTTCTCTAAAATACTAACCATATCTCTTGGCTAAAGGTTCTTATTTACTTATAAAGATATTTTAAAATTTAAATTGCTACTCCACATGATAGGCACTCTTAATAAACCTTAAGCCAAGAGCATATACACAAAATGACATTTGTACTATTTGAATAAAAGTTTGTCTAAACCTGGACTTGAAAACTTCATAGCGTCGGCTAGTAGCAAGCGATCACTGGATCGGCTAAATTGCACTGGCAAGAGTAGTAGAGCGATTGTGTTTATGCTTTTCCTTTGATTTATGCCCACTGTGAGCGAAATTATGTCGGTTTACAATTAACAAGCTAACTCTAGGTTTACTTACAATATTTTCTTGTATTACTTGAATGCTCAAACCTGGATTAAAACATCATGAACGCACGCCCTAACATGAACAACAAAGAGTATTTAAAACCTATTAAACAAAGTCAAAATCTTAACTCTCAAAAAGACAAAACTTACATACTTCAAAAACGCAACGTGTAAATGATATGAAGAAAAGACACTCGAATTCACCTTTTAAGTAATTCTTAATTTTGAGGAAATCTACAGTACTATAGCCCACATGTTTCATAGACAAAATCGGGCGGCCTAATGGTTTTTAGGCTAATATACTAGTAATATCATACTAATATTAATATCAACTTGTATGTAAGTGTGCAATTTTACCAGCATGTTTCTCTAATCTTTTGACTTGCGAGTTAATTATATCTGTATTTATACACGCTTAAATCAATCGGATATTTGTGCGCAAGCAATTAAGGGTAAACAAAGTACGTACACACTTAGCCGCAAAGTTTGAGTCATTGTGATGTTTTGTTACAAAAACGTTCGTCAACAGTTTTAATAATTTTTCTGTCTTCATCAAGAAAGGTCAACTGAGAAAATGTGAACAATTTGTGAATACTCAATGGCTATATGTAAATAAATATAAACATTGTACGATTTCTTTGCAAAACCACTTCTGTACTTTGTATTCTGCATCTGCAGCCCTTTTGTCAGTTTCGGTTCCATCCAAAACAGCAACAAAAATATTTTTATAATAGTTTTCAACATAGTTGTCCTCAGCATAGTGGCCAGCAGTTTTTCTTGAGCAAGGTTTGCTTGAAGAATGAAGTCGGCTTAAGTAGTAAAAAAGATGACGCTATAGAAAGCGATACAGCTGTACAGGCCATTCTATTAACACTCAGTCAGTTCACTCAATCTTCTTAAACTTGACTAAAATGACATTACTTTGCTTTCTGCAACTTTCTTCTTCGGTTTCAGTTCCATTTAGAATGCTTTCTTTTTGAAGGTAACTTTTCAAGCAGTTGTTTTCGATACAAGGCATGCAAACCGGGCGAATGTATTCTGTGTAGTTTACCCATCCGAAGTCCCGGATCGGATGTTCCCATTTAGTATGATGTGGAATTAGTTGGTGGCCTATTTTAATCTGCGAAACAACACATCGATTGCAGGTCATACATGAAAATGGTTTTCTTCATTGCAGTACGTAGAGCCTGGATTTTCACACTAATTTTAGTAACAACAACCGTAAAGCATAAATTCTATATGGTTTTATGTCGTTCTGCGAGGCAATAGATCAAGGCCCAAACTTAGAATCGCACAAAAAAAAACATTTGAAACTGGACCAGCACCAAAATGCAAAACTACAGCAATAGCGTGCTTATGTGTATTCAGTCTATAAGAAACTCATCGTTCTACTTCTCATGCATTCAAAAATAGCACAAAAAGTTGTAACAAAGTTGTCCCCTTGGTTTAAGTGAAGGTTAAGTGAGACGCAGTGCTTTTGTCGATTCCTGTAAGCAACTGTGCTAACAAGTTACCAGTAATGTTAAAAGTAGAGCGAAGTGCAATGGGTATAACAGAAAAAGCTTCTGTGATTGATTCATACAATATACAAACCTAGGATATAAGGCATATCCAATGATGAATAAAAATGTTAATGGAAAAAGAAGATGATTAAAATTTAGGCGTATCCGACAACCAACAGACACAAACAAAATGCATGAACTACACAAACAACTCTATCAAGCATTATTTCTATAATTTATTACGAGAAAATACTTACGAGAGAAACGTCAAAGTTGAACCAATAATCATAACTTTCGTGTATGACAATTCTGTCGGCGATGTATGCTCTTGCACTCGGTAACAATCTCCTGGCGGAATATGTAGGGAGGTTTTTATGAAGGCCTGTTAAAACAATGGGTGTTTACATATTTATGGTACTAAGTGAAACATGTCGGAAAATATTGTTTATATTATTTAAGAAGCAAACATGATTATTTCCCGGTTGTTATAATAGTCAAATATCCTAATTAATTTGTGATAATATGATGACTAATGTGACATACGAAATTAAATATCATTTGGAAATTTAGGTTTTTAAGTGTCGAATCAGCGAAGCATAACACTGCGTGACGTAATCGATTGCTTCCTGCTTACTGTGTGTGCACTTTGAGTTATTCAGTCTCGTTATTACGATCAACGCCGCAACATGCGCGTCTTAATGCCGTTGCTGTACCAATGTTTTATCAAACTGTATTCTATTTAAAGAAGCTTCAATATAATCAGAATATGCAGTTGTCAAGGTGAACAATTAATTCCAAGATAGAGAAAAGCAGACAACGACCTTCGAAGACTCATATAACATCGAGCGCTATAGACAATTCTATTAACAAACATTGTAGTGAAGTGGTCAACCTTACAGGTTAAGGTACGACAACAACCATTTCATTACATAGTAAAATATTTTCTGCTGAGTAAAAATCATTACCCGTATTTACTTGATTGTAAGCCGCGGCTTACAAAGTTTTTTTTTCATCATGTTTGCGGCTTAAATTCAAGGGCGGCTTACAATCAAAGGCGGCTTACATTTTTTTTTTTTACAATTTTTCCTTTGCCAAACGTATGCTTGTGTGGGATTTGTTTCAGCTTTGCGTGTAAACAGTTGGTATATGCGGCTTACATTAAATTTTTAACACTATCACATGCGGCTTACATTCAAGGGCGGCTTACAATCAAGTGCGGCTTACAAACAAGTAAATACGGTATCAGACAATGTATTTATTACGTCACACAAGAGTTCAATATTTGGCAAGAGGTCACTATTTGGCATTTCACCATCTCCGAAAAATTTGACCGGATTTATTAGAAGTTTTTCAGCTTTAATTTTAACACGGCTCGATATTTTTCTTAGGACAAACTATTTAGGAGGGGGCATTGGGCCATGCCCAAAATGCAGTAGGCCTATCGGTAAACTTTTAGAGAAAGATAAAAAGCATAAATATTAAAAACAAGGCTTAAATTTCACTGAAGATCTTGAACAAAACTCGTGACGTAATGTTCGTTTGGCGATTTCAGGTTCAGTACTAGACATGAAAATGGTCATGGAACGGAGCCATACAGCATATCGTAATTGCAAATAAGCTACAATGTGTTCTTTTTTCTGAAATTATATTCTTGCGGCGTCTGTTCTCGAGTTAAAAAGTTAGGTTAGATGTAAGTAGATATATTGCATTATTGCTATATTGCATGTTTTATGTCTTTGGGCTTTGCCACTTTTCCTGCTCCTTAACTGTTCGTGAGCATATTGTTGTATTGTGCTTTAACATGCCATTAAAGCGTTGCCATTTGCTAATTAATTTCAACACTTGCAACATTTGGCATTATGTAGGCTTACCATACGTCCCGTTTTAGCCGGGACAGTCCCCCTTTTTAACGTCTTGTCCCGGCGTCCCGATTGGTCAGCCAAACGTCCCAGTTTGGCATTTAGTCAGCCAGCATAGGCATACCGCATAGAAGCCATACACGAACATTAGCATGTTCCTATTATTGTTTTTGCTGTGTAGCGTACCGGTACTTCTTGAAGAAAAATTCGTGATCTTGTTTGTTATTTATTTCATTTTATTCGATAAAAATGTTATTGTGACGTCATATATCGAAAGCGTCCCGCTTTGAAGCCACAAAATTATGGTAAGCCTAGCATTATGGTGGGGCATCACGGCGATTTTATTTTGTGGTTCAATAATGTTTTTCCGCAAGTCCGCTAAAATCCCCATCTTCCCAACGTGGGCTAGGCTATGCTAGGTGGACGTCATTTGATTGAGGGTTTGCGCATCCAGCCATCCACTAAAGCAGGGGTGTGCAACCTTTTGTACAAGAGGGCCAGATCCCAACAACTGGTTGAAACCGCGGGCCACACCTTTAATTAACATACACGTAGTTAAAAGCACAAAATCAATAACAGTTTCTTTCGTTATTGGTCTTGTGACTTTATTAGGGGTTATCTCCTTGCAGAAATATAAGTTAAGACGCAGGAATTTCTAAAGAAAACTGCAATTTAAATTAAGCGTCTACATTTTCCTTGAAATGCTAACTGTTCAGCAATTGACATCTTTGTGAATTGCGTTCTTGCTTTGCACAAGCTAGCCGTTAGGCCCTAATCGTCTGTCTGTGACGCAACAATACCCTATAACGGTTAGGGTATTGTTGCGTCACACACATTCAGCCAAGGTTTGATTCAGCACTGCAAGGGGATTGGAATTGATTGCACATAGCAGACTAAACTAAATTAAAACTCGTTTCGCGGGTCGCACACCGTTCAAAATTGTCACTTCTCCGCGGGCCGCATATTTTTCCTTTGCGGGCCGCATTTGGCCCGCGGGTTGCACACCCCTGCACTAAAGTACTAAACAGTATGACTATAGTAGGCTAGCTTCTAGGTAGGCCTATGGTATGGTGCGAGTACAATGACAATACTAGGACCAGCACGTGATATCGGCGAAAAATATTGTTTGGTTTATTGGCACGATGTTTTTATGATCAAACGTAAAGCCTAAATTTTGCTGATGATACTCAATTGATCTTAACTTATGGTGATAGCCTGCAGGCTTATTGGGCAGTGGTCACCCATATAGTCTAGTGGGTGGTACGTGGCCCATATCTGCTTGTAGGTAATGCACGTGGTTCAGTAACGTGCACATCTAACTTTTACACATTTATGGTGTCTTGTAATGAAGAAAGTTGGTTGTTTACTTTTTTAAACGCCAAGTTTTAACAAACATTTAAAATAAACAAAGAATTTTCAGTGCACACCAAATTTTTGTTTGTTTTGGACATGAAATATTCAATGATTTTGACTTAAAATTAAGAAATAAAACAAAGGTTGTTACAGTTGTAAGTTGTAATTATATATTTTTGTATTTACTGCTAACCTAGCTTATGTATTTTAAACTTAGCTCTACGGAAAAATAAGCTTCCAGTACCGTACATGCAGTTAAAACTAGGCAAAATCTTACGCATTTTAGATTGCATGCTTTGCTGACCACAGATTCTGATGTCAAGTCAATAAAATACATTTTATGGATTTTAAGATTCAAAGCTTTGTAGAATAAAAGCTAGTTTGCAGTTTATCACATATAAATTTATGCCAAAAATTTATTCTTTCTTAGTTTAATATATGGAGCTGATTTGAAAGCTGTTGGCCTGCATTTGTAATTTTGTATGCTTGTATTTTGTGATGCCAAGCCAAAAAGGTTGAAACTGGTATTTACGCCAGTAGTGTACAAGTATTTGCTTTTTAACCTGGTGTGTATCATACAAACCCATACAGGACTAGGCAAAATTTTTTCAGTATATTTTGCTGGTGTAATGAAAATCATATGCTACCCACCTGTGTGTAATCTTTACAATCCATTGTCTAAAACGAATGCAATTTAAAAGAAGAATCAAAATGGGATGAAAATTTCAATTGTTAAGTATAGACATTTAAATAATACTCACTCTCAAAAAATGCGTTTGGAACTTGAAAAAGTTCTATAGGCTATCACCATCCGCTCGCAGTATGTTTTTTGTTGACTGCTTTACATTTCACCTTGCCCATGTTGTGCGTATTACAATATTCTTATAAAAAAAAAACAGGTCTTGGTCAGAAGTTTATATATTTCTTGTCATACCTTCCGCACCAATGTTTGCATTTTAATGCTGAAATCAATAATTGCATTAAATTTTAGTTTTTTTTTATGCCAGTATAATAACTGACTTCTACCACATATTTCAAATAGATCAACTTGCAATACAAGCCAGATGGTTTTCTCTGTTAAAGTTTTACTAGTTACTGAGACTAGTTACTTAGCACTTGACAAATCTAATTTTGTTTTGTTGGTTCTTAAGATTTTCTAGAAATAATGTCTTTGCGACCAGTAGTATTCAGTGGGCCATCAGGCTCAGGTAAAAGCACTTTGTTGAATTTGTTGTTTAAAGATTTTCCAAATTCCTTTGGATTTAGCGTTTCACGTAAGTGGTTTTCTATTTTATCATTATTAGCAGCATAGATTTGCTTGTACTCTGTAAGTACCTGTTAAGGAATTTGCATTCATTGTCAAGTTTGAATATTTTTGCAATACAATAAAACGGTATTGCTATTTTAAACATAGTTTTAGTATATATACATACTTCTCTCGATATACTTAGTACAATTTTTATGAATAATATGTGATAAAATTATAATCTATATATACATACTATTCCAATGTAGATACAACCCGACAACCTCGGCCTGGAGAAGTGAATGGAAAGCATTATCACTTTACTACGGTTGACCAAATGGAAACTGAAATTAAAGAAGGAAAATTCATAGAATATGCAAGGTTTTCCGGAAACTTGTATGGAACAAGGTGGGAGTACAAACTAAAGAAGGGTCTAACAAGCAGCTTTATTTGACTGATTTCCATGCATCTCACTCCGTTTGCAATTTATGTTGTTTCCATTATAGCAAAATGGCTGTACAAGATGTTCTGGATAGCAAACGGGTTTGTTTGCTGGACATTGATGAGCAAGGCGTAAAAAGCCTCAAGGCATCTGATATTAAGCCGTTGTACATATTTATCAGCCCTCCATCATTAAAGGTTGGTCATTTTTACAAATTTTGTATAAAATGTTGTTGTGGCGTCTATTATATACGTAAGTCCACTAGATTTAATTTCTTGTGCATTTCAACTGTATTCTTTTTCATGGATATGTTTAATGTAATTATCGAGCCAATGTATGCATGATATTTAATAGACAATTGTGTGTCATTTCCTTTGACTGGTGAACCGGTTTTAAACTGGTTAAACAGGCTCATCATGCCCAATTGTTTCTATGTGCATGTACTTATGCGTATAGACTATTGAGCATACACACTTTAAATGGTGTATAGTTACGGTGTTGGTGTGTCATTCATACTTACAGTGCATGGGATTTATGGTTCATTTATCTGTCCAGCATATTTATATATGCAATTACATACCGCATAATGCAGTGCATATGACAATAGTTAATATGCGAATGGGTAAATTGGTAGCAAATATGGGTGTTATAATGGACAAATTATCACACCTTTGTACCCTATTAAACTTCCATAATTATAAATATATCGGTAACTGCATGTTATATATATATATACATTGTAGCTACATCGCTTTGCTTAATGGTCAGGATTCATGAACTGATATAATAGATGATACTTTAAAATTATGTATATATTTATATATATATAGCTGTTTGTATATATATTAAAAGCATTACCTTGTATATACGACGTATACATATATACAAAATTTGTACAAATCAATTTAAACATTAAGATATGTTTTACTTTTGAAAATAGATATTGCAGCAGCGCTTAACTTCACGTGGAACTGAAACTGCAGAAAGTATTGAACGAAGAATGCAGACCGCAACATCAGCTTTGGATTATAGTGAGTTCATTTAGTGGCAAAGCTTTAAGACTTATCATTTCGGGGAAGACCCACTACTTTATCACGCATGTAAACATATATATTATTTTAAACATATAGGTATGTATTTTGCAGCTAACTATGTATATAATAACACTGTATTGTACAGGCAAAGAAAATGGCGTATACGATCTTATAGTAGTGAATGATGTTTTGAAAACAGCCTACTCACAGCTTAGAACATTTCTATTAAAAGTAAGTTTGGTGATTAATGATCCTTGTTTTTTTGATTGGTAATACTGTGTAGTATCACAAGCGTGCTTAACACTTAAGATTATTGTGCTGCATGACAGCATGCCAATGCAGGGGATTAGCCTTGTTAACATTTTCAATATGTGATCTGTGTAGGGTATGAATTCGTTTTCATGAATTCTTTATTCATTTTTAAAAGTTTGAAAAATCATCATTATGTATGTAGCATGCATATCTGTTTAAATGAGTCTTAAATCTTGCTATGTATACTTCTTGTCTTCTCAGTCGATACAAAATGTTGAAAACTGGATTGTAAATGTATATATAATGTACCATATACACATAGACTACATCCAATCATTGGCAGTATTTGACAACGTGCTGTTGTTTTGACTTGGTTGAAAGGCACCTTCGTATCCATCTAAGGTTTATTGCTGTAGTGAACACGAATGGTCACCCTGAACAGACAATTAATTTTTGTTTAAGAAATTTTTATGAAATTGTGTCTCTTTGGTGTCATTGTTAGTTGCCTGCTCATCAAGAATTAGACATTTCATATCCACGTGTTTGCAGTCATTGGTTAGTTGTGTTTATTTTTCTAATACGTTCAGCATTATTAGTAGGCACTTGTTTACTTTCGATTGTAAATGCCAGTCACGCAATTGAAAGCAAGGGTATTTGCAAAAGTGATTTAGCATTTGTGGTGGTGGTGGTGGTGATGCATAGAACATAGGTCTATGCTATTAAATGCATGTATGTACATGAGGCACATGGTACGTAGCCTATGTGATTAGCGTTTCACACGATTGGTCTAAGCTGCTTTTGCCTTCATTTAGTTGTGAAATCAGTGTTACATTTACCTTATGGATTTGATCTTTTGATATGTATTATATATATAAATGCATAACTAAGCATAGTATTTTCTACTGGGTGTTGATACTTGATTTTTGATAACAATGCATGGTTGTGTAAATAACATATATATATTATATATTAATAATTATTGATAATAAAAACATATTTTCCATCTCAATTACATTATGTATGTATATATATACATATATAATGGTTAATACACACTAATATTGTTTTCACAGTTAAGTAAAATCAAACACAGCTTCTAGCCTGCAAAAGCATTAAAATTATATAAAAATCAGTACAAATTGTGTGCAAGTCGGTAATGAGCATCTGTCATACACGTGATTGCCAATTCATATTTTCTTCACGCTTGTTCAGGAATTGGACCCTTCAGTTATGCACACCCATTGAATCCAATCAGCGTGATAATTGTCGTTGCAAGAAGCGATGTATTTTTGTCGGTGCTATTTGGTTTGACATTTGAGCTGGTCTTGCTCAATTTTCCGATGTTTTAATATCAAATTGTCATCAACATAGATCAAGTGTACTGTTAACGTATATGTATATAATGATTAATCGGTTGTACTTAATATGTTGTAATCATGATATTGTATTTATCTCAGTGAGAAGATTTCAATTTCTTTATCACATTCTGGTTTAATAGGTTTTTACTCCATATTTATATCGTTGTATATTTTAAAAGATTATGCAAAACAGAATTGTCACCATTTGAATTTCCTAGTCTTTTTCACTCATGTATTGGCTAATAGTTCCTTCATTGCAGCCACCTATTGTCTTTCACTTAAGTTTCCAGTTTGTATGTCGCAATATTTTCTTAAACAAAATCTGCGCTTGGGTTTACTAGTGTAATCATCTTAAAGAATTTGATTTTTGTATTTTTTGGAGATATTCAGATTTCAGATTAATTGTTTGGACTTTGGTACTTCCTGTTTAACCATATTATGTTGACTTAAAATTGAAGAGATTTGGAGTGGTTATTCCAAATATGTAATTGAAGTGAATATATATTTAATCAATGATTCCACGTTTGAAGCAATGTTTTTTATTGATTTTGTGCTTTTAATTATGATATAGGATTGGCAAATCTCTCCCTAATCCCATGTAATCAGCATGCATTTTTGCTTTGTATTCAATATGCCATTTCTGTATGTTCTTTTGTCAGTCATGATTCAATATCTCATTGTTGTTTAAATTCCCTATTAGAACTGCAGTTTTAAATCAATTGAAATAATTTAACACCACTTGAATTGGCAGTGATATATTTACCCCTTTTGATAAATAAAAGAAGGTTACTTAGGTGTGAAATCACTTGTCTTGATTGTAAAAAGCAATCAAAGTGAGATTGAGTGTTGCATGAACAGTTTGGTGCGGTAGTGGCACATGTTTGAAAAGAGCAAGATAATGTGTATGCTAGCAATGACAGTTAAGTAATGAAACTTTAACTTTTTAAGCCTATTTTTGATTAACTGTCATGTGTTGTATTGTGCATGTTTGTTTATTCGAGCTTTTAGCAATCAATGTTTTGTCATCTAAACTTAAAGTCCAGATTTGCTGATGTGTCTTGTACTGAACATTAATATTCCATTAATTCACACCTTTTTCACTTGCGCACCAACGGTGTTTTTCAAATCTTTTCATGTCTCTTTAATTTTGCTACATTGGAAAAATCTGGACATGCATATTGTTTAATAGATTTTGTTGTAACCAAAATGACTGAGTGGCTACGTTTTTATAATATGCCACAAAATACCTCATTTTCAATGACAATATTTCCTAATACAGCACTTCCCACATGTAGAAGCAGATTCCTGCAACGAAGAGCAACAACTTCATCAAGAAGAAAATGATGATGATGTAGAAGCGGACCCAAAACCATCGGCCGATAGCCACCTACTGCAGCCTTCTAATGGCCGCCATAGTATTAATGAGATATCTTTAAGCCCTGTCAGATTGAAATCAAGTATTGATGATGATGCTCCGGCTGTCGTAGCCATTGATGCCACTTCATTGGATGACATGACAGACGCACCGGTTGTAACAACTGAGAACTTGGAGAAAAACAGCAAACTTATTGTCACAGACAGATCTTCTTCTCTTATAAATATGCAAGACGAAACAAGCGATCGTGCTTTATTTTGTGGGAAAGGTGGGAATTGCATTTTATTTTAAACTGTTAAATTGAGTTTGTAATTCGACATGATTCTCCCCAGATTTAAGTTCCTTTAATGCTCTGCAAGTTGCCACATTCCATAAAATATTGTTCGATTTTTGCTACTGTGTTGTGCACATGTTCTTAAGTTCTTCAAAACTTTTGGAACATTAACAACATTCCACATTTATTTTGCACCTGCCATGTTAAAATGCAATATGAGTATTACATTACGGAAACCCTTCTGTATTTCATATGCATTTAAGTTCATCTTATCACTGTTTCTGTAATGAGATTTTAAAGAACAGTTGTGATGATGGAGAAAGATGTTTTCATAAATGACGTGTGTATCAACTTTAGAAGTATCCGTAGAAAGTTGTTTTTCAATGCAGTGGTTTCCTGTTTGTTACACCTGCAGGTGAAATTTTGAAGAGCACGTTAATTAAATGTAATTACGTAAGTAATGACAAAACAATTAACCTCATTCATAACAGTATGACAATTGATATGTGGGAAGAATCTGAGCTTTCTACAGCTACTGTTGAAAATAATTGGTTAAGTGTGACCTAAAAGTGCATAATTGTGCGTTATTTCCTGCAAAATGCTAATCCATTATATGTAGTATTTATGCTCTACTGCTCTGTAAAATTTTTATATTTGTTTCTTTCAAAAATTGTACGATTTGCTCATATGTCAAAGCACTTTAAAATTTTTCACTCTGCAGCCGAATGTAAAAATATCTGCAATTTGCGAAACATGTCACATATCAATTTCAAACTAAATATTGTGATACTGTTGTTAATGTGTTTTGACACAACTTGCCTTTTTCAGCGTTATTTTGCCATGAAATAATGTAAATAGCAGAGTAATTCACAGCTGTATATACTCAAATATATATTCCAATTTATATTAACATGATTTTAACTTTCTCTGCCATCTGTATCTTTATAAGCCGTTCTCAAAAGTTACCTTAGACTGTTTGACACTGTTTATGTTATTGATACTGGATAAACTGTTTTTTCAAAGAACTGTTTTGTTTTAAACCTGTTCAAAAAGTAATGTTTATTGTTTTGTAAAGCCATACCAACCTGGGCCTCCTATTAGTGTATAAAGTTTTAAATGATCATGTAGAGGATTTTATTTTTAAGAGATTTTATCATTTATTTATTTGTTGCAAGAAACGCTTTGAAATTATACGTGACCTGTATATTTATACCGTAGCCTACTTGTGATTAACATTATGAAGGTACTGACATGCTGCATCATTTATACTTTATTTTGAATCATCCTGAAAGTGAAGTTTTGAAAGGCTTGCTACACGTCTCTCTTTTCCTGTTTACAAAGCAGTATGCATATTGTTAGAGTTTGTTAAAAGTTGAACTGGTGTGGTATGCTAAGTAAGTACCAAAGCTTCTGTTTGTCACGAGTAAATTTGATTATGCCTGATTACGTAAATGTATGTGATGCTCTTTTTACACTTTTTTTTTACTAGAAATGCAAAGTGCCTATGATGAGTATTATATCTCTTGCAGTCATTTCAGGAGTAGTTTAAGACAACATCTTATAATTCACAGATGTGTTTTTAGCTTTATGCTTAAATGTGGAATTAAGAAGACCACAACGTTAATAGCTTGTGGGCCCAGTGTTTCATTTTCATGTTGCGTTTGGTGCTTGCTATAAAACTTACAAGTATTTTCCTTGCAAGTACAAGGTATTTTTCTTGCTAGAATTTGCTTTGGGTAAGTGGAAATTGTCTACGGATACCTGGTGAAGCAGTTGTACGTTGTGCAAATAGTTTTTGCTTTTACACTTACGTGCACAAGTGTGGGGAGATTCTTTTATTTCATTTTAGACACGTTTTCTTTAAATGTGTAACATGTTATTTTAGTTAAACAAACACGGTGCAATTTTGCAAAGAATACTTGGTGCTCGTAGCTAAATAGGAAGTTGAAAAAGGCAGAGATAAATCTATCACAAGTTTATTTGAATAAGCTGGTACTACACTCAACACTTTACTCGGTGCATACAATTTAATCTCTGAGGTTAGTTTGTTGTTGTTGTTACTTAATGTGAACTATGGAGGATAACACTGTGGGTCAGTTACTCAGCACAATCTTTCTTGAAATGTTCATATCACATTCAGGTAATCATTTTAATTAAACTGCTTCATATGACAGATGCAAATTCAGAGATTTTGTTTCTATCAGTAGTACTCAGGCAAAGTGAAATACCAAGTAATAAAAATGAAATTGCTCAGAAAAACACTGCAATGCAAAACCATCTCTTATCTGGTGAAAGCAGCAGATTTGGTACTATCTTCGACGTTAAAACATAGAAAACATACTTTGAAAGAACGTAATGTGTAAAATGAATACTTATTCACTTCATTACCATGACTAATTTTTTTTAAACAAAATAAACACTGCCAAGTGCATATTGGTAAATTACAAAAGGGCAATACAGACATTTGTGTGAGTAATGATAAACAACTTCAATGTAACAAAATTGCAATGGAACAAAAACACACAAAAAGAATTGAAATGTTAAGGTGCATTCAGTGCAGCCGAACCTTCTCAAGACTTCACCACTTCTCTTGTAGCTAATCTTGGTCTGACATTGGTAAACCTGCAGTTGCCAAAAAAGAGAAATATGAGATATCAAGTCATACATAAAAATACCACAGATTGGCATGCACGAATTTATTGTCACAGAACTTCTTGCCCCGATCTGTTTTGTAATTTATACCTTAAAACACATATATGATCATTGTGGCGATTTTTTATGACCTAAAAATTGCTGAAATATAACCTTATATTTTGTGTCTGGTTCTTTTGCAAACAGTGCATAGCTGGGTTGGAATCACTTTACTTAGAATGATTCAACATTGTAACCAAGTAAAAAACTCATCGTCTTATTAACAAATTGTATGAAATAAATAATGATCTTCAAATTTGTTAAAAATGTGACGTCACATAAACACAACAGTGCAAGGTTGCCTACTAGCCACCATATTTGAAGTTCTTCTTATGCTCTTTACATTTTAACTACTGCGAAAGAATGAACTTTTTTGAACCTCAAAGTTACATTATGTGACACAATTTTCTGTTGCGAATTTTATCACCAACAATAAATTTTATCACTTTATAACTCAGATACTAAAAACCCTATAACATTTTTAAATTTTTATTTAGGCATTTCATATCATTTCAAATTCGTCTACTAGCCACCATACTTAAACATAATTTCTATGACAAAAAAATGTTCTAATGATCATACAACACTTTAATGTGCCACTCATTATCATGTGAAAAAGG
The DNA here is from genome assembly GCF_947623445.1 of Clavelina lepadiformis. Taxonomy (NCBI): domain Eukaryota; kingdom Metazoa; phylum Chordata; class Ascidiacea; order Aplousobranchia; family Clavelinidae; genus Clavelina; species Clavelina lepadiformis. The sequence continues at coordinate 17,065,211 of NC_135247.1, forward strand.
CAAATAAACTGCTTGATATCTAGCTAAAAAGAGACGTTTTGTACAATTACTTGGCTAAGTTTGAAAATGTGAGAGTATCTTGAAAAGGGATCATCTAAAACACCGGAAATCCCCCGGTATGGGTCATAAGATTTGATTTATATCATAACTGATTTGCTAATAAAAAAAATTCAGATATTGATCAAATTTAAAAGTGAAGAAGTTTTGTATAAGACTTACTTGCTTAGTTTAAATGGCTCTTTCTCGATTACAAGTTCCTCTTTTTTCATAAGCCGCTGTGTATATGCAATCGGTTTAAGCTTACGCCTTGGCAATTCTCGTTTTGATATGTTTTGCTGATATTCTGTCAAGTTGTACATGCCTGTCAAAAGCAAATACAAAATGTTAAATTTCCATTTTTTCCTTTTGAAGACCAACGACCACAGAATGGCAGCGAAAAGAGAGCATACCTTTAAGCTCATATCATTTTACATGGACATGGCATGTCTACGTCAACTGCCATGCAATGTTATTTACAAAACTACTTCAAATAAGTAGATCCTGCTATTAATTAACTTCATCATGGTTCTCTGTATGCGTTCACCCTTTGTTATGCTCACCAGAGTCGAGAGCATTGTTCTGATTTTCCCATTTCTTCATTTTCTTTTTCTGCTGTCGAGATCGTGTTTGGTACCAGTCTTCGCCATAACCACCACTCATAAGTTTACTGAATTCAACCTCTTTTGGCTTTTGTGAATCTCTGTTATACAAATAGCACGAGATGCCGATGCATTTCTCTTTCAATTGACACCACGGCAGGTGAAAATAGTTTAACTGTTAAGTATTACTCCATAAGCCATTCAATGTATATGGTAAGTTTTTTGAATGTCATCACTCACTGTTTGGATATTTTTGGCAATTTTGTGGTTTCGGATGGAAAAGAACCTTCCTGTTCAAGTAACAATAATCCAAGATCAATGCAATGGAAACAAATATCATATGTATATACATACGGTAGCCTGTATTATTATTATTAGTTCGTTAAAAAAACACAAAGTAAAATTTAAGTGGGTAATCAACTGCACTGTGCAGTAGTCTAGGACCTGCCCGTCCATGTAAAAAGGAGCTCCCCGCCTTTCATATTTTTCCTGAATGTCAAGTCGTTCTCTACGAGCTTGACCCAAATCCACTTCCACCGTTCCTTTCTCTGGAGTAGCTGGCTTCAGGCAACTTTCGTGAATCATGTATTCTGGTGGGAACCATTTTCTTTCCGCAAGACTAAGCAAGACATTACTTTTTATGCAATAAGCTCTTGCCTTCTTAATGTAACAATCGCTTGAAATACTGTAGGTTTAAAGCACTTGGTTTGATGTAAACAAGTAAACACAGTTAGTTATGCATTTTGACATGCATTCTAATTAAAAGCTTGGTTTTTACTCTAACCAGTCCATGCAATAAATTTTCCAAGAATCAATTACAAAAATTAAAACAAAAGAAATACTGACATTTTCTTTTCTTCTTCTGTTGACATTGGCTCATGGTCAAACCAATCCACTCTTGGATATGATTTTGGACCTTTCGGTTTCTATAAAACACAAAATAATTTCATAAAACCATTAAAAAAATGTTATAAAACATGACCCAGAATCCGACTACCTTGACTGCGTTAAATGTGAGAAGATTTTTCCTTCCTCCGAGCTTAGCAAGCTGTATATATTTTGTGTCTGTGTCACGAATCCAATTGCGTTTACTAAAAAAAACAATAAAAATTTATACCTGCTTTTACAAGATAGCCAACCAAATGATTGAGGTGCATCTAGTTTTATATTGAAAAATTGTTAATTTGTACAACATTTTGGGAGCTAAAATCAAAGCTGGAAAATTAACTTGTTAAACCAGGTCCGACATATTCAACAACATAAGATTTTTAACCAAAAAGGTTTAAAGGTGATTAGAATATATATGAAAGAAGGTACATGTCCTGACATTAGAAAGGTGCCTGTAGAAGTTAGTGTAGTTGGTAAATTAAACGTGTGCATACTTTGAACCAGTCTCTCTTTCCATTGCTTCAATGTCATCAGGTGTTAAGCCGGGAATCTGAGAAGCAACTGGAGCAAACTGCTTCTCTTTCTTTGCTTTTGAAATTGGAGCATGGTAAAACCAGTCCTGACCACCTCCTTTTGACAGCATTACTCTTAAGCGTTACTAAATTGGCTACGTTATATCATAACAGTGCTAGTGGGATTGCAGTAGACAAACCCTTGGGGTGTAACTGAAATAAACATGTACTACTTATAAAATATAAATAAAATTCTGAATCAAATGTAGGTATATTCAGGGTTGTAACCAAGTCATTTTCTTCTTGGACTTGAGTCAATTTGAGTTGTGACTCAAGTCAGTTTAAACTGTGACTCGAATCAATTCAATGTCAATGCTTTAACTTAAAACCTTTCAAATTGTTAACTACAGATCTATTTTGCGCAAATGTTATAACGTGATTTGAGTCATTAGGACTTTGACTCGAGTAATGGGTCATTACAACACTTGGTATATTTCACATTGAAAACACACAGCACAAGTATATAATATAACGCACAAGGTACTGGTACTTCAGTTTGGTATGGTATGATAATCTTTATCTTCAGACTTATGAAAATCTTAGCACAACTTAAACCTGACGATGGTTCCTCTTAGCTCAAGCCCCAGTTACAGAGCTAGCCTTAGTGCAAGTTTCAATTGTCACACAATTTTTGTTTTTTCTATTTTTTATAGTATTTAGAACTGTCCACCAGGTCCAATGATAGGAAGCGTTGTTAATGCCTTGCCCAAGAGCATTACAACGGTATAGCATTACTGGATGTCGAAGACCACTGGGTATTGTGTGGCCAGTGCTACTCGGCTACTTAGGTATCATTTTGCGCGAATTCAGAACTGGTCATCAGGCCACTGAGCTGGAACAAGCGCCATCAATGCCTTCCCTAAGGGCATTACAACAGTATCGCCAGTGGGTATGGAACACGGGCCACATTACTGGTTATCTTGAACCCGATGCTCTAGCTACTTGACTACCGTTACGGTCCATAGTGAAAAATGTGGCACATGAATGCACCAGGTTGATCAACATGGACCCCTAACTTTTTTATTTTCACTTCGATTTATAATAGATAAACAAAGAAAAACTGGTTGCCTTTACGCAAATTTATAATAAATAAAAAAAGAATTAAGGGTTCAGTGATTGCCATCACGCCAAAATTTGCGTCTTTTCATGCACGAGTTCTCGTCGAAAAGTGCAGTAGCCTACTTTCTAGAGGTATAAGACTAGGTGCCTAAGGTATAAAACTGAGCACAACTTTTTTGCAAAAAATTTCTCTTAATTTAATAGCCTATCGTTAAAAACGGACTGCGTGATCTACTTAAGGCTGTTCGTTCGGGAATCTGGCTCGCTTTCAAAACAAATTTTCATCAGAATCTGCAGTCTTGATTATATTGTGATTGTCATAACAACCGATTTGATGTCTATGTGCTAGTGGATACCAGATTAAATTAAAATTTCATATGAAACTGTTACTTGCATCTGCTTTGCTTATTTAAAGTCAATTGATTTTAAAAAACGTAATTCTATGTTTGCTGTTGTATTAATTTTTCAAATCTAAAGAATAGGATCTAAGTAAATTAAACTATAAATGTAGTAGGGAAATACCCACTAAGTTTTTCTTTAACATAGAAATCGATTTATAAGCTGTAAGTATTAAACTAAGCAGATAACACTTCCAAGGTAAATTAGTAGTTTTCTTTAATGCCATAGATAATGTATTATGAGATTATATAAAACAATATTATTGCAATCCAATTTTCTATGTTAATCCACAAACTTTCGGTTTCGTCAGATGTAGGCCAAGATAAGTAGGCGTAAATATAAACCAGTTCAACATATTATGCAGAGCATGAGAAATAATTTCTAAAATTTTGGAAGAAACATTTAAGCTAAGTAGTTCTAATTATAAATAAATTGTTTAAAAACATTCTAGCATTTGCGAATTGAGTACTATGTCTTAGGTTTTCAAAGTGATTGAATACAAAGCAAATAATAGCTACTAACTTGGTGGTAAGTTGCGTGTTGAACGGTCTGGTATTTTAATGCGTAAAAGTTAACCCAGATAAGCAAAATATACTTTTTATTTTTTCCAGTTATTTACGTTAACAAGTCAAGCAAATAAATCAATTTATAAAGAAGTTGTAAATAAATCCATCGTCGACATATAAGCTTATTTATACTTTTTACATTCCTTAATTGATAAATGAAATTCGATAAAAAGTCACACATATGTGAAAAAGGCCAAACGCCTTGCCAAAATGAGTATATAACTTATATGCTCTGCATAAACAGAATATTTTTGCCATTAATTGATAGGATTAATGTGGTGCATTCGGTTATCGTCTAGTTATTTGTCGATGAAATACGAAAAAACATAATTCTCCTATATATGTGATTCTTTACCGCGATTAATCAAATTTTAAAATTTTTATAAAATTTGACTAGATATAGGTTAACAAATTTTAACAAACTTTAACTCGCTAATGATTGATAAGTTCTTTAAAATAAATGCGTAGCTATCGCGGTGTTTCGGAATTCTACAACCAATAAATTTACTGGGAATGAATTGATGAGTTTTTCGCACACGTGCGAGTAAAAATTAAATATTAATTCATGTGCAATCAAAAGCATTATATTTCTGAACTGGCCAGAATTATCCAGATAAATATACGTAAGTTTATTTTTAGCAAAGAAACGATTTCGAAATATTGATTGTGAATCACAATATCGCGATATGCCGACAGCAGACGGTTTTAAAAGTCAAAATGTTCAATTTAGAACCAAATTAAGATGAAGCTGTCATATCTCGATTCAATTAGACTACAGTATATAAATCTAAAAGTGGAAATTTATTTTATATATTTTGCTATAAAACCTCTCAAGCATAAAAAGCGCCAGCTTAATTGCAGACTTGATTGACGTTTCCTTTTCACAAAGGTACTCAAATTATTAAACACTCGAACATAAATGACTGTAAATATCGCATACTATAACCTTGTAATCAGGTAAGGTGTAGTTTTCTGTCGTTTATAAAGTATATAAACCATACCGTACTTTACATCTCGCTATAGAGTTATAAAGATTTTCAACCTTAAACTGTGACAGAAAATCATTTATTTTGTACATAAAGGTTCAGGATATTTGGTAGTTAAACATTTATGACGAAAAATGTTTACGGCCTATTAAACTGTTGTTAGAAGATTATAAGCTTTTATTTAGAATCTTGAATGCAATACTGGAAACAAAATCGCAGCTGTTTCCAAAAGCGGTATAAGAAAAGCGTGTTTTGTGTTATATTACCGACCGTGCAACTCACAGCAGTAATCTGATATAGGTTCGCTCTTAAATGTTAGATTCATTTCTTCTGCAACCACAGCATGGATAAATGAAAACGAAAAAGCGTCTGATCCGCTGACGTACAGGAAATTGTTTTTATTAGGCTTCATTTAGATTTTTATTGTACAGTAATGAAGTAAGATGTCGGTGATATATCAGATCAGAAAAATAAATTTTTTATGATGTACACCCTTTATAAAGAAGACGTTTTGGTTTTGCAGACATCATTCCACATTTTGAACCTTGACGCTTACGTTATACATTTGTTTACTAGAATTATCTTATTGCTACTCATTTTTGCTGCATCATGAAAACTCTCGTCTTGCTCGAAACTTTGTTGCTAGTTACTGCCTTCGCTGATTGCTACATCCTGAAACAACATTTTGGCGAGAGTGATTACCAAGATTGGAATGGCTGGCGATCCCGTCACCTGGCACCTTTCGGATCGCAACAGAAAGAGTCCGACGTGGCTTTGAAGCCACAAGACAAACGCCAACATTGGTCGGTAAAGCTTTCTCCTGGAGGCAAACGGAGTGGCTTTACGGATGTTGTTCAAACGCAGCATGAAAGAAACCCAGGTGTGGAAATTCTGGAAGAGAGAATGAAGACGAAAGAGGAGGCTCGCGATCAAGATCAATATCCTATGATGTTGCAAATTCTTCAGAAAATACTTGACGTAAGTGCAGGAAACAATTTGTAGTTTCCCAAACCTCGATTGTGCAATAGGCCTAATAGCTAGTTTCAGTCATTTATTTTTACTGAAATCTTTATAATTTTTGAATAGATATTTTAATCTAAATTCAAAGTTTTCGAGAGTATGAGATTTTTCTTTCGATGGTTTGCGTTCAGCGTTAAAGTCGTGCAAAATGTCAAAAAATTTAAACAAGAAATTTAAACTTTTCACCATTGTGAGCGAATACAAGAGTAACATTTAACTTATTTTTTTCATGGAAGGAAACGAAAAACTACGGTGAACTTCAGACCGATCCCGAGGATTTTTCACGGTTCAGTTACGACAACCAACCGCAAAAATCTTCCCATTACTAGCTCAAGTAAGATATTCAATTGAAATTCTTTTCTTGAAATCTTTTCATTCGTTGTATAGGATTATTTGCAGTCAGGTTGCAGCATGAATTAATATTCAATGCGCCGTTTTGCTTTTTCTTGCTTCTTATCTTTTCAAATAGTCAATATATAATTTTACAGATAGAGTGACCAGACTGCATTTTTATGTTATTTTGTACCAATGGTATTTATGCTTCTTAGCTTATTTATCATTTGTTTTACATTTTTCTTTTTATTCTGATGCTATAGTCATAAAGCGATATGCAATGAATGTTCTTTGATTGTTGCTGTAAATAGGTTAGAACCGTCCGGCCTGACTTCATAACAATGTTCCCTTGAAAAGATTTCGGAGTTCTACCACCATTTCGATCACCTTGTAAATACGACACTTCAAATGCTATTTGGACAACTCGGTTTCAGTTTAGTGTTCAATTTTGCTTGTATGTCATTGCGTCTGTGTGCATAGCAAAATAAAAATACCGTACTGTAAATCTGGAGGAGAAACTTATTTTTCGAAAATTTACGTTTGGTAAGAAACTGTAACATGCACTTGTATACGGTTTTGTGAAAACACACATGATTTTAACCCTGTGATAGATTAGTCATATGTCAGTTAACTAAACCCTCCTCAAACTATACAGTTCCATTAATCAGATTTCAATGCGTAAGCAAATGTTATCAGTCATACAGCTTATGATGAGATTTGCATGACAGCAGTCACGTTTATATCCGTAGCCTACTAACGGGAAATTCGAAACTATTTTTTAAAATTTCGACAATTTTTATTAGCTTTTGTAGCCTATGCGCTGGAATTTTTTAATAAAAGGAATTTTTTTTAGTTGCCGAAAAAGTTTTCGTTTCCAGACAGTTTTTGTTTCTATAGTGCTAAGTGCGTTAAATAGTGCTAAGTTTTATAGATTTGACTAAGTGAGTTGGTGGAGTGAATTGGTAAACCGTTTGGTTGCAGACCCAAACAGTACAAAAGCGACAGTTTGCCATGTTTTCCAAGTTGTTAAGAAGATTTCTGTACCATTTTCAAATTTTGTGGTAATTATTACCCAGAACCTTTCGAACCAGCTTTTACCTTTGTAAATTAAACGTTGTATGAGGAGATTTTATCGTTTTTTCTTATGACAATTACTAGACCTCTATGAGAATGCAATTAAGTGGGATCGAAGTTTTCAGCGTGTGTTATCAAGCGACAAACAACTTGCTTTCAACAGCAAGCGAGTATTGCTGAGAAATGTCTACCCTCTACACACAATTCAAGTTAATCGTGGCAATTTCCTACGCAATTATATGCAGTGGTAGTGAACGCTTTGAAGACAAGCTCATTGAAAGCACTACAACGATCAAGTGGGTGAAAGTTTTAAAAACATGTTTTCTGATCTGAATGAACCCCGTCATTGATATGTAATAGTGACTTACCTCCACAAACGAGAGAAGCGCTGTGGTCATTCGAGACAGGGCAACAGCTTCAGATTTTTAGCATTGCTGACAAAGCGCATAGTAGTGAATCATATCTGACAGAATTAGCCTAAAGCTAATGATCGACTGAAAGGTTGTGCTTTATTTACGGCGGCCTTGAATTAGTTTTATATAACGATTTCGTTACGTTTTCTGCCAGAGTAGCCTACTGTGATAGCTTTGGAATATGTTAGCACGAAGCAGCAGTTTTGTTCCTTGCTTTTTTGCTGTGGCAGTCTTTCTAGTTAAAGGTAAGTTGGCATGTTAGTTTCAAGAAACAATTCTTTCCTCTTTGTCAATCAACTGTTGCTTTCTGAAACTGATCTGGTGAATACTCTAGACATATAATTAGACCATTTCCATACGTAGGCATTTTATACTACTGTGGTGTTAATAATTTCTCGATTTTCCAAATGTCTGTGTGCTAGCTATATAGAGAGAGTGTGATTCGAAGCTTAGACAGCGGAACGTACTTCACTAAATGTACCAATCCAACAAAGATTCGATCCATCATTGGGAATTAGGCAGTCGTTGCAGTTCATAAGCATGTACATTGCACAGTACTTTTGTTATTTAGCCCAATGTCCGACAAGGAACGAGACAATAGCACGCCACGTTGGAAGGTTTCCTTGCCGGAAGTCCTGCACTCCAGGCGACTCAAGATGCAAAGGGACAAGGGTGTGCACTTGTGACCATGAGTGCGGTTACTCCTGTATAAAATTTGGTAAGTAATACCATATACTGACTGAGTATATTTATGTATACCATTTCACAGTACACCTGGAGAAGTAAGCTTATGCTTGCGAAAGCTCGTGTACTAAAATATAAATAAAGATAACCTTCATAGTGTCAAACTATATCCAGTTTTTTATTTTACTTTAATATTCGGTTGCCACGGTTCAGACAACATCAACTTTGTAGACAATATTCTGAGTTGGTGTTACAGTAGGCTGCTGTATGCAGTGGTTAACGGACAATTAAGGCAACTCGAACTTTACGTATAACTATATACGAATACAGCAGGTTCCATCTTGTTCCAAACGATTGACACAAGCTGCTGTCTACGTTTATTATGTCTGTATTCAGTGTTTATTGTATTCTGGCACAGGGTTGACTTAGGCCATTCCACAGCAATAGTAGCATAGCTTGTAGGAAAAATAACGCCTTGAGGATAACGTTTTAGTTAAGCGGTTTTTATTGGTAGGAAATCGTGATAGCGTTTGTGTTATGGTGGTACGTCCATTATAAAGAAGATAAAAATATCTTATCAGAAAACTTTTGCCCGCTCCCCCCGGCTATACCAAATATGGAAAATGTTTTCATCTATCGTGGGAACACCAATCCTTCACTCGTACCGAAGACAACTAACGAATTTCGGTACGACGATATGGCTGAATACGTGTGCGCACCGGGATATTCAAAGGAAAACACAATTCCGCATTTTTGCCACGGAAGACGAGGTTGGACTGGAACCACTAATTGTGTCCGTAAGTAAAAATATCTTTTATTTTGATTAGAAATATCATATCTACGGGTTTACGTGCATTATAGGCAATTACATCAAACCCATTAATGGGTAGTCGACGAAGCAGCATGAGACAACTGCCAAACCTGTTGCATAGCAAAAACGTTATAGACCTATCTATATGCGGAGAGTGTTTTGACACCAAAACTATTACATTGGTTTTGCAAATAATTTCACATGATCTTTGATCCTTTCAACATGTTGAAGGATGTTATACTTGCAGAGATCTGTCCGAATGAGCAGAACATTCCAACAGATGTTGTGACAAGCGTTCAGTGCGGTACGTCGTGCAAAACTGATGACGATTGCAACGAAAGCAGACGATGCTTCTGTGACGGTCTCTGTGGTCGGACCTGTGTAAGCGAAGGTACGGTTATGTCAGTACTGTATTGGCATTAAGCTGTACGGGCATAGTACGCTTGACATCAGGCTGGCATTTGTAAAAATTCTTTGCAAATTTTTTTTAAAAAATTTGTTTTACTTCTACAGTGACGTCATGTGTTGTCCCGTCGGGTCTCGGAGCATCGCTGATTACGTCACCACCAGATGCGGCAACGAGAGCAGTTGGGGAATCGATGACGTACCGGTGTCGTGGAAGAGAGAGACTGCTGGGAGGGGCAGAGGGCGAAAAATCGGTTACGTGCTTGATGGATGGAAGATGGAGTGATCAACCTCCGGCTTGCGTTGGTAAGATGACGACGAAAATTGATAACAGAAAGAGTAGATACCAGATTTGCGAAAGTAGATCCAAGGTTCTGTGACGTCAGCTATACATGTTAGGGTATAAAAAGTAAAAAGAGAATGCCTCTGTACAATTTGTTTTTGTTTACCAATGTGCGGAAATGGGACAGATTGATGTTCAACATATTTTGTGAATTTGGTAGAATGACTTATATCTGCCACTTACGATTGCGAATAAGTTTAAAGTTACACGACAAAGGAAAAAAACTTGAATTATATTTTTTTTAGATTTAGAACGCAGTTACATACAAGCTTTTGACAACATTAATCACGTGGTTTACTTTCTTTTTGATCTCGCGTATGACGTAGACGATACGTCACTAAGAAATTCAGTAGAGTTTTCCTTAAATCTTGTTCGAAGGGTAAGCAGGTTTTACTATGATGACGCATAATAAATAAGCAAACAATTAACCCTAAACGTGGTGATAACTGCTAAAAGCACTGTAGGCTAATTCCTTGAATGTGATTTATGTGAGCTTTTTCTTTAATTTGTACATTTTTGCAGTTCGCTGAAAACAGCACAGGTGGTTTTAGCTGTGGTGTTATTATTTTTGCATCAAGAGCGAAAATTATCCTAGACCCATCTGGATCACAACAAACACCAGATGACGTAATTGAGTTGCTCAAATCAATTCCAAAGAATAGAGGTATATCTTCTAATATACTTGTTATGCAGCATTTTGCTAAATAAATCAGCAGGATTTTTATCGACGGAACCCTACTCGTGTAAGGGAAATAGAAATGAACCTTTCGTATAAGTGTCTGCATGCATTGAAAGAGGTGGTATATTTTTCATTGGTTCTGTAAGTTGCCTAGTATTTTGTCTTCTGTCAAAAGCTTCCACGCAGCCTTTACTTGGGATGGAGAGGTATACAAGTGCTTCTTTGCTCCTACTTAAAGAACTCATGATGTTGTCCAGCTCTCAAAGTGCAAGCAAAAATCACGGGTCGTATGTCCTATTATTTACAAACGGTAAAGAAAACGTGGGGTAACTTTAAATGCATGCATTAGTTGTTTGGTTTCAAAACGTTACTACTAACAACATAATCAGCTCGTTGTGTTCACAACATTTCGTGTTGATTTGCAAAGGAAAACACGGCATGGGCTCTCCACCGGGTCACGAAGTGGTTTCGATAAGCAGGAGCCGGGATAAGCCGGAGGTAATTACTCGCAATCGATCGCAACAATTCGGTTTCAACGTCAAACTTGTTGTTGTCGTTGCGCTTGATCGGAAGTATATGAATCGTTTTATTTGCTGCAATTCGCCAACGACCTAGCTAATGATGTAATTGTTGAAAAGAAACAAACAATGGGAAACTTTTATTGCAGTTTTTCTTGATAACATCTTGTACTCACTGCATGGAATCGTCGGACATCAATGAGGAATTTTTAATGCTGGCACAAGATAACCCAGAAAATATCTATTTTCTGGACAACCATTACGAAATCGACGACGTCATTGATAATATAACGGACGCAAGAATTGGTAAAAAAGTTCTGTCCTAAGCGGATTTTTCTTGAAATTGTTAAACTTCGGAAATTATTCTTGAATTATTTTGCAGATTTCTCCGTCTGTGGTCAAGCTGGCGATATAGGTAGCGCCAGAGAGCAAACCAGACTGGACAGAATCATTGGTGGCTCAGACGCCACAGAACGATCTTGGCCTTGGCAAGGTGCCATTACCTTGTACAACGAGAATGTTATAAAGGTACGTTGCCTCTGCTCACGTAAAGCTTTCAAAGCAATCTCGATTATATTATAGTGTTTGCCGGAGTTGTTACAACACGAGTCAGAGACTTTATTTTGCAAAGACTTGACTTGATTCGAGTCACTTTTCACGAAACTACATAAATCACTTGACATGACTCGAGTCGGTTCTTGTTGATTATGTTTTCGGTATCAAGGCAAAAAGAATTTTTTGTTACTTAAAAAGAAGTCTGTTTCTCTACAAAGGCGTTCGAGGAAGCAAAACAAAGCAAATTTAAAAAAATTCCAAACGTTTCTTGATGACAGTAACGGTATTTTGACTTTTTTTTTCATGGCTTAGCTTCAGATATCAATTGGTTTAATTGGTTTCACACAAGTCCATTGATTCGACAAATGATTCGACTTGACTTAAGTCACTTTTTCCAAATGTTTCGACTTGAGTTTGATTACTTGTTTACAACTCTGCTGTTTGCTTTTAAGACCTACGCAGACACCAACTTTTTTGGTGGAGCAACCCTGATCAGTAATCGCTTTGTTTTGACTGCGGCCCACTTATTTGTAACATTAAGTGGCGCATACGACGGATGGCAACAGGATGTGGTGGTTACGTTAGGTTTGTTATGAACGTTTTACCAAATTTTACAAATTTACAAATCGTTTTACAAATTACCGTTCGCTTTTCTGAATGTCTTTCCGGGTTTTCATCTTATATTATGTCGTCCAGGTCTACACAAACGTCCGATGCACGGTGGAGACCGGCTTCCATCGGTCGTCAAAGTCTTTCGAGCTAGAAATGTGATTGAGCACGAATTATTCACCATGGAAAGATACGATTACGATGTGGCGCTGGTTTGCAAAAGTTCTTATAGTTGTAATAGATTTGTTCTAAATTATTACCGTCGATTTCAGATGATTTATTCTTACACCCTGTCGATGTTTCGGGGTCACCAGTTAAACGTGTACTTTCTTCATGTAATTTTAATTGGCTAATCTTTTCTGGACATTAATAAATTCTTATAGATTTCTATTAAAACTATGATCTGTCCAACCTACTAAATAGTTACTTGAAATGACATCACGACTTCAACGCCATCTGTTGGTACAGATTGAGCTTGGAGACGAGATAAAACAAGTCGGCGATGTTTGGGAAACAACATCCAACGAGGGTTGGGTCACATACACGGCCTTCATCAGGCCAGTGTGTCTGCCTTGCATGGGAGATAGCTGGCTGGAAAGAGTCTTCACGAATTTCCAACCTGAGTTACCAATTGGAAATCTAACTCAAGAAGAATGTAGAATAAGAGGTAGGATAACTATATTTTTCAGCTATAAGATATATGTAAGTTATTATATTCAGATATATACTGTATGTAGTGATATAGTTGATCATTGTGAATCAAAATGGTATTTACAAACTAAACCATATAGAAGAAGCTTTTTAAGGGAAGTTTCTTCTTTTTAAGGTGACATTTTGCTTGAACGTAAACCACGAAAGAAAAAACCGTTAGCTGTGGTCACTGGATTCGGTCACACTTCCCCACTTTTGGTAAGTCATGCAAGTGAAGCTAGACCTTCTCTCTACCTCAGACAAGGATTGCTAAAACTGGAAACAGATGAGCGGTAAATGCAAGTCACAGCTTCTACAGGAGTCCTAGCTTAATAGTCAATAACAAAGCTTAGCAGAGTAAAATGTTGCTGCTGTAAAATAAATTTTAATACATATACTTTGAAAGTAAAGTTGCTTATTGAGATTACAATCAAATTATTTCTTTCCTCTGTGAATAATTGCAGTCCCTTCAAAATTCAAAGTCTACAATCGACGTCAAGTTTATTGAATTTCTTATTAGCCAAATTGTAGAGAGTGGTGTTTACGGTTTCAGATGCAGGATAGTTGCAAACGATATTATTGACTGGTCTGTTCCACCTGGGAAACTTTACACGGAACGTATGCTTTGTGCTGTAAGTGCCTTCTACTACAGAACTATTGATGCTTGCATTGGCGATACAGGAGGACCTTTTGTGAAAGAGGTGGGAATAACGTAGGCTACTGTAGAATGTTATCTCGCCATTTGACGATTGTTGACTGAAAAAGCAATAGAATAAATTTTGTAGATCTCAACTGCCAAAAAGTAGGAATTTTTTAATCTTTGTTCACTATGACGAGACATTCCACATTTTGCAGATATACCATGAGCAGACAGGAAAGAGCTTCTGGATGCAGATTGGGCTCGTTAGCTGGGGCTGGGGTTGTGGACAGGAATATCGTCAAGACGGGATACTTCACCAGTTTCCTGGTTATTACACGAACGTTTTGCGAATGATGTCATGGATTAAAAAACGTTATTCTTAAAACCAGGGTTGATCGTTTCAAGGTTTAACTTCTAACGGTAATGTACTTCTAACAGACTTGCAACTGCCACAAAAATTCAATTCAATTTTTAATTGTTTGCATTTTATTATCGTTGTTCAGAATGGCAGCTAAATATTTGCTGTGTCAAATATATCTGTTTCTAGAAAATGAACAATTCGCTTTTTTAATGCAGCAATTGGAAGCCGTTTATCGGCAAATTGTCAGGGTCTTGTTGTTTCATATATCGACGAGATTTTAACTCTGACCAATTCTTGTCTCTTTTCTCGTAATATTCATCGTACATTCGAATTTTATTTATAACAGAACTCTTTGAGATTGTTGTTAATTATGGATCTGATTACTTCACACAGTTAAACAATTAATTACATTTCTTTCAATTTAATACAACTAGTTCTCTGGAAACTTTATTTTACTTACAGATATTATATATGTTTTTCGTGATGGATTCAATTCAAAATGAATTGTTTTAAGTAATCGCTTCTGGTTTATTGTTGGTTTAGTCGCGTCATTAAATTAACTTGTCACATAAAGCCCCATTTATAAGTGATCCATAGGAAAAAAGAGGGGCAAAGTTCAGGGTTGCTTTATAATCTGATTTTATTACAATCAAAAATGCCCCGGTAATTTTGTAATGATTTTTCATCTGTCGGTGAAGCATTAGAAAAGCTCCAACTATAAGTTCGCAAACCTATCCGAAATTTTTGGATTCAAATATTGTTTCCAAAGTTCCCTTTTCGGAAAAAATATTTTGCCCTAAAAAGCATGAAAAAAGCATTTATGAAAATACAATCGAGCTGCATTGAAAAACGTCCATTGGCTTTGAGTGGGCCGTGAAAGCGGTAAAAAACGTTCCTGGCAAAAGAAAATCCGTAACAGTATGAAAGAACACTTACTTGACAAATTTTATGATGTTTTCTCTTTTCTTTTGCGTTGTATGTTCACTACAGACGTAACAAAATGACCCAGGGCTCTTGCTGATATTACACTATAGCAGATGAGGATTCGTAAACTGACTTGGCTAAGCACAAGTAATTAAATCTTTGTCAAGCATTTCACCTACAGTATTTCTGCCACTGAGAACTGTATGATCCACAGTATAAGACTTTGGAATGGAGAGTTTATCAACCTTTCTTTGGATTATCATGCTGTAAAAGATTAATCAGTCTGGAAAGTGTCTGTTGTTGTTATAATAATTTCTTCTAGGTGATAAAATACGATCAGGTGTATAGTTTTCTTACCTAAATGATGTTTATCCTGTTCCTGGAGTAGTTTTATACAAACTCTATCACAGTATTGTCAATTTATTAAACTCCGTAAGGGGCCTATGCATGCGGTTAACACGTATTAGATGAAAATATTAAAAAATCAATATCTCATAAAGTAGAGTCAATTCGGTAAAACCAATGCCATTTTCAGATTCAGTGCCCTAAAAATACCTTAAAACCGTTGAAACATTTCCGGCACTGGAAAAATTTTTTTTGTTGGTTTGTGTTATTTTTTGAGTTATGGCGGCCACGGTGCCACCACGCGGTGATTGTGCGGACACGGTTTGGACATATTGCTTTAAGTCGTGTCTGCACTGATTTTAGTGGTATGCGTGGAATTCGTTCGTTCTTATCTATGTGTGTGTGTACGTACTCGTTCGAGCAGACGAGTTTAACAATACAAGTTGGGTTTTAAGAGCCTGGATTGTTCAAATAGACTACGTTTGTGGCAGCTCGTGCTAATTGGGAAGAAACGCAACCTTCCTTAACCGTTATCATGGAGTTATAACTTTCCGAGCGCCGTATTGGTGACCTCGTTAAGCCCAGTGAACAACGGTTTCTGCAACAAACTTTCTGTCGAAGATGCCGCCCACTTGTCACAGCTACATGAGCTCAGATCTCTTCTGAGAAAAAAAGGAGTGCTTTAACGCAAAGCTGGAGCGTTTGCGCGTCAAAGTTAAAAAGCAAACAGCGGAATCGCAAGCATTACGACGACAATGTGAAATAATCAAGGTGTAATCAAGCAACTAGAAGAATAATTTCAAATGCTGGAGGTGACGACCACCAACACGCGAACTTCGCCTTGCATCAACGATCCAGACCATCATGGCTGCAAGCACACGACCACTGTACCTAGTTCACCAGTGTTTACTCCTGGTTCGTTGAAAAATTACAACGCCTAGGTCCGGAAGACATGGATCGAAACCGTTCAATTTACCGTTTTCGTCACCGTTTCCTCAGGAAAGTGCAACAGCTACGAAACCGTTTTTTCGAGAGCATTTTGGACACATTTATTTCAAAGATATGTCCCGCCTTCGACCAGGCAAGATGGAGTACACCTCCACGAGAACATGCTTTTCCGGACGTCAGACGCTGTTTCGCGAACACGGAATTTGGGTTTCATACATCAGACGCAATCAGTGCAAAGATAGGAACGACGAGTGTCTTCACCGCCGAAGTTTTACGATCTCGGACTTCGTTTTGCTCTGCTCTTCGTAACCCTCATCTGGCGGGGGAGTGAGGAGGCGGCCACGGTGCCACCACGCGATGATCGTATTGTCATGGTTTGGACATATTTCTTTAAATCGTGTCTGCATTGTAAGTGGTATGCGTGGAATTCACTCGTTCTTAAATATACATGTGTGCGTACTTGTTCTTCGAGCAGACGAATTCAACAATACAAGTAGGGTTTTAAGATTCTGGTTTGTTCAACTAGGCTATACGATTGCAACAGCTCGCGCTCATTGGGAAATAAACACAACCTTCCTCGTAATCACGAAGCCATAACTTTCCGAGCGCCGCAAAGTTATTAACAATCTGGTCATTGACTTGCAGACATTTTGCTCAGGTGAGTTGCATATGAATTCATTTGTGCGATAAAAAAAATTTGAAAATAGGTTACTTAGTTCTTATTTTACAACGCTTTGAAATTTTGAATCCTACGCACTGTGGTTTTTGAATAAGATGTTTAAACTTCGTTGCATCGACACTGGTACCATTTTTGCCTTTTGCGCATTTGACTTCGGGCTACATTTTCTGTAAGAGTTTGCGTGAAATCTGCGGCGCATTACACCGGCTAATTTTGTTTGGCATGTCAAGCAAAATTACGCATTTTACAGCGCATGCTACGTTAACCCCGTGACTTCGTATCGAGTCCAGTGCGTAGGATTCACGTTACTGAGGTACCTATAGTAAACAATGGCGTTTTCTGATATTGAGTCCACTTGCATGAGCGTTAGCCACCGATTAATTATTCGATTTAGAATGATTGGTTTTCGAGCTTAGTAATAAAAATGCTGCTTCTTGTAACATTAGATTTAAATATTTATATTGTAATGATATAACAGCACTAAAGCTTTGTTTTCCAATTTTCGGCTGTGACAGAATTTGCTGATACGTCGTTTCTTTTTCGTTTTGCTTCAGGCATCTCTTGAGTAAGCTGACACAGGTAATGGTACTGTCTATGTTAAACCACAAAACTTATTTCCTGATACCAACTGTTTCATCAACCATTTGGCTTCAATTAAAGCCCAGCTTCAGACCGGTCTCTTCATGATTGGAGTCCCACTTATTGGTAAGTTGTAGCGACATTTGCAGGGTTTACTATGACTTAATGCTTATCACCAGATGCTTGTTGTTTAGCGTTGGCCGAATTACAAGGCCTGGCCCGAGACAGCACGGGAAATACTGAACAAGCAATGAAGGTGAAAGAGGATGCTTCAATGGCAGTGGAATTTTTACAGCAAAAATTTTTAACAGAACGCCACCCAGACCTTCACTAATGGAGGATCAGTGTTGAACACGCTTCTGTTCCAGAGCCAGTTCGATATGGGTGTCAAGGTTCCTAAATTCTAACCCCTAGCACTTTTAATTTTGATAAAAGATTAACACGAAACGTGGTTTGCATTTTGAGGACGAATTACAGCTTGATACTACAGTGTTGTGAAACATATAAAGAGCAAACCAATAGTCAGAATCCAAAGACTCATTTCACTGTACTTTTAACCGACAACCGAAACTTGAGAGTGTAGTCACTTGTTAAGAAAACTTACTCTCGATTGTTATCAGACTTTTGCAAATGGGATGGTGTTGATGCTTAATATTGTTTAAAGTTATTTCATTATGGCCTGACTCTTTACAAATGCCTTTTATTTTCACTGATTTTCAACCTTACTTACAAAGCGCATGTTTATTTTTATTTTAGTTTTTCATTTTATTGCCCTATTATTGCGATTTTGATTTTGGGAATGAAATTCAAAGTTTCTTACCAAAATGATTTCATGGGTTACCGATTTCAAAACAAGAAATGCACTGGTCAACACTAATCTAACTAATATATCGCTTAGCCAATACTGAAGGCCCCAATAGTAAATCTTGCTGGTAGAAGTGGTGGTTTGATTTCCAATCGAGCCCATAACGGATGATGCACCATGTGTGTTATAAGATGCACGCTGTGCACTGGTTAGTTTGCTTGTCTTAAGAATCGCAGTCACCATCAGAAGTGGTTGATTGAAGCTAAAAATTTTCTAATTGCGTTGTTTTGTCTATTATGTATAGTAATTTTATTGCGTGACTGTAAAAAAAAGCGTCTAATTTCTCGGCAGATCATGAAAATAGAGCAAATCCCATTGGTAATTTTAATTGATAACGTGACTAACGGAAAGCACTTAATTTCTAAACAAAGCTAAAAAAATAGAGAAATCACCTAATTTCTAAACAACTCGTAAAAGTAGAGAAACACCGAATATTTAGATAAGTCTGAAATATAGGGAAATCCTCTAATTCAGTGTTTCTCAAACTTTTTGCGATCGCGTACCACTCATTCGTTTTTTTTTGCTACACTGCGTACCACCTGGCTCCTGAATGACTTATTTTACTCAAATGTACCGGTATTTATTAGTTATTACCGTTATTACTATACCATAACACCAATGAATAGCAAGAAAACACAATTTAATTTGATAGAAGCAACTGTTTCTTCTGCACAAGCTTGTCTATCCGGGGCAACACATTACTCACAGCACATCGAAAATCATGTTCAGCGGTACGCGGTACCACTTAAAAAGCTCTCGCGTACCACTAGTGGTACGCGTACCACAGTTTGAGAACCACTGCTCTAATTTCTAGACAAATCCTAAAAGTAGGAATTCATTTTACTTTTAGACAAGTTCTTAAAATAGGAAAATTTCCGTGGGAAATTCCAATTGATCATGTGATGAAGGGAAAGCACCTAATGTCTAAAAAAATTTAAAAATTAGGAAAATCACCTAATTTCTAAACAACTCCTAAAAGTAGGGAAATCACCTAATGTTTAGAAAATTTTAAATATAGGGAAATCCCCTAATTTCTAGACAAATCCTGAAAATAGGGAAATCACCTAATTTCTAAACAATTCGTAAAAGTAGGGAAATCACCTAATATTTAAAAATTTTTAAATATAGGGAAATCCCCTAATTTCTAAACAACTTGTAAAAGTAGGGAAATCACCTAATGTTTAAAAAAAATTTAAATATAGGGTAATCCCCTAATTTCTAGACAAATCCTGAAAATAGGGAAATCACCTAATTTCTAAACAACTCGTAAAAGTAGGGAAATCACCTAATGTTTAGAGAATTTTTAAATATAGGGAAATCCCCTAATTTCTAAACAAATTCTAAAAGTAGATTAAGCACCTAATTTTTTGATAATTCCAAGAAATAGGAAAACTCTCGTGGGGAATTCCTATTGATTATGCAACACGCCAAGTGACAGCAGTAAGATCTTTTGGAAACAGCCTACCATGAAATTTGCTCAAGTGTAGAGGTACTTATATGTCATGTTCAGGTGCAGGGTTATATAAGATAACCTTCGTGCGGGTTTCAAGTGTCACACAATTTTTATTTTATTTTTCATATAAAATTGTCTGAAGTTATAACTGTCCACTGAACATAAGAAGAAATTCGTTTGTGGTGATTTTGCCAAAAAATTAAAGCGCACCAAAATAATTAACTAATAGAAAAAAAATTTTGAAATAGTAGCAGAAGCGTATGGTATATTACTATATTGAGAATATATTCTCACACGAATAACGTACAAAATTATTCTTCAAGTCTGTTTAACTTTGTCACACACTGAAACAGCGTTGTGTATTAGCTATAACTGAACTTAATATAAGCTATAACGGAATAATTTTCCAAGTTTGTTAATAATAATTTTCTAGTGAAATTTTCTCCAGTTCATACATTTTAATAACTTATGGTAAAGAACAAATGACACAGACAGGCTTAAGTGCATTATTCTGGTTCCATTAGATTAAGAACATTCCAGGTTATATTGGTCCTTGTCCATTCATTACAGCATAAATTCCAAGCAGCAAAAACGGAAAAAGAAAAAATTGCAAGTAGCAATAGAAAGAGGGCAGAGATGATATCTTTTACTGTATTTAAAACATGTCCTCAGCTTTAAGGTCCTCACTTCATCACATCTTGTAGCACCTATCAACAAAAAATAACGTCTTTTTTCAGATCAGTTATTCTTCGGACTGGGAAAAGTATTTGCATGAGTTAAACTCGGAAACCACTCAAGCTCCACTTACTGAGCTTGTGTGTGGGTGTTATCGGATTGTTGTTTTCTTTATTTTAATTTTTTTATTTGTAGTTTCACCCAAGTCTGAGTCTATTCATCTTGACCAAAACTTTATTCATGTCTTGCTTAAGATGGCGTCAAACACTAAAATATGCCATGAAATCTTTGTTTGTTTTATTATACAGTGAATTTACTAAAAGACCGATTACTCGAAAAATCCTATATGGGGCTCTCTGAAGTTTTGCATGTCAATTTAGTATGCTTTGGACTACCATTCCATAAAATACCATCAAAAAACCATGATACAAACTTTTATAACAGAGGCGCACAATAAATTAGTAGTCAAAACATTTACCAGAAATTCTGTGTAGAGCAGTATTATTATAGATTAAAAATTCTTTTTTACGGTTAATGTCACACACATGCACTGATTTTTGTTCTTTGTTGCAGACGCAAACAAGTAGAAAGCATCAAGAAGTGCGTTATTAGTCCTGCGGCAAAACATTAGGTCGATTAGATTAGTAAACTCAGTCCTTTGCTTACATTAGACTAGAGTTTTCCCATTTGCGGCCCGCAAATTTTTCCTCAAACTTAATGTGGCCCTTCATACTGGCAGTTTTGGACCACCCTACCTTAGACTATTATTTCGTGAAATCTTAATAAAATCACATACCTGTAACTTTTGCAATAGAATGTTAAAATCAAGACAGCAATTTTTAGCCAAAAAAGTCAAATTTTATCAATTATTTTCAATTATATTTTTAACTAAGCCGACAATGTGACCAGAAAGTTTTTAAACACCCGTTTACTAAGGCAATCCCATTACTGAAAAACAACACCGGCCATACTGGCCTTTGATTGGTCTAACACACTTTGTTTAACCGTTACGCAGAAGTCCAACAAAATCATAAAAATCACAAAATTTTAGCATATAGGGCTCCTATTAGAGGAGTTTGGCCAAAAATTCAAAACGACTTTAGCTGGTTAATACGCATAACTCTAAACACCACATAGCTCTAATATGCTTGCCAATTAAAAAAAAGGCATGAAAAAAACAGCATTTCAACACAACTTTCTTTAAATCCTCCTGTGCGTTGTAAAAATAAAACTGCTTAACTTCAATGCATAAAGCACCAAACGTCTATGTGCACATTACATGATTGCATACAAGATCCCTATAATCAAATCAGGCATCAATACCAGCAACAAGCTCCTCAAACTCATGCAGAGTTTCATGCCAAACCAGACTTACCTTGTCTAAGCCTGTAGCCTACCAATAGCTACTGCACAGTGCAAAATACACCAATTTGTTCCTTCCCTTAAGTGATTTTTATCTTCAGGGATGAAAAATCCTGTCGTGTTTTAACGTTGTCAATAAATCATTTTACAATTTATCTTTATCTGCACTTTTAATAACTATATATGAACAGTGTTGTAATTACTCAAGTCATTGATTTGACTCGACTCACATTTTTTGATGACTCGATTCAAAGCTACTCAAAGACTCGAGTCTCCATATGATGAACGTGACGGTAAGAAAGACAACTTTAGGTAACAAAATTGGATAATTTTCAAAAAAATTACAACTCTCTGTAAAAATTATCAACCAGAATAATTTGTAGATATTTGTGACGTTATATCCTGTGGCCTATAGTAACCAATTTAATGCAACACATAATGTGCCTTCAGAATAGTTTTACGTTAAATGTATTGACTTGACTTGACTCGACTCGAATCACAGTTTAAGCCGACAAGGGCCACGGGTACTATAAGACTCAATAACCAGTACATCGTGGTTAATAGCAACTTTTAATTTAATTTAACTTAATTCAACTAAAATTATTCATGCAGCTGTAGCAGTACATTAGAAACGCTTACTGGCCACCACAAAGTACTACAGGTATCTTGTCCTTGTGTGAAGCTTGAAGTGTCATCACTGGTGGCCAGCTCAGCCTCGGGGGAAAATCCCTAACCAAGCTACAACATAAAGTAAAAATTCCAAAAATTGTTGTTTAGATCAAGAAATTGGCAGCTTTCAAAGTTAGAATGCTAAAATGATGCCTTTCACTAATAAAAATGCACTAATTAATCTCAATAGACTGAAACACGCCGGCAGTCTTAGGGTCCGTGTATGCTTGTCAAAATGTTTAATTTCTTTGTTTATTTTATTTTAAATTGAAATTACTAATAATACAATTAATCGAAAAATCTCTGAAATATTGCACGTCACTTTAGTATGCCTTAGGCTACTATTTCATAAAATCCTAATAAAATCACATACCTCTAACTGGTGCAATAGAACGTTAAAGTCAAGACAGCGATTTTTGGCAAGAAAAGTCAAATTTCAATTGTCTTTTTGCCAAACCCAACTATGCGACCTGGACGTTTTAAACAGCCCTGTCATGTTCAATTTGTTGTAAAAATGTCTTAATAAATAACCTCAATATGTGTAGCAAGTTACCGGATTCGTTTATTTCCTCCAAACCACATCCATTTCCATGTTTATTTCCTCTTAACAAACCACAGGTTATATTGATTGCACTTTATATTTCACAAAACCGTAAGATGTCATCAAAATTTAATGAACTATCTTGGCGCCGGAAACAAGCAGAATTTTGTCCCATAAAGTGACCCAAAATAAGCAAGTAGAGTATTTAAAAAGGAACCAAACACTCCTTGAGGCAAATCCTAGGATTTTGTTTAAAACATGAAACACCACTTCAACCTACACCAATTGATTTTGCTATTGCACTAAATACGCTACTAGTACGAGCTTCTGGTTACCAAAAGCGACAATAAGTGAAAATTAGATAATTTGTGTCACCAAATGACAATAACTTATATATAGAATACAATACAACATTGCAGAATGACGAAATGAGATGACGACGAAACAACAATGGCATGACGCTTGCAGCTACTTCAATAAACCTAAAAATGTGGAAACTTTTTCAAAAAACATGTTAAAAATGTACAAAGGTAGCAAAATAGCGATATAAAAAGGAAACTACCTCAATAAAGCTTTTATGCATTAGGTAAATTTAAAGAAACTTGCTTTGTTTTTCTTTAAAAAAGTGCGAAACCCATACATTCACTAAAACTCTAAATAAATAAAAAAACTCCACAGTAACTTCATGAAATTAAAGCTTCTTTCTACCACCATCAGCCCAAACAAGTAAAAGCAATGAAATGAAATAATTTTTACCGACCAAATAAGTTTTGTTTGCAAACGAACAACTATGGGAACTTTAAACAGCAAGGTACTGATAAAGGGATTTATATCTGTCCTTATTTATATCTGGCTTACACGAAAGTTTTTTCCATTACAGTGAATGCTTATGACGTTTGAACCTACGATTAAACCATGCACGCTTTGATCGTACTAGGATAAAAAGAAGAACAACAGCCACAAATGAAAACAGCCATAAAAGCAAACACAAACTAAAATCAGTTGAAGTGAAACCAAGGCCAAGCACGAAGTTGCCTTTGATGAATGAACGCTTCTGTGAATGTGGGCGCAAGGCTCGAGGGTGAAAATCGCGCTCGGACAAAACATGATCAAAATTTTCTTCTTCGTCCGTCCGCAGCAGGGCGTTATCGAGCCGGTCCTGCCAAATTTTCTCTGCATCTTTTGATTTCGAACCCTATAAAAAACCTTCGTTTTACTCTATTATACAAATCGTACTTTAAATATTTAACCAACTTTCTCCAAAAAGCTGGCTTCCGCAATGCGTTAGTCATAGTAATATAAATGTGGCTACACAAAGCAAAATGAAGTGCAATACACGATGATACACGATACACGATACAAAATGAAATACACGAAATGTTCTATAAAATGCTACTTCATTTTACAAATTTCTAACCCTGAAACCCAATCCATGAAGCACCAGCAGCTATTTGTCCAAAGCTATACCTCACTGAAAACATCATCTGACAGGACAACAGCGTCGATCAGGATGTTATCAACATCATCTTGCTCTATAACTGACACCAGGTTCAGTTGAAGAGAGCCAACGTTTTTTAAATCCTCCTCATCTTTAAGATCAAGATGTTGGTGGGTTAAAATTGAATCAACTTCACCAGGAGTATCATCCGTATGTTTTCCTGCATCAACTTCCTCTGCGTTCTTATTCTGTTCTTTTTCATCCTTGGATGAAAGATCTGACTTAGGTCCGGGGATTTGATCAAAAATGTCAGACTGCAAATGTGAAGTCGACAACTTGGAGTCATCACTTAAATCTGCTTGTTTGCTGTACAATGGCTGGTCAACCTGGAGCTCCAATTCCGATTTAAAAGATGATAAAAGAACAGAAGTATCTGCAGTTACGATGAATCCGTTGCGATCAGTAACATCTTTCTCCGCTTCAGCTTGGCCTTGTGAACCTGACTTATCAAGATCTGGAGCCGGAATGGGGACGGGTTCCAACAAGGATAAACCTCCTCCTTCTTCTTCTTTAGTGGAATCAGTCGAGATGTTGAGACTTTTCTCACTCAAGTTGAACTGGGACCCATTCTGCATGGTTTTTGTATCAACTTCAGCCGCTTGGTCATTCTTGGTTATGTTGTGTCCCCTGAGTTTAGTTTCTGCTGTAATTTGGTGGGTGGTGATGAGAGTTAAGTTTTGGGAATGTATTCCAGTGTTATTTTCATCGGTGTACATGTCGCTTTCTTCGGCATTCTTTTCAAAAAATATTCACACGTAAAACATATGCATGTGATGGTTCCAGGAAAATTTAACCCACGACGACTCTACCCAGGACAATCCGACCAACGTTCATTGATTGATTTGTCTTGAATTAAATCGTCCGTGAGTTGAAATTGACCAATCACTTCATGTGATATTTCAAGCATGAGTTTATGTGCAGCCCGCAGACAAACTAGGCTGCTATTGCAGCAACCAAAAAGTTTGTCAAAAGTTCTCTTTTATGCCTAACGATGTTTGTTTCTTTCATTACTTAACAATTTAAATTGAGCATAATAATGGATAAAAAATAAAACCGATGTCAACAGACAAAAATGTCAAGCAAAAATATTTTAAAAGTTATAACTAATTACCGCTAAGTAGATTAGAAAACACTCCACTGTAACTAATCACCACCTTGTAGGTGAGCAAAAAACACTAGAAACGATAGAAGCAATCATATTTATAACCTCGTCTAAAATCTTGATCCACCCATTCTGAGGTTTGTGAGGGGGCCAAATTTTTATGTCATCTAAAAAGTCAACGCTCATGAACTCCTTCGAATAGCGCTGAATTAAGAAGTTTGCCACTTCAGGTTCATTCCATTCATCGTTGAGCAAATGACAACTCGCACACAACGATTCTGACGGAAACTGAACTTTGGGGAAATTTGGGTCTTCTTTAGATGGTTCCTCGTGCAATCTGAGTAATACAAGAGATTGATAGAGCTTGGATCTGTTCAGTGGTTATTGGTCACAGCACACACTGCAAGAGAGAGCGGTTTAAGGAATGTTAAGCATTACAAGACATGAAAGAACAGATTACTCTGCAACACACGCATATAACATTGACTCTTTAGTACTGCACACTCCTTCGTAATGGAATCGAAATTATAAAAACACAGCATCACACCCAGCACAGCAAAACTTCAATTGAGAAAGTCATAGAATATCAAGTCAGACGTTTAATAGTTTTAACTTAATTTTCATAAAAATCTTACCTTTTATTTACTTTGTTGTGCATTCTCCATAACCACAATATTACATCATAATCACTTCCGGTTTCCTTGAATGGCATATCTCGAACTTCCTTTTCAAAGTTTTTACGGCACTCACGGCAGCCAAAGAAGTTAGTGATGTAACTATACATCGCATCAGGCAACACTTGCTTATCTGTATAAAACATGAGCATGTTTTCCATATTCACTTCAGGTCATCACAAGAATTATTCTGTAATGATGTTAAGTTGGACTTGCCAATTTGCGCTTTGTACGCAGCCACCGAAAGAGTGTGGAACAACATCCAAAGGGAGCATGGGTAGCCGCGAAGGGTGGATTTGTTTGAATAGCAGCCGACCCACAATCTATTGGTGGCTGGAAGGGACTGGCCCGGCTGAAAAATTTTGAACGTTGTCGTATTTTTTTTAAAGCAGGAAGACCTTGGTCTAATAACTCTAAATAAATTTAATTGTGCAAGCAATCTACTGTTTATAATACCATCACAGACTGGTTTTTCAAATCCGGTCTAATTTAGAATTGTTGAAAAAATATTGTAAGGGGTTACTTTGCTAACATGCTATCGCTCATAAATATTCGTTAGCTAAATCATTTACCGTTTTCTCGTTAACTTTGTCAAGCCAGTCATCACATGATATATTTGTACGAGGCTGAACCCAATCATTCAACGAAGTAAAGAATTTAACGGTTGAAGATCTTGATGGAAAATTAGCTCCCACCTGTAACGCAAAACACTGCAAATTAACGAACCCTTCAGCCCAGCTTAGCAAGACAACTCAAGTTATTGTTGTAGAATACGTTGGCAAGTGCATAAAAATCAAACACATTTAATCAACTTCCTAGTGTTTGTTCGTAATTTTTGTGGGTACATTTGCATAATTTGGATTTTTTTTTACTCACGTAAGAGATCGATTTATCTTAACATATATTGTAACCTTTGGTGTTAGCAATTCAGAAATACGCTGAAGCTATAAAAAAGCTGACAAACTCTCACCGTTGCAAATAAATTGATCATTTTTTTCAGAGCGCCAAGTTTTGATTTTTCTAAAACTTTTGTAGCCGACACTTCCATTGTCAACATGTATCTGAGAGCGGACTCCAGGTCAGCAAGATAAACAACACTCCTGCAGAAAACAATTTCCTGCGTTACATGCAAGGGAAACAAGATCATGTCACTGTTCGAATTTCATGCATTAAATTAACTCCGGGGGTTTACTTAAGGTCACCGCTACCAGTACTGGTAAAATATTTGGCACTTGATCAAGTTAAAATTTACATGTCAATATCTTTGTAAGTTATCTCGGGGTTCCCTGGAGCAGTTTCAACATTTTCTTTCGAAGAAATGACAAGATTTCGAGCCATTGGTTCACCAACACCAGGCAATCTTTGAAGCTTATACACGTAGAAGTATCTGGTTTTCATTTCGCTAAAATTAAAAACAAAATTGTTTCATTCATGAAATTTACGATTTACATTAAGTCTGGAATGATTTATCTTCATTTAAACAAGTACTTTCGTGGCAATTAATTACAGAGTTACAACATGCTAGTGTAAAAGGTTCAATATTGAGACATTTCTGGTAACAGTATTACAATACAATTCATTTCCCATGCGTTTTGAGTGTGAACAATTTTGCATTTCTTACACATTGACTGTGGACAGTGAGCCATTGTTTGATACGATAACAACACTGGGGATTTCAGGTTTGGTCAAAAATTTGGTTGCCAACGCCTTTCCTTGATCACTGTCAACCAGAACCCTTCTTACCATGATGTTGCTACATGATGACATGTCCAGTATTATCTGCATATATCACAAAAAAGAAAGGACATGAAACAACAATATAGCTTGGTTTTAACCATGATTTATGACAACTTAAAATTTATCGATTGAAATGTAAAACACTGCATTTTTCATCATCAGACGTATATTCAGATAACATATCACTATCCATGAAGTTCAGTTCCAATCTGGACCGAGTCTGAACATGTGATATATCACCTGTTTTATAGTTACAGATGTTTAGACCAACTACAGCACTCTAACATGTATACCTCTTTCCCCATTTGTGACAAACTTTCTTCGAAAACAATTGCAACATGCTGAACATTTTTAGGTGAACCACCAGGCACAGTGAAAGCCATAGCTTCAGAAAATCTAAGTATTTCAAAGTTATTGGAGCTCATAACAAACTACAACAAGAATTAAAAACCACATGTATGAGCATAATGTATATGTATGTACTATTATACCGGTACCATGTAGTGTATCTATACATACAATAATTTTTAAATGATTTTAAAGTCTAGTAGCCAACATACGACAACGGGTTTAGGTCAGGTTTTGGAGTGCCATAATCCCAATCTATTGAAGTGATGTGTTTTTCAACAAATTCCACAATTCCCTTGCGAAGATATTTTATTTCTTCTTTTACTGGACAAAACAAATTTTAAAGTCATAAATGCAACATTTTCAAATGAACCGTACGTAACTGAAGTCAATTTAGCAATAAAATTATGCACAAAACTTAGATTACACATGAGCCGCAAATGATATGTGCATGTTTTAACTCTGTTCACGAGGTATAGCACGCCATGTTTTGACCATACTTCTGTCAGAACAGCCAAGTGCTACACTTAATTCATACCTTGAAATATTTCACCAACATTTGAAGCATTGGAATAGGGTGGATGAAACTGAATTAAAAAATAGTTAGTGCATCACCTTGCTTTAAATTTTGTCCGATAAAAATTGTTCAAATAATACAAATCATGCGACAACAAAGTATTTCCACAGAAAATCTATAAACAAAATTTTTAAAAATAAACCGCGATAACAAATTAAAAATCTCAAGGTGTGCTACTGGAACTACAGTTATGTATGAGGTAAAGGGCAGAAGCAAATCATGCATGCAGTTATGAAAAAGTTGTATATACAAGTAGAGTATACATACAACGCAATTACTGCTATGCACTAGTTTCTCTAAAACAATGCATTAAACTAATGAAAAGCTGAGCTTCTAAATTAGTCTGATAAGCATGAACCACTGCATGTATTAACTGCAAACACATCTGTTTTCTATGTAATTTCTTACTGTATTTTTAAACACAATTTAACATAAATTAAAAGCTTACTACGTACAATTTAAAAGTAAGTGGTAGATCACATGCTTATTTAGCCTTGGTTTAATACAACTGACAATGTCATCCGATTTTTCTGTTTGTTGTAATTGCAGTTCTTATGCCATTAGTATTTTCATACATGCATGTTCAAAGTTGAAGAGAATAAGAATTGTTATTGGTGATGATGAAGTGAGAAAATCACCAAAAAGAATATTTTAGCTTTTCTTTATTATGAGCGATGATGTGAACTTTACCAAAATCACATTCCAGTTTTACAAGAATTGACCACAACCAGATAAAACTACCATCTCAATGCTAATAAATTTTAAATGAAAAATATCACCACACACTGTAATATTTTCCCCAACCCTCAGTGCTATCCTACTAATCCCTACAATTAACTCATACCCTAAACTCGGGGTAATCAAAAGCCCATATAGGTTTCTGATGGCAGGTTAAAAAATTTTCATCCCCATTCGGGGAAACAGCCCCACAGTCCAAAGATCCGATCTTAATCAGCCAACTCCAACCTACCGAGATAAACTCAAAAGAATTACACAAATAATTAATCAACAATTGAACACACAAACAATTATTGCCAGAAAATTATGGTGCAAAAACATAATTAGGATGTTCTACATAACAAAAGATGCAAATACGTGATGAGCGTATAGATATAAAAATTAACCAAAGCTGCATGCACCAAGTATTATCTGCGTAGAAAGTAAAATAGAGATCCAAAATGAGTAAGCAATTATACAATGAATCGAAGGTATTTTTCACAACTGTTAAGCTCCCATGCCAACGTAACAAAAACATGCATTTTTAAAAGCACGCTTATGTTACCCTCAGATCTGGGACGGCATCAACATTTCTTTGAGAACAAAGTCCCTTATTTTCAGCATCAGCACAATTTACCACACCCAGTGTAATAACTGGGCACCATTCTACAGACAATGGAATAGGTATTTTTAGTTGAATTTTCTTAACTATGTGTATAAAAGCTATTAAAATGATACCATACCTAACTATGGGCATATATGCATACAATATAAATTTATACTATTAATTATCCAAGCATAACCAATAATTCTTTTTCAATTTTTACAAACTTTTTAGGTGTGTAAATGCATTAACTGTTATTAAACAAACCTGCTACATCCTTAGCAAGAGCTTTAAAAGTTGGGGCAAATTCTTGGCAATGACCACACCAGTCTATGTAGTATTCAATTAACCACAAGTTGGAGCTGAGTACAAACCATTTAGAAATCATTAACGATTTCCATATATTTATATCGATATTCAGTGTATTGTACATAGATAAGACAAAGCAGACAAGATTAATAATTGACATATACCTAAAGCAACACTTACAATTGTGGATCACAATATACGTACCTGTTTGCCAAAACTGGAAGGAGGCTGTTTCCATTGAATATGGTGACATTATCAGTGGAATTATACAATCCAGTAGCACTTGTGTAGGAAAATTGGCCCAAAAAGAGTGAAAAAGATACAATGTTAAGTAATAAAGTTTTATGACACATCGCTCCACGAAACCCCTTAACCTAAGCCCTTTCTAAAAATTGACATTGCATGATTTTATACATACACAAATTTATGCAACTTTATCTCCTCAAAACACCACAGAAGCTTTATTATGCAATTACTGGCAAAGTATTCGTGCATAAACAACAAATTTGGTGTAAAATAATGACAGACATCTCATCTCATTTTTTAACGTATTTTTAAACCAAAAACCATCCTTATGACAAGATGATTCAGCATATTCATTGAACAAAAATATTCAGAAGTCTACAGAAACAAAGGAAATGAAACTAATTCACAACACATAGTTCATAATATAAGTAGATCATTGAACAAAACAAATAGGAGTTTATTACACTTTTTTCATTTCTCCGTGCTTTCAGTAAACTGAACAACTTCTTTTTCCATTTCTTGAATCAAGTCTTTATCCTTTGACATGGCATAGATGGTATATCCATACACGGACGCAACAATCCCCATGATACCTAATCCAAGTAGGTTATTTTTGTAGGTGAATTTTTGACGAAACCTTTGAAGTTGATCTTGGTTGTATTTATCGATCAACCGACGTTGAGCTTGTGTTAAATGATCTCCTGCTAAATCCACCCTCTTCATCCTCGGAAAATCGGAGTCAAGATTAGGCACACGGGGAGCCGACATTTTTTACGTCTATTGATAACCTAACATGTATTAAAAGCAACCAATGCTAGCTGCACTTGAAACAATGGAATTATATTGTTGTTGTAATTATGAACACAATATTATTTGCCAGAAAATATCATTTTAAAACCTATTATAAATTCATGAACCCCTATAAATAACAGTACAAGCTATTGCGAGAGATAAAGTAGTAGTATATATATATATATGCTGTAGTAGCAAAACTAGTCCATTTACTCGAACAAAATAAAACAAGCTAAGCTTAGTTTAAAATGTTGGCAGACAAAAAGGTCTGTGCATAGTGCAACAAACATTATGCATTGTCATCTGCAAAGGGCAACATTACTACCAGTACATGATGTCTTTGTGTTTGCACAAAAGATAATATCAAGGCGTTATGAAAAGCTATTAATATTGAAACTTGAGTAGGGTTGCTAACATTGCAAATAAAATGGGGTTATCGATATACAAAATGACGGAAATTACAATAAAATGAGATCTTTATTGACCCTACTGGAAAGTTTGTTTTTAGTGCGCCAGATAAATGCGCCAATAAATGTAATACCAAAATTTGCGCCACGACAAAGTAATACTTATAATTGACCCTTTCTGAGTTACAGCCGCCTTTTTTTGGGTGACAAGATTTTTTCGATGGCCTATAATTAACAATGGAAACTGTTGATCTACTTTGATTCTTTAGTAAATTAAACATGTTTTAGGCATCAGATTATAAATATATTATAATATAGCCTATTATATAATATATCATATTACTATAATATATTGCATTCTTCACTGACCACATATCTAGAGATCGTATTAAACAAGCCCACTGCCTAGGATTCAAACTGTTCCTGTTCATTGGACCTGGTGGACAATTCTAAATTCGGGCAATAGGCTACTATAAAATCAAGAAACGAAAACAAAAAATTTGTAACGCAGTAACAATCTGAACTTGCACGAAGACTAGGCTAGCTTGGTAACTGGAGCTCGAGCGATGACGAATCATCGCCGTGTTTAAGTCATGCTAAGACTTTCCTCAGTCAGACCATACCAACTATATAGGCCTAACCTCTTGGCTATCATTTATAACCTAAGTCAATTTGCTTTCATTGGAGTTTACTGGCATTAAAATTTAGAATTGTGTTTACTGCTTGAACTTAAAGTAAGCCAGTTTTTAATAATAAATCATTTCTAAAAGCAAAAACAAAAATTTTGATGAAGTAATGGCATACAATGAAGCTTTATCTGTTTTCGTTTATTTGTTGTCAGCGATATCAGGCTATATAGCCTAAACCATACTGCCATAAACGGCAGCTATTGGTTAGGCTAAACCTTCAGCGAACGATAACGCCTATCCCAATTTTACGTCCCAGGTATCATGAGTTCATGGTCGCAAATTTGTGTACTGCTTAGTGCTTATAGGAGCAGGCACTATATACATGTTACCGTTTCGGAATGAATAAGCAGCTATTAGCCTGTAGTCAGCGTCATCGGTCGCGTCCGCTTCCTGCCCAATCATTAATAAATTTCCAGTGTTGTCAACTAACAATTTATAATATGCTGCTAAATTCTGCTTTAAAACGCGTCAATCAGTACATTAAACAAAGAACGAATAAATGTTTTCCCGTTAAGTTATACTTTTAAAGAAATAAATGAATTAACCAGGTAAAAATGTTTTGCTGAAGGTTTCTCAAGAGCATTAAATCAAGTGAGAAATAATATCAATTGGCCACACGAAAGGTTCGGCTTGGCTCAGGAGGGTTTATGGGGATCGGTTAGCTTTAATGTTTCAAACGATGGCGATGGGATCACTTTCACCATTTTATCTCAATAACAAGAAAATTTCATTTTCGAATAAGTCGAAAATGGACTGAATAGTTCTATCGTAGCGATAAGTTATCGCGCCTTTTCCGTACTTAACTAACTACGCCGTTGGTTTTTTTCCATTCATGGTGATTTTCTCATGCTAATATTTTTGTCTTGATTTTTATTTAAAAAAAAATAATATGGACTGCTGGTGCCCATGGTGATTCGATCCCCTTGATCAAATTAATATCCAGTTAATATTGTTCCAACTAACAATGGATCAATATCAACTGGATATTAATGGGAAGCTTTCGATCAAAATGGTATCGGCTAGCGAAAAAGCTACTGGACATTTGCTTCTGAAAAATACACTGATTCCGAGCGAGATAAAAAATTTATGTTGCAAAGGGGCGTCACTATTTTGTGAGAAATTTGTTCCGGGCATTGTGATCTAAAAATGTCCAATGACTCAGTGAAAGTTTTTCGATGAAAACGGTGTATTTACGGTGAGTTTGTATGTATTCTTTGTTGTTTGTAAGTTAAGTTGGTAACCTTATAAGTTTTTCCTAAACCCGAGGGCAATCTCCGAAATTTTCTTGCGGAAAAATTATGCTCAATCATAATAAATCTCAACTTTACAATTCCCAGAACAAATTTGCCACCACATGGGAACGGATTAGACATTCTCGAAAAAAGTAATTCGGTAAAGGGATTCGGTACTTTTTCAAATGTACTCTCTGTATAGAAAAACTACCACGGCACTGACCACCTCTGTTTAGGCCTATAACAATATTCAACTGTTTGCATGTTCGTAGGCAATGTATTTCCTGCCAACCTAACATCTTTATAACAGTATGCTGTAGTTAACACCTTACTCTTCTAAGCGGGGCTCGGGACATGGAAAAAAATAACCTTTCTCTCAATTTTTGCAGGGAGGGAGATATATTCTATGTATACGATGCGCTAAATCGGCAACGTTAAAGTAAGAAGTATTTCAATAAAACTGAGGTAGTTATAAGTTATTACTTATACGAGCGTTACAATTACACGCTGTTACACTTCGTTACGCGCAAAGCTGAGTTGTGAAACAAAACAGGAAAACATATACATTGCGGATGCTGGTTCATTTGTCAAGAGTTTGTGATACGTTACAGAGATCACTACAGACTTGTTCTACGACGGCGCGATGGATTTCTTTGAGTTCTTTAAAGCCGTTGTGAGATAAAAATACCTGTAAATACACGCACATCAATTATTGCAAATTGTTGAGCTTATGACTTGTTGCCAGGCCGGTAACTAGCTTGGGACACCAGAAAAACCCAAGAGGGATGAACAAGAACTAACTTATTACAAATATGCTACTCATAAATTATGCTAAACAATTTCTTCAAGGGACAATGTTTACTTAAGAGGGTCCGAGCCCTCCATATGCCCCTGTTAGTTACAAGCCTGCTAGTCATATACCCTTCTTTTTCCGTATTTTTCGTCTCCTGTAAGTGATATTAATTCTGCTTTTGTAAACCTAGAGCCTAGTTTTTCAGGTTCAACTCCTATTACGAAAACCTGCAAGAAAAGGAACGCTATTAAAATATGTTGAAGAAACGAACATTTTAAAAATCCAGCCTGTAGATTAGCCTATTTTGTACTGTTTAAAGCAGTGTGTTGTATGCATTTGAATGAATAACAAAGCTTTCAAATCATAAGTTTATTCAAAACTTACGATTGCTCCAAATTCCATCAAACGTTTGGCGTGCGTCACAGCATCGTCATTTGCATTTGTCTGTCCATCAGTAATTACGAGAACTAGGTCACGATAATGTGCACGGTTGCCGTTAGATGGGCTCAGTGAGACGTTATAGGCGTGCCTCAAGGCTACGCCAGTCCGAGTCCCTAAACACCAAACATAGCTCCTGAACCCGAAATGTTTTTGGTAGAAATGTAAGAACTTTTAATGGCTAATCACAGTAATTCTCAAGTAGTCGTAACAACAATTCTCGCACAACCCTCCAGTACATTACATACCACTGACAATGAAATTCACCCTTTGTAGCTGGTTCAATGTCAGGCTACAGTAATGGTGGGCCTAGATAAAGTAACCTAATGTAATTACCTATCCCAGAGTAGGGTATTTTGTCTAAGGCAGCAAGAAGTTCATCTTGGTCATCAAATTCATTAAGCAAAATTTCGTTAATTCTATCGACCTCTGTTGTGTAGCGAAAAATAGCGAAGTTAGTCGCGTTTGGTCCAACGGCAAAATAGCTGTGACAAATTACAAGTAGTTTTCGTTAAACGAAAAATATTCTTTCCTGCCCGAGGTGAAAAATTCAATGCTTCGCCCAGTTTCCAGCTCCAAAAGAACGTTTATTAAACTACAGCGGCCTGCCCTGTAGCATGGTTTTCTTTTATGTTAAATTCTTAGTCGTGGGCTTATACAATTTACATTCAAGTAACCTTAGAAGAACGCACAAGAGTTTTGATTTCACCTGATCAAAACTTTCACAAATTTTATAACCTTCTCCCAGTTTTCTTCCTTGATGCTGCTGGAAGAGTCGAGAGCAATCACCATGTCCATTGGGGCGTTAGGAGGACAAACGCCTGCGAAGTCATTGTCACGTTACGTCTTCTTTAAGTTGTTTACGTAAAGAGTACTCACGAATGCAACACGGTATGCCTTCCGACCACGTTTGATCCGGCAGGCATGTTGATGACGTAAAATTATGTGGGTGGATCACGTGATT
Source organism: Clavelina lepadiformis (assembly GCF_947623445.1). Taxonomy (NCBI): domain Eukaryota; kingdom Metazoa; phylum Chordata; class Ascidiacea; order Aplousobranchia; family Clavelinidae; genus Clavelina; species Clavelina lepadiformis. Next base: position 17,101,621 of record NC_135247.1, read on the forward strand.
TGTGTTTAAGCACGTCACGTTACAAGTCGAATCAGTGAGAGCTCCGTTGGTGCATTTGATTTTGGCGCTGGCAACTTTAAATTCAGGACAAGATAAGGCTGAAATTGAAGCAAATCTGGCGTTATAGACTTATTGTAATATTAATGAACATTGATCTAAGAGAATATCTTGTAAGAAAATTCATTAGCACGCTTGGTTTAAAGCTGATTCAAATTTAAACGGACCAAAATTCCTTTATAGTTTTCATCTTGTTGTAAATTTTCGTTCGAAGCAATTCCAAATAAAGCATTGCCTACAAGCTATCGAAAACAATATCAAGTTTGTAGATAGCATGAAATATTGTTTATGCAAAAGTGCTGGCTAATTGTCATGCTTCTCACGGAAACTATAAGGGACAACGTAAGAATTACATGCTACACAAATTATTGTCACTTATGTCTTTCATACGTTGCTGTTACCCTCGACAACGGTTATTTTTAACGTTTCACGTTTATCTAGACAAAATATACCGTACTATAACTATAACGAGAACTATACAATTATTGTGACTTAAAATAGTTCACATGATATGTGTCGACGCAGTAGCCAAAGTGCATGCCTGTCAATCAAAACGTCTCGATCAATTACACACACTGCATGGTACAGCTTTAGCTTTTTCCTCTGTTTATACCGGTAATTACTTTGCTGCACATTGATAAACATTTTGCAAGCTTTATGGACGTAAAATGCTAAACATGACCATATATATTGCTTCAAGACAGGCTCATTGAATACTTAAAATATTTTCACGAAAATGTTTTTTTGTGTAAAAAATAAAAGTTAACTTATATTAAAAAAAATTATTTCTAAGTTTAAGCGCATTGAAATGATCGGTTATTCGAGATTTTCTTTTCTCCAAAACTGTTCTTCTTAAAGATATTCGTTTTAAATGTTTTTCTATGAATTATATAATTGTCATAAACATGAATCGTTACATTGACTGTCTAACAACACGGTTTAAGGAGCTCACGTTGGCAAGACGGTATTGGACCAGACCATCTCGCCATTTTTCCGTCATCAGGTACGTCACAGACAATTCTGAAACTTTCTACAGGTGTCACCTCGAAACCGGGAAGACAGAGGAAGTAACATTCACTTCCGAAGTTATGCCCGGCTGAGCACCAAACGTCAAATTCGACTCCAATTGCAGGAAGTTCTGGACAAATGTTTTCTGCAAAAATTATTATGTTGTGAATAATAATTTTTACTATTATTCTAAACGCTAATAAATATTTGGTATTATTATCGATTTAACGTCTTATAATGAAGTTATTTGATTTTTGTCTTTTTGCAATAAACTATATTCGTCAATACTTCATGAGCAAACTGAACCAATTGATTTTGAACAGTTATTGGACGTAATCTTACCACTGCGCTTTGACAAAGCCACATTTATTTTGGTCAATTGAGTTCGGGATGTTTGCCTAATAACAGCAATTACGTCTCTATGGTTACGAGTGGCGGCCGTTCTTAATGTTGGTAGATTAAATAAACAACGTCGCCCATATTAAATTTAAACTTTTCGCGTTTATGTAAAGAATTGAGAAGAAACTAAATCGGCTGTTTTCGTAGCAAAATTTGTTTTAGGGGTCAAAGTTTATCAACACACGGCATCAGCTATGATGTTTGTCAATCGCTCAACAGTTGGTTAAGCCGCTTTTTGTTGTCACGACGTTTGACCCAAATCAAAGGTCACAAATGACCGATTTACATCGGCTGGGCGCACGCAATAATTTGATCGAGATGGAACGATTTTGAAAATTTCCATAACTTGTCATGGTTATGACACAAATAATCAATCAATTAACTTCGCTCTTGTTGGATTGTTCTAATTCAAAGCTACTGTTTTATGTTAGCTTACGTTTGCTTTTAATTATTGCTGAAAGTACTAAAATCAAGTTATATAAGTTACTTGTAAAGATGTAGTTAAAGTCCTGTTGATCTTAATGTTATGTCATTCATAACCATGTAAAAGGTGTCCTGGTAAGTAAGGAGCTATATCTTTTTTGCTAACGTTTCGGCAACCCTTATTGTCACACTCATTTGGACGATGATTTTATTCTAATATTGTTATTAACATTATGATAAGATTATAATATTTATATTCACAGCATTCTTGTTATATAAATTTCGTATCGTAAAAATAAAACATTATTGAAAACATTTTTGCAACCCTACGAATTTTAAGATTTATAATGATTCTAAGGCTATGAACAAAAACAATACACATACACAAATAAATCGTAAAGACAACAGCCATCAATACCGCTAAACAATTTTTTCAAACAGTGCTAATCCGTTTGACAGTTTGTTTTGTTTGGCTCTTGTGTTCGCCATTAAGAGGATTATAACGACTATGACGAAACGACAATAAGTAAACACGACCACGCGCCACTGTCCACTTTCATAATCGCCTCTTGCCCATATAAGGTATTGTACTTACCGACACAAGTTGGGGGCGAATTGTCCCAAAACAACTCGTTTGAGTCTGGCTGCTGCACGCATTCTAGAACCGATGACATTGTCGGATTTATGACGTAACCTTTCGGACATTCATATTCGCATTTGGAGCCGAGATTGCTTCCGTTCGAACACGTAACCCTTTGGCCTCGGGAAGGTTCGAACACCAGTCCACAGGTTTTACCTGGAAAGGAACATTTAAGATGCAAGTTATGAATGGAATACCGTGTTAGTTGATGCGTTTGCAATTACTAGAATGTTTTCGGGTCTAAGAGAGACTTTTCATGAGAAAAACATTTCTGCTCGCCTTCAACGATGTCATCTGGTCCTTCACGCTTCACTGGAAGCCAAGTAAGGACATCGTTGTCATCTTTCGCACATTCCAGTTTCATAATGGCTATACCCAATGGATTGTTGTCGTAGAAAGAACAAGTTGAACCTAGAAACGCTCCATTACTGCAGACCCACTCTCCATCCGGAAAAAATTCCTTAATGCCCTTGCATTTACTGCCTAACATTGTAACAAGTGTTTTGATTAATTTTTATTGAAGTGATAGTATGATGACCAAGAAAACAATTGTTTAGTATCGTTATATTTGCAATATGTCACAAGTATCAACGTTCAGTATTTTATTTTTCTTGGCGAGCATTTATACACTTGTTAATGAGGCTTTTTCAATATGTTGCTGTCCGAGACATTTCGTGCTTTTTGCAATTCCCTTTGCTCAAGTTTTCTCATGAATGCTTCAGGTCAGAACATGACGTTTGATCGGTGGAGAGTTTAATTGCTGGCCCCAATGTTAATAGTTGATTCAGTTTACAACAGACTTCAATTTATTGCTTGTTCTTAATCTTAAGCGACGGCTCCAGTAAAGTATCATATATAGGCTTAGTGGTTAGGGATCATACATGGGAGGCAACTAAAACAATATTTTATATTTTATTTTAAATGTCGTTTTTGTAAGTAGGCCTAAAGATTTGAAAAGTTTTGCAAGATAAAGCAAAATTTCCGCATAAAAACACAGAACCTTTCCTCTTCCTTTTCCTGGATAGGGATACTAATTTATCCGGCTCTGTTGGAAAGGTTGCCTTGTCATCGTTCCAACATCCATCGACTTTTCTATGGCATCTGTTACTATGGCAACAGCAGTAACATGTCGACCCTGATTGAGACCCCTTGCACACACCTGGATTCTGAGCAAAAATTTGCAGAATAATTTTTGCCATTTAGATTACCTGAAATAGTGTAATAAACTACTCTATGAATATCGGCAAGTTTGCAAAAGGCAACATGAAATTCAATTGATTTAACGCTTCCGAACGTTTAATTACTATTTATAAATCAAAATATTAAAACAGATTCGGCACGCAGCTTAAGTTGACATTTGTTGATAAACGGCCCTTGGCATTGACAAACCTGTCGAAAGTTGTTCTCGCAAGCAAGTTTTTGTTTGCACCTCTTCGTAATGAGCATGCCATTCGGCCATGAATCCCGAAAACGAACCTCAGTCAGGCAAGATTTCTGTCAGAAGCAAACAATTTGTCGTAACAAAAAGTAGTTAGGAGTGCCAAGCGTAAAAGTTTTTTTTATTCCGTAGAAACAGTAAGCAACCGTTCACTTCGATCAAACAAAATTGTTATTATTAATAATTAAATTAAATTTTTATCAAACCAAGTCAAGTAATTTAATGAAAATTTCTTGGGTTATTTTCTTATAAGTTAAAAGAGGGTTTGGGTTTTAGCTTTTTTTAACAAAAATGTTTGTTTGCACTTTGCTAATTTCAAATATATCTCAAAATATTAGAAAAAAATTATAAACAAAATGCCAGATAAATACAATTTCTCATGGCAAATATCAGAGCTTCTCAACCGGGGACCATGGCCCGTTCTACGGGGACAACGAGCAGATGCCTCGCCAGTGAACGAACCATGAAAGGTTGACAACCACTGGCCTATACAGTCAACACGACGGAATATGCATTTAAGAATTTAACTCCTGTTTGCAAACAATTACAGTGTCTACTACTTACCTGGTAGCACTTGGTTAAACGACCATTTCTCATGCAAGCCGCCGAAGACGACTGGTTGAAGCATTCATAGCAAAGCGTTGCTGAAAAAAATTTCTTGTATCATTTTTTAGAAGAATGGTTGTTTTTTTCCTCTAAGTTTCTCTTATACTTTATTTTTCTATATCAAAAAATCCTTTTTTCAACATAAATCGTTTTTTCACAAGTTCATTAAGAAATATTTTCAGCAAATTCAAAAATGAAATAATTGTACCTTCAGAAAGCGCAATCATGGCAAACAGGACTGTAATGCAAAAAATCCACTGAAAGCCCATTTTCTATCAAGTTCTAGAAAGACTTGCAAATTTGAAACTAGCAACTGCTGAGACAAAATAATTGTTAATACAGATTTATTTAAAGGGTTTATTTACCGCTTGTACACGTGGTAAGCGTAGCGTAGTGTACCACATAGTTTGCTGCAATAAATTGATTTGTAGGCTAGTTGATTCATATGAAGCAAATAAAAATATTTCTAAAGGCGTAATTAGAAACTCCACTATAGAAAACTGAAACCATGAGAATGCGCCATTTCAAAGGCAGTCGCATTTATAATCCAAATCTCTGCTAATGACACCTTCTATTTGTAATAAATCATACAATAATACCCAAAAATACAATAAACCAACTAAAGCCGTCTCGCCAACTACAAAGCCTTGAAATGAAGGCTAGGAACTGCGAGTTTCTTTATATATGATTGACCTGAGAAGTTCAATGTTAAGGTCATCGCCGTACACACTAATAATAACCTTTGTGACGTAGAAAACTATGATGTTACGTTAAAAGCGTGAATTATGCCATCATCATCCGTTAAACATGTGTTCGCGTCAAAATTGAGATTTCTATGAAAACGTTAGCTTCTTTCTGCAAGGGTTTAAGAAATGTGTTTTGACCTAACAAAGGACATGGCTTGTGCTGCTCTTTTGGTCCAAGCTTATAGGTCGGTTGGCGTCTAAAGAAAGTTTCAGGGTTTGCACAAAAACTAGAGATGTCTACGAAAATAAGTAAAATGTGCACTTCTTAGCCCAAATATTTGTTTTGGTGCAGAAGTTGTAGATGTGTGATTACAAACATGGTACATTGAATTGTGGCCCAAGACATTTTAAATCCATGGGCAAATATTCAAGAAGTCCCTTGTGGGATTTCTTTTGCGTAATCGCTTTTTATAAAATATATATAATTAATTAAATAGTAAATATTATCAGATTCGGGTAATATACCATAAAATTAAAGAAAAATGTAAGATGCAAGCGTTATCGGAACTGGCATAAAGGCTTGACATCCGAGGTTCGAGCAGTCGTTGCCCAGTTTAAGTCGTGCAAAGACTTTCCTCAGTACCAGGATAAAAGCTATAACGGTAAAACTTCCTTATCACCATCTGGTGAATATTTCATTTTCATTTTGTGACTGCAAGGTGGCACCAATGACAATGAGTAACTTTTAACCACTTGATTGGTAAGAAACGTTTCAGCCTCATAAGCTTGTTTGGACCATATGTGCAAGTTATACTGTGAGATGTTTGAAATCGCTCTGCGTAGATGACCACTTTTGCAAGGAAACAAAAACACAGTGATGCGGTTGTAGCGAGTTTATTGCAGCTTGTGGTGAATCAAAGGGAGATTGTGACATCATGAATCATTGTGACAAATCCATTACTGACGAGAAAGCATCGCAACATAAACACAAAGAGTAAGGAAAAATAATACGTGAGATTAACGCCTAATTTCGCCTACAAACTCATCTCAACTTTACACTTGTACTAGCCAGCAAAAGCATGGTAAACGATTGTTAAGAAAAAGACTTAATTTGTTAATTAGACATAGCAAAGAAACTCTTCCACCAGTGGTATATAATCTATGGGAAAATGTTTACAAAATTGAAAAGAATTAAGTTACAAATATCGTCATCTACACCAAAGCGGTGAAATTCTACAAGTAATGAGGCTATAATACTACGCGTAATATTAAACATGTTATTATACTATTTACAAGTTACGTACATAATGCAGGATAAAACGTCCGGGACCGCAAAAGCATCCCACTGTGGATCCAACTTAATCACACGATGTGAACGTCAGTGCATGGACAGTAACTAGCCGAGGACAAAATATCGACTGTAGACCGAATACTGTGAAGTTGGGGAAAGTGTTGGTTACAAACTTCAAAACTTCAGTCAGTCCAAATGGAACATATTGTAGTTTGTACAACAAATCCAGCATTCAATGATATACAAGTAATCTCGTAAAGATTTATCAGCAGATTTGGCAAAAATTTCTAATGGAAAATGTCTTAACATGACCAAATTTGCTAAATTCGACTTCATATTAATCTTAACTTATATCAGATATACACAGGATAATAACAAAAAACAAATGTAAAAATTGACTATAATCACTCAACAATGGCTAAATAGTGACAGTTTCCTTTGAAATTTTTTTTTGTTTCTTATGAGTAGCACTGAAATTTCCACACATGAACATTAAATTATAAATTAAGTATTTACTAAAACGATAATGAATTTTTACTTTACGTTTTACACCACTATGAAAATGCCATTACAGTGCACACACATTATACTACTTGTGTTCCTGCAACAAAAACTAATATGAAAAGCAATGCTTTTGTTACACCGGCAGCTATTCAAACAAGTTTCTTTTTACGTAAGCCGTAAATAAACCCATTAATACTATTTTGCTATGCATAGTTTGGTGGGGCGTTATTTTCAAAACTGTTAACTTTACTTCGGTAAAATTGCATGAAAATTTCTCTACTACATTATCTGTCGAAAACTATCTAAATTATGTTCAAGCTTTTGTCGGACACGATTGATTGATACAATCACATATGTCCAACCACTAACAACTTAGCCGCAGAGTTAGCACAGAAACAGAATAAAAAAAGTCAAGAAAGTTGCATTTGCTGCTCTATGTTGGTCTTTGGGGGATTGTAGGTCTCTGGCCGGGAGCAGGTCGCCTGTGACACAACAATCAACAATTGTTTAAATATGTTGGTAAAAATAATTTGTGTCAGTTGAAATTACCACGTGAAATATTTTAATATTTATATTTATTGTGAATAATTACGTCATACTGACAAAAATTCATAAGACTGCAAAAACAGGAAATCAATTCGGATTCTTCACCCAGTATATTCTACACCTCCGTATGTGTTCAAAGCGTTGGCATGACTACCAGGGTTTAACCAAGCCTTACCAACCACTGGGCAGTAACTATCATTAACTTAGGTATCACCGGTGTAGTGCAAAATATTAACCCCCGTTTGTGATGTAATAAATTCATTGTCTGATAAAGGATTTCACTCAACAGAAAAGGTGCACCTGCGCGCTTCGGTAGATTTGGTTATCATGCCCTAGGACAGGGGTGGCCAACCAGTCAGAGACTAAGAGCCTCACTTCTTACTGTGTTAACCGCAAAGAGCCACATCATACACATTATGATTTATGTTTCAGTTATATTGTTTCAGTTTCATCATCTTTATTCTGGGTCGAAATCTGATGTAATCAGTCATTATTTAGCAAATATCAATTGGACATTAGCCAGTAGAGATTACTTTTCTGTATTATTTATCTGCCTAAAATGGGTAAAATGTGCTCTCTTTCGGAGGTTCAATATGAACCAAAGAGCCGCGTAATACCGGGCAAAGAGCCGCATGCGGTTCGCGAGCCGCGGGTTGGCCAGGCCTGCCCTAGGACCTAGGTTCTCTTAGCATATTACTGTAGAAGACAAAGGTAATGAAAGTGAATAGGTTCTGTGAATGGTATTCAGTGGCTGAATAGTATATTACCATAATTTTTTCGAATGCGTGTATACTAGCAAACAAAATATCGTGTTCAGGTCACGGGTGTTGGTCTACTTCTCTCTGTAAATTCTACAGACTACTTGTGTATGGAGCTTATTGCGTTTTGAAAGAATAAATTTATTACGTCACAAAGGGTCAAAATTTATTACGTCACAAAGGGGTCAATATTTAGCAGGAGGTCACGACACCGGTACCAATCACAACCAGTTAACGGAGCTCCTAAAATCATTAATCATCAACTGACCTTGGGATGGAAGGGGCGGAACGGGTGGAGCCGGGTCGGTTGGGGATTGGTGGCGCCGCACTAGTGGGCATCAATGGAGGGGGGAGCGAGGGGGCTTGACTAGGAGGGGGTCCAGGGACATTCGACCGAGAGAAGGCTCCAGCCGGACGTGAAGGTGGACGCCTGGCAGGACTGCTGCTACGCACAGAGCTTTGAATAACAAAGGTAAAGTTATTCTAAATTGCTGGATCATGGCAACATCAAGATTACCAAAATCCTGACTTTGTTCAAACACTTAAACCCAATTAATTCAATAAAATGATAAAATGACTATGTATATATATATATACTGTACACAAAACAGAAAAGATAGCACAGTACAACAGCAGTCGCCTCTAAAACAAGTTGATAAAAATACAAAAAGCTGCACGATGCATTATTATTAATGCTTATATTTCAAGCGGTAAGTAATGTGATTAATCTTGAACCGCGTTTTTCAAGCTGAGTCTATCTGAACGCACACATGCCAATTCCTGGTCAGCCATATACGGGAAGCAACAGCAAAATATTGAATAAGTATACAACATAAATTTAAGTAATTTAAGGTATCAAAGCAAAATTTAATAGGTTTTTTTGATGCTTTTAAAAATCTTAAATATTCATTGAGACCTAATGTCACCCTGTTGGGTTGTCTGAATGATTCCTTTAATTTAAGTTCCCAAAGAGGTTCCCTTGATAATTTTATTTCTGTGCAACACGGGTGCCATATTATTGTCTGAGTGACTGGTTCCAGAAATCTAACTGAATAAATTTTATATTGTGGTTGTGGTAAAAGAGTTTGGTTGAATTTCATAAGTTCCTTCAGTTACAGGAAAGCGAAATCTAACTGCAAATAACTGAGCAGGTCTTTAGTACAAAAGTTAATTTATCAAGTCTAACACAGACACACACATATTTCAGTATTGCAAAAAAAGAATTTAACTTCAATAATATCACCTCGAAGGACAGCATATTATTTCATTCATATTTATTGAAAATTTATGCCAGTAGCGCACAATTTTTATGATGTTGGATTGCCAGAGATATGTGGCGTCCATACAAACTGTCTATACTAGTTAAGATATTAGAATCGGACCAATATATGACCACGTCCACATGACACTTATTTTTTATTAGAGACCCTTTAAAAGAGTATAGAAACTTTTCAAAAACTTGAGAAATTCTTGTTTTGAGCCAAATTCAGTGTTAAGAAACTTTCTTCATTTGTTATTTGCAGAGTCTGTTGTTTGTAGTGGTGGTTTTAAATGTGTCATATTTCAAAATGTATGATTATAATCAAAACTCGTTGTAAACTTTAATTCTATTATGTTTTAACTGAAAACAGTTAAGTTGGTGTTTGATCAGTGAACCTTGTTTAAAACATGTTTACGTCTTGATAAACTAAAACCATGCTAATGTAAAAACCTTTAACTACAAAATCCACAACTAAACTTAAGGCCAAGCTACTAGAAGCTCCAACCTCATTTTTTATATTTTATTGATATTTTTATGAGAATGAGTGCATGAAAGTGCTACATGACCATGTTTTTTTTTTTTTAATTCTTCTCAAAAATTTGTTGTCATTTCCATGCACAGGCCACTCGTTCAAGACACAACTTTAAAAGTAATAAAACTAAAAAAATAAATAAAACTAAATAGATTCAATTAAGATGGCCATGCATCTTAATCTGGGCCATTGTGACATCACAATCATAAAGTGCCCACTGGCAAAGTAAAACAAACTCAGATCAAAGAACTCACGATGATTGCCAATGGTCCTGGTAATAATGCCTGTCGCTGTAAGGTCATAAAACAAGTAGAACAACATTGATTTTCCCATTAAAACTAGAGATGCACCATATTAACAAAAATTTGATTTTTGTAAAAATTTAAAGACTGTGGCTTCAGGTTTGTGTGAATTCAGTTATTGTGCTTGAGCCAAGCCAGTGATGAGTTGAAAGATGAACCAAAACCTGTCATACTATTTATTGACAAATTCAAGAAACTGCAAGAATTTTCAATTATATGGGAAGAATGGGATAATTGAATTTATTAGGAGCAGAGAGTTGGGAACTGCAAGTTATTCAAAGAATTAATACAAGAATCAAGAAATTAGAATTTTATTTAGAAAAGGTTTTGAGTTTATAACTCACTTAACTGATTTTCAACGTGATAAAAGTAAACCATAAACTCAAAACGTCTGCTAAACAAAATGATTTTTAATGTAGTTTCTCGGCTAGCTTGTAATTATTCTTAGAATTGAATTTCTATTTTGTCATGTTTTTTTTTCGATTGCAAAAAGGGTATTTGCTGGAATCTGTCAGTAAGATTTGCATCCGTGAAGACAACAAAAACGGTTGATGTCTTGTAATATTTAGATTCGTGTTTGATTCAACCCATCACTAGTTAAAAAATATTTGCCTAGCCTTGATAAAAACAACACCAAGTCTGTATAACGAGTTAATAGTTACTGTAAGTTAATTAGTAATTACAAGACCAATATTGATAAAGTAATCAACTAATCATCCATAACTTGCTTAAACGTTAAATGGTGGCGAAGACATAACAATAGAATTGTTACTTTTATAGTTGTTCAGAATAGAAACTCCAGACCAGCTTCTAAGCCACTTGTTACAATGGAGTTCAATAGAAAAACCACCAGCTGCGTGTTTCAGCCGCACTTGGTTAAGTTTGCAAGGCAGGTTATAAAATGTGGGAATCCTATACTTAACAGGCGCACGTCATGCAGTTAGTTGGATATGTGTGTAATATAACCTTGGTTTGTTATTGTTTTTCATACTACTCCACCGCTTAACTGACTCCCTATGGGATGAAGCCATAGGTCTTGAGCCAGGCACAGTCAAACCGTTTTCTTCAAGAAGGTTTTCGGCGCTTGACGAACGAACCATTGGCAGGTGCCTGTCATTTATCAAAATTTTAAAGCAATTCTTAAACTTTCTTAATCAGGACAAATATTCGTCCACTGAGTAAGGCCTCAAGCCATTCCTCTATAATGAAGTTGTGTGGGACAATGACATACTGATATTTAAATAGAAAAACGAATAAAAAGAATACTAAAAACTTTAGTATTCACTCTACTCCCATCAAACTATTATGATCTACATGGCATAAAACAAGGATAAGGGGATAAAGAAGACAACAAGAAACTCGTTTCAGTCAAGATAGAATGTAAGAATATAACATAACAGAATTTGAGAAGCACTGATGTCATTTAGTCACGAAAGACCTAATCCGGTAATACCTCGCCAGCATGTTACAGAATGCGAGGCAGTACGTAATAATTCAGTTAAACGTATGACCTTCGAACAACCATCTCATAACACTCCACCTATCCATCAACAACCAAATGCTTACCTGGGAGGTCTGTTCGCAGAGAGACTTGAAGAGGTACCGTTAGGTACGTGAGTTGGCGAGGATTCCTCGTGGATCCACGAGTTATCGACCGGTGGTGGCAGTGACGCGTGGACAGTCTGCACAATTGTAAGCATGTTTTAAGCTAAAGTTTGATGAATTAATGAAAGTGTTGGTCTGTTCAAAAGGGGCTTCACAGATCCGGTATTGCAGTATCATGCAAAATATAACCTTTGTGTTGATTTCAGACATTGCTTTTAGAGCATCTTTGAGGCTGTGGTACATGGTCAACATCGTGTTTCGACGTTCTGCCTCGTCTGCAGATTCTTCCATCAAATCCGTCTAAAAAAATATCAAATACAATTATAATTTGCGAGAAATGTCACACGTTCGACCATGTTTTAGATGTGATTTAGATTCATTTTGTGGAAACGTTAAGAGTTTTTCAGTATGAGCAACTATAAAAAATTTATTTACTCCATTTCCAGTTGAGTAAAGATGAGCAAGAACTTCTGTTTTGATGAATTCTTTTGTCTGCAAATAAGTCCTGGAGTTAATTGATTGAAACTTATGTGAATAATACTTTTGAAAAAAAAAGAATAATAGAATTTTAAGGTACAGATTAATCTAAGCTAACTATTTTTCAGAATAAGAAACAACTGAATACTTTGCTAATTACATCAAACATCGTAAAATCTAAAATCAAACTTTTTTAAGCTTGGAACAAAGCTTGGAACATCAGAATAAAACAATATTTTTAGCAAGGCAGGACACATTGGTACCTCGTTTATCATGATAGTCATGATTATCTTGGGAATGAGATCGCGAATGGTTTTGTTGACGATAGCCATGTAGCTGTCAACAAGGTTTCGAATCGTTTCAACTTGTCTCTCAAGTTGAGGATCAAGGGATGCGGCTGGACTGCCGCTGCTTTCTCCATCCTGTTGTATAAACAAACAAAGTTTGTTACAATCAATTAATTTAGTCTTTTGTATAAATTTACACCGGCATGGCTTTACAGTATGGCTAATTACGACTCCACTTGTATGATTCTTGTGGTTAAGGTCTATGCCAATAATAATCTTATCAAAAATATCTTTCTTCTTTTGCATCTCCTAAAATGCACTATTGGGTTTGGTCTTCGACAAAATATGAAAGGTATTTTCATATAACATAGCCAGCAGCCACTAATACAAATATATGATAATACAATGTAAGGTGTAAGATATTCGTTTTCAAGCATTTGGCAAATGGAAAGTCATACAAAGTAAGTAACAAAATCTAGGAGTGTTATGTTACAGAAAACTGTTCTATGACAACACATAAGTCAATGTGTATTAGTACAAAGTAGAAGAAACACCAACCACCGCTCATTTCACCTCCGTTATTATAAGGTTGATATTAAAAAAATATTAGATACACCAGGTACTAAAATTGAAATTTAAAAAAAAAAAACAGTTTAACAAAAGTTGACATGATAAAACACAATCAAAAATCTATTTGATTTTAAACATAAAATAAGTCAAAATAAACACGAAGTGATTGCAGGGGTTAAATTCATGCAGATGGCAGCAAAATTACCCGTCTTTCTTTCTGCAACATTCAACATCATTGTCATGCAACAAAACATAATCATTTAGATCAATGTATTTATATAATGTCACTGTGTTACTGCTTTTACACAAAAATTATTGTTCTTTAAGTTGATTGTTGAAAATTTCAACAACCAACTTAAATTGATTGAAACAAACTTGAATTGACAATTAGCACTAGCAATAGCAACTCGAATTAGCATATTGAAATTAGCATTATTCTGACTTATTTTAAAAATTTAATTGTGTCTTCATTTTATCAATTGATAAATTTGAACAATAAACCAAATAAAATTTGCAGCAATCAACGGCAGACCCTATTAATTGAAAACTAAATAGCACTTCATAGCACTCCAGGTCAACGTCATTCTACACTACAAGTCCACAACTTCCATGAACAATTTCACTGTTATGAAACATGCCGTTGCACTTGGACGGAATCAAATGTCAACCATAAATTATTTTCAAAACCTTTGCAATGTTTACAAAATCAAAAGTTTTATTATTAGGGCTTTTATTACTTTAAATCAATTCACAGCACAAACTAAGGATAAACGAAACCACAGAATTCTCACAAACCTTAATCTCGGAAGTTCGCTCAGGATAGACACCAGCGCGTAGGAATGAAGCTTTCCAGCTATCAACAACGTCCTGTGTCTCCGCTGACAACTCTAGTTGCCTTAAAAATGTTTCATTTGGCCATGAATAGCATCACTACTTGTGCAAGGGACACAGTATGCTAACAAGTCTGACATGCTAACATTTGCTGATACAAAAACCATATTCTACGTTTGTACACATTTGCAAATACATTGCATTTTGTAAATAAGTGAATGCTTTTTAGGTATGTAGTTGAAAGGCATTGAATAGTATGAAACATGTTAGCTTAACATCAACTTTAATCACATTCATCAATCATTGATTAAAAATTAGATGTAAACATTTTTATTTTCATTATATCTTTCAAACTGAACTATTGTGCTAATGCTATGTGTGTAACGTAAAACTTTCCGGTAGTTATTATACCGTACTGCTCACTACATAAATGTACACTGCTGTACAACCCTGTACAAATTATTATTCACCAACAACACAGCTGGGAATGTAACTCATTAGTCATAAGCTTATTATAACTGTGTTACATTTCAATTGGAAAACTTACCGGTAGTCTTTATAAACATTCCTTTGTTCTGTGCTGTAAAGTGCAAATCCAAACTTGCTCGACATGAAACCTTTTTCCATGTCGCGAAGCCGAATATTCTCCAAAGACAAGATAAACTTTTTGTCTTTTTCCTGCAAAGTTTAATTATTATATCATTAGACACACGACAAAGAATCTATTCAATGCGCAGAAAACAAAAGCAAATGAAAAGGTTTTATTTTCAAACAAAAACCTTAAAATGAATTGAGTTATAAGGTTCAACAGGTTGGGTGATTTATTGAAATTTTATAAACAAAAATAATCATCAATATACTTCAAATCAATAAATTTAATTCTTTTTTTGAAGACGGTGCATGTGATACTATACACCAGTTTTCATGAAAACAGAAATTCAACCCAGAAATCATGTTCCCAAACGACTAACTTTTAAATTGTCTATAACACTTAGTGTGCGTTTCACATACTGGATTGATTAAGAAAGAGACCTGGCAATATTTTCATGTTGCAAAGAATACCTGTCATTATTCACTATAATTGAAACTAATGGTGTAGTCAATTAGAAACGTTTTCAAGAAGCTGACATTGAAAGAGTTTCACAATGATACCGGCATTTGTAGATTGCAGTTAAGTAGGTTTGTATTAAAAACCATATTTTCACCTCATCGTCCTTAAACCAAGTCAATTGTTCTGCACTCAGTGCAAACCAAAATTCCTTTGAGCTCCCTTTAATGAAACTGACATTGTGCAGATTGAGCCAGCCTTTTCTGATCACCTGCACATGAAAAATAACTTTCAGAAAGAAACAAAATATAGTTTACTCTAGGCACAAAATCGGTTGTCTTGTTCACTTATTCAAGCAATATGAAAGGTTAAATGACGCGAGTTACATCAGAAGTGCAAGATTTTATCTTTCAATATTTGATATTGGCTTGTGTGAGAAAATTAGACCTTGAACTTGAATTAAATAAAAAAATAAGAATAGTATAAGTAACTATTTTACTACGTAAGTTATATTTACAATCAACAAACTTCACACAATGATGTTAAGTTGTAGGTTAAACTCTTACAGTCTATTTAGTTAAATGCTATCAGTACTGAAATTAAATGGTAAAAGCAGAAAAAAAACACTATTAGAATTTGTGAAAGACACCAGTTGGCATTAAAAGTCAATTGAAAAATTGCTAATTTTGAAGAACGTATCTTAATTTTGGATGTCATCTGATGCAAAAAAAGTGGTAAAGGAATGCAAAAATACATGCACTTTGGCTTAAACCTTGATGCAGAAATTAGAACTACGAACTATGAAGAATGAACTACATGATGTACACATTGATGGTGAAAGAATGAGTGAGTGTTAGATGTGATACTAATTTGGTTAAAGGTTTCATAGGATGTATTGCAAGTTTGCAACTAATAGCTAATAATAATATACTGTAGTAACTAGTAACAAAAAGCGTTTATAACCCAAACTCTTTGAGCACTAACATACTTCAATAAAATAGTATAAACAAAGCAATATTATAGCTTGGTAATCTGTTAACTTAATTATCAGACTGGGACAGCTTTTGTGTTTCAAACCAATTTGAAGGAACTACACTAAAAGACATACACATGCCAATGTTGCCACTCTATGGTTAGTAAACTTTGGCCTGATTTTGGCTTTAAATGACTACTTAATAATTTAAATCAACAAAGTTTAATTCAACAGATCAATCCAGAAAGTAGGTAGTTTGAAATTGTATTGACAACAATGACAAGTGAGAGTTTGTTAAGTCAAAGCTGAACGGACCCAGTAAATTACTTCTTGCCAATAAAATTCTTTATAATTTGACACCCATTGCATTTGCGCTAATTTTAGGAGTTTACTCAGAATCTACAGCACTATGGGTTGAACCACAACCTACAAATTTAGCAAAATTCTGGAACGTTTACTGTATGAGAAAAGCGCTAACAAACAAAACTATAATACTAAGTTAAAGCTAAAACAACGATCTAAACTAATTTTAGGAAACATGCAATGCAAACTACAGATACAATATACACAAAATTTAGTCATGACAAAACTTCTGTTTGAACAATAATCACGAATACCATGCATTGTGAGTGCACAATTATTAGAGCTATGCAACTCAAGCACATCATAGCTGCTCTTACCATGTCCTGTGTAACGTGGTGACAGTATAAACAAATAAAAAGAAGTTACTATATGAGGCCAAAGTTAGCTATCAGAAACATACAAACTGCACTTAGTATACAGGGTACAGGTTTGTTATTATCAGCTGCTTGCCTTACTACCTGCTATTAGTTCATTGATGGGAATAGAGTTGTGTCAATATAGCAATGACCCATTATTAGATACACGATTAAAAAGAGTGGACAACCCTGACAAGCACTGAATGCATTGGACAGTATCTAAAGGTAAGATCTTTCATGCAAAAAGTCTTACAAAAGTACCGTAATGCGGTTTGTATTGCATAAACATAACAGTTGCATTGGCAAAACACTGTATAAGACTAATACCTACATAATCGTTAATTGAATGTGTATTGGTTAATACATGCGACATGACTTCAGGAATGAGGTTCTCTTATGTTTGTTCAACATTAAAAATATGCTCTAAGGTTAGTATAATGCTATGACGAAATAATAAAAAAATGGTATTGGGACACAAGGGCAGGACCACCTTGGGAAAATTCATTGCAAATACAGTGTCGTAAAACACACATGAAACCAGCCAATATATGCATATAAAGACATGAGTAACCTAAAGGTGAGAAAGCACTTTGCAGCAATGATTTCTTGTCAGGTAGGATATAATATAGGTGACTAAATGAAACTATAATGACGAAAATTGAAAAAATTTTTCATTTTCTACTATTAGTCTGTTGCTTTTTGACAATAAAGCAAAGTTACCTGATTTCCGACAGATTTTTTCTTGGTTCCTCTATCCACACCTTTCTGTGATGCACTGTAAAGAAAAAAATTATTATTGCATGTGTTGATGCAAAATTGACTTGCCATAGAGCACATGCAGATTACATTTCGCAAAGCAACAAATATATATGAAAAACCATGCAACGACAAATTTTCAAAGAAGTTTTAAAATTTTTTGGACTGAGCGCTAATGATGGAAATATGACGAGTTTTTGGCAGTCACTAATCACAGACCATAACAATTTTCATTTAAAGAATAATCATGAAGATATTTGCTGTTAACATGATTGTGACCTAGCACTGCAAACACCATTCTTATCACTGTTGTCAGTATAAAATTCTCATCAAACCCATTTTAAACAAGCATAGTCTGTATGATACATGTATCACTAAAAAGGGGTTACAGTACTACAGTGCAACACTATCTAGACCAAAGTAAAAAACAAGCATTTTACCATAGGGAACATTTCAAAACTTACAAGCTTCTGCAAAAAGAGAAGATTTAAGAGCAATAAAACTGGTTTATAAGGTGGAGTCAGACAGCAAGTAAATGTTACACAAGGGGTATGGCTGTTGGTAATCTTCACATATCACAACCAATGAAAAATCACAAGGCAAAACTATGGCGCTTCTTAAATTATAACTTTACATCAACGGCATTATAACGATTGTAATCTTGTTGTGGAATTGTATTTGTGTTTTATAAACTCCATTTACCGTCATGATTAATTACCAGTGGCTTAGAACGATGACATTCTGATGGTGAATGAAAAATAACATTATTGCATTTATTTTTGCAAAAATGAAATGTGAAATTCGAATGACAAATTATGCCATGTTACGAAATTACCATGCTCAGTTGTTTCCTTGTGGAAGAGACATTAAAAATACAGAACATAGTTACATTCTGGCAAATTATTTGAAAACTTGACGAACTGGTTGGAGGTTAGCTCGGTATTTCAAGCAGTATCAGCAATATAATGAGATAACAGACATTATTGAAAGTGATGCTTAGCAACCCATAAGCTTCAAAGTAAAGAATGTTGCGCATGCAAACCCATTTCAAAACTGAATTAAGACCAAGTAAAAAAACTGTACTTTGCAAAACCAATAAAGTCCTCGTGGTTAGTGTTAATGTATGCCAGTTCACATTCCATCAATAGATTGACCTTGAAAGAAATGGGGTATATATGACAATAACACAACAAATACATATCACAACAACATGAGAATCAATTGGTTGACGTTCCACCATGGTAGTTTTTTGGTTTCATTAATTTCTCAAGAAATGACGCAATTTTTCATCGTGGGCGCCTTTACATAGCACAAAAATTACTTGCCAATTTCGAAATTGATCCTCATGCTCATATACGATGAACAGAAGAGCTTTGCCAGAGACCAGCTGTGTTGCAAAACAAGATTAGTTAATTAAAAGTATGGAGTAAACGTTCGGATCAATAGAACGCCAACGCTATGTGCAACAGCAAAGATGCTTCACTGTGAATTACTTTTGGTCTCTGTTTTGGACGATATGCAACAGTAGTCAGCGGCAATGCAGCTTCTGTTCGTTTTCATTCTACTAACTTACTTAGCAAAGCCTATGAAGTCGTCATGATTGGTATTAATATACGATAATTCAAAGCTGATCAGGCTACTGACCTATCGAGACAAACAGCTTGGTTTAAAATTGGTAAACATTAAGACCTGATTGACAATGAGTCAGGTTACACCACACAAATTATACATTGGGTAATTGAGCCTTCACTTACTGATATATTGTTTAAGCGGAGATTGTGAATACAAAGTTAAGAAGGAATATTGTATCCTAGCACAGAATATGCAAATTTTTTTATGGTAATAAGCAAAGTTCCAGGCGAGTATCAAATAACTTTAGAAGAACATTTCAAACCTGCTGCTTGGTCTTTGATTCTCTCTCACGAACATGAGTGCTAACCACTCGGTCTGTTTCATCCCTAAGCATGGGGTAGCGACTCATCTGAAAATGTATTGGAAGTGTAAAAATCACATTTAGTATGTACTCAGGTAGGTGGTCGGTCAATTTAACCTAGGACGATTAAATCCATAAAAATACAACCGACAGACGGTTGACCCAGTACATTTCAACCCAAGGTTTACGCAACCGACTGACATTGGTTGAGTAGTTCTTAGCTTAGTCACTCTGGGTTTAACCATCTTAGGATAAATCAACCTGGAACCGTACAGTTAATCGGTCCAGTGCTGCTGTAAATTTCATGGTGGTATTATTGTGAAAAAATTACAAAAATAATCTTAATACTATTATGAGAAAACAACAAAAAAGAAAAAATGCTCGATACATCTGAAACACACGAAATTAAAATAGTTAATTTGCTAAACATAAGAAACAAAACTTTTTAAGACATGTAACCTAAAAGATTATTTTGCAAGGCATGGCTTACTTTTTCACTACACTTGCGCAGGACGTTCATCAGTTCTGTGCTTACCATGTCAACACATTTTATAGCAGGTGCCTAATAATTAAAGTACTTTGTCACAAAATTGTTTACTTACATAATACTGATATGTTTGCCACATACTTACGCAAAAATCAAACCAATCTATTGTTAAACATAATTCTATTAACCTAAATTAAAACATCCCAAATGCATAGCAAATATAAATATAAACAAGAATTTTCAGACTGGACCGTACCTTTAACTTTTTTATCTGGCTTTTTACGATTTCCTCGAATGCAGTGTCAGGTGTAAAGAGGCCGGTACGAATGGCGTGAATGTTCTGAATGACGACAGAAATTTCTTTTCTGAGACTTTGCTCATCGAATTCCATCTAAAACATAATAATTCATCGCATTAAATCACATTTTCATTAAAAGATGCACAACACTAATAAAGAAATTATGGTTTTGCTAAAACGATATTAAGAATAAATTCTAACCTGGAGTCAGCCAGACACATACAAAGCAAAAGGCACCAAAAAAATCTACCTGTCATTTGAGGAAGTAAAGTAAGCCAATTGAAAGTGCCATAAGCTCATTATGACTGCAGTTGTACTTATGTTCGAGCATGCGCATAGCGCAACAAGCCTATGTGCTATGAAATGATTCTGGTTTCTCTGAACACTTTTACTAAGTACTAATGAGACAGTGATTAAGCAAACTGGTCACTTGACAAGCAATCTAAGTCTTTTTGTATCTAATGTTGATATTGTTAAGGTCAGTGTAGATTTTTGAAAAGTTTTAAAGATGTCAGGATGCTGTAATGATCAAAAGAGAATGCTGAAACTGCCAAACTCGTATGCACGCTGCAAACACTGGACAAAATGAAAACATGTAAGCCGGTTGACATGCCAAACTCTCTTGCTCAAAGTGAGTCTTACTCTCTCTTACTTAAACAAACCTCTTTCCTCTCTGATGAGCTCACACCCTCACCGACTATGCTTTCTAAAAACCTCGGTGTTGTCTAAACAATTGTCAAATAAGTAAACCATTGATCTTAACATTTAGCTTCATCAAAAGTGTACACGAAAAATAAATCTGCTTACAGAACAGTATGGTACGTCATTTACCTTTACTAGTTCATATGGGAATCTTTCGTGGAAAATTCGATTGATTTTTGCCCCTCCTGATAGTTCTAGAGTGTCAATAGAAGCACCGGTGCCCTCAATGAGTTGTTCAAATGAGACGTTAAAGGCTTGGATCATCCTAATAATTAGATTTCGCTTAAAAACAAGATTTTGCGTTGTATCAAGGTATAACAAAGTAACTTTAATTATCTCTCCAATCTTCTAAGGTACAGTCAGCAGGTAGGTGGAGCGAACGTAAAAAATTACAAGAGTGCTACCATTTTGTGCTCATTTCAAAGACTTGGTAGATTTTTACGAGTAATAACTACTAACTACATCCTTGCCCAACAGCGGGTATAACATGTATTATTATTTAAGGCACGTACTGCAACATGGCTTTTGTTTTCCTGCCAGGATCATCAGGTTTGTAATTCTTGTATTCTTCCACTTCCTTTTCCATGTCCATCATCTGCTTTTGCAGCTTGCTTTGAAGTGTGGGCAGAGTGTCTTTGATGTGGTTTGTGAGTTGCTGAAATCAAAAATCATGCCGTCACCAATTAAGTTATAGTTTATATAGGTTAATTGACAAATAACTTAGATTCATGACAAATTATGGTTGTGGTGCAATTTTCTATGGATAAAATAACACAATGTACAAAATGAGGAAGAAAAATGTGTTGTTTATGTCTAGCTGGAGCCATGCTGCAAATATGCACAGTCAAACTTTATGTTGTAAAAACTGCTGTTCAGTTACAACAACAAGAAACCCAATATAATAACAGTACATAACAAACAGAAAGAGTCAAAAAATCAAGGATGAATAGAACCAAGAAGCTGGCTTGATACATTAAGCAAATAAGTATACAGCAGAAAAATTGTGAACAAAATCTCCCCACTTTTGTGGTAACAAACCAACTCCAATAATCTCATGCTTACTTGATTAAGAACTTTTTGAAGGTGCGGAGTGCCGAGTTTTTCAGCCATGTGCCGATATGAAGGGTGGCTGAGAAAGAATCGCTTTTCTGCACCTAGTGCTGCTCTGATGTCTTTGCGACCATCAATGTCTTTCTGACTCCTGTTCACCACACCGATGTAGCCTAAAAAAAGCAAAGGACTCATTTGCTGTGCACTTGGAGTCATATACAACCACGCACAGGTCTTTACAAGGTTTGACTTTGGCAACCGCTAAGAAATTTCAAAAGACAACAACTTTTTTAGCTGCAAGTTTTTAGCTGTAGTTGCAGAAGTAGGAATTTAAAGAGAGCACTGGAAGAACCAAAAAAACCGCTTCAAACTCCAAAAACACTGTGAATATAAAATAAAAATGCATAGCAAATCTCATAGCAATGGATTGTAACTAAACCTCTTCTCAGTGGAAGCAGCTTGTTCTCTAAAATTTGTTTTGCATCGGTTCCTTCGTCCATTAAGTCCAGTTTTGTAATAACACCGATAGTACGCACACCTATGGGAAGCATATTTGTAATGTTTGGGCAATAAAAGCAATAATCCACCAACGCTCATGTTATAAACATATAATTTTACACATTTATGCTCTTCTACCTTGTGGGTCAACTTCTTTTGCCATTTTCAATGCATCAGAATTTGCTAAATCGGCATTTGCAGGTGACACAGCTAAAATCAAACAGTTTTCTTTGGTCACAAATTGTAAAATCATTTCTCTAATTTGTGCCTCAATGTCCACCGGTTGATCTCCGACAGCAACTTTTGTCATTCCAGGCAGATCGACAAGGGTCAGGTTTAACACTGTGTACAAAAACAACATGAGATGACACTGGCTGGGTTTACGTGTTGCAGGATTCTGTGCAAATCTTCCATTACATTTCTCAGACAAAACAACAGCTTGGATATTCACAATTGTCACATGTGACCTACCATGTGGGGAATGTACCCTTAAGTTAATAGGAATCGGGCTTATTCCTTTGTTTGATCCAGTCATTCGATCTGTTTCTTCTTCAATTTCTTTGCGAATTTCATTGAAGTCTGTAAACTTTTTCCCTTTGCAGTGTAAGAATTCACCCCATTCTGCAAATCAGAGATTATGGATAACGTGGCTGTCAAAAAATCCCACTCGAATAAATCACATAATGATCTTCGCTCGCAAGTTTCAACTATGCTGACAAGCTTATATACACAAAAAGAAAACACATAAACTTACCTCCAGTTTTGGAAGTCATAAGTTGGAGCACGAGGGGTCTTCTTGTCACAATTCCGGAGCCTCGTGGCAAGAAATCCCTGAAAATAAATGGGTGTAAGATGTTGAACATTTCTTACAGGACTTAGGCACGCAAACTAAAACCAGCCAATTTTTAGAAGTGCTGTAACAAATGTGGTGGCTAAAGGCAAATTTACTTTCTATCAGCAAAGAACATATTAAAAGCTGAGCAGCATGACAAAAAAAACTACAAAATAACATTAAGCCCAAGAGGGCGAAATGAAGCCAATCAATAAATTAAAACTATCAAGTGGGTGCTCTTGCGAAGCTAACCAAAGTCTACTTGTAAGGACAAAATATTTCACTCACATGAAAACAAACAACTCAACAAAAACGAGTAGTGCCAAAACAGGAAAATGGGCAAAAACAAATTTATCTGCAGAAACGCTTTCATTGAATTTAATTATATATTAAAGTAATACATAAAAAATATATGACGTAAGTGCAAAGCATATGACAAGTAAAACAAACTGAATGGGGACCTTTGTATAAGCATAACTACACAAATAGAGTAATATTACTATTCCACTGTGAGTAAAGAAACAGAACACAAACTGAGTAAAACTTAAGGTAGTGAATGTAATGTAAGCCGTACTTTCCAACAAAATTTTCCAGTACACTACTCTTCCCGGCACTTTGACCACCGACCACAGCAATTTGCGGCAAATCAATGTTCAGTTGTTGACCTGAATGATAGCAATGATAAAATGTATAACATATCTTCTTGTATCATTTAAGGCATATTGTTTAAAGACATTATATATAATAGATATCTTTACCACCAACTCGTAAATTATTCAATTTTAAACCATACACCAGTTAAATATGAATTCGAACTAGGCACAAAATAGCAAGGAAATACAGGCAGCTTTAAATATTTTTAGTTACCTGTATGAGAGAATGCATCTTGCAGATGATTAACCAGAGGAATCAGTTGTTCCATTCCAATATTCGTCGTCATTTTGAATATGGAATGGCCACCTTGTTCCACTACAGAATGTCTTACTTATGAATAAAAGTAATTTAAATACAATGTCGATGTATATAACTTTTATATATATCAAAAACTCTGTAGTTTTCTGTAACAAAATTAAGAAATTATTGCTTACATGTCTGTGTTTAGCATCACATGTTCACAAAAATCTTTAAATCCTGTCAATAACATTCAGCCCACCAAAAGAAACACATGAACACCAGTTTAATAATGTAATGCGGTAACAAAACAGCCCTGTGACAACGTTTAAATCAAGCCTTAGCCATTAAATCATTGCTTGTATGAATTACACTATTTTTCTAAGCCGCATGTCATTGATTGGCTTGTGAAAGGACAAGTAAAAGTTCTATAACCCTAGCTTCGGTATCCAGTTATGTTTCCGTTGTCAGCGTTTTACAGAAAACACTGATTTCGATTTCAGCCACTACTTGATTTAATGTTGTTCTGGTAGTGTGCTGAAGTCGCCAATGTGTCATTTGAGTACAATAATCAGTTGCAGGCCATCACCACTTTATCTGCAATGTGTTAATCAATCCTTGCTGCTGTTCAACAGTCTTTCTTTGTAAGAAATTTTCAAAGTTGCGCAAGACAAAATGAAAACACAGCTACAAAAAAATTTAATGCTAGTTTAAAAATTTGGGGTCAAGATTAAAATGTGCAAAAAGGTTTTCAAAACTGAGGATAACAATTATGTATGTCACAATACTATGTCTTTCAAACTGTGAGAGCGACTTATAAAAACAAAAAACATGGAATTGTTGCCGAGTTACCGGTATGGAAAGCTTGTATTTTAGCAAAGGGAGATTTATCCCAAAAATATTAAAATCCACATTTTACACCAAGCTAATATTAAAACTCTAATTAATTATTTTCTGCCACTGTCAATTCCTGCTTCAATAAATGGAGACGGTTCAAAAACCGTTGGCTTTGCCTTTCTTATCCGCCATAGTGAAAAGTGTGGCAGTTACATGTATGAGGTTCATCAACGTGCCTGCCCAATTTTTTATGTTACGTCGATTTGTGATAAATAAACAAAGAAACACTGGTTGGTTGAATGCCAATTTATAATAAATAAACAAAAAATTGAGGCTTCATAGCACGCCATGCCAAAATTTGCATCTTTACACGCATGAATTGCCGCCGAAAACTGCATACTTTCCAGTCCGGCTTATTTGTGCCACCGTCAAGTTACTTCTGTCAAAAAATGAAACTCAAAAGAATTTCACTGCACTTGCAGTGTTTGTATGCGTGTTTCTTGTGACATGATTTTGTGACCCAGAAACGTCAAAGCTGACATTTACATCTGTTTGCCTGTGGCTATATTTTGTTAACATCGTATAAAAATAAACGTTCTGATTTCATGCCATTTTAATTATATCTTCGAGTTACTGCACCTGTAATCATACAACTACTACAGCAGTATTATAGGCCTACCAGATTAAATTCCAGAACTAAGCTAACCCAAATCTACAATCTGAATAGTCAGCTACTTAGCTACCATATAAACTCCTATTCGTAATCTAATTCACTAACTCTGAATTAACCAAAAAGCAGCGAAAAGTTTTCACATGCTTTCCAGTTTCCACACGATTACAACCGCCAACAGCAGCTGTATAATTTACCTAATCCATGGTAGCTTTAAAATTCTGAAATTCCCGAAACACGCTTCACACATCTGCCGATAAACCACAAAATCGGGTTGGAAAGCTTAAAGAATAGATACAAACCTGTAATCGTACTGTAACAATCATTTCCGAATTAGGCTACCAAATAGCTCAAGCAGAAACCATAACGGTGCATAAAGAAGTTTATTAAACTTTATGGGTCTCCTGTGTACTTTATACTCCAACTTGGAAGGTCTGAATGGGAATAAGTTAATACCAAGGAAAATTATAAAGTAATAATTCCTAATTAATCTTGATATAGGAGTACAAAAGTAAAGGAGATCTAACTAACCTAACAGCTTTTGTCGAGCATTTTTTGTATGACGTTTGACCAAACTAAAGCTTTGATGAGTCAGTTCGCACCTAAATGACGTATTCACTAAAATAGTCTACGCCAATAGAAAACAAACAAGCGAAATATGACGCCACACGATGACGGACAATCAAATGACCGAAGCGCGTGATGATCCACGACTTTGTGGTGCATGAATCCAACCGTATACCAGTAACTTGAGCCGCATCCATTTGCTGAAAAAACTTCCAATTGAATAACTTAGTAGGCCACATACTGATAAATAATTTAATAAATCATAACAAATTACAAACAGCTGGCATACAAAATTACAAACTTTCCAAAAATAATTCACATTCATTGCAAGAAAACAGACACCAACAGTTCACGAAAACCCAATGCCATTTGTTTAAGAAAACTACAAGCCTACGTCTTGCGCCAAAACAAAAAAGTCGGTTTAGTAAGAAAAAATTGTGAGAACTAGCATCCTTTGTTCTGGCACTTATAAATTTTGTCAAGAGCCAAATATTTCAGCAAGAGTTTTTCGAGGAGAGCACATAAATACAAGCGCTTACATACACCGGATAAATTCTCCAGAGTGCCGCACAAAAGACAACGGCTTAAAAACAGAAATTTTTTTGACAACTTTTGTAATTTGGCACCCCATTCGTCTACTTTCCGCCCATTCAAATGGTCCAGAGTACGGGAATTTTTTCCCATTGGAATGGCAGGAAGAATGCCTTTCTTACCCTAGAGTAAGATATAAGCCTTTGGAATGGGGAGAGTTTTACTTCGGCACAAGTATGGTTTGTGAACCCCATCCGTCTATTTTTTCCACCCATTAAAATGGACCTGCTTTCAGCAATTGGGTCTCCCACAAACCATATTTCTGCCGAAGTACACATCTCCCCATTCCAAATGCATGTATCTTACTCTAGGGTAAGAAAGGCATAGGCTACTTCCTGCCATTCCAATGGGAAAAAATTACCGCACTTTCACCCATTTCAATAGGCGGAATGCAGACGAATCGGGTGAATTTGGGTTAGTTAGGGAACTAGCCTAGTAGGCTATCTCCCAAACTAACCCAAAACCAAAACTAAAAATTGCCAAAAAGTTCTAGTTTTTTACGGAATTCTTTACGGCTTTACGGACTACGGCTAGGTATTAATAAGTAAGTTGTTGTTCCAACGTTTCCAGCATTGAAATTATGGCAGCCTAGTTGTAGGCCTATAGTCTTTTCAGATGTTTATGTTACGTGAATTTTATCAAGTATTAATTGGCACGGTGGTATAGTGATCTCAGACGATCGAGTGGAAAAAACTCTGGTCACTAAACAAAGCTGTCAGGAACTGAAACTCATCGTCGTTTATATTTTCATTGCCGTCGTCGGTTGCTAAATTAAAAATGTAAAGGCTATGAGTCTATGACTATTGTCAAAGCCGTGGGCAGTGCCGCTATAGGCCTACCTAGGCATACCATATTTTTGTGAATGAAAACCGGGACAAACCCGTAAAAACCGGGACTGTCCCGGCTAAAACGGGACGTATGGTAAGCCTAGCTGTACCATAGTACCGAATTACTGTACCGCGGTACTTTTTCAGTACCGATACCGGTATCGTCGGTACTTTTGAAGTATCGAATCTTTGTACCGAGTTACTTTTTTCTAGAAATTTCAGTCGGTCCTGGTATTCGGTACTTTCACGTGATTATTTCAAAATTTTAACAAGTATGTTTTCAAAAGTACATGTGAATTAATCCTTAATACCAATTTTAGCGTATGTTGCTGTTTTTTAATCTAGAAATGTCAAGTAAAGTTGCAAGCGATTAAGATCACATATGTTTTGACCTGGAGTAAGCTTTACCGGGGGCATAATAGCGCAAATAATGCATTTGCAGCAGCATCTTTTACAAAAAATGTACCGGTACCGAACTAGTTTTTTGAAGTAGTACAGAATATCGGAACCGTAGGAACATTTTTGGCCAGTACCGGTACCGTTACCGACGGTACTTTCAAAGTACCGACTGGTCCACCTCTGACTATTGTACTGTTTATTTTACACCATCAACAGTGCGGAACGAAAGTTAGGATACTAACCAATGTAGTTATATCACAATAAAACGTGTCGCATGAATGCATTCACTTAAACGACTTCTAATCCTTTTTCATCTTATCTTGTTTTGTGGTTGTCGTTCTTTTTAAATCGACATCGATGGCAACCCTGGTTATAGCCTATATGCGGACAGTATTGCAGTTGAATAGGCTACTCATATTACAAGAAGTGCGATGTGCATGGAAGAACCACAAAAAAAAACAACAAACGAAAGGGAAGTGGTAGTAACTTTGCGCCATAATGTTGCAATATGAAACTGAAACTCACATCGAATAACAGAAAAAATTTTGCTGTCAGAAGACGACGCCTTGCTTACAGAACTTTGACGTGGATAGACATCTTAATACTGTAATTCGTTAAGGATTAGAAGTAAACAATATGAATATACAGTATTTCATCGAGTTGATGCATTGATAAAATTTATTTGCAAAAATCATTAAATTCTTTGAAAACTTTTGCGAATATATTGACGACAATACTTGGAGCATTTACCTGTTTGTTGTGCTCGCACAACAGTGTTGTAAAACATTACGTATTGGCTATTGCAATCAATCAACTTTTTTGCGTAGAATACATTTTCTCTTTTATTTTGTACCTTTCAAATAATCGTATTGTGTTATAACCTGGGCAAATTCCGAAAATCTCAAATTGCAGCTTGGAATCTCTGAAAGTTTTGAAGTGCAGGTACTGTCTCTATAGCTACGAACGTAACTAACTTAAGGTCTCCAGACGACTGGAAAAATTATACAATAAACCTCGTTTATTTGTTAAGAATTTGCGCATTATAAAAGCAGAGATAACAAATACATAAAATCCAGTTAAATAAAAGACGCGATCTCCATGGGGCTCAAGAATCCACCAGTTTTCCTCAACTTGAAAGGTTACGTATGGCGAAGAATCAATGTTATGCAAAATGATTATTTGGCGATAACGCAGCCTATGACATGTACTACTAGCAAACACGATTCAAACATTACAAAAGTAGACTCTAATTACTCAAACCCTAAGACAGATAAAAATTGAATCCACTAAATCTACAACTACGCCAGATGAAGGTTGTGGTGTAACTTCACAAATACGCGTCAATAAAAATCAATAGGATACGTTTCCTACCGTCAATGTCATGGTGACGCGAAAGCGTTAATCTGTTTGTAGGTTACACGCGCATAAATTTGTTAACACTGAAAAATAATTAATTGGAAAAGAGAGAATACATTGATTTTCAGCAATGCATACAATGGTAGGAGCAAAAATTTAGACTGAAGAAGAAAAAGTGAGTGTTTTCTTGTAATTCAAATTTACCCTCGCACCTTAATAGAATCCCTCCTCGTAAAACCGGGCAGTACTTGACGATTGGTAGCACAAGACACAAAGATAAAAAAAAAAACATACTGAATCTCATCGACCATGTTTCCTGCTGCTGTAACCTTTTCGTGCAAAGTGATAAGAGAGCACAGTTTGTGTGGTGAGTACAAGCAACTACTTTAGGTTGCTTGCACTGAATGTACGGCAGTCATGATGGAATCGAAAAATCGACGGGAAATTAGTTGAAAGCGCAATAACAGTAACGTTTAATAGACGCGTTTGCAGTTCTCAGCACATCATTATCAAGCATTGTCAGGCTGAAATCTGGAATAAAATGTCAAAGAAGTTAATAACGTTAACAACTAGATGAATAATAGAAACAAAGCCATGGGTGAAAGGGACGAAATATTCATTTATCACTTAATTTATCATTAGAACCGGCAATTCTTTGAAAGGAAAGTGCTAGAAGAAATCTATTTCTGGAAGATACCATATTTACACAACAGCAAACTGTGGTTATAATTGAAGAGCAGCAAATCTTATAGAAACCGGTCACCAACCCGCAACGTTGGTCTTCGAATCGAGACGACTGCATCCTGAGAATTAAGGAGAAAAAATCCTCGTCGGGAATGGTTGGTGTCGGGAAGGAGTTGGACGAAGGTGCGGCGCTTCTCTGATCATTTAACCTGGTTCCCTGGAAGATGGAAGAAGTGTTAAATCTTTGTATTCGACGATGCCATTTTACAATACTGCGATAACTTGTCAATGTATGGATATTACTACGTTAGTGTTTAAAAACGTTCGATGCGCAACTTGTTTTAAACTAAAGAATTTAATGCGTAGCCCCACCCTAAAACAGGAAATTCCCAGTCAATAAATTGTTTAGATTCGAAATTTTCACACACTACCGTTTCGAAGTTCGCAGTAACAAAGGAAATCCGGTCATGTACGTTCAACGTATGCAAATTTGAATGCGTCGGTAGAGTGTTAGCTATATAGCTACATATTGATATTAGCTATATCCCGATATTTTCCACTTGGGCATTTACGTTGGGACAGGGGTGGGCGAATTTTTAAAACAATTATAACGCGAAATTTCACAGTTTAATAATTTCATTCTAGCACCTAGTTTTAGATTGAGACAAACGTGGATGATTGGATATCTCACTGCTTTCATATCAAATGTTTTATTTCAAAAAGAAATTGTTCAAGCTTTCCACTCGCACTTTCAAGCAATGTAAATAAAAGCAATAATGCACGCGTTGCCATATTCAATAAATTTAATAAAACATTGAAAAAATATTACCTGACATCTTATAAGATTATCGAAGAAATTATCGTTCAGAGACCGGTGGGCGTTCTCGGCTCCGTGAGCGTCATTGTTATTGCGATCAGGCTCTTCACGGTCGACTACAACTTCATCTGATGCATAAGGAATTTTAAAAGTTGTTAATTCTTTGTGAAAACATTTGTTGTCGTGGTGCCACCAGTTTATACACAACAACAATTTACTTGAAAAGTTACTAAAATCGTAAAAGGAATTGAACAGCTAAATCCGTTAACTTCACAAAAAGGTCAACGCGATAATAAAAATGAAATGTCGTTAACAGAAGTGGGTGTTTAGAAGACTTACTAATGCAACAACCTTTCACACTAATAATATATTTCCCCTACCAGGCGGAACAGATGGAAGGCTGTTCAGGCTCGCCTGTGTGATACGAAAACCCGGCAACGACGATAAGCTGACTCGTTGTTCGTTGAGTCGTTTCGACTGGGAACGAGCCAACATATTGATCATATTGCTCATTTTTTCATGATGTTCTTCTGTTCAGAGTATAAGGAAAATATGACTTCGGGTACAAATATTGCTTAGAATAGCGCATATAGAGCCGGACTTAATATTATCACTAACATGATCAAAAATACGGTCATATATGTTCAGAGTCACATAGTCACATATAGTAAATGACACTGGAGTTTTGCGAAGTAAAACAATCACTGTCATTAACATCATAAAATACACCTTGCTCTTGTTCGTTGGCGGCTTCTTCAGGTCTTCTACCATTCTCCTGCTCCTGACGAAGAAACTCTGGAAGGTCCAGCTCCTCGTCACCTCGCATCTCCGCTCTCTGGTCATCCATCCTCCGTCCTTGCAGACGCGTCAGGAAATCGAAGAATTTATCGTTGTCAGGAATACCGTTTGCGGGCTGGAACAAACACGGCTAGTTGCAACCATTCGACGTGAAAAGACGCGTGCCTGGCTCGTAAAACTACGTCCATTATCTTTGACCCAAATGCTAGATTGTTTACTTACAACGTTGTGATTGTGTATGGCGTTGGAATCAGCAACATCGAGCTTTCTATCGCGACCATTTCTTGTTGGCTGCAAGTCGTTTACATGAGCAGCCCTGTTTCCATTTGTTAGACCCACCTAGAAATGCAACCTACTTAGTTTAAAGCGAAATGGTAACGTTTAGTTTAAAACGAAATGGTAACGTTTAGTTTTATGCTTGGCTTCTATGCTTGTAGTTTTATGCTTTTGTGTTTTATAGGTCCACTGCAAGGAATTGTTTTTCTTTAAAAATTAACAAAGATTTTCATACTTTGATATTTTATTGAAAACTGGGTGAAGCCATGTCAATCAATTGCAAAACCTCACATTTTTACCAGCTTTTTATCTGGGCTAATTAATAGTTGACACGTGAATTTGTTTGTTTTTGGCATCTAACGTAAGTTCTCTTTGACTTCTTTTCTTCTAAAGTTGACTGATAAACAGTAAATACAAGAAAATTGCTTGCACTTGCGAAGTGCTGAATGCTTTCTGACTTTCCACGTGGAGCATAGCTGTGGGGCAAAACATAAAAATTTCTACTTAGGCGCACTCACGAGAAAATGTGCCGCACTTGGTCACATGACCATCGCCACGGAAGTGTCGCACAAGCGGTGTATGTTAAGGGCCGACGCTTGACCGCAGATCAAGCCGCATAACGTTGCACAGCCGCCGCAAACGGTTATGTGTGCAGCGGGCTTTATGCTTACGCAGTACACAGTCACACGTCCAAACATACTGCATTTTGGTCCCTAGTTAATGGGTTCATAGGATGATTAAATACATCAGAAGCCTTTTAACATGAAGTTAAAGGGCCCCATTTAACTACTTAAACGAAGTTAAAAAAATTGAAAAAACTAATGCACAGAGGTATTTTCCTGGGATCGGTTAAGTTATGGGAAATTTCAGTTTATAATAAACTGAGCTCTCGAGCTTCAAATGTAAAAACAAAAATACTTTTTTTTAAAAATACAGCGCTTTATAGAAACATTTTTGCAGGAGTTTGCACAATACACAGAAATATACAAGAAGCAAAAAAAAACAAACCTGAATTTTTGTGGGGAAAATGTTACGCCCTTTGTCAGATCCCACACTGGTCTTTCTAGTATTCTAAATTAACAGCGTTGCATTGAACAGAAGTACCACTCAGACATGTAATTAAAACTCTGTTAACTGAACAACAAGTACGAAAACGCATAAATTTACCAGTCATGCATTTAGCTGGGAGTTACTAAATGCAAGTGACTAAGAGTGAGCATTAACCTACAGTACCTTGTCTTGCTCTGGTGTGAAAGAAAGAAGCTGCATGTTCTCCATGCTTGCTCTTCGAACCCTCGGCACATCTTGGGTACTTTCCCCAACACGACTGATCAGATCACTGAGAAGTTTCTCGGCAGTTGCTTTGCCTGCTTCATCTCCGATCTACAAATAACATTAAGTTAATATTGAAGTGACGCGTTTAAGTTTCTACCCAGAAGTTAATTGAAATTGTGATTTTATTTTCGCCATCTGCTCAATTGTATTTGTCGGTTAAACGCAACCTGAGAAAAATTTTAACCAGTCTAATTAGACGATAAAATGAGTAAAATCATACAGTTTAAATTTGTTTTACAAACCGAGTAACTATGAACATTTCTTTGTGTACAAGACTGAAAAATGTCAAAAAAACGGACAAATACAGACAATTTTAACTGTCAAGAGTGTTTATGTTAGATAATTAATTTATATACAAAATGTCAACAGCATATATGAAACTGAGATCACCAAGCAACACACAGCAGAAAAGTGAATGCCTTATTTATGAAGCAATAAACCAAGCCAAAGACCCAGTAAAACAAAAACAAACGTTAATTAGAGCTACAAGCAACATTGGGCAGAAAATTAAGCTCGGCTGAATATAGTACATTTTGCTCCATGAGGTCAACAGCAGTTGTATTTACGACTTACTTCGGTTGAAATTTGAAGCTGCTGTTTTGTGAAATCCATTGCTTTGTGGTAGTTTCCCAATGACGTATGAGAATTACTGAGCAACCAACAAGCTCTTGCCACACCCACTCTAAATACCACATTTAAGCAAGGTTAAAATATGTCAAGCTTTCTCTAAGCTGATGACAATGGCAGGAATTAATATACTGTAGAGTGTGGATTACACTAAATTTAGGCATTCAGTAAAATGACATTACGCCCTTTCTGGTGATCAGGAATATACATGCTGGGAGTTAATAGCTATGAAAAATTACAATTTTTGGCACACCAAAAGTTTAAGAATCACAGAACAACAATCCCCAATCTTGTTGAAATGAGCTGTTGAAATATGGAGTGCCTATTATTGCAGTACATTAAGTATGCATAAACCATAGTTTGCCTGTTTTTTAGTTAAAAGCTTATTCTGTTACCATTGACCAAGAAAAGTTTCATTTTGGTGAAAATACACATGTGACTCACCTGTCATTCAACTCTTCAGCTATCTGCTTATGCCTCATGTGATACTCTATGGCATTTTTGAAGTCGCCAAGCAAAGTGTAAGTTGATCCCAAACTGTAGCAAGCCTGCGCTTCAAAAGCTGGGTCGCCCAGTTGTCGGGATATTGAAAGAGTTTGTCTGCAAGTCGAACAATTTAATACTTAACAACAATTGCTTCAGACATGAATGCATAATGAAATTATTATGGAAAGATTTTCAAAACCTTCAAGAGTATTCCGGTGCTTTACTAACAATTCCAGATGTAACAATTATGGATGTAAAAATATCTAATACAAACTTACAAGTATAATTCAATAGCAAGTTGAAAATTGTGAAGTAGAACGTGTGTGTTTCCAAGGTTGGTGTATGCTCGGCGCTGCGCGGCTTTGTCACCGAACTCTTTTGCAATTGCCAGTCGCTGTTTATTCAAAGTTTAGTTGAAACAAAACTAAAGTGAAGCACTTACAAGGAAAAATTCAACCCCCGGAATAAACTGCCAAACAGTGACTTGTAAATTTATAAAATTACAAGATACAAGTATTTTACATTCCATTCATTTAAATGTATATATATATACAGCAAAAGTATAGTAGTGGCCTGAAGCTATATGGGTAAGGTACATCTTGTATGTTAATTGTTAAACTGTGAAAAAGTCATTTACTCTTAGTAATGTTACAAATTATAAAGCAGTCCAAATTTTAGGGAAGCATTAACCAAGAAAAACAAAATAATCAAAGCACGCAGGCCTAATTTTGACAGTTCAGTGCATAGTCAGAACATTAGTTTGATTATAAATATTTTAACAGAAGCGCTACAAGAACAGTATATTCATTTAGCAAACCTCTGTGTGGTAGTTCACTGCTTCTGTGCAGTTACCAAGCAGGTAATGGGTGTTACCCAGACTACCACTGACTTTTCCTTCCGCTGCTCGGTCCCCAAGTTGTTTAACAACAACCAAATTTGCACTGCACAGAAAAAGACGCCGTAAAACGCAGTCTATTTCTTAATTTGACATAAAACTGAAAAGAAATAAATGTACTTGTAAAATTTAACAGCGATTGTAAGATCAGAGACGGCATTTGGATCCTGTTTCCCGAGACTGTCAGTTCTCTTACAGTTTTGTTTTCCTTTCAAGTGATAGATATTTGCCATGTTATAAAGCGCACGAGCTTCTTCAGACTGTAAAAATGTAATTTGCCAATACTGTAATTTCATATCAGAAACATTCAATTGTGCCACAACGCAATGGGTACTGTATGTCAGAAACTACAAACGATTAATCGACAAACACTTGTGTGAGGGGTCTGTCAAAACAAGGAAATATAAACTTCCTTTTATATAGCTTTTTACCTTAATTGACAGTTCTCGTGATATGTCGAGATGACGTTGACAACAAACGATTGCTTCATCATATCTTTCCATCATCTTTAGTGTGCTTGATAAATTACCACTGGCTTTTGCTTCACCAGCTAAATCGTTGATGGTTCTATAATGGTAAATATACATACTGGTTTATATTCCCATTATATGTTACATATTCATAATCATATGTAGCACACTAGCATTGCACATATCAAAGTAATACGTATATCTTTAGCAATTTTACCAACTACCACATTGGCAAAGAACCACATTTTTCAAAAAATCAAATGCATTTAACGCTTTACCTGGCCAACGTGCGATCATGACGATGATACTGCACTGCTTTTACGAAATCACCGAGAGAGATGTAAGCATTGCCAAGCTGGCAATAGATTGCACTCAACACGTTGCAATCATCTATTAATAATGTTGTGCAATAATACTGTCTATCCTTCATTTCTAAATACATTTCTTCTGCTGTTTTATTTATAATCTACAACTCGGGGAACGAAAGTTATAAATACCTGTGCCCAAATTGACAGCTTCCTCAAAGCACTGCACGCCAGCTGCATGATCGCCGTTTCTACAAAGTCGCTCACCTTCAAATGCAAGCCCAATACAACCAGATTTCTCCCTGGAAGCCATTCACTTTAATCCCTATACAACTTCATTCATTATCATTGCAATGTAATTACTTTGGTTTCTAATTTTGCCTGAAAATGAAGGTGACATAAAAGTAAAATATAAAAATAAATTCATTAAAGAACACACATTAGGTTAAAGGTCATTGGCAATGGCTAAGCATGTATTAAATATCAGCAGAATATGGTTTGAAAAATATCTTAAATCAAAGTGAAAGGCCAGTGCTAATGCAAGTTAACCTTACAATACATCCAAAAACCAAAGGCGGTGATTATGATGTCAAATGCATTCTTCATGATTATAATGGCTGATATTAAATTCAAGTAGATATGCATGAATATATTGATTAATATTGTTTACAGACTTAAACAACATGTCCACATTCATGCTTTATCCTGCTATCTTGGCTGTTTTGCTTCTACTGTGGATCACTAGATGCATCAAACATGTAACTTAAAGAGCACTTGAATTTTTCTATGTGATCAATGTAATTTTTAATTTTGCCCTAATAAACTTCCACATTTTGTAATCACCTTGGATATACAACAAAACAAAAGTTGTCAAAATGTATGATTCCCATCTGCAGTGAAAATCAGCATTTCACAAATGAATGTGAAACAGTGGCAGCTTTAATACATAGAGTAGACTAATAGACCAAGTTACAGGAGGCAATAGCGGTGTCAACATCTCACACGTGCATGAGGCTTGTGTATACGCACTTTGAATTTTTGACACATATAAGCAGCCATTTGCAATAAGTAAACAAGGTGTGCTTAGCTTATTGAACATCAATTACAATAAATAATCAAAAAATTCAAGCAGCAGCGCAAATATTTTGCCTTTGCTTGCTTGCGTACAAAAATTGACATACTTTCACGCACCCACATACGTTCTGCAAACAAGTTAATTTTGTTTGAAAATGCTGTGCCCGTGTCTAAAGTCCAGATTGCATTGTGTGTAAAGTTAAACATTATAGATAAGGTAGCTTATACATAACAAAAACAACATATTTTTGCAGCTGAAATATCTTTCAAATGCGACAAAATTTGAAGTCTGAACCACATTGGAACGTCTGTGAAGTCAATTAAGGATCAACTGCTCCACCAAGCAATGTGTGAGTAGTAGTTAGGCTATCACTTGTGCCAATGGTTGTGCACTAACTTTTTAACAGTCTGTAATTTGCCATATAGGCTAGCTCTAAAATGTAACTGCAAACCAGCTGGGTGAAACCAGCATGGAATATAATTATAAGAATGTAATGTAAGATTTGTGTAGTTTCCGTTCATTCACATCCAGTACGAAATTTTTTGCTAAAATACATAAAAATAAGAAAACAGCATTTCAAAACAGCAGTTTTTGTAAGGAAATTAATTTGCTAAAATACTTCTAAGCAAGATACAGACCGCAAGCACTTAAGGCACAGCAACAGCGAGAAGAAGTATCAAGTGAGAACAATTTTTAAGCGAGAAAAAAATTGGCAAGCTTGTTGAAGAATCTCATGCATAGGCCTACATGTGACCAAAGTCAAAACGATACTTTGAGATGAAAAAAATTACTGGCAATTTTTATAATTTTCCCAGCTAGAATGAGATGGATAAACAAATACACTTTAAATTTCAAAATATCCAATATAGGTCTAGTAATTAATTTAATGTTGTTTGCATGCAAAAATTTGTTCTATTAGCTTATTGCAAATATATAATCATTTAGCATACCCTGCATAGGCTAATAATTTGTAGATGATGGTTAAAAATGAGCCGGCAATAAATTATATCAGTAATAAATAAAATAGGGCTACTGAACTGATATCTGAGATACTAAAAATAAGCTAGAAGCATTTGTTAATTTAGAAACATTTTTGCCAATTATTTTAATTTTCTGTTGTTTTTCTTTAATACCGTGTATTACATAAATAATAAAATAAATACATAAAAAGAAACAAAATTTAAAGAAATGAGAAAAAAATGGGAAATAGCGGAGAAGTGCTCAACTAAACAACGTCACATTTGAGTAGCTGGGGTCGAGTATACAAATGCACTGTGGTTGTGCACTCGACCCAAAATAGTCTTTTACCAAGACAACTACTGAAAAAGCGTACCGATGTCACTGGTAACCCTCCGGCCTCCACCCTGACATGGGAGTCTAAAAATAAAAGGGACCTGAGACGTCAGAAAGATCTGACTTTGCTTTGTTACTTCGCTAAATGCTCCCAAATAAAAGTGCCTATTATGCCGTTCAAACCTAACTAACTCAGTCACGCAGCGTCACAGCCCTTTGTTATCGGACTGCAGAGTATGGCCGTTTTCAAGAAGATCTTGAGTGCGCCAAACAGCCAAAAATGACAAGTGCAGTATGCAAAAATGCTGAAACGCATTGTACACTTATGTTCACAATTACACAGTTTGACTAATTCATTCTGTAAATCAATTGAGCATTGAGTGCACACAAGTTTAAAAAATAACGATTAACGTCGTAACTTTCGCTCCGCACAGTTAATGGCGAAAAATAAACAATACAACAGCGCACCTTAAGCGCGGCACTGAAGTTCATGAAAATCATAATTGAGTGCGCTTGAGCCAAACTCTGCAGACTGGCTTTCCAGGCTTTGCTAAAAATCAGAAGATAGGCGGCTAACTTAGGAGAGTGATTTAGCCAGTTGTATGGCCTATAGGCTATGCCTGAAGACTGAACCAACAAAATGCAAAAATGGTTTTATCCTGGAAATTCCTTTTTATTTTCGGAGCACGCCAAAAGCGGCATAATTTACGGAGTGTCGGAACGGAACGAATTACAGAATATCTTAAAGACAAGTTAATTCGTGACTTCAGTCTTCGTAGTATTTAGTTTTATTTATAATTTAATTTATTTAAAGCTTAATTTTGCATTTAAACAGCAAAACTTAGCATACAATCAAAAATTGGCATCCTATTTTTGCAAGTTTAAAACTGAAATAAAAAATGGATTGCGTTACAAATACGTTTTTTTCTATTAGTTTTATTGAAGTTTGTAAAAAAAAAAACAATGAAAAGGTATGAAAGAGCTTCTTTCATAGAAAGAAAGAAAAGCATTTTTGTAAAAATTATTTTGTGCTTGTAAGTCACTAGTTTATGATATGTTGACTTTTAAGTGAAAAACTTAACGCGACATGAAGGTTGAAGTAAGAAGTTTTGTAATTCCTCACTTCAAATAAAACAATCAATCTGCGCTTGTGCAGTCTATTCTAAGATTTATTCTTAATGCTTGTAAGAATGCAAACTTTCTCTAAAAATGCCGCTTTTTAGCCCCATTAAGATTAAACAATTGAAAGTTTAAACTGAAACAGCAGTTTCACGACATCATCATCATCACCATCATCATCATCGACATCACCTACAATCATAGACTACAATCCAAAGCGATCTAAGCCGCCCAAGCTCGATGCTAGCAGTGGTACACTCTAAGCCAGGGGTTCCCTACTGGGGGTACGAGATTGAACATTAAGGAGTACGAAGATCCTTGGGCCACAGAGCAGCTTTTCAAACAGATTTCGCAGTACAGTTTTATTTTGGAATTGTAAATGATATTATGCCATTACGGTCTTTGCTTTAAAAAAAAAAACAGTAAAACAAAAAACAACTACTGAAAGTAGGGGAAGGCGGGAATAAAATCGAACCATCGTTAGAGCGAATTTTATCAATGAAGCAGCAACAAATATCTAACTGAGAAGTGACAAACAAAATAACTGACATTTAATTTCTTTTTGTGATTTTTGCATTTTTGTGTGAAATACCGGCTTAACGTTTAATTGAGCTATAAAAGCAATTTAATTTAGCAATATAGGCCTATATATGAAAAATTCCATCAGAATTTTTTTGGGGGTACGAAGAATGCTTTGACCTGACAAAGGGGTACGAGCAGCAAAAAAGGTTGGGAACCACTGTTCTAAGCGAATCTGTTTTCGATTTCGTTCTGTTTTGAGCAGCCGTTCCCGGACCGTCAATACAGTATTAACAAATTTGCTGAAAAAAGTGAAAACATCTGCTTAAATTTCTCTGCAAAATAGAACTGGAAGTTTTGGTGCAACCATTGCATTTATTTCGCCTCGTAGCCTACTTGAATCGATTCATTGGTGTAACTTACCTGTTACCTTGGTTAACTTAAAATTTCTACGTTTTTTTTTCAACTGGAGTAGGATAACATCGTAAAGCCGAGTAAATTTTTCTCAGGTTTGGCCAATAAAAAAGTAAAAACATCGAGTTAGATTTTTCAGCAGAATCGATTGAACTTTTGCTCGTTTCAAGATAAACATGTCACTTTTGAACGATTTCTTTGGCTATGACGGTGTCATGGCAAATTTGTTCTGGTTGCAAGATTTGTTCCGGGCATCGTGACGTAGAGATGTTGCATGACTCAGCGTAAGATTTTTGCTAAAAATCTTTAGAAATTGCCATCGGATTCAAGAAAATCTGTCAAGGATACGAACTTAACTTGCTAACAAGAAAACATAACTAACAAATTTACCGGAAAAAAACGTTTTATTTTCAATGTTTGAAAACTTACGCGGTCACAACGACCAAAACAAATTTGGCAGGACACTTTGTGGCTTTAAAACCTATGACGTCACAACGAGGTGACAGATTTTGGCTCGATACCGGTTATGATGATCTAAAAATTAACTTTAGTTTTTACTGAATTCGTTTTTTGTTAATTTTGCATCACAAACCGAATTATTTCGCCCTTCTCTTAATTTCGCTGTTTTCTGTAGTTTAACCGACTGCGTTGTTTGCATTCGACAAACTTGTTTTGCCGTTTCGCTTTGTACTGCGTGTGCATTTACGCAGCTACGTGCAGATATGTTTAAGTTAAGCTTAACTGTGTGCAACAACTTTTTTGCAGATAGGCTATGTGCGAGTGCAGTTCTCTAATCTGCACATTACCGCTTAAAATTCGTTGATTGTTTGTGAGCGTATCATTCTTGTTTCCGTATACTATAACAAGGTTAGCACCATTTTTTTCGCTCCCCACCATCAATGGGGAAGAATAAATAATCCAAAAAAAGTTCGGTATTTACACATGGGGTTTATGGCCGGGCTAACCTTTCATATTTATAGTAATTCCGCTGTAATTTATTTATTCCACGTTTTAAGCCCTCAGGGCATTATCGCTTTGTCCCGTTCATTAATTGATTGTGAGCGTATTTCTTGTTTGACCAGTTTACAATGAGGCAAGCACCTGAGGTGCTTTTCACTTCCCGCAGTCAAGTGCGAAAAATCAACAATATAATACAACGAGTCAGTTCAGAGTCATGGCCTAATCGCACATAGCTGCACACGCATAAGATAGAGGGACCCCATGTCGCACGTCATGCAGGTAAAGCAGCTTATTGAAAGCGGTTAAAACCCAGTAAACTGAGCACGACGAATACCAGAAAGACCCAACCAACAGCTGTGGATTGAATTGTCAACAATTAAAAACAGATGTTATTTATTAAAATCTGTCGGATTGGATCAGAATCACTTAATTTCCATTTTTGTGGAGCATCGGCAGGCAGTCTTGTCATAATCAGGATACATAGCAGTAATACTAGCCTGAAAGGTGCCACGTTTGATATTTTGTTGCATTATTCTTTGCCTAAAGCGTTAAGTTGTGAACAAAAAGGATATAACCATGGCAGAAGAACCGTTTTTCAAGAAAACTTTGAAGATTGGTTTTGTCGTTATTCTTTATTGGTAGGTTTCAATTTTAATGTCGTTAAGAGTAATGGCGGAATGGGTGATCAACTTTCATCTATATATTTATCTCTGCGGTTTACTCAGTCAGTTTCAAGCCTGTTTACATGGCTGAGACGGATTGATGCTCGAGTCGACTTGAAATGACATCATTCGTTCGATTCCATAAAGCGTTCAATTTACGTGGTCGGTTTCGGACTGAAATTGGGTGCCCTGAGGCAAGGAACTACTTTTCGCGTGTCGGCTTAGGTCCAGAACTTAAACATATTTCTCTAAATAAGGCTTTGTTGTACATGGCTTTATTATCAATGCATGTGAAAGATAAGCTTTTGTTGTAATGCTCACAATAAATTATCCAATATACTAGCGACACGAGATGAACAGAATGACTTGCCGTTACCTAGACGTGAACTTCTCACTTCTACATCAAACAAAAGTCAGGCTGTTTTAGTAGGCCTACCAATTGTTATTAGCGACGCTTCTTTTCTACACGTTGCAGGATATGCATTGTTTTTTCTGTTTTTGTACAGCGTACTAATAATGGCTTTTACAGAAAAATATTGAGTAATCTATTTGCGTGGCTTGAGTAACAACTCTATCCTATCTACCGGTATTGGCACTACAATAGTACCAGTGCATGACCGCAATCCCACTCACAAAACCACACAATTTGT
The DNA here is from genome assembly GCF_947623445.1 of Clavelina lepadiformis. NCBI lineage: Eukaryota > Metazoa > Chordata > Ascidiacea > Aplousobranchia > Clavelinidae > Clavelina > Clavelina lepadiformis. The sequence continues at coordinate 17,144,661 of NC_135247.1, forward strand.
CGGATCGAAACAAAAGCGTTTCAAATCCGATGCGCTTTTTTCTCTTTGCCGAAAACGATAGAGTCGGATTTCAATCCGTCCAAAACGCTCATGTAAATGGGCTGAGTCGGTCTGTCAGGTTCGGGAAGGTTTTTTTAACGGCGGGGTCTACGGGCGCCAAATTTTCACGGGAGGTACTGCCCGGTACCGGACGTGCAGTGGCGCTCTTCGATTTTCAATTAACTTCCAGGGGCAAAGAACGACCCCAGGACCTTTCTCTTTGGCCACTTTTGACAGAAAACGGTAGAAAAAAGCACGTATGTTCACGCACGCCAGACAAAGAAGAGCGCGCCGAACCATTGTAAGTTGGCCGAAGTTTGTTTGACTTTTTAACATTACTCAACGTACGCTGGGGCAATTTCCGCAATTAAAACATATCTGACATTCATCTTTTAATCTTTTAATCTGCGTAATCGCTTTTCTTTCAACTAAAGTAACAAGCGAGGAAATCTAACATTTGCAAGCCTAAACCGGCAAGCAAGCAAGCATCATTTCGAAAATTGAGCGTTCAAATCACGCAGACACACTCTTTGTGACGTCGGACCTGCAAGTCTAACTTCATACATGTTACGTTAACACCGCAGGAAGCTTGGAACCAAAACCTAAAACCATCGTTGTTAAGTGCTCTAAGCTGTTGCAACGGTCAAAAACCTTTAACACAAAGAACACAATTCAAAGAAAATGGAGTGTTAACATTTTTAACATGTAACGATATGCATTGTTTTTGGATTTTGATGGATACAATTAGTGGTGAAAGCGAGCCGGAACACCGTTTTGATATAGATTTTAGTGCAGAAAGGGCATTCTGGTAGAAAGTACTGTAAAAGAGTATTTTAAAACATAGTATTTGTTTAACAACCAAAATCACGTGTATTTAGATTTTTGATAGTAATGTGGTTTGTAATAATGAGACGTGCCTGCCAGTCGCTAATTACAAACAAAACGAAAAGATGTGACATTTCGCATCTTAATACATCTGTAAAGTTTTGATTGGATTTAAACCGGTGAATGGCATTGCCTTTGCATTTGTGGTACCTTTAAAGTAGTCGCGTTTATTGCAATAAAGTTCAAGTTCGGTATTTGTTTGGCAACGTAAAATTCATAAAACATTCAGATACCAAATATAAAGCAAACTATTCAATATATGCTTGGAATTATAATTGTTTTTGTCTGAAGTTTATATTTTCGGCAAGAAAATTAAACCACTTCCAGCCCTAGAGACAATGCAATGCCTTTGCATGACAACGTAACAAGCGATAGTTATTTAAATCAATGAAACGTCATAAAAACCTTTTGTATCACGACGGGTGAAGATACAACATACCGTATGTTGAGTAAACGGCTGAACACATGAAAGTACATAAAATTACACGAACTTTATTAGGCAACTCAAAAAATACTTTTTTTTGAGAGAATATTTTCCATCCGGGGAACGGCGGGCCCTCCAGCATGTATAGATGTGGCGTTATACTTCTACAACATTAATGTGGCGTTAGTTATCGCTACAAAACCACATTTCACATAAAATGTTAAAACGCTAGGTTACGATTTTTATGGTCGCATCTGTGATGCGTTTCTTATTGGCTGCCTTAATTGAAGGTGGTCGCGTGACAGCAAGGTCACGAACCACGTTATTTTTCTGGGTATTCTACTCATGACACCGCCACAGACGGTTGTACTTGTGCTGAGCGAAATACATGCTCTATCTTTCTCATTATAATCTTTGAAGCAAAGTAATACTACCTGGGAAAGAAACCTTTCTTCTCTTAAAAGAGTCACAGATGTTTATTATACTTTTACCACTGACAGGCAACAAGTCCTAATACATATCAGTATATTTAATGTCACTTTCATGTATTTGAAAGTTTCAGGTATATGACATACAGTATAGTATTAAACCATACAATGTCGTATATTTTAAGACCATTAAAACGATCTCTAACTTTTGCAAAAATGATAAAAAAGCCAAAAGAGGTTTTAAATTTCTCTTAATTATTTTCTCGATTAACTACTATTTAAAAGAATTGCAAAATGTGATGCATTGTAGGCCATTCTTGGCCTTTTAAGTCGAACAATTTGTGAATCCGAATGCCCCCGGAGTGGATTACTACGGTATGTCTCCTGTGCTTAAAAGTAGCTGCAATAGCCCCATACATGGCAGTCACTGAAAATAATGCTTTTCTCTACACAGAAATCTGGTATTGATTCTGAATTATATTTGACTTATGAAAAGCTGTCAAGTATATAAGTATATTTTGAAGGCAAGTTGGTTATATTCTAGTCATGAACTTGACCAAGCTCAAGCTATATGTAGCTTGATAGTGGTACTGTAGCTAAAATGTGTAAAAAGCGTCTGGAAATTGTGTAGGTTGCATAATGTACCAAAACTTAGATATCCTCAAAAAACATAAAGAATATGCAGTTTGAAATAATAGCGTTCCACGTAAAAATTGTAAAACACAGAACATGTATAACACATATTAAAATACATGCTTAAGTTTAAATGCACGCATTTTATAATGCACGCATTTAAATGCACGCACGTTTATATTAAGGAAATAAGGAATTGTTCAATGTTTAAATGCCAATTTATAGCACTAAAAAATGTACAAAAACTTCGTGCCCACTTTCATAGCTCATTACACATGCCTCTGTGACCATTACTTTCCATGCAAGGCTACCTTACCTACTATTTAGCCAGGATGGCATTTTTGCAGTGTTCACAGGATATCTCATATTACTGAACTATTAGTAATTTAATTTTTTATGATGTCATTTTTGCAAGGTACTGTAAACAATTTGGATTTAGAGTCTTGCCACATTTTAAGCCGCAGTTGTCAGTTTATGCTAATTTATAGACCAAATTTGAAAACATGATCTACATTTGCAGGTTTATTTCTATTACCATGGTGTTCTTGAACAAGCAGTTGTTCAAGTCCAAACAACTAAAGTTGGATGCCCCAATTTTCACGACAATATTTCAGTGCGTTGTTGCGGTTGTGCTTTGCCATTTTGTCTCGTTCTTATCTCGGCTTAGAAAAAATAGCAAATTTCCATCACTTAGGTAGGTTGCGTTATGCATCATATCACACTATGATATACGCATGTTATCTTAGAGTGTAACGGTATAGTTTTGTTTGAACAGAAACTAAACATCAATCATTTATGACAGATTTGATCAAAAAGTATCAAGAGAGGTATTACCGGTGTCAATTTGCTTCGTATTGATGATTACTTTCAATAATCTTTGTCTAAGAGAGCTTGGTGTGGCGTTTTTCAATATGGGACGCTCGTTGGCAACATTATTTAACGTGGCACTGTCTTACTTTGTGCTAAAGAGAACTACACCTCCACTAGCATTGCTTTGCTGCCTTCTTATTATCGCAGGTAACTTCTGAAAATGCCATATAGGAATACAAATCATACAATACTATTACAAAATTATACATTAACTATGTGTCCTATTTTAGCTTTGCTAAATTATCGTACTCAAGCAGGCTGTTACTATTCGATAACCTTACGTGTGTCAGTAATTTTGCTTAGATAGTACATATTTTTTAAATTATTGAAAGGGTTTTCCATGCAGGATATTTGCTTGGTGTAAGCACAGAAGGTTCCTTGGTTGATTTATCATATTCTGGTGTATGGTATGGGATTCTTTCTAGCTTGTTCGTAAGCTTAAATGCCATATTGACTTCTAGAGTACTACCAGCGGTCGATCAAAATCTCTGGAGGTTGGGTAAGTACAGAAATGTTTCTTGCCTCTCATACGCTTGAAAATATTTTCCTAGAACTGTCCTACATTAAAATATGTTATGCATATTTATGTCAAATGCTCTTTATTGTAGCTTATTTTTGTATTTTAAATGGAAGTCGTAAACCATTTAACTGTATGTATTTCCATTTACTGCTTGTGTAGAAAAAACTGTTGTGTTTCACATACCTTGAATTATACTGATGCTTGTCAATCAACTTGAACAAACCATAAACGGCTGTTTTTGTCTTACAGGTTATTACAATAATCTCAACTCATGCATTTTAATGTTACCTGTTCTTCTAATGTCTGGGGACATTACTGCTCTTCGAAATTACCCAGGTATATTTAGTGGGTATCTGTGGTTTGTGATGGTGACTGTTGGTGTATTCGGTTTCATGACTGGTTTCATTTCAACATGGCAAATACAGGTGGGAGTCACACTACAACATTGGGAAGCGTTTAACAGCGTAATTAGTGGATTATTGCTGATCATTTGTAACAGGTTACAACTCCTCTTACCTACAACATCAGCGGGACGGCAAAAGCATGTGCCCAAACAATATTAGCGGTGGTGTATTATCAAATGCCAAAGACAGCATTGTGGTGGTTGAGTAATATGATGGTTTTGGGCGGTTCTTTCTTTTATGCTGTTGTACGAAGAAGTATTATGAAACCAAACCATGATGAAAAGGTAACAACACCAGAGCATCTACCATTAATAGCTTCAGTAAATTATACATTATGAATAGTCTGATTCCTAGACTTTTTTGGTCCCAATGCAATGCAATTTCTATCCAGGTAAAATATGAGAATGAGTACAAAGTCACTAATCAAGGAAGAAGCAATGTATAAGATAATTCATTTTTTCCTTCTTTTATCTTCCCATATGTAGTTGTTGGAATCTTAGTGTGTAGAAATCTAGTTCATTTAGAGACCAATCTAGCTAATCTGTTTCAATCTATTTCTGCAATTAATTTTTACAATTTTCTAATTCTGGAAATAATCATCATAGGTCTTCGAACCAAAAGCTTTTAAAAATTTTCTTCAATTTTTACAATCTAAGGTGCTTATGTACCGTGTATACCGGCCACCTCTCAATTTTTTAAACCAATTTATGCTTTTAACGTACATACCTGGCGTCAGTGCCGGATCTATAACGTAGCAAAAAAAGCATTTGCTACGGACCCCTGCTAAAGACATCTTATAACCAAAAAAGAATTGTAAAAACAAAAAACTCTATGAAAAGAATATAGTAGCATCGATTGCAGTAACTTCCAATCAGAGGTTTGTGGATAAGTTGCAAGGGTAGAGGTTATTAGTAAAAATGGTTATTAGGAAAAACATTTGTCAAACAATTTTCACTTTTATTTCAGCCACTGTTATTTAAAAATTCTTAAGCCCACCTCTGAATTTATGTAAACACAACACTGCTTTTATAGGGTCAGTTAATATTTCTCGTCAATAACTAAATCTAGAGATCAATGACATCACTACTTATCCTATAGGTACGACATATTACAAAATATTATTATTTTAGGTACAAAGCAGAATACATGGTAGCACAAAGTGTTTATTTGTTTTGGCCATATCTGATAGTACGGTACACCTGATAAAGTCAGCTCAAGCTTGCAGAATCTCTTGTTGAATAATTAAACGGTTACCTTTAAAATGTTACAATATACTCTGCTTTTTATTAGATATTTAGGTTAGCACGGTTCAACCACCATCAATCTTAATTATATCGTTTAAGGTGGTCTATTATATAGCAGAGGTTTTAACCGATTTTAGTCCGCGTTGCACAAAGTAGGTTGCCTAAAGCCACGATAGGATTGCCTGGGTACACCTGGGTGCCCAACCTTCGTTAACCCAAGGTCTACTTTTAAAGTAGCAAAACTCCAGCGGTCTACCAATCCAGTGTGAACATCGCAAATCCACATACATCATTTCCGGTGTATCTTACTTGCTAATTTCAAACGTTTTCAAGTCCCTCCAACATAACCTTGCACGTATCGTTAAATACATGGTGGTGTCACAATGAAATTTATATAGCAAACTTAACTCGGACGCAAAATTCGAACGAATGAAAATACGGTCAAAATCTTAAAAGAAAAGGTTAAATTTCTTTATGAAACAATGACACTTTTAGCGTATTTAAAAATGTAATCACCGCGTTAGTGGTGTAACGGGTAAATAGATTTTATTATTAAAACGATATGATCGCAGAAGCGATAAAACTGAAAACGTCCCCATTTCCTTCATTGCGCACTTGTATTGAATTTCTTTCCGAAGTTTAAATCTCTCCGTTGGTGCAGGTAGACATCACATCACACACTTAACTTCTCTTAAGCACATTCATACAGGAAACCTTCTACAAACAGAGTTAAGGTGATTCGTTTTTCGTAAAGTGTAAGTTAGTCAATCGTTAGCATTTTTGGTGATCAAATTCTATTCGAATAAATTGACCTGGAGTCGCCATTCGAAATCGGTTGATTACTGGATTGTTACTAGTTACCAAAGACATAGTAATCGGTTGGCTATTCAATTTTAAGGTTTAGTAATTTTGTGTTTGACACATCAACTAATAAAAAGTTGTGTTGGTCACACCGTCAAAGTAACAATAGTAACGAAATGTAACACTAGTCCACAACGACTATTAAAAATTGATTTAAACAAGTTATTTAATTCTTACTCGTTTATTTGGTAGTCGTATAGTTGTCCCAAGTCACAAAACAAACTGTTACAAATAAAAAACTTTGTTTTTTCTAATGGCCTCGTGATCGACTTGGGATCTGTCCACGAATCACTGATAGACCGCGATTGACTGGTAGGGTACTCCTGGCCTACAGCCTTAGTGTTTATCGTAGTCAATCAGCATACAGATGTAGCAGTAGCCTATGTCATGTTCTATTAATGCACAAAGTGAATGGGCCTTAACAAGCGTTTGATTGTGCACGATTAAACTGCTATAAAAAATGGCGACACGGCATACGACTCTAAGAAAAACTTCAGCGGGATTTAGCGCTACATTGAAAAAAATCAAATTAATTTCAAAGTATTAGGGTCCAGCATCAGTTTAATCCGGCCCTGCCTGGCGTATAAGACCCGTCGCGTTTTTCTTCTGCAACAAACGTTTTGCGTCATCCAGAAGACGACTATTTATCACTATTTGAACGTCGTCCGAATTGTGTGCGTTGGCGTTCTTATTTGTTACCTCTGGGTTCCAGATTCCATGCTAAAGTAAATACCAGCGTTCGACAGTTACCACAAAAGAAAATGTTCAAGACATGCGTAGTTTTAATCATCTTTTTACTTTGCTAATTGTTAATGAAAACAAAGAGCGGGCAGCATTAAATGACAAGTGTTTATTCGTGCTGATACCACCGCACAGAGTTTGCGATCAACAAAGACAGTTGAGCTTTTGCTCATAAATCCACTACTTGCCAATTAATTGTACGCCGTGGGCCAAATTCGCAAGTTAATTAAACTGTACTGGCACACATAAGATTGTAATTAAGATAATAAACGCGAACCAAACAACTGTGTGCCAAAATACGATTCACCGCAACCGGTGTCATTTCGCCTGTTTTGCTTCGCTTTTGAAGACGTGGTAATTTAAAACAGTTTTAAATTTTTATCCCGCAATACTGTCGATGACATATTGTCACTTTGTCCTGCTGTCTGGTTTCGAAGGCTATTGTGTGAAATTATATAAACTCATTATAAACTTTTTTCCACATACTGCACATATCTTTCACATTTGGAATTAATTATTATAAAACACTATAGATCACATTGAACATTGTCCAAATGTTGAACTCAAACAAGCTTCAATTTAATTACATACATCGTGATACCTCATGCAAGATGCAATATTTTAGTTTGTGTACAAATTGTATAAACACTTGAGGAAGTTGGCAAAATCATCCGAATACAGTAATTGTTTGTTTCAATGAATTTGTTCGTCGAGGTGTTCACACGTTTTCTATATTTAATACGCTAGTGCAGATGCCTAAACATCAAGTGTTATACTGAAGTAATTGTGCAGAAATAATTGTATATTTAATATGCTTTATAATAATGTAGTGTTGCAGGATTTCACAATCCTGTTACATTGTTGGCACGTTCATAAACATATTAACTGTTTAAGCGCTACGTAACTGTACTTGTTGATGTGAAACGTTGCAAGCTAAAAGTAGGCAAATAAAATGTAGCAAGTAGCGTAAATCAAAAATTGTATTAAACATTTGTAATATATTGTATCTTTATTATGTTGTCTTTTCAACTTTTTAGCGTGTATTGCGAACTTTGGGTTAAATTCAAAATCTTTACTTGGCCCTCAGAGCAACTGGAGCTTGACAACCCTGACATAAAGAGGCCAATTAGGCATGAGCACCTATTTTCCAAATTCAGAGGAACATTTTTTACATGGATTCTTCTAAGTTTACAGTAACCCCATCACAGTTGTTGTCGTCTTGTCACATCAAACCCTTCTTAATTCATCCAGTCATGCAGTCTACTTACAAAACTGTAAACGGGTTGTGAACTGGGGAAAATGTATTACTTTGCCTGGTCAATGTTTGACAATGTTGTGACAATGACACTGTTAACCATTGCAGCTTAACAGAAATTCTTTTATGTTAATGTTCACTCAATGTTGATCTCTCTGAAACCCGCGTGGCCTAACCTTTTAAACATTTTTCATCCGAACAACATGGAATAAAAGAACATTTTACGTGATGGGTGATGACGACGTGTTTTAGAAAGAACTAAAGATTGTGCTAGAGTTGAACTAATAACGTAACATACACAAGGCATGAGTGGCCAAAACATTATGGATTTAGAACATGCAGAATGGCAGAGAATGCGTTGCAATTTTCTTTTCTTTTCAAAAGATGTAGTTAGTCAAAGATACACATTAAACATTAATTAATATCAGTTTTTGTACAAACACACTTAAAATATATACATTACAGAAGCAGTTAAAGTAAAGTTTAATGAACAATATGGCTGTCAATGGATTTGTTATGAACAAGAACAACTGATAAATAACATACTTTCCAATTTAAACATTTTCAACTTATAATGTTATCGAAGATTAGTTTTAGTGGAAAATGTGGCGCCTGAACACATGAGATTTATCAATATGGGCGCCAACTTTTTTATCTTCACGCCGATTTATAATAAATAAACAAAAAAAAATGGTTGTTTGAACGCCAGTTTATAATAAATAAACAAAGAATTGGTGCTTCTGTTCACGCCGTCACACTAAAATTTGCGCCTTTGCACGCACGATTTCTCGTCGAAAAACTGCCATACTTTCGAAAAAGGGAGTTTTCACCGTAAGTAGATCAAGCAGCCTATTCTTAAAGACAGGCGGTAAGGTTAGAAGAAAGACCATGCAAAAAGTTGATTAAGCTATTTAAGATTTTGAGTGGTATTAGATTTAGATGAGAAGGTAGATTTGGGTTAGGTTTTGGTTACTATGTTATAACAATTTAGTTAGGTTAACAAGAAACTTTGAAAAATAGTTTTGAACGCACAATTGTTTCCGGTGAAATAGTGGCAGCCTTTTCAAAATTCTCCGGATATCAAGATGCGCAACTCGGAACACGTGTTACAAATATGAAAACATTATTACAATAATCGTCCACATATGTCCCATATTCATCTCACACTAGAATACATAGGCCTATAGGTCTGAGCCGTTTGACCCTGAAGACTGAATCACCATAATATAGAAATGGATTTTATCACAGGCCTACCCTGGGAAATCGTTTGCATTTTCTGATCTCACCAAAAGCGGCTCACAGTTTACGGTGTGCTGTCGGAAAGTGAGGAATTGCGGAATATCTTAGGACAAGGTATTTCAATATTTGTACTGTTTAATTTTATTTATAGTTATACATAAAAAACAAAGAAAAAATGTTTGACAATCGGAACTTGAATAACCGCCAGCTCGGGTACTGGGGCTCGACCGATAAGGAATCATCGCCGAGTTGAGGTCGTACAAAGACTTTCCTCAGTCCGAGAATAAATATTGCTGCACTATAATAAAATGCTAAAAACAATTTTAAGACGTTGATTTTCTCTGCTCGACGCTGGACCGCGCTTTTTTCAACCTGATAAGATGTTATTTCATAGAACTTCAGACTTGTAGCTTGACGTGGTGTGTAAGATTATCTAGCTTTATCTACCCCACTTATTCTTTAACTTAAGCCAGCTAGTTAACCTAAGACAGTTGTATGCTCGGACAATCAAGACAAGTTATTGCGGATTTTTCTAATGAAATTCTTCCTTTCCAATGTAACGAACGTTTTTTACAGTTTCAAATTTTAATTTGTCACCTTTATTGTGATAGTAGAATTTTAGCAGTTAGTGGTGTAATTACGCAATGGATTACATGCCATATTCAGAAACTTCTGAAAAGAATTGACAAACGTTAAATCGAAAAAATAATATCCATGACGAATGTCCGTAAAGTTCGAGTGATTGCTCTAGTGTGTGGCCGAGAACTTCAGTCAAGCGTGCTCGAGGCGTGGCGCTAGAGCGCCGGGGGCAATTCCAATTGTAAAAAGGGCAGATAATATCAAGTAAAAGAAGAAAAAACAGACACAAAATCTGCGAAGAAATAAAAGCAAAAATCATACTTGTTGTTTCTATCAACACGAAGGTAAATATGTTTTTGAATTCGAATAAATTTTTAAAAAGAAAACAACTTTCAAATCTTACTTGTCCAGAACTCTCGCTGCGTATCGCCACTCGGTGGCACTCTTTTCATCTTCATCATCGTCTCTCAACCTCCCGGTGATAAAACGCAGTTCCTCAAGGACCCGTTTGATTTCTCTGAAATGTTGGAATGGTGTAACGTTGTATAGTAGGCCTACTATACATGCGCATCACAAAATTAGTTATTAAAGATTTCAAATTGTTTGTTGCTAAGGTTCAATGTCATAACTTAGTGTAAAAATGATAGAAATTTGACTTTATACAAATAATTGTTTTATTTCGTTTCTCGTTTATTTTTCCTTCTGTTGTAGACGATAAAGACTTAACAGGATTCTTGTTTAACAGCTTAACGCGACTCACTTGTTGGCTTTGTTCAATTCTGTCATTTCCTGCCCTTGATCAGTGTTCCACTCATCCATTTTGTCAGCGACCTTAATCCAACAACAGTTTAGGTAAGTTTTGTGGACATACATTTAAAACAAAGCTACAGCCCATAATCAGCAGGTATGACCAATTAAATTATGATCAAAATCAAGTTTTAAATCTTTTTGCGAATGACTTTAACATTCTTCACCTACCGCAAGCAGGGAGTTATTTTCGGGTTTGCTAGCTCTGTTGTTTCGTACCGGGAATTTCATGTTTTCCCCATCTTTGTGAGCCATTTCTTTCATTAGAAGCAGTTTAGGTAGCGCATACAAGAATAGCCAGCGAATCTGAAAACAGCAAACCACTCATTTGCACTCGATCCGTTTAATTACGGGCCTATGTTTTTTAGATGTGAAAGCGTTCATTTTGATGATGGCAGAACCGTGTTAACCCCTAATAAAAGCAATTACAATAGCCGAATTGGGGTAGAACCTTTCCATAAGGTAGCTTATAGGCAATGTTCCCTCTAATTTTTCACGAGTCTGAGCAAACACACTAACTCCCTGAGCGGTCCCTTGGACCACTGTGAGCAACATCAAACGTTCCACGTGCGCACTGTGGCTATAATTATGCGTTTATTTTATTTTCAATTCAGGTTGGATTTTTTTCTTGTGCGCAGCACAGATTTTCTGTGCGCGGAGACCGTGTCAGCAGTGCGCATTTGCGCACGCGCGCAGCTTAGAGGGAACATTGCTTATAGGTCATTTTGGCCACACTTAAAGACGAAAGCTCGCGTATAATAATAAACGTTAACCTTAAAAGTGCTATACCATAACCGGTAATACGATGTTTAGTCCTACTTATATAGTAAAATGTTTCCTCGGGTGTAAAGTGGTCTTACATGTTTGGGCATTTCGCTAGTTGTTGCTTTGGTAGTGTGGTGAAAGTTAAGTGACAAGACGGTCAGGAGAATGGCCATAGTGATCATGATTATGCAGCAGCCAAAGAATTTTCCTGCAGAATTGAAAAAGAGCGTTAAAAAGACTTTGTGCATTACATTGCACTTATAGGTCTATTGTATACTGTAGATAGGTTACAACATTAGGCTACCAGTTTTGTGTAGGCCTAGCATTAGCTTAAAACTTCGAGCTACATTCACCTAGAATAGGAACGACGTCAGTGGGAGGAAGCGTTTCCGCTACAAGCTGCAGAAAAACCACCAACGCCAACAGAAGGGTGATACCTAAACAATAATGTGGCCTTAAAATTATTTCCTGAGGATAAATGAGGCTAGGCCTACATAAGCCATATTCATTTTTTGAAATTATACCACTTACAACACAATTATGGGTAGTTAAACTAGTTATAGTATACTCAGTAAGTAAAAAGTTTTATACCCAATGATATCCGTTCCCCAGAATCTGCGGGAAGCAAGAATATTAGAATCGTGAGGGACGTGATAAGAAAGCAAGGTAATATGAGGTTGAACACGTAGAAAAGTAATCTTCTCTTCATGTGTATGGTGAAAGTTATGTCCACAAACGGCGCATTGGGACAGCAGTCGTAAGGAATTTCATTCCTAACGCCCGTCACACCTGAAATTGAACACAAAATGCAGTCAAGTCTTAACTTTTAGTTTACCAATTTCCCTTCACTGACAGTGTAAGTCATAGCTTGGGCTGCAGAATAACTTTGTGCCTTCTTGTGATGGGTCTTGGTTTTGTGAGAAGATAAGAGAAAAGAGAAGAGAACAAAGAGAGAGAAAAGAAAGAAAGAGAAGAGAAGAGAGAGAAAAGAAATGAGATGTGAAAATAACAACTTGCAGAAAATTGTTCAAAGACTGTGCTGCGACTATGAGGCAAAAACAATCCAAAAACGTTTCATCCACAAGATATTTCTTTGACCTTGGATCTTTCACGTCAGTACATGGACAGTGACAAGTAATTAAGTTTAATTATTCTGCTCTTTTGAATCTTAGTACGGTAGTATTCTTTCGACTCAGAAACTTTCTTTTGATTTTTTAAGCAAAAGTATAAAGTTCTCTTCACAAAGCTTCACTGTAACTCCAAATTCTCACCGCCTAGTAACCACTCTCCACTTTCAAAATAACTTCCATCCTCCATGTTCAACACGGCTTTTTGCAGAATTAAATCCACCTGAATATTTAGTTCATTTTTTAAAGTTTTTATAGAACATTTACATGCCACTATAGAAAATTTTTATGCCATCTCGCTTTGCTGTTATCAGGTAATCTACAACTGCTCACAGAATATAGCAATCATCCTCATTTTATTCATACCAGTCCTCCGTGGTAGGTCCATGACCCGAACTTGATTTTGCATTTCTGCTCATCAAAGGGAAAATAAGTGATGTCTACGTCACACGTCGTTACGTAGAGTCCAGGAGGTAGCCATTCAACGTGTCCGTCATCATAAACGATCACGTTTGTTTGCAAAGTTTTGTCAAACGTGTCGACGGCGCTAAACGTCAAAGGTTTCGAATGTTAAGGCACCAAAGCAGGTGCAAGCTACAAGTTAATTCTTAGAAAGACTATGCAGGACCGAAAAGTTTGACAAAAAGTTCAATGAATGCCTGTTTTACATCAGACGTGAATGACAAAGAAATAAATGGTAAAGCATAAGAAATAAGAAAAAATTTAACCGAGGAATATATCAATTTATGATTTTATATGTGTAACAGTGACAGGTCTCCCGTGTGGTATCAAACCTGTTGTAGACTAAGACATCTGGCTTCCAAACCCTTGATGCCGGCAGCCGAACTGACTTGATTCTGCCAAATTGGGTTGAATTCCATTTTAGATAAGTGTCGTACCATTTCTGTTCAAAGAATAATGATCAATCAATCATTTTATTTTTTTTGTCAAAAGCGCGGTGGAGACGTAAAAATGAAGTCTGTTGTTATTAGGATAAATGTCTGTGCGCCAATGAACGGGAAATAGTGACAAAGCCAAAAAGGCTTAAAACGTGCTAAAAACTAATTAAGGTAATAATTGCTGCTTAACAACTAACACGGCCACATAACTTTATATATATGTTATATTCTTAGACCTAGATATTCAATCTTATAAATATATCTTGCATGGCCTCCCTTTTTCTCATGCATAGCGATTGGACCACGCCTTTGCATATAAGCTACTGTATACTTGTTGCAGGTTATGACATAACGGATAATAAGTTCATTGATTTATTTCACCTTTTCAAGCCAAAGTGTTTAGTCAACGCTTAACATTTACAAAGATAACCTTTAACAGTAACGGTTACGTCATTATACAGGCTTATTTTGCGTCCAATAGGTCTGTATGTAGGCCTATCTCAAATTGATTTCAAACCTAAGATTGCCACCTACCATATTTGTGTATATACTGGTCGTGAGAAGTTGATTTTTTTCATCCTAAAACATAAACAAGTTGAACAATTTTTGGTATTTTTTTTTGGAAACAAAGTTTCTTGAAATTGATGACAACAACAGTGGGGTCGGCTTGGTTCCATTATTTTAAGACCTATCAGTAGCATCATTAAAACCTGCCGAAAGTTGAAACTTACCAACGTAACTATCTGTTGCAATGTTATGGTAAAGTTGACGTTTACTTTATCAGAGTAGAGAGGGACTGGCCGTATCATAGGATCGTAATCTTTGAAGAGATATTTTATCAAATCTTTTTCAGCTTGACTCGCTGAGCATTCTGAAAATTCAGAAAAACTGTGACAACATGAAAATAAATTCGTATCTCATACATGATTTTATCTCTCGGTTTGGTTTCTGCAACCGTGATTTTGTAGATCTTCTTAATTTTCCGATTTCGAAAATGTATTTTTAAATTATCCTACAATTTATACTAACTTATATGATGTTGTTTGCTGTAATGTAATAAGCCAAAAAGACATTTCATATAAAAATCAAGTTACCTTACATTTTAGAGATTTTGTAGGTTGTACTTGATAAACAATAAAAAAGCAGTTGTCGCCGTCCATTAACGCATACTTTACTTACAGCGATATCTGATGTTTAAGCGTAAATATTTGGTTCAGGAAAATATGCTGTAGGCTATACCAAGAATAGGCTACTAGTTTATTATATAGCGCGGGTCTATATTGTAAAACAAACACCAGTTATGGTGTAAATAAATTTTATGATTATGATTTCATCCCTTGGTGTCGCACAAACATCTTCCCTGCAGCCACTTGGGAGTAGTCTATACATACTGCAACTGAAAGACAACATATATCTTATCCAGATCTTACATCATCATCTTTGCTTCGATAACGAGCGCATTTAAGACGCAGTAGCCAACGCATAAGACGGTGCTCGTCGATTAAATTTTGGTGATTTCTGCAGATGTGTCAGATGATCACGAAAACTTACATTTTTTGCATAGTTAGCGAGCCTCAAGCTTATCCTTATTACCTAACAAACGCTATTGCTACGCGTTTGGCTCAACTAAATCGTTTATCCCAATACGTTGTTGGTGATTATTATCATTACCGGTAACATAATTTGAAATAGAAACTTGCTGTTCAGAAAGTTATGGCAATGTTAGCTTACATAAAATTCCTCGACTATGATTACAACTTCTTTTACCCCAGGCCATTCTTGAAACTAGAAAGGCGACAAAGTTTTTAACAGCGCTTTGAGTAAGAAATCTTCCAAAGTTCGTACTTCTATATGTTGTTGTACTAGAATTTTATTTATTCCTCGCTTTCCGTTGTTTTCACTACATCAAAATAAACTTGCTGTAATTTGTATTCAACCTCTCGTTCATTATTAGGTCTAGGCTATATCGGTATGAACCAACGAATACTTTTTAAATAATTTTCGTAATTTTGAGAATAGCCTATATACGTATCTGTAACTGAAACTAAAAAGCCTAGAGTGCATCAATACATCATAACTTATATAACAATTCACCTGGTATGACGTGGCTACAAAGGAGTTGAAACAAGGTAATCATTAAAATTCTGTAGAAGATTTCCATGTCGTATTTTTGACCAGACTATGCATAACAAGTAACACCCGCAGCTTTCTGCACTGCAAAGGAATCTACCTCTATATCTAAGCCGATTAGAAAGAAAGATGTCCTGGTCTGTTTTAAAAGCAGACAAGCTAGGAGAAAGTTTCAGGGAAGAAGTCAAAACCACGAAGTCAATCCCGGCCAAAATGAACATGCCTTTGATTAGGCTACTTTCTTCACTTCGCGTATTATTTATTGTTATGACTCACTGCGTTACTATGAATTTACTTTTTAAGAAACAAACTCATTTTTTGTGATTAAAAATGAATTGCGTAATTTTTAATGTGATTGGAATAAATCTAATTTTATTAGAAATTTTAAAGTTTCTGCACGTATACTAAGTTATAATTATGCATTGATCTAATAAATAGAGAAAGTAAAAT
This sequence comes from Clavelina lepadiformis, assembly GCF_947623445.1. NCBI lineage: Eukaryota > Metazoa > Chordata > Ascidiacea > Aplousobranchia > Clavelinidae > Clavelina > Clavelina lepadiformis. Next base: position 17,160,961 of record NC_135247.1, read on the forward strand.
CAATTTTTTACGCTAAAATAAATTTTACACTACCGTTAAAATACTGTTAAGTGTACGATGACTAAATTAATCTTGTTTTCATCGTTGTGTTAATATTTACCGCAAGTGGGCACAAATTCTCATTTCAGATTTTTTTTCCTTCTTGTTATAAATTATTATGACGTCACAATAAGCAACTGACGCAACAAACGAAATGGATTTGAACCAGTGCAGCGGCGGTTAAGAACGAGGAATTGAAACTGACAAAGACTCGTAGCACATGGCAGCGAAAAGTTTATGTTAGATTTGTTACTCGGAATTTTAGGCTACAACGATATTTTTCTGGTAACTTTGGAATCCATGTGATAAACTGACATAACATGGTTTGCAAGTATTACGGTAATCAAGCAGGCTTATGTTCAATCCTTTGCAAAGCGCAGTATAGGCCTATAGCCTACTGTTGTTCAGTTGATCAAGCCTAAGACAGTACCAGACAACAGCAGTACGGTACCCAATCTACTAATTCAAGCTTAGCAAAGCTGGTATGTCTATGCTAGAGTAACTCGGTCATCAAAGTTGTCACGTAGCAACAGATGCATTTGGCTGTGTCAGCTACGTTATGGTATGCTACCATACTTTCAGATCTTATTCGCCTACAGTTTAAACTTTTGAACTCGGATTCTTTGTGTGTTCATTTGCTGAATGTTTTTATATGAAGGCCAGGGTTAAGCTAAGACACGGTTGCTTTATAATTTCCAAAAAAATGTCTGACCAAGATATGGCATCCAGTGAAAGCGTTCCAGAAGTAGATCCTCCTCAATCCTTGGAAGATGGAGTTAAAGCAATCAGAATCACTGAAGGCCCTTTGGATGAGGTACACATAGATTCGGGACATTTTATCTTATGTGTGTGTAAATACATTGTTGTACCTTGTAAATGTTTCATTTCTATTTAATTTTCATGGGCGTGGACCTGCTGACCTAGGTGTTAAGTATTATTCAGTGCAATTTTTGCATTAGGGCAGTGCTACTCAACCCCAGGGTTGCGACCCAATTTTGGGTTGCGACTACATGTAGTTTACGAAGCCTTTTATAAATGAGTACCACATTCTATTGCATATTCGTTTGACGTTTCTTACTAACGAATTCTTGTAGCAACAAATTGATGATTGACGAATATCCCTGTGACATTAAAACAGTGGTGGCTTGTATAGTGATGATTACATGGTTGGTGGCTAGTACAGTGTAGTATTTTTTCTCATTTATTCCAGAAGAAAATACGAGAACATGTTGGTAATTTCCAACTAGAAAAATATTAGGAAAAATCAAGGATGAAAAGAGAAAAGAGTTGGCACGCGCGCAGTAATAGCCTGCTGCTTGATACTGCCTGTCTTTGTAAGAGTGGTTTTTCTGCACTTACATCAAAGCATAGATGAGAAATTCTCTTCAGCCTGAACATAATATGAGATTGGCACTGAGCAAAATTGCCCCAAACTTTAACAAAGTTGTAGAAACAATACAAAATCTAGGCACTCGTTAACTAAATTCGGACTTTCCGGTGTTAAATTGTCTTGCTTACGTGTCATTCACTCTATGCTTACAAAAAGTTGTGTGAAATGTAGTTGGGGAAATAAGGTCATCAAACCTTTGCTATTAATTTACACTTGATATATGGGTCGCTGCAAGGAAAAGGTTGAGAAGCACTGTATTAGGGCATAGATAAAAACTTTGATGTATCTTAGCTCCTGATATAAAAAACTTTGATTTATAGACATAATATTGAGTTGCAATGGTTCATGGAAAACTTTTGTTGTTTTGTATACTTTGTAGATTCCATGCACATCTGAGAAAATAACGCAGAATTCATCGTATCATGTCATTCCAACTCCAAACCTTGTTCGAGTTCCAAAGTTGTCTTGCCAGGAAAGATATGATATTTACTGTAAAGAACTGAAAATTGCGGAATGTCGACCTGCCCAGGTGAATATAATGGCCTACTTCTTATTTCTACATATATAGTTTCAATTTTGTTGGTTTAGCACTTTGAACATCTAACTCACAACTAAGCAGTAGCTTACATATCTGAAACTCAGTGGTGCTACAGTATCGAATTAATGCACTTGGGCAAGGCGTTTATAACACTTAGTACCAGTAATTCTAGAGCAAATATTGTGAAATTTGGAAAAAAGCAAATTAAGTAAAACTTAGAAATAAAAATACTTGCATCATTTTAGTAATTGTGACTCAAGCATAGAACAATAATGACCAAGTTTAAGACATTTAAAGATTTTTCTCAGTTCAAAGATGAAAGTCTGGTTGCATATTGTTTAAATCTGATCACCAATGTCACGCAACTATTTCCGGAAGCATATAGGCCTATGTATAATGTGTATTATGTGTTTCACTTAAAAAACAAATTTTTTTCGTCCAACATACTGTTGATGTGATTCTGAGACTATTTCTTATCTAATTACATATTTCATAATAATTTGTCACACATGTATTATTCATGGTGGCTTTTGTCTTATATGATGTAACATCTTATGACATAAAAACGAGAGTTTTTTAAATTTTACAAGGGTTTATTATTCCTATCATCAAGACATCAACATGTTTGCATTCTATTAATAAATAGGTTTTAAGCCAAGTTCATTGCTATTTGGAAGAAAATCTGATGAATAAAAAATGGCTTGCACTGTGGAAAGGGCCATACAACGGTCATTTTCGAACAACGGTTGACATTTTGGTTGAGGTATGCGGTATTACCATTGCTGTGTTGTTAAGTTCTGTATTTATAACAAAAGTTAAGAAACCTTAGCTGCGATGTAATATAAATCAAGAGATTTACTGCAATGGCTTAAAAATTGTAAATAATTATCAATTTTATTTCTATGCGCCGTGTTCACCGAAAGATTTTAGTTCTAGCTTTTACTTTTTTTCTAGGTGGACGATGTGTGTGCAGACCAGGCGCATGTGTCTCTGTTCGAACCACTCGTATGCAGCGAGCCATCGTTACCTAAAAACGTAATCGAGGCTCAACTTGATGAACTTGACTTTACGCTCGACATAGTAGAGCTCTATCCTGTGACGGTTATCGATGACAGTGATAGTAGTGATGACGACGATGATGACGACGGTGTCTCGAAGTTGGAAAACAAGATTCAGGAGGAGGTTCATCAGAGATTCATCGCTCAGGTCGTGGATAACGCAAGATTTTTCTTCGAACACATCCGTCGGGACTGGGACGATGAGGATGACGGTGACCATGCATTCGATGCTTACCTCCGTGCCAGACTGCGCCTCTATTATGATGTCATCAGTGGCCTTGTACCAGCTCCGTTGGTTGCCAGGTAGGCAGATCTGTCAAATGGAGCGGACCTCGCTTACTCTTGCAGTGTTTACCGTTATTTTCTTAAATTGTGAACTGATAAAAACAAACAGGTGACGGAACTGCTTAAGACCAAAAACTTAGAAGATCTTTTAATAATTTTAATGACATTTCATTTTGAAGCTTATCAATGTTTTTGGTAACTTACTACATTTATACGGTGAACATACATTCTTTCATTTTCAGATACAACCGAACCATGGCAAAGTACTTTGTACGTCGAAAGGAACTGCTAGATTATCAGGTACAGAAATTGTTTACTGCTGAGGTGCAGTAAATTTAATTAATGTGCAATTGCTTCAATGCAAATGCAACAAAGCGATGGACCCCAAATGAAACTGCAAAGTGCTTGTTTTGGAACGCTTGAACTTGCTTGAACTCTAGTATTGATGGAAACGTCCGGATAATTATTACTATTACATTTTTTGACAACAGTAGATCGCAAAACTTTCCTCTCAGATGGTTATACTTCTCACTCTCGAAAATTAAACAACACCCCAGTTGATGGCAGCCAATCACGTTACAACGTCAATCGGCCCGTAGTATCGAATAAGATCTTTTGACGTAGTTGTCACTTTCTTTTGTTAGTCTCGCATTCAAAGTGAGGGGGAACCTACCAATACCGAAGCAGTTGAATGTTGGAGGAAATATTATGAAGTTCTTATGCTCAGTGGATTGTTGCAGATTTGGGAAACCTTACAACTGAGGTAAGTGACGTCATCATTTGTCACAATTGCTTCTGATTTGTGTTACAGGCAGCCTCATATGCATGATTGTTGTTTACTGAAAAATTTGTAAATACGGTACATATACTTCTGATAATAATTAAACTCAATGTAGTTGGACCCAGTAATTAAACTGAACTAGAAATCATTTAAAATATCAACCATGAAATGCAGGGTTAAATTTACTTCATAGTATCATAGACAAAGTGTAAATATATTTTTGTTATCTCCAGAGCGGATGGTCCATGTTTCCCCCGAGTTTTAAGGAGAACAAAAGGGCCTCGAGAAGACCAAACCACCGTCACTCATATCGTAGCAGAGAAACTCACCCCATCGATGCTGAAGGACTTTCCAGACGATGCCGTTATGCAGTAAGTCAGAGTGTTGAGTATTTTAGTGCCTTGTAATATGTTTGAAATCTGTGTGCCGTAGTTTATTTTGTTTCTAACAACAAACCGCAAACCTCTCAACGTTCTCTCACTTTATGTTAATATTTGACAGGCAGCACCATAGCCCACACACTGCACTCAGACAATGCTGTGAGGGCGATCTCATCATTATTTACCCGGGTTTATACAGCGGGGAAGGATTTCATGAGCTAACAGAAACTGTCACTATCAGAGGTAAGTTTGGCAAAACCCTGCTGAAAAGTATGATCTTTTCTCTTCAGTTAGATTGCTCTAACGGTATAAGTACTGTTGCAATGCCGTTGTGGTTTTTGTGCTGGATTGTTTGGCCTGCACCCCACCTTTACCAGTACAAGACATTTGACTAATCCTGGTGGTTGTTATGCAGGAGAAGGTGACAGAGATGAGATCATCATCGAAGCAATCCCATACGATGATCTTTTTGTAAACATCGCCTCAGCTGATGTTACTTTGCAAAACATAACGTTTGTCCAGGTTGGTAAGGTCTTATTTTTCATTGGCTAAGTGCCTCGTGGCAATGGTTTGTGTAATCGCTCCAAGCAACGTATATCAACATTGTGAAGCATGGGCAGAACTCAAAAGTTTAGCTTTTATTTGTTAGCATCAGCCTGAGATTGCTTTGTTTAATTGTAAAATGACAATACATGATTTTCCATGTTTGACGTATTCATTTTGCTAATGTCTTCCTAATTCGTGTGGAAGTTAATACAGTCATGTTAGATTGCTAACACCAATTAAAAATTATTTTCAAGCAACTAGTTCTACTTTTCCGCCTTTTACCTAAATTAAACTTGAACTTCTAGGCGGACAATACTGAAGGAATACTTCGAGTCGAAAGCGGCCATGCCAACGTCATAAACTGCTCGTTTAAATGTGATGGAAACGGCATCAGTGTTTGTGAAGGTGCTACGCTCGTCATGACAGATAGCACTATTGCTAATGCTAAGGTAGCGTGAAATATCAGTAAGAAATTTGGATTTTTTTTCACTGTTGTCATAACAGTAGGGCACAATAAATTGTTACAATACAGTAGTAATGTTGTCAATTGCCAAGCATCAGCATATTATTCAAAGCGATTATGGTGCTTGCATGTCAAATTTTCTTCACTGTAGGGCGCCGGCGTTGAGTTGATGCCAGGATGTGTAGCTGATCTCAAAAACAATTCAATCTACAATATCTCAGACGAGATTGAACACAGTGAAGCGACTGAACTCGTTGGAAAGGGCGGAGTCCACATGCATGTGAGGGTTTAGAAGAACTTCACCACACTATTATACTGTTGTTATTTATGGAATTTATGTTGTTGTTTAACAGCTAATAACAGCAAAAACAGTTTACTGTAGATACTAGATAGCTTGTCAAAGGTTACATTAAACTTATTACCACGAGTTTTTACTACCTTGAACTTGTTTCTTCGGGTCATAATCTTAAGCCTGTCTCCACTAATTACAAGTTAACCTTTGACTTGCTGTCTACTCTGTTTTATTAACTATACTATTAAGGGTTAGTACAGATCCATTAACACTGTTTGATAAGATAATTAATCTATAACAACGGTTGAAACGCAAGAAATACTTCCTATATCACAAAAAACATGACAATAGTGTTTAACAGTAGTTAGGTTGTTTCTAATATCTTTGCTTTCACTGCCTGTAGGTTGTTGATCCGCCAAAACTGCATCTGAGTGGAAATTTTATTCGTAGCGAGGGAGGGTTTGGTATCACTGTCGGCCGCAAGAAGACGTCACGCTTCACTGCTATCGACGGGTCTGACATGAAGAGCGACGGAGGGGATGCCCCAACTATGAGAAGTTTGAATGAAAAAGGTTGGTGATATTTTTACTGTTGCTTTTTAATGAGAAGTTTTTATGTGATTGTTCATCATTAAATAATTAATTGAGGGTGTAGACGTGGCAAGGTTCTTCTAGTAATCTAGTTCATGCCGTGTCAGGCTCTGATATATTTATTTACAGTGTGTAAGTTTTTTAACTTTCGTTGACTAAGCTATTGTTGAAAAATTTACTAGAATATTCTCAAGTAAAAAGGCAATCGTTTTGTCGTTGTTACTCTATAAATACTACCAAGTATACAACTCTTAATTCAAAACTTTTTTAAGTTTTGTCGTAGCAATAAACATCAAAGCTCTTACGAAAGAAATTAATATGTCACTTTGATAACCTTATTACCATTTAAAACTTTGATAAAGTACTCTGCTTTTAAATAAATATTGAATCACTTTATTTTATGAATATAAAAGTTTTGGTTTCATCAAGATAATTTCTTCATTACAGTTGATGAATCTTTGAAAGGTCTCTTGAACGTGGAAATAGAAAATAACACAATCGAAGAAGTTAACGCTTGAAGTGCCAATTAGAAGAGGTCTGCCTCCTTCGAAAATCCACAACTTGTATATAAGTGTAGTGTACCAGTCGATACGATATAGCTGTTTTTTATAGTTTTTTTTGTTTTCCTACCGCCGTAATTGGCTTCGGTTAACCTTTGATTCATATTGGCGTACTATCTCGCACGAAAAATTCTCGAAATGTACGCCACCTTTTTTCATCGACGGTTTTTTCACTTCACTGTAGTTGTGTAAAATTTACCTAAGCATTGTGCTTTAGAGCTTTTTAAACCGTTGTTATAATCATACTGTGCCTTTGTTTATTTTCTCCTAGCTTCTTCATGGCTAAAATTTTTTCGGTGCTAACTTGCAGAATTGAGGCAATTGGAATATTTCACTATTTTTAAAATTACTGTTACGTCACCAAATATGCTGTGATTTAATAATCTTTACTTTGATATGAATGAAGCAATGTTGTAATAACCAACAACTTAACCGGTTGAATTTTTATTGTAAATCATTGTGACGTATTAAGTGTGTAGAAATACTCTGTAAGCCTACTGCAATATTGACCAATCTGTTACCAGACGATACATCTATTACTAGCATTGTGACAAAACACGGGTAACGATTGTGTAGTAGCTATAGCGTCATGTCATATGTCTTGTTCTTTTCAGTTAATGACTGTGAATTCTTGTTGTGATAACAAAAGGTTTTTCTTTATATTCATTAGTTCTTTTAGAGTTTTCATTTAGTTTTTCTAATGCTGCTCCAGTATGATTTTACAAAGAAAATAAAAAGTTTGTTCGTTTGTATGAATCGCGTCTATTACAGACAACAGTTAGATAAGAATGTGTGATGAAACGACAGACAATAGGCAAGGCTTATGCATTGTACATGCAATTTCTCTTACGAAAAATGTCGCCACCACTCATACCGCAAACTTAGTTTATTACCGATAACTTTCAATGGAGTTTGTGTGCTTCCTACCAAGTTACACAGAAGGTGGCCGTTGGCAGTGGTTATTGTCACAAGAGAGCCTGACCTGCGATTATTATTGCGTTTGATTTCGTCCAGGGAGAAACTAAAAACGTGTTTTGTGACGTTGAATTCATCAGCTGTATGATATTATAGGGTCGTGTTAAGAAAGCTGAGGAAATCGCGCAGTTCCGTTGACTGACCCAAGCACGGTCCACTGTGGCTTTGTTAAATGAATGCAATTCAACCCAGTTATAAGATTTGCTAAAAACAGTTTGAAAGTACAATACTCCAAAGATCTTCTTCAATACAAAGACGTGCCAGTCGTGGACGAAGTTCGACATTTTCACTGGGGAATTAACAGCAGCAAAAGCAATTGACGTTAAAATAAGGATTTCCTTATGGGAGAGAGAAACTAATTCCCCCCCCCCCCCCCACCCACCTCAATATGCTTGTCATAGATTCATTAAACAAGAATAATAAAAGTTGACCAGAAGCCGATCAATGCTTTTTTAAATCGATGTGGAGGTGTAGGTCCACACCGTGTATAAAGTTATCGTCTTTATGTAATGACTTCACACACCTTACTTAACAACGTTCGACGAGGTGTGGAAGTCAGTCTATAGGCCACCTTACCGCTTTTTAGTTCAGCTACGTTTAGTACTTTAGGTGTACTTAATTCTTGCACATCAGATTTCTATAGTGAAGGAAAATCAAAGTGTGACAGCAACATGCTCCTGGCGAAAGTCGTTCTGTTTTATCATGTCGTCTCCTGGTTCAGGTGTGCTCAGCACGTATCTGCTGTTGGCCCGTATACTTCGGTACCTGTTGGTAAGATTGATTATTCTTTTATTTTCGTTTGGGCGTTAGCAATTTTAATAAACTTCTAAACGAGTGGACGCAGTAGTGTTTGTAGCATGTGCAGCTTTAGTATAGGGATTGTAATAACGAAAAGTTTATTTAAAGATTAAGTTTCCCGTTAAAATTACTCCAACTTTTGTTGGTAATGTGTGTCACAATTTCTGGCCGCCTTTAAAAAAACGACTTTGTAGATGACGCACAATACCAAAATTAACAAAATATTTCTTGATTTGGCGCACATGAAAATGAAGACTTGTACAAGCTCTCTGCCATTCCAGGTGCAATACTTTCGGAAAGCAACAAGCAAGCATATGCGCTCTTAAAGCAAATGTCCCGACGCCATAATGCTAACGTAACAGGATTGGCAGTGGCCACTGGTAGAGCAAAGAAGCCCAGAGTACAATTTCAAGCTTTTTTGCTACCTACCCAAGCTAACAACAGCTTCCTCATGGGCCAAGCATGTAAGTCATAATCCAATCTTTGCCACCGTCACTGTTAAAAACCTTTTACGTAACAATGGACTGATTTTAGTTTGTGATCACGCTTCCCACCGGACTCAGTCCATCATCGGTTTCTCTGACGTCACGACCGCAAGAACTATGATTTCTTTTTCCGAAGCGTTTCAAATACCGTGGATATCACCGAGGTAGCTTAAGGTGTCTTTCCGGACACTGAATGACTAATAAATGGTGGTCGCTCAACTCACGAACGATTTAACCCAAAACGTATTAAACCCAGACAAATTCAACCCAAAAATAATGTTGGTTGGGCCGTTCTGGGTTGAATCGTCTCTTGGTTGAAAGGACTTGGAAAGTCCTGTGTATAAAAACATGCAAGTCTATAAAAACTAATTCCACTTCAATATTCATAGTTTTTCCACTGTCACTCTCTCGTCGCCGTATCTGATCTCTATTTACCCGAATTTGGAAAGGCCGCTGCTGAGTCTTGTTAAGAAGTTTAAATGGCCCCGTTTCACGCTGCTATACGACAGTGCTGAATGTATTACTGATTTTCTACATTTAATTTCAATACCGAAACGACGAAATGTGCATCGTCTGTTATTTGTAGCTTTTTCACAAAACATAAATGAAAAACAAAATATATTAGAGTAGGGAAATGAGAATCTAAAAAGCATAGAAAAAATCTTAAATTGAAATTGCATCGTCATATTTTTGCCTTTAGCACAGCACTTATATTTATTTTTTCCTGTTCAAGTGCATTTGCCCTTGGCCGGAGCGTTTGAATTTAGCTTGACTGCAAAAATTCCCATTCAAGCACGAAGCTTGGAGGCAAAGAAAAATATTTTGTCAACTTTAAAAGACATGGCCTGCAACGATGAACGTCACATTATAATTGACCTTGGCAGAACACGAGCATTGGAAGTTCTCAACGCGGTATAGATTTTATTTGGTTCTACTGTATTATTGTTAAGCTATATCTGTATAAGTTTGAATAAGCCAGGCCTACCTCAGGTTTCGACGAGTGGTTCATTTACCTGACTTTTTTTAGTGTCGATCGTTTTTTATTACTTTGCGCGCAGTAAGAATTAAAATGAAAGGAATGTTTTCGTAGATTGCGATATCGGTCTTTTCTTTTTTTGGGATGGTTTGGATTCACCCTCTGGTGACAGCTAGGCTAATTTAAAGAATTCATCATTTAAAAAAGTTTAGGATTTTAAAAGTTTGCAACGTTTATTTTTTCTTTCGGCACTATTCTATGTCTCACAGCCGTACAATGCAAGTCAGAAGTAAAAATGTAACAAGATTTCACTAAAAATAACGTTGAAATATTTCTCTCTTTTCAAAATACGTTTAGTTCGTCATTTGGGCTGTGCATGTAGCCAGCCTATTTTTAACGGTAAAGGCTCATGTAGCATCTTCTGTTACCACGCTTCAAAGATGTTTTTTCAACAATAGGGCATTTTCCACTTTCAGGTCTTAGTGTGCATATCACGGTGATATGCTTTTGTGTCTTGCATTTTATTAGATTGACTTCCAGTAAGCGACTTTTTAAGTCGTCTCCCTGGTTATTCACCGATATTGTTAATCTCGGACCCACTGGACGTACGTTTTAAGAGCTCTGACATGAAAATGTTCCAAAGGGAACAAAAAGCTGTGCCTATATAACCCTTTCTCTTAGTGTGGTTGTGGTTGGCCTATTTAGGCCCAATAGAATGTATCAGCTGGTCTCATAAAACGTCGTTTCGACAAGATGCCACAAGATGCCACGCCCTCTTCATTGATATGACGTATTTGTCGGTTTAATTGCCGTCGGGATCAGTTGTCATTAGTTTTTTGCAAAGAGAACAGACCTGCCTTGACCTAACAACTGTATTGACGCGCTTGAGATAATCAATAAATTACATTATTTCTGTCTTACTGCTTATTCTTAACAATATTTGAAGACAGCATATATTCACTCACTGCTTTGTTTCCAATTATGATTTCACAAAGACCGATCTTTCCTGTCTCCCAAGAGAATTTTTTAATTGCTGTCTAGCTCAAAAGTTCCTTTGCAATAAATTTTACAAAATTGTTTCAACTATAAGATATAAAGTATTAATAGCTTTACAATACATAGCTCTGTTTTTATCGGTATCAAAATTTAGCTATAAAATATTTTGCAGCTGCATAAAATGGATATGCTGTCGGCTGAGTATCACTATGTCTTCACAGATCCGGTAAAGTTACGCTTAAGCTTTTGGCATCTTCGTCACCATTTTCTGATGTTGTTGTTGTACGTGTATGCGTTGTAAGCAAACGTTGTTGAAATAATGTTGCAGTCACTAACAATTGGAAATCTGTCGAGATATGCCTACGAGGAAAGCATCCTCACATTTCTCAGTCTAGTCGATCCCGTCAGCAAGTCGGAATTGAGCCAGTACAACCGTGAGCTTTATCCCTCAATGACCGATGATGAGGATTCGCAACCGGACACATATGAAGTAAGCCTGTAAAGTATAAAGGTAAAGGATTGTGGTCTGAATAAACCCGTATGATGGATAAAATACTGTACTAAAAACAATTGGGCCATGAAATTAGGAAGGTTTTTTGTTGTCCAGTGGGAGAACGCTTTAGTCTGCGATGCTTTTAAAGCCATGGCACTGGGAATGAAACAACTAGCGCAAACAGACGATTCCTTTCTCTTGGAAGTTCAGAATGAAAAAGCTCTATCGTCTGTCACGTGTGATAACCAGTCGCCTCCAGTTCCTCTGTCGACTGGGATCAATGTCAGCAATGCCATCAAAAAAGTATATTAACTCAGCAAGTATTTTACAAAAACACGATTTGACTTTTCTGCTGCTTGCTGTTAGCTGTTAGCCAAGGCTTTGGTTAATTCTATTTGCTGTTTGAGCAGGTGTCACTCAACGGCGTGACAGGTAAAGTAGCGTTTGATGATAGCGGAAGGCGTATAAATTATACAGTGGGTGTATTCTCCCTCGGTCCCACCGGCATGCGACATACAGGCCAATGGACGGATCAAAACGGAGAGGGTTTAGGTGTCTTGGAACTCAGTGAAAGTATCCACGACCACGACGAACCTAAGAAAGAAATTAAAGATCGAATTCTCATTGTTACTACCATAATAGTCAGTAAACTTTGGTTTTGTGGTCTGGTGGTTTTTTGATCTTTGCCAAATAATCATTTACGTATATACAGAGCTGATTTTCGATTCAAACTCGAAAATCAAATCTTCGCGTTCTTTGTTCTCGTCTATTTTGGCATAAATACATATTTTACTTTTCCATGCCCCAGTATGAGTAGTGTAGTTATGGGGCTAACTTTTCATGGCAATTTTGCAGGAGGAGCCGTACGTATCTTACAAAAAAAATTGGAACCAATTTGAAGGAAACGATCGTTTTGAAGGATTCTGCGTCGATCTGCTGCGAGCGATCAATACGATTGCTCCCTTTAAATACATAATAAAACCGGTAGATGATGGTCAATATGGTTCCAAGAACGAGGCAAATGGAATATGGAACGGTATGATAGGGGAAGTGAAATATCAGGTACTGGAACACCAAAGTACAGTTTCATTCTCTATATCCCGTGTACATTTTCATTTCCTGTGCCTAGCTGGTACTTAAGTACCAAGTGTTACCAAGTACCAGGCTGGCAACATTTTTTTTGCTCCGAGAGACCAAAAGTGTTGTAGATATTTACATTAGTTTCTTCAGCTGTAGTCAAAATGGTTCTCAACATTCTGACATGTCTTGGCGATCGGGTGACGTCATAGGCTACAACTGACAACTTGCGAAGTTCCTGAAAGTCGTGTTATTTTTGTGGCTTAGAAAGCTGACATGGCCGTCGCCCCTCTCACAATTACGTCAGCAAGAGAAGCTGTAGTCGATTTCACGAAGCCTTTTATGACCCTTGGAATCAGCGTCATGATAAAGAAGCCGGAAAAATCAATGCCTCACATTTTCAGGTGAACCCCCTAAATTAAGATTTTATTTCCCATTGCAAAATGAAAAGGTTATAACTAGATAGTTAATAACTTTTTTTTGAATTCAGCTTTCTGGAACCTCTTTCCAACGATATATGGTTGTGCATTTTACTTTCATATGTCGGCGTCAGTGTCATGCTCCACTTCGTAACCAGATTAGGTCTTTACAAACGGCCAAATGGCTTATTCACTTTGACTATATAATGCATGGTTCAATATTATTGTTTTTTAATTCTTACTTCAAATTTTAATTTATTCAATATTGTTGTTTTTTATTCGGTGACAATCTTATTCCAATGTTTATGACTTAATAAGTGATAATATTATTATGTTGATGAAATGATTGTGCTGGCTGGGTGCCTAAATCAGCTGGTAGCAAACAAATGAAATCTGTTGCTTAGGAAGTTTTCTTAGCAAAAGCGACGGAGATGTCGATTCGTTAGACGACTTCGGGATTATGAATAGTTTCTGGTTTTCCCTGGGATCGTTTGTACAACAAGGAGCCGACATCTCACCTAAGTCGTTCTCCGGTATTTTGTTAAGTATTTGTATCACTTATACACACGCACTTGTAAAACTGAAATAATTCTTTGTCTTTGCACATATTCCTATGCAACTTTCAGGTAGACTTGTAAGCGGAGCGTGGTGGTTTTTCACTCTCATCATCATTTCGTCTTATACGGCCAACCTGGCTGCCTTCCTCACCGTGGACAGAATGGTTTCGCCCATATCGGGTGCCGACGACTTGGCCAAGCAGATATCCATAAAATACGGAACCTTGAAATCCGGTTCGACTGTTAACTTTTTCAAGGTACTTAATAACAGTAGGCTTCCTAAGACGTAGCCTAAACGTCATAACGATAGGAAAGCGACCAAACAACTTATACTTGGTATGATAACTCCTAAGCTTGGGAACTATTGTAAACTTATTCGTGAGTTAGTCTCCAACTGCAATACGGTTAAGGTTATTCCCCTATTTGTGTATAGCAATCGCCCCTGCCAACTTACAAAAAAATGTGGGCGTTTATGAACTCTCAAACGCCGTCGGTGTTTGTAAAGTCCAATAAAGACGGGATTGAAAGAGTGCGAAATAGCGGTGTAAGTTGACTTCCATTTGATTAAATATATAATTATTTGCTATCCTTTAAACAGTGGTTAAAGAAGTTTAAAGAAGTTAAAACTTATACCTAACAAAGCTTATTGTGTGCAGGGAAAATACGCGTTTCTTATGGAATCTTCCCTGAATGAATACATGGAACATCGCAAACCTTGTAACACTTTGAAGGTCGGCCCCAATATTGATTCCAAGGGTTATGGGATTGCTCTCGCAAAAGAGTCGCGTTACTAGTAAGGACAGTATGAGGAGCAAAACATAAACTGTTACGTTTCAAACAAAAAAAACATAATGTTTGTATGATCGAGCAATTCGAAGCAAAAACACTAGAACCAGATTGGTTGGAAACAGTTTTTTTTTTAAGAATTGACTTTCGAAAGCGCTAAAAATTTTAAGAGACCGCGACAGACTAACTGCTAATGTTTTGCTGTTTAGTTGTAGAAGTATAAATTTTAAGAGATACTCGGACAAATTTAAGATGCCGTGGATAATGGATGTCGACATATTTTTTGAGCTGAAATTATACTCATTCTCGATCCAAGGAATGCGACCTTGCATTAAGAATGCGTAGAGTCATTACCTGATAAGCCAATTAAAATTTTTGAATGCCATTTGAATATACAGTCAAATCCGCTTAATTCGGACACTTTGGTTCCGCTCACTTTTGGCCGAATTAAGCGGAGAAACGGCTTTGTCCGATTTAAGCGGAAAATCAATTGTTCGTTTCATGGTCATGCATAAAGGCAAAAAACGCATTCAAAATACTGTACTGTTGCGTAATAAATGAATTGCAGCTGCGCTATACTGCAGTAACTGGCACTGATCGCATAAAACGTCTTCGTTTACTTTAGTGAGCAATTTCAATTTTTGTGCTAAACTTTTCTGTACAATTTTGTCCTACAAGATGGACGCAATTGTACCGAAGTAAAAGCGACTATGAAGCTGGCACGGCCTTATAGGAATTCATTGTCGATTGTTACTGCATCGATCGTCATTGTTTCACCATAATCGCTCATAATGCAATTGCATCTTGTCTTAAAACGAACGAAGTACTGTTTATTTTGTCATAACCTAACGATGGAATTGCGAACCTGTGTCCGAATTAAGCGGAGAATTGTCCGAATTAACAGGAGTTTTTTACGTTCAATTTTTACTTTTGTTCCGTTCCCGAGCATTTTGGCCGAATAAAGCGGTTGTCCGGGTTATCCGGTGTCCGAATTAAGCGGATTCGACTGTATAGCAAGTTACAAAATTTTTTCTGTCAGTCTATATCCCGAGAAGTTTTACGCGATATTTTTACGCTCAATGCTATACTTGACCTCAAAGTACACGGCAGGTTAACCTTAAGATTTTTTTGACATACCAGCGACACCATCAACTTGGCGATATTAACTCTCCGCGAACAAGGGAAGCTCCAAAAGATGAAGAACTACTGGTGGTACGACAAAAGCGAATGTGGCCCCAGCGAGCAAGCAGCACCGGTGAATAAATAATCTAATATTTATCCTTTCAGTTTTTTCAGGCTTGACTTTGGCAAAAGCTAAGAACTTTTAAAAGACCGCGACTTTTAAAGACTGAAAATGTTAATTTTTTGGAGTAGTTGTAAAGGCAAAAATTCTGAGGGATCGTTGTACAAATTTAAGAGACTGGTTTCGATCCCCAAAAACACGCCATGGCCAATGCATTTTTTCTTGTTTTGTGTCAAAATATGTGAAAAATACAAAACGATAGAGATTATATCTAATAAAATAGATTTATTTAATAGAAACCGACTTTACATAGGTTTGATTTAAAACAAAATAAAAAGTATATTAATGTTACATGAAAGCAAAAAAGCAATCTTTCTGTGTTTGTTGTTCTATTTTTCAGACCAAGACTCCGGCTCTGGCTATGAATAACGTCGCAGGCGTATTTTACATCTTATATGCCGGTCTAGTACTTGCCATGTTTTGCGCCGTTGTCGAATTCCTTTACAAAGCTAGAAGCATACGAAAAAAAAGGGATAAAGAGAAGAAAGTTAAAAAAGGTACACCTGTAAAAATGTTCAGTTCACCAATACTTAACTTATAATAATATACAACTGTTACTGTGTAATGCGAATGAAGATAGCCAAAGTTGTTTTCAAAACAAGCATTGCCGTTTAGCAATGCCGGAATCATTGTCACTGGCTGGCAATGAAGACCAAGGAGAAAATCTATGCTCAAAGACAATCTTTCACTTGCCGCAAGATGACGACAATCGTCTAATGTTCAATTGACGCTTTATTAATTCGTTTTTGGTGTTGATTGTTGTGATTGAAGAAATAGTTAAGCAGTATTAAGCAAATTAGGCTAAGGTTTTTAACATTTTGTTTCTAACAAAGACGCGCACATTTGCTTGGAAACCGAAGCCTATTCACACGCCATGAACCTGTATATGTAGCTGTTTAAAATGATCCGTGTTAGAGGAATGCATCAACCGGTGTAAGATTTGTAAAAATATTTTCAAACCAAATATAATTCAGTGTTGTGATTTTTTTTTGGTATTTTGTAAAATACTTTTCCTTAAATGTTGAAAGATATGTATGAATATACGATTACGATAAATGTAAATAAAATCAAACAGATTTGTCCGCTTTGTCTTTGACGATTTCGTATTGTAATGCACTTTTGTGTTGAGTATATCTTTTTTTTTGCAGCTGTATTTAACAAATCATTTCAAAAGAAGATTAAATTACGGATAACACCTTATAAAACTTTTTCGATCAAATTACTTAACTTCCGTTGTGTACAGCAATGCAATAACCCCTTTATGCTGGTAAATACTTTATGAATCATACTTTTAACCTATTCATTACTTTACTTTATATTTTATTTTGGGAAACATATTTCTACATTTATAAATGCAATGTTGCCCACATACGCAAACTCTATTGTTTTGTGAACTTATATCATTTGCTATATTCGATATATAAGATGTTGTTATAAGTATGTGAATATGAAAATTATTGATATTAACGTAACTATCTTTTGAATTCTGTTGAGAATATAAAGCAACCAAAAAGACAAATTGCTTGCAGGCGAGATAAGCTGGTTGGTTACCGGTCTCCTGGTTACATTTTCAATTACTTATTTGCAGTTTAGGTAATTGTTTTGGCGGCTTAGTTGTTAAATTACCTGGCTGTTACTTACTCTTAAAAGGATGATTTAAAGTAAATTCGTAGGAATGTTAATAAAGCAATGAACGTTTCCAAACATTGATATAAATTCTTATAAGTTCAAATAAATTGATCAAAAAACCGAAATTTATGTTTCTCAAAATAAGAAATACAAACAATGAAATTGTTGAAAGTGTTCTTACAAACTAATTTCCATTCAAACATAGGCTACACATTGGAAGGTTAGAGCATACATTTACAAACTATTCACCAAATTTTAACAATAGGTCTTGAAATTAATTATGAAGATCCCACGAAACCAATAACAAGGTTTCCCTTTTAAATCCTCCGATTTCGCAAACAGATAAAGCCTACAAATCTGTTTGGTATGTGCTGACTCATCGATCAGGCAAACACGCAAAGTCACGTACAACATACGCCGAGTATGATTCGTTTTAATGTAAACTATACAAGCCTACGTTTTTCCGAACCAATGAAACTTCAGTAAATCAAAATAACATGTGTAAACTATTGTTTTCTAAATCCTATATAGCTTCTTATTCAGCAAGATTATTCTCAGCTCTCAGTAATTTCAGGGTGGCTTGAAAACCAATCCCAAAATAAAACCACGCAGATAGGAGACATTGAAATCTTTATATAACTCGCGGTTTACCACCAGCCTTACAACTCGTCTTGGCTAATTTTGTATCAAACGGCGACGCGCGTGTAAGATTATACAACAGGAAAACCTCCGACAAACAAATCTAATAACAACGTGACAAACAAACACAACACTAAATAAATGATAACTTTGTGATAGCAATAAAATTAACTATTTTTTCTATTTATCGTTAACTGAAAACGTTGCTAATTAAATCCCATTTGACGATTATCTTACTCCAATATGTATTATTCTGTTTGCATGACAGAGTTGTTCCATTGATGAGCCTTTTAATACAAGCGCGTCCATCCGCCACTGACAGGCTCTTGTTATACTACAAGGCATTCTGATTCTTGATAAAAAATCTGGTTTTTGAAAGTGTCAGTTTTTTAAATGCGGATCTCCTTCCATTCTGACCTGGGTTGGGCTTAATTTGATTGATCGTGCAATTCAAGGTCAATTTCAGGTAAAGTTAAACATTTCAACGTGTTTTTGCTGGAACATAACGCAACAAATCCTCTTAACAGGCTGATAGAAACGAAAAAAGTCAAGGTTTAACTTACATTAGTATAATCTTTATCGAACTCTAAGAAGGAAAAATTCCAAAGTAAATCATTCACGTAAACTCGGTTTCGATGCACGACATTTGACCGGAAAAAATTCTGATCTGATGTTGAGTTTATATGATTTAGCGCCGCGGGGTCAAGACGGAAAAATAATTGTTTACAAAGACTGGATTTCACTCGAAGCAGTTTATTGAGGTGACTCTACAAGCATCTTAATACAACCATTTCTTTGTTTTGTGGTTGATGATAGATAAAATAAACAACTTAAAAAAACAATGAGTCACATTGACATCCACTAATGGTCAATAGTCAACAAACAAGTAGCTGAATAGTTATCAATCAAGAAGTGATATACATGATATACAGAATTTGCTGCTGCTTAAAGTCGTAAAAAATGTTCTAAGATTACTATGAAGAAGCTCCACAAATAAGAAAGGTATTTCCATTACCTCTACCGGAACCAAGAGCATCTAGGAAAATATCCCGAAGCCAGGAAATAAATATAAGTTTTGGAGCAATTATAAACATTTTTTACCGACGATGTACATTTTTTCACAGTTGGTCTGAAAAATTTAGCATCCTTACCCACTGCTGGTTTACTGGTATGCCAAGTTGTATTAACGAATTTGTCAAACTTTAAGGCAAAGGCCAAAAGACTATGCAGCAAGAGAGAACGTGAAACACAATCACCACAGGTATAATAAAACATTATCAAATTGTTTAAAGTTGAACGCAAGTACCGAGCTAGGGTTGATGACTATAGTTTAACACGTTTCCATGAATATTTAAGCAAAGTATATAGACAGACTTGTAAGCAAATTCACCGAAAAACACATTTATAGCGTATAATATAGCGGATGAATGATTGGGTAACGACAGACGCGCTGAGATTTTAAGATTGTCTGTAACCTTGCCCTACATTCTAATAAATGCTTTAGGCATCAGGAAATATTTTGTTGTTGACACATCAAGTTCTCTCCGCGTCAATTACATCACGTGATTCGCTTCAGGGATTACCTGGAAATCTCAGAACCGAATAAGGTCAAAGTAGCATTGTATTGCGGCTCATGCTGTATCTCTTCTATATATTAGCTAACCTGTTTGAAAGATATCGTAGCTTTTAAGAATGGGAAGCACTCAACTTTAAGTGTCACTGTGTTCTCCAGCTACTGCATCTTAGTAGCTTAAAAAACATTGTATGTTCTAGGAATTATTCGAAATACCTTAAAGTCACTTATACATAATGTTGCTGACAATCAATTCGCGTGCGACCGCCGCAGCCAAGCCCGCGAGTTCATCCGCTTATCTTTGTTTTCATAATTACCCTGGGCGTTCCACACGACGACTTCGTGCGGATTCTTATACACCCCTGGTGTAGGTTGAGACGTATTCTAGATACGAATCAGAAGCGAGAAAAAAATTTTCCTACGCTTTGGTTTGTTTTGGATAATAAATTCGGCAAGTTTTTTTATTTTATTTTAGAATTTCTTTCCGTAGAATTTTGACTACCTACGTCTTACAGGATTCGTTGTGCTTATATCCAATTTCGATACCAGCTGCGCTTGCGAATGCTTCAACACAAACAAAGTCAAGAACTTGCAACGAAAACAAATTGATCGCGCAAGGTCTTTGATAAAGTTGGTGCACTAGATGCGGGATTAACAGGAACTTTGGTGATTTGGTTGCATCGGCACTTCAGTATCCGGACTTGCGGTGGCGCCCTTAACAGAAGAGATACCATCAACGTGTTAGCGCCGCGAGTCTAAGCGCTCTAGGTGTAAAAAGAGTGGACGGGCATTAGTTGGCCAATGCATGGCAATATCGCAGGGGAAATCTTTCAGCAGTTTGACACAGAGCCGGGATTCAACGTATTAGCCGTAGAAGGGAAGCTGTATCATGAACAGTGGCGATGAGGAATTTAGGATTTTCGATAATGTGACAGCTAATGCTTCACAGAGTTTTATGAACGCTACAAATAACGCCAGGATGCGTATGCGAAGAGGTCCGACCCCTTCTGGTTTCAAGGAAGATGTAATGACAGCGGCCCTGCTTGCTGTAACCGCCTATCTGTGTATTGTAACCTGCTGGTACCAGGCTAACTACGTTCAGAAGAGGCTGGCAAAGACAAATAGACTCTGTGTGGCCGTTATGTTCACTTTATTATTCCGGGAAATTGCCTTTGAACTTGAACTAAGACTTGGAAACAATTCCACCTTGGCTTGTAACATATGTCAGGCCTTAGTCACCTCACTCGGCGCATTCAACCGTATAGTACCCTTCATTGTGCTTTGGTTTCGACAGAGAGGGATTTACCGGGGTCCAACCCACTCGAGAAAGGTCAAACGCCTGACGAAATACATCGGCATAGCGTCCCTGGTGTTTGTGGGACTAGTGGTGTCAATAAATGCATTGTTGTTAATCATTCTTGGGAAACTGTCATCGACGCGGTTTGGTTGCATTCCACTCAACGTTCAGGTTTATTTGGAAATCAACAACGCACTGTCGCCAGTCTACTTTGGGTCTTCGGTTGTGATACAACTTACCATGTTAGGGCTTGTGTTGTACCCTATTGTCAATCACCACGCCGCTAGAAGTCACGGGCCAAAGGGAAGGCTAAAAAGAACTGTTGTTAGGCTGGCCCTCTGTACGTCCGTTTGCGTTTTGAGTGATGTTATATTTCTGGTCTTAAGATACGTTCGAACTCCGGGCAATACTGTAATGACGCGGGCGTTGTTCTCTTGCTTTGACGACGTCATTAAGATAGTGGCTGTGCTGTGTTCCTTTGCCAATTTTCCAGCGAGACTTTTCCCGATGTTCTTCCGGAAAACGAGCGCCGAAGCACGGCAGACTTCTCGCAGAACTTCCGTGGTCAACACCGTAACGACGAGGAGAAACTCAGTGGACTTAAAAACGCGATGCTCGACAAAATCTGTGACTTCAAACCCATCTGTGAACTATTGAAGACGAAGCATATTATATGAGGGCAGTTATTTATAGAAAAGTTTTTATGAGTCTTTTATTAATATTTTTTAAATTCCGTTTAACACTGTGATTTGAATATTAATAAAAAAATGCAACATTCCAGCAAATAACCGTAGTAAATGAGTGTTTTTTGATTGAGGTAGCGTAAAACAACAGCTTCGATGCTTTTGAGGCGAGTAATACGATATAAGAGCAAATCTCCAAAAGCTGATAAGAATTTCTAGGAAGCTGTTTACGAGGGAGACTTAGCGCTAAGTCCTGTGATAGGAACCTTGTCAAATTAGTTGAATGTTTACGCCGCAATCTAAAGCACTTGCCTCGAGCACAGAGTGGCGAGTAACAGATATGAATTATGTTGAAGTGATTAACTTTACATAAAATATGATTTCTATTTCGCTTTAGAAATTAAATTTTTTTCAAATCCCGTTTTGATTTTCAATAAGTTTGACTCAAAAAATTACTCGTTAAAATATTGATGGAACCTATCTTGATAAGGTATACTTGAAATAAACCAAGTCAAGTGACAACAACTGTCAGGAACAATGGCATTGTGAGAACTTCTCCCCTTACAAAAGCTAATGTATGTCACATATCTGGCGAATATATGACAACAATACACGTTGTGACAATCTGATATTTTAACAGACAGTTTCTCCATAAAAGCAGCTCTTATAATATCTTGGCTTGACTGAATTCCATCTTCATACAAAGCGATTTTAGCGACATCTAGAGAGTGGAAAATAGACTAGAAAATCCGCATGGAGTTAGGTGCGTTCAATTAGATAATGTGTGACTTGCATTATTGGGAGTAAAACGATTAAACACAAGGTCAGTGTCAATTTGACCCACTCACACAACAACTTACTGACGAGGAAAAGTCTGTGTTGTAATACTTACAACTTTTCCTGCGCTCTAGGCCCGGATTATACGAGAAGTAGTCGGAAGAAAGCTAATGATAAAAACCGATAAAGATCTTTTAAATACAAAGCACAATAGATGCAAACTCAAAGTGACCGGAAGATTAACAGAAAATGGGGAGAAGTCAACAATGCTGTTAAACTAAAACAGCTGACCTTTTAGCTTTCACATTCATTAAAGTTGGAATTAAGTCGCGTAATTTCTTGCTACGGCCGGCCGTAATTTCTTATTTTTTGCTTGTTTTTATAGATGAATTATCTGGTAAGACCGGTTCCTGGCATTGAAATGACGCAAAGGTTGATTAAGAAGGTCATTGTGAAGACATCTACTCGGAAATTAACAAGGTTAATGCATTGTCAAGTACACATTATTACAGCACATCAAGTACAAGGTAATTAAAGATAATTTGAATCGTTTTGCTACTTTCTCACTTTCTTGAGCTGCCTAATTTGGCCTTAAACAACGTTTAATACATAAACTTTAAACGCGTTTGTGGTCTTCATCATGAAATGTCGGCGGTGTTTAAAGAAATCAATTAAAGATAACTAAATCTAACTAAAGCACTTGGTAAAACTTCAACAAGTTCATCAAGTCAAAATATATTTTTTTCGATCACAATCTGCGACACGTCATCAAAAGAAGTGTTTCTCATCAAAAGACGTATATATGAGTTTCCACTTTTGTGTATTACTTCAGCACCATATTTCAAACAAATGCAATATCAAAAATATAAACAGGAAGCTTCATGGCGTGGAATAAGTTGACAAAACACTATATTACGTCATTTGTTTTCATAAGTGCACCGTTAAGCGACAAGAGCATACATTGAGACATCAATTATTGAACCACTGGCCTAGCTAAAGCCTGAAATGTCGCCGAGTGTAATTCATCATTTATAATCTGATGTCGTAAGTCGCCGGTAATGAAAAGTTTTTGGTAAAGACAAAGCAAGATGCTTCGATTCCGTTCGAAAGAGATTTCTTATAATTTTAAAAATGAACTGACTTCAACTGATTAAAATGCGAGACATGAATAAATTTTGTGTAAGATGTCCGTTGGGAAATGAGTTAGAAAGCACAAAATGGATTCGAAAGCAGATTTAGAAAATTAAAGTTTGTCATTGCAAACCAGACCAGATTTTAAATTGAGGCAAAAAAGTTCAAATATATATAAAACTCGAACCAACTTTTCAAAGCCTACCACAAAACGTTCGAAGTTTGCCAAATTTGAATACTTGTGGTTTTGTCAAAACAACCTGACCAGAATTAATTTGGGATAATTGAAGAAAATCAAGAAATTAATGAATTACATCAAAAAATCAAGGATTTTTGAAAAGGGTTCAAAATTTCCACGTTACATGACGTAATAAGATGACTACAAAACATTAAACCCCAAACATGCATGTAATAGATAAACAGTAATAATAATAAACGGTATAGGCCTGTGTAGTTATAAAGAACAAGAATAGAACATCAATTAAGTTTTGCAGACATAAATGCATAGTTGTCGGATGAATAATCGCAAAGATTGTAAAGGAAAAAGGCAGCTGGTAGCTATGCAATATCAAACCATACGACGGACAGGTCTATACGTTACTATAAAATGGAATTAGAAGAATTTTTTGCCATGGCTGAAGATTCCATCTTAGCTCTGACACATCAAAATCAGAAGCTATAATTTTGAGTCATGTTGGTACGGTATAATAAGAAGGTGTTTTCCAGCAGCTTTTAAAAACGAGTGAGAAAAAAGATATAGTTTTATGCAATTATTCCAGTAGAAAAAAAGTGGTCGCTTGTATAAAATGTTCTTTCTAAGAAAGCATTCATCATAAAATTCTCAGGCACAAGATTTGTGTGCTTGTTCGTTTACTTGGCTCGCAAATTTCGCGATTATTCGCCGGTAACCTACGGTCAGATTGAGTGAGGGCGATTTTTAAATCGCGTTTTACTCTGTCTATCACGAGAAAGAGGTGCACATTCAGAAATGAACAGAATTTGCGCGTTGCTCTAACAATTTCCTGTGTATACATATAGGCTGTTGATTTTACAAGTTTCCTCTCTTTCAGTTGTATTACATCCTACAAGACATTTCGACAGCGTCTAAAATAAGTACGGCATTACGCGACTTGTACCACTGAGCGTCTGGTGTTTGGAGAACGTGATATGTCACATGCTACTAATCGTCGCTGGGTAAGCCTACTAGTCTTCACGTAATATCGCGTAGAATAATGACGTGACACGGAACGTTTTCGAACTGTTTTCGGTTAAAATTACGCAATATGAAAAAAATTCTCATCACTGCCAGAAACGAGAATCAGATAAGACTTTTGAAACCGATTTTGTAAATAAAACTATTAAATTTCTGGAAAACAAGAAAATGGCAATCTCAAGTGTGCGCCTGATCATTACAACTATTCTGATTAAATGTCTCAAGTGTTTCTTCTTAATAATTACCTTGCCGTAGGCGTCGCGATGAGTATTATCATTCTGGAAGCAAGTAAAACTTCTGATACTTTTTCACCGACTTCAGCGAGGTAAAGTAGCACCAGCTTGACATTGCAAGTAGATAATCGAGAAAGAAGGTTTTTGCGACGCCTATTTACATTGGACTGACGCTACTTAGGCGGAAAACGAGCTTGCAGCGTGATGCAAAGACAAAGGCTTATAGGCAGGGTTGCCATCGGTCTGAACTCAAAAATAAGGACGACTAAGAAACAAAAGAAGAATACTACTTTACACAGTGCACAACAGGAGAAAGCAATCAATGTTCCGAAAATGAAAAAAACGAGATACTATTTGCATGTTCTCAATTTTTGTATCTCTTTGGTACAAAATGGTATACTAAAGGTGTCAAAATGCCCAAAATACAAACCTCTGCCCTAAAAATAAGACGAAAATAAGAACGCAAGTGAAAATAAGAACATTTCTTAGAAAAAAGGACAAAAATATTTTATAAGACACGGACCTTCAAAATAAGGACAAATCTTAGAAATAAAGACGGTATGGCAACCCCGGTTATAGGGGTAAAACGAGAGCGAATTTGCAACAAAAGAGTGCATGATTTTCAGGTTGCAGACATCAACGAAATAGACAGATGAAGCCTGTACAGTTTGGGTTTTGCATCACATGATCAGTTAAAAAATAAAATAAGTTTTTGTTGAGGTTATAGCAATAAAAAAGGTTAACCAATTCAAACAAAATTGACAATAAGTCTATGGTGTATAAGATATTAACACATAGTTCATGCAGTAAAAGTTAATGCAGTTAAAAGTGATGACGCTTTTAGAAAAGGAGGGAAATTTCGAATAAAAACACTGCAGACGCGTGGAGTTGAGCAATGGCAGGCTGCAGCCAAAACGTGACAAATTTTTGTCATTTTTTCGACGAAACGTCAGGGGTAATGTAGCAATGGTGGTGGGTTTCACCGGAAGTACGTCAACTTGATAACTTGACGCATTTTTAAGAAATCCAGACTATCGAAAAACTTAGTGCATTACATATCAGTAGTTGATTATTCATAACATGGAATAAAAACCGTTTCGCGACCTTTTGAGAGAAATGTCAGTTTTTGAACAGAATCGCTTTAAACGCCGATGACTAAAGTCTAGAAATGACACGTTTCTTGATATCGGATGAAAGCGCTTTCCATATTTAAGCACTTTACGCTTGACTGGTTTATACTGTTTGGAATTGTTTGGATAGAAACATGAAGTTATAGCGAAGCTTCAATAAACAAAGCGCATTAATTATACAATTAAAATGAGACAAATTTTTCTGTCCATAAACGTAAAAGATAAATTGAAACAAAAGTTTCCTTTTTCTCTGCATAGTCGAGCGCCTTCCCCGTATCTTGAATGACAGGTGCAATGCGAAAAATGATTAAAGTTTAACAGAGATACAAATAGAGACGTAAACTGAGATCATAAATATTAATCTCACAGCAAGAATAGACACTTCACGTTTTCACCAAATATGCCAAGATAATGTGGATGGAGACTTCCCGACATTTCCCCTTAAACCTTTGCAAGGCGCCAAAATTTCAGTCGGTTTCAATTAATTAATTAATTGGAACGAAATATAAGGTTTTTGCTCAACTTTGAGATTTGGAAATACCCTCCCAAACAAACAAGCGACAACATACAGGCTCTGTTGTCAAGGAAACGATACATTGTGTGAAGAAAAATGATACAATATGTGCGGCCTGAGGGAAATACAAAGGTGACGTCATGCAATGATGAAAAACGCGGTCTCACGTAAAAATCGGTAGGTGACGTTATGATACGCACGCAGTACGTCCAATCATCATGCATTACGTAGGCGAGCGGCAGAGGTTTTAAACCGCTCGAGTTAGGACAAAAAACTAGTTGGAAATATCTTAAACACGTTGCAGATCTTTCAACAAGAGCCTAAAATTTTCATCTTCGCATCTTCGGATAGAAAGTGATTGTTTCACCGTAAGCCGTAAACCGTTGTTAAAGATAACGGACTGTAAGTGAATAAGTATACGCAAAAAGTTAATTTTAGCTATTTAGGTTCTAGTTGAGGTTAGATTTAGATCAAAGTGTAGATTTGGGTTAGGTTTTAGACGTACGATTTATTCCTGTGAAATATATTGAAAGCATGTTCGGAAATCAATGACACTTGAACGTAAGACCAAGTTTGCATTTGCGTTTTGCACCTCAACGATTACGTTTGCCTTTGACGTCACTTGATCTGGTTCCACCAGTACGAGATAGTACAAGGCGATATATATTAGACATTATATTAACAACCACTCTTATGTGATTTGAGCAATGATTCAAGATTTAAAACAGTTGGCGGTCGCTTTTAGGAGTTATTTACTGTGACAGACAGACATGGATTGCTTGCTTACAAAACAGAAGGATTACCGCATCGTAGACGTCATTATCGAAAAGAAAATAAGTTTCAGAGAAGTCAAAAACAAACCAGTTCATAAAGGTTCTCTCGTAATCTAAAGTGAAGCAAGCTGTTGTATGACATGTAAGCAAATGATTCACATAAGTTAATGAACGAATCTCGAATCAGACGGATGAGGTCACGTTTATTTACAATCCAGTAGCGTACAACGACGCATTATATGCTATGGATGATGCAGAACATTTTAGAATTTAAGTTTTGTGACGTCAACTCGTCATTTTAAATTGGCAATTCTGGTATTTGTGTTTGCTTGCTTGTGAAGTATGCATATTGCTTAATTGATACTATAACAACTAACTCTGGTTGACACATATTACAACATTTACTTGTGATGTGCGAAAACTAAAATAGTTATTTAGAGATAAGTACTTTGGAAAGTGATATTTGTCCTTCGCAAAAGTCTATTTAAAACGGGTCCAATTAAGAGAACGAACCATATTTTAAACAATATTATTACTGTCTATACTGTTCTTTCAGCTGTTTTTACAGGAAAAAATAGGTTGAATTAATCAACATAAACATCACATAACACAAGATGGAGGGTTCAGGGAATTTCACCGAAGCGCCAACCATGCAGTTCAACTCTACGGGTCCTCAACTTCAACAATTGTGCGGAGCGCCGGGGATTTGTGAACCGACCGCTTTGACAGCTTGTCCAAACACAACCTTACACAATTGCGATAAATGCGCATCTTCACAGTCGGTACTGTTCGTTTTTTTCGGTACCTTGCTTGGCTTGTTCATCATTGCCGGTAACCTGTTGGTTATTACGGTCGGAATACATCGCGCAAGATCCCACAAAGCCACCAAAGTCGACGCTTGCCGAAACTCGTTAGCGCTTGCTGACATTCTAACAGGTTCTTCAATACCCTTGCATCTATTGCAAACATGCTCGTGTAAAAATGTAGACCTTCGATAATAACCTGCCTGGTTTGTTTGTATAAACAGGAATACAGATCTTTGCCGTAGCCCTGCCCAACTACGCCTGGACAATGAACTCGACAGGAGTGGAAGTGGATCAGGCGCAGTGGGCATTGAGTAACTCCCCACAAGCGATCGCTGGAGCAAGCATCTTTCTCTTCACATTCACGTCATCAATTTATCATCTCTTGTTTTTTGCCGTGCTGCGTCTTTACGCCATCGGTTTCCCTCTTCGTTACAGATCGCAGCCGACAAGGAGAGTTTATTTCGCTCTCGTTATTGTCTGGTTGGTTTCCATCGCTGCTGCGTCGATTCCAGGTAAAATATGTTTTCGAATTTTGAGAATTTCGTCAAAAGAGGTTAGCTGAAGGTGTGATGCGCAAGCGAAAGGCAAATACACATTTGGTTACCATGGAGTTTAATTTTGATTCCAGGCTGGTTTCCTCAGTATTACTTCTTCGAGTATTATCACTTCACCTTCCTGTTCTTCCCTGCGCTTAACTACAACCACCTAGAAAATGCTCCCGCCTATGTCGCTCTTGTTTTTTTCCTCGTGATTCCATACGGGCTTATGGTGAGTACCGGGCTGCATGACTTAAACTGTGTCAGTGGTTTCAAAGCCAACCAGGTCAATTTAATAACGCATCTTCATCTTGTTTCACAGACCATATTTATGATCGCCACGGCTGGGCTGGTGTTGAAAAGCTCGACTTTGTCCAAATCGAACCTCGTTCATGGCCGTGAGAAGCATAAGATGATCAAGAAGGAATTTCAAACTTTTAAAGCGGTTGCCATCATGCAGTTTGGATTCACCTTAACTTTACGTAAGTGAGGATTATCTTGTTTTATTAAGATGTTTATGCCTGCCAGCCTAAGCCTATACATTCGTTAAGATTGTGTTGGGTCGAACAAAGGATTTGCCCACAGTTTTGTACGAAGATTATATATAGCTTATATACAGCATTCCGGCCGGAAAAACTTCATATATCAAGTAGAAGCAAGGTAAAGTGTTACGTTAAGGATTTGAAAAACCCAAATTCACTTCAACGCTTAAAAACCGCCATCAACAGTACTTTTGGGTGCGAAATATTTGGTGCAAAAAGGGTTGCAAAACCGCTTTGTAAAATAAGCGCTACAGGGAAATAATCATTGCAACGTTCTCACACGGTCGTACTCACACCTGATGTGCCAGAGAGATATTATAAGAAAACTAATATGAAGCCCAGAAGGACACAGAGTCTATAACGTCCAATTTTATGTTTCAGTGCCTTTATGCGTTGTGGTTGGGTTGAGTTATTCCCAGTACTTTGACTGCAATACAGTAGGAACGCCATACATGATAGCATTTTATATCATCATGTCAAACAGGTAAGCTCTATGCTATATTCAGTCTTAAAAGACGGCGTATATTCGGAGGTGTACTGCTCGCAATTGAAATTTGAAGCAAAGAATGCAATTGACTCTGTGTATAGCGATTATAAATTATTTATATATTTGCGATTTAAACTTGAAAAACACAACAAAACTTGACTTAATAAAAGGTGATGATGACACAGTTACAAGCAATCTTACGAAAATTTTTGTAAAATTTGTTTGATGCTTTTAACGACAATTCCTCTTGGTATTAATTAAATTATCAGCCTCGTGAACGTGGCTGTGTACAGCGCGTTGGACGACAAGTTCCAAACTGCTGTTCGATGCATGCTGGCAAGCTGGAAAGTGACGTGTTGTAACAGGAACAGATTGGACGGGAAATCTACATCGGCGAGATCAAGGGCAACGTTGACCACAACCATTGCGCGCTAATTTTGTGGTTCCAGGCTACTATTCGCTTCTATGGAGATGTTCAAAAAATATTGCTGCATAAGTTGGAAACGACGTGAGAAAGAGTGACGTCTGACGAGGCTTGAGCTTACATTAAACTGTCAATTCAGCCTACAAACTGGCGTTGGCAAAGAGTTACTTGATTTCAGTGTAAAAATGGATTCAGCTTATATAAGCTGGAGATGACATGTGTTTGTCGTTCAGCAAAAGTTCATTTGTTGTTGTTGGAGATGACATTTGTTGAATAACCAGCAGAAAAACATCCAAGTACCTATGCTTAATAACATAATTTGAGCTATAAGCTTCTCCGTTACGTAACGTATATGCTCTTACATAATTCGCTAAAAAAATGAGCTACGCAAGACATGCCAAAGACTTCGCCTACAAAAACCTGGAGATGACATTTGTTTGTTGTTCGCTTTTTGTAAGCATTTGTGGGTATTACTCTGGCAAATAAAGTTAATAACTTTGGAGACGGCAGAACCCTTTGACATTGGTTAGTCACTTCTAATTGATTATTTTCCTGGCAGAGTTTACCTGAATCGAGAAGTGTTTACAGCTCAGCTCATGATCTTAATTAACAAATACACCTAATGCCAGTAATAGTGATACCATCTGCTGTTAGCACAAGCTATTAGCACAACATGCTATTGCTCCAGTAAAGCTCCTGTGCATCAAATTGTCATCAGATTACCTTGAGGTAACAAAAAACATCTAAGGCAGGTTGTTGGTGACATTTGTCTCGTTTGTTTTTTCTTTCCCGACAAGTGTTTTTGCATCATTTAATAAACCAACAAACTTCTTTGCAAACTTTTTGTTTTTGGGTCACAGTGAATTGCAGTAAAACAAAATGGTGTTCTCTCAATATCATGTCACTCGCATTTTCTGAAATGAATCACAACTGATATAGATCAAAACACTAAGAAGCTTAATAAATAACGAATGTAACTAA
Organism: Clavelina lepadiformis; assembly: GCF_947623445.1. Classification (NCBI taxonomy): domain Eukaryota; kingdom Metazoa; phylum Chordata; class Ascidiacea; order Aplousobranchia; family Clavelinidae; genus Clavelina; species Clavelina lepadiformis. The sequence goes on from NC_135247.1 coordinate 17,192,116, forward strand.
AAGTATTCCACCTATTAGAAGGCAAGGCATAACGTGAGACAGCAATTCTCTTTTAACTTTTAAATGGGTCAAAGAGGTAAAATTTCTGTGCTAAAAGGAATTCTATTTTACTCGTTTAAGAGTCAAGGTTTTGATCGAAATTGAATTTTGAGCTCAAAGATTAACTTTTATTCTGAATTCAAGTGAAATCTCAAAACTTAAATCTTAAATAATGACGTTGAAGTTAAGCGTTAAAGGAACAATGAATTCCTGTTCGATAGACAACAAACGTTATTTGTATTTGTTTATAGCGGAGTTTGCATTTTATAAACGTGATTTGGGACAAATAAAATATCGATTTACTCAAACAACTGTCTGCAAATGTAGCCAATAAAGCAGCAATTTCAGGCAAACACGAAGTTAACAAACTCACAAAAAGACAGCACTTATACGCCATCTAGCGGCTTGTTGAAGTCATCTAAATAACCAGCAGCAAAACATCCAGGTACCTATACTTAATAACATAATTTGAGCCATAAGCTTTTCCGTTGCGCAGCTTATATGCTCTTATATAATTTGCTAAAAAATGGGCTACGCAAGACATGTCAAAGACTTCACCTATAAAAGCTGGAGATGAAATTTGTTGTTGTTCGCTTTTTGTAAGTATTTGTTGGTATTACTCTCGCAAATAAAGTTAATAACGTCGGAGGCGTTAGAAGCCTTTGACATTGGTTAATCACCTCTAATAAAGACTTCGCCTATAAATGCTTCATACAAGAACGCCAATCAGTCTGATTTCTTCCTCGTTGAATGGTTGAGTGAGGGGTAAGTCCATAACAAGTTGGCAAATCAAAGAGTAGTTGTCAGTAAATATACTGGTGAAAGGATTTTTTGATAATAATATGTGATGGTTAAGCAGTGATTTCCAAAATTGTACCGCGAATATATCCATCTATTATGACGAATATGGCGGTCATTATGACGTCACATTGTAAAAATATGTCTGATGATTGGAGTTTGTTTGCATTAGGTATGATGTACTAATTAGGGCTTTTTGGATGGAATACGTCTCCAAAAATAGATGGCTACTAGCAGGTAATGTTTATTCTCAGCATAGGAATGTCACAGATGACAGTGCATAAAGTGGCAAAGCGGTCCGGTACCGGACCAGGCTAGAGCAATCAGCCAAGACCGTAAGCTAGTTTAGACTTATTTAACGCAAAATGTTCCTGTTATACGCTTAAGTATACGCTATAATTATATCGATTACTTTTTACTTGTCTATCTAAGAAAGCATTCTATTCATACTTGATCCAAATTCTCCAGTCATCCCTATTGTTTCTGTTATTGTGACGTAATAAGAGCCGCCAACTTTGTCAAAATTTAGATTGATTTTGGACTTGCCCCTCATTTTAAATAAAAAATGCGAGTGAGTTTTTTGCGATGAGCTCGATCAAAATGTGTTGATAATGTGATGTTTGTGGTGGAAATAGCTATTAATATTCTTTAAACACTTATTTTCATTAAAAACAACAACTTAATATGTGGATCACAAACAACGTTAAGTTAATTTTCTAACTAAATTTCCCTTTGAAAAGGGAAATAAGCGAAGGAGCAGACAGTGTATGTAACGTTGCTGGTCGCGTAAAATACAATTTACTTGAAATATACATGTGTAATTGTGACATGACAAACAATAATTATGCGCTGTGTAGCCGACATGACAAGGAAACCTACAGTCAAACTACTTTTCTAAGTTAGTACAGACTTCATATTCGATTCTACAGTAGTAGTATTTCGGTTGAAATATTATATAGCTCTGTAGCCTTCGCCGGTTGTAGCCATCGCACTCAAGTGTCTCGTTGGATAAAGCCGCCGCCACAAGGTCCGCAATAAGGTGGAAGCCCCTGGCAAGCCTTTGTTCTCAAATCAACTGCTTAGACTTTGGGCTTGGAGAAATCATCCCGAGCAATAATTCGTTTACTGTGCTGCAAAGTAAACTCCAGATTACGTCAAATAAGACCTTCATCTACTGCAATCCACGCGGAGCTCACGATCTGGATGACGTCACATCCCGGTGGAAGCTCGATTCCTGCCCCAACATCAAATCTGGGTCAACAAGTCAACAAACCATCAAGCTTAAATTACGACGAAAAACAACAGTTATACCAGATTCTAGTCTAGAAAATAACGCCTTTCATCTCTAGACTACTTTGTCGCTAGATGGTGCAAAGTGTCGTGACAGGGAGCAAGATGCATGTTTGACCTTCAGCAGACGTTAACGCGCAAAATTTATATATGTTTTACGTCTTATCATTTTGAAAGTTTCTTCAGCTTATCAAGGTAATTTCCAATTCAATTCAAATGAACAGGAACTATTGTTACCAGCGGCCTGCAGTTGGTGTTGCCAATAACAAGAAAAGCCGTAATGTACACTTGAAACGTACAGATAATCTTTTAACAGATATAGTACATAGAGATTCTGTGAAAATTATTGCATCAGTATAAACACTATACAGAACTCATAATTAAATAAATATCAGCGTAATTTTCAAATAACTTGATAAAATTCTTCGTTTAAGACGTTAATCTTGGGCACAAAACGTGCTTGTATTGACATCTCGACCTATCGCTCATATCTCGTCTTTCGTCGTAGACTCCACAATCATGTTTTACAATTACATTCATAGGCGCCTACATATACATTATAGCTTGAAGTTCAACAGTTACCCGAATCGACCACAAATTGTAAAACTGTAAATCGTGTTCCGTTTTAACCAAATTTAAAGGACAGCCATAACAAACGGTTGGTCGTCGGCAAACCTGGTTGCACAAAACTCAATTTTAGTCTCAGTTGTAATGGCCAATCCCATCTCTATATATGTAAATGACTTCGATCCCTTCAACGTGAATGACGTAATAAACCGATCATGATAAATGGAAATAAATATTTTTTCTGTCAAAGGGTTGAGCTTTGGGGAACTAGAACAATTAGGAGAACAGAAATCGGTTATTGTTCAGCGAGAAATTTTAAGAAAGCTTTTCTTGTTCTCTTTTCTTTTCAAACCAAACCTCACAAAAAGCTTCTTCTATATATTCAGTTATTTGTTTAAACTGTAAACTACGTAACGACACGCAGTAAATCACGTGTCAAATTTAACGATACGTAACGCACAGATTCGTTTCCTTTCAGTAGACAATGCCCAGGCATAATTAGTTTAAATCGAACGAAACAGCTCTTCAGTGAATAGAGGTTTTGTTTTATTTTTAAGATGAAACAGATAAAACGGACCAATTGGTATCGATTGCAACCACCTATAGAGAATGGGCTCGTTGGTAATGGGGGGGAGCGTCAAAGGCGATCCGTTGAAAACTCAAGTCACTGAAGATCCAGGTTGTTGGTTAATGACAATTAAGGCTCTGTCTTTGATTGATTTCCGTTGATTTGAAATTCGCCTCAACGCAACCGTCGCAATAACGTATGACGTCAATGCGCAAGTGACGTCAAGGTCAATGACAACCGGTGAAGTGGTGATGGTAATTCATTGCTGAGCTAAAACTGCAGTCGATTTGAAAAGGGAAATTACGTTTGCTGCTTTTTTTCGCCAACGCCACGACCCTGTCGCAAATAAGTTGTTTATTTGCGATATAAATAGCACGTATTGTTATTTCTACAACACGGTAAAGTAGATCGCGCCTATTTTCTGAAACACGAAAACCGACTTTTTAAGAACATTTCTGAAAATGTTCACAAAAATAAATCCATTTTTCGTGTTTGTGCATCCGATGATTGCTCAGTTTGGTTTCATTTTGTCTGTTTTTGTCTTGTGATTTCGGAAAATCGACTGCAGTATTTTAAACGACGATGACAACCTCCTTCATAGCTGATGACGCAAAACACAATAAATTCTATCCGCAGTTGAGTTTTTCGCAAAATGTTTACTTTTATGCTATTTACTTAGGTCTTAGAAGATCAAAAAACAAAGATTTCTCTTGCTATAACCCATGAATTATGGATTATACCCATGTAAATAACACATCGTCAAAAACTGCTGAGGAATATTGCAAAATATATAGCTAGATTTTTTGCAACCGAAGGCAAACTTGATGTGAACTTGTCCTTATTCATCAAAAAATATTGCAAATAATAACAACAGGTTTCCTAATTTAGTTCAAACAGAATTATGACAGTTGCAATTAAATACATTATAATAAGAAAGTGTATACAACCCTGCATATGCATCGATGATATTTGCAATCCATGAGGCTTTTAACATCGTTTTGAATCGTGACGAATCGGTCCTTAATTTAGGCTGAACGCGGACACTTCGCAAATTTAAGCAATGTGGTGCAGTGGCACACCCAATGACCGAATTTTATAACATTCGTATTTCTGCGGATAGTCATAAGCCATGGAAATTTTAATGATTAATCGCATAATCAAAGTGTTTAAGATGCCGCACTTAACCTTGTGCGACTGCCCCCGACACCTCGCTTAGAATTGGTGGCATGCGAGTTTTTTTCTGAAAATAAACATTTCAGGCAATTCTTGCATGTTAAGACCGCTTTCGTGCGTAAGAAAAACTGGAAAAGCTGTAATCTGCGTTTACAAAATTCTAGACGAGCGAAATTGATGTGATGTTAACAATCGGTCGCGCGTATATATGGCGCGCCGTTGAGCCATTAGAACAACAGCAATCTAGGCGGAGGCGTTCAATGTTGGCCGCCTTTTTTCTACGCCACAAACGCGCATATCAGCAGAGAGCTGATCAACGGTGACAGTTATTTCGTTACCAATTACTTGCAGAGAAGAACGATTTACGAAATTGGTTGCAGAGTGCGTTTGAACGCTCATTCTAATAGTACTTCACCTTTTTTAAGTTTATGTGGATTGCCAAAAAGTAGAATAAAAATATTTCGATCTGAGGTGAGATTTCCGTCCCAAAATGAAGCTGACGCTGATTGTTTCCGTGCTCATAGTGCTGGAATGTGTTGTAGCTATGAAACAATTTCAAATCGCCGTTATGGTCCCGGGAAAGGAAAGCTACAAAGAACTCGTCAAAAACACGCAAGAAACAACGGTCGAAAGCCAAGAAGACATCAACAACGACTATGAGAGCTATTACTACGGAGACTACGACCTGGCCTACTGTACTGACAATGAAACTGGACTCGTAGATTTCGAATGCAGAACCATAGGGTTGATTGACACGACCTACAAAATTTATCCCTGGTCGTACCTCTTTATCAAGCCTGCCCTTGACATAGCAGCGGAGACGATTCGTGATACCTACGGTCACTTCAACAACTTCAATATTCTGCCCAAATATTATGACTGTGCTGATAAGTTTGGAGATGCCTCACCGAGGTGAGTTAACTCATAACGGCTGAGGAAGTTAAAACTTTTGGTTATCGTTGATTATTTTTAATTGCTAATTTTCGGTAGAAGGGTTTCTGTTTCTCCCACGAAGGAATTTGAAAATTTTTTGCTTTTGTTAAATGCGCAGTAATTCAGTTGTTTATTTTCTTGAGAATTCTCGACAAAAAATCTTTACTTCTATCTCATTGATAATGTTAATAAGCGTTTTACGCCGATGCCTTTATCTCCTAGCTGCTGTTAGTTTTATGCTGGCATTAAGCGATACAGTAGATATGCCAGGACACAGATTATACCAACCGCATTTCACGCTGTCATCGAATGCTCTTTGCAAGTAGAACTCCCAAACTTTGTGAAGATTTGCGGTCAAAATTTGATCGTTTTGCGATACCACAGATTCTTGTGCGTCACACAGACATCATCTATTTTATAACAGGCGATGGTGTTTCGTATCAAAGAGCGGTTAAATGGCAAAGCGAGTGTATGATCTTCTGGTGACCCTGCTCATAAACTGCCTCAAGTGGAATGGCTTTGTTATAACTCGTGTTAACAGTTTATCGCGTATATCGAAACATAAACACAATCGATTTAGGTGAAACTTGCATCTTCATAAACAAAATGTCAATACCAGTCAAGCAGGTTTTTAGAAATACAGACGATATTCAACGGTGGAACTTTGATGTAGTCCATTTTATACTTTTAGTTTTACTAAAATTTTCATTCAAACAATTTCAGGCTGACTCAAATTGAGTTGTTCAAAGCGATGATCTCAGATGAAATCAACGTACTCATCGGTCCGATGTCGGATTACTCGATGTCTCCAGTCGCGTTCATCACCGCTCATTGGGATATCCTGACCATCAGCCCCGGGTCAACATCGTACAATTTAAGGGTGAGAAAACTTTCAAGCTTTTACAGTTTTTTGTTATTAAAAAAAAACGAACAATCTCGCTACGATAAATTACAGATTCTAAACGTAGTTATACAATTTTTGTTGCACAAAGCGGTGGTAATGGTGCTAATACAAGCGTATCATTTCCGATCACGATAAAGTTGAGAGTTTAGCCGCACTTTCAGGCAAGCTTTCCAACGAGGTAGTTTCCACCGCAAGAGAGCCATTTTAAACGCTATTTTCACTGTTAACGAGCCGATAAGGTGTTGTTAGCATGCCGGACAAGTAAACGGTACCCTGGGCTGCTGTATTATTGAACTATTTAAAAAGTCATTTAGAATCCGGCGCCGACCACATAACATTTCTGCTTGCGCCATTTAACCGTAATAGACCCTCGTTTATTTCTTGAATACTCCCCTTAGTCAATAAATTTTAACTTCCGCGGGTGAAATTAACCCTAATCACCGGTTGCGGAAAGTAGGGTAATAAGAGACGAAGATGTGTGAAAGTTTTGACAAAACTAGATAAACGTCTTTTTATACTGTTGGAAGTTTTTCTTAACGATTTCCCGCTTCAAGCCAACTTTATCTGTTCACAATGATGACGTCTAGTTGGGTTGTATTCGCCCTTGAGCACTGATCTGTTTACGATGCACATTTGAATTGTCTGCGCCTTCATGAACGCAAAATCCCTGACTGTTGAAAGGCATGTTTCATGTCATATCCTTGTCCCATCAATTTCTCCAAAAGTCAAAAGCGGACAGAATAATAAATTACACTAGCAACACCGTTGAATTAAATCACCGCAAATGAGAGGTTATGGTCGGTGCGAACAATGCCTAACACAGTGTCAGTGTAGTGCTAAAGTTATTGAATAAAGCCAATGTGTGGTCGACCATGTTTCAATTGTCCAAACACCTTCGGAGAAAGTCGCTTTACGACAGCATAATCACGCGGTTATCAAATGGCGAATTATAACTGTACGAAATAATAATTACGCATTATAAGTTATTCAGCCAACGCTGAGTAGTATTGTTATCCGATTTATAAAGTCATAAAAACCGTTCTTCTACGAATCTACGAAATGCTGGCCCATGCAGTTTTCTTGACTACACAGTTTGTCAGTAAGCTATTTTCGGCGCACTTTTCCACTGAAAGGGCCATTCGCTTGCTTATTTTAGCAATAAAACGAAGATCTAATCTGTATTCCACACACGACCCCGTTCCGTCCTGGTCCTTGCATCAGATCTAGTATTGTTGTGGTAAAATTACTCTAAAGCTGTCAAATCACGGCAAATGAGGAAATGACAGACATTCCTTTCGTTTTTAGCTGCTAAATCATTGATCTCTGTCCACTGGTTCAGACCGGTTGCTTCACATTAGTTGTCGCTTCATTTTAGTCGTTAAATTAAACCGTAATTGGTTGTGACAAGGAGAACCGACCGCCAGACAATTAACGAAATCGAATCATGTTCAAAAGGCTTGGAGTCTTGAAATAAAACAACGGGTTTACACGGGGCCTCCAACATACACTCGATTTCAGCAAGCTCTTTGTTATGCTGACCCAATTAGCAGGGTAAACGCCGAATTTTTCCAAAATGATTTTTGCCGCTTTATTTACGCGGACGAGCACGAATTAAGCCATGCACTAAGCATGCCATTAATCTGGTCTTAATATTTAACCCCGAGTATGCCCGTCACGAGCGTCACTACTTAAAAATATTGCCTACAGCCTGCGATTAAATGTTCAGCAAAAAAACATCAACATGGCAGAGTTATGTAACGGGACGGCTTGTTACACAATTATATGATGGCAATCTATTACTCAGTGGAAATATTATGGCCGCAAAGCGATCAGACTCCGGACAGAAGGCAATGCGAAAACAATGTCGTCCATTCCTGTCACCTGAGCTCAACCTAACGACGTCATACTTACGTAAGATCATTGTTGTTGCCTAGAAACCGATTGACGGAGAAGAGTCAAAGAACACGTTGGTCAGGATGGGTCCAGTGGCAAAGCAGGTGGGAGAATGCGTGTCGTCCATCTTGAAATACTACAACTGGACCAGGGCTCCCGTGGAAATATTTGAGGACGATATTAAAGAGAGGTGAGAATACTTGCTTGAAGAATGAGCAAAAACAGTGGTCGCAAATTATCATTTTTTACAATTTTCTCGTTTTGATGAGAATTTCACTTGTTGTTTATGACAAATTTTTTCCAACGTTTTTCTGTCGTCTGGGATTATCGAGCTATAACAAAAACAGGCGAATTTTTGACAGTTTTTGCCGCAAGATCGCTTTTATCTTATTGATGCAATTACTCAAAAACAAACGCGTTCAGTCATCAACAGTATTCCACGACATGATAGAAACCTGTTTACTCTCTGCAACAGTTGTTTAAACTATTATCGAAGTCAATCTCGTTCACTGGAAATCCCGGGAAAGTTTCAAGACGAGATGCTATCGGCGACAAACTCAGCAATATAGTTCGAAGTCGACCTCAATCTGATGCCGTACCGAAAGTCAGTCAAAAATACGACCGTTTAAAATTTCGCGCGTCCACAAACCGCAAATGTAAATTCCCACCAGCACAATTGGAATTGTTTTTATTTGACTAATCTAAACAGGGCTGTTACACAACAGTCGGGATTTTTCGATGATCATGCGTGTTTTTGTCTTAGTCAAACTCGATTAATAATTAAATTGTTTCTGATCGATGTCACACGACTACTGTTTGTTATTGACTCCATCAATGTTTACATGTCATTGTCGTTCAACAGTTAATTCAAAATCAGTCGTTGATGTCATTTTAATCCAGGCATTACTTCTTCTTGGCGGAGGGGATTTACGAAGTGGCGAACGAAAAACTCCCCGGAACGGTTTTGAATCAAATTCGCTTATCGGAATATCGGGATGAAAACAGCGCCGTTTTCAGTTACGACACCATCCAAGTTCTTCTCAAAACCCAAGGCAGAGGTAAATAACATAAATCAAAAAAATAACAACAAAAACATCGAAATTTATTTACTTAAGATTTCGATAGGTTCATGTTTTCAAATGAGGCGTAAATCAACCCCGTTTTGATTTAATGGCACTGAAAATACGTCATTTGTCCCGCTCCGAAAGTGACCGTGTTTGTCCATTTTATACGGTAAATTATGTGCCTTATCTTACGCCTAGCATTATTTGACGAAAGTCGCTGTGTTTAGGTGTTTAATGTCACACTGGCTTACAACAAGCGCAGGAGCAGTGTTCAGTATTGCGCGTCTGTTACTGTTATGGCAATCCGGGCAACGAGCAGCGTAAAAGCCGCGCAAACTAGGAGGCTAAATCGTTTATATCAGCTTTCAACTATCCGTAAGGCTCTTGGGCTTGCCCTGGGCATGCTGTTTACCAGTTTCCTCGAAATGAACATTCTTGCAAATTCAATAAGTTTATAACGTGTCGGAGCGGATTTAAAATTCAAGAGTTGTACCAAAAAAGTACATTAAATTTTGATCATATTGACGCACAAGAAATGAGTGGAATATTTTTCAAATTCCAAAGGCTCGTCGATTATGTCAATACTTCCACTGCAAGTAGCTCCCGCATAAACAACATCCACCGTCACTAAACAATGCTGGCTTGTCGGTGTTTATAGTGTCGGCATCTTAACTGGTAACCTGGGCGTGACATTCATGCAGCTCGTGGAAGTGAGTAGAAAAACGTGTTCATTCGTACACAATAATAGCGATCGTAACAGCAAACTCGTCGCCCGGTCAGTGTTATGTCTACAGACAAAGTTGGATTAAACTCACTCATAACAATGGATGGTTTTGTGCAGGATAGAAATAAGTTTTTTTAGGCGTTTCTACGAAGATGATAAGAAAGCCTTGATTCTCTTTTGCAGGTCGAGCTGCCTTTAAGCTCTGTGTATGCATATATTCGGTTAAGCTTCATCGCAACGTTAGTAAGTGACTTCATGGCCATAAAATCAGAAAAGGGCACAATGCATTCCTCGTATAAAACATCTGCAAAATCTCTCCAGTCATTGCAATAATAGTTGGTTGTCTTTGTAAGGTCGCAGGTTCACAGCCTAAGGTCATTCAGTAACCTTCGACACGGTACGAAAAGCCTCCAACGTCAAAGAATGCAATAAAACAGCAGAAAGCTCATGATTGCGATGCCTTTAACCTGTGTACAAACAAATAAATGGCATAGATAAAGCATCGGTCCTGTAAAATGCCACTCGTTCGCATTATATGGTCGGACTTTTCACCAACGGCCATCAATCTGCCAGCCAGCCACAAACATCGAACGAGATTGCCGCTGCTTGTGACATCGGTTTAAGTTTGAAATTGACGCGAATTTGTCAATGCAAGTAATCGCTAAAACAAAATTTCTCGGAAAATATCAAACTAAAGCAATCTTGAAAGACACCAGTTAACTTCTTTAGTTTGTGTCAAGCAACTGACAGATTTTCTCTCTAAATCAGGTTAAAAGTTTCGGCTGAACTTACGTGGAGCACCGCATGCACTTGGCATCGACGCCATGGGTGCCAATAAATCATGATATTTGCACCAAAAGTGAGGCTGAATATACCTTGGACATTACCGTTACGTAATGGCAATTAATTGCGAAAGCGCACACGTGATTTGTGGCGCAGCGAAAATTTCGATTCAGTAAAAATGCCAAGTGAGTCGCATATCAGCACGTATCACATTTACAATCAGACCGCTATCAACACCTTCATATCTGCTACTAGCTCAAGATCATTTTCAATGTCAATTGCTTTAGCGCGTGTTTCTAATCGATGACGTCATGAGTGCAGGAAGCCAGCTAATGGCGTCTTAAGATGTTTCGCAGATATTGGATGACGTAAGCAATATCAGCTAAACGTGTTAATCGCAACCTTGTCTTGATCGATGAATGTTTAGTAAGTGCCAGCAACTTTTCAAAGTGTGGTTAAACGCTTCCGTTACCATTTAATTGCGGTCGCTCTTCAGAAACTTAAAGGCGAGTTCATATGGATTCATTATACACGTGTATTATCAGCAAACACACGTCAAATTTGTGAAGTAATTATTAGTTGGTTATACGCGCAATTTTCTCCGAAAACTTGTTCTCGGCAAAAGGCGGTTTCTTTCATTTTAATCTTATATGGATCGGGAAAGTGAAGTTTTGTCATTATGTACCTTTACAGCAATGGTGGCGTATCTACTTACAAAGATACTCTTTACTGTGTATGTGAACACGAATCTGCTTTTATTGTTCATTTTGTTTCATTCGCTGTGAAAAAACGAATCCCTTAGTTTTATGATAAGTGGAAGTATTATTAAACTGTTTGATTAAATCTTAGTTCTTATTCTGTTCGAACGTAAACTTTTGTATTTCTATAATTAGCTGTAGTAAGAAGTAAATTTACCGATCAATATTTCTCCTAAAATACTTTTTAGCTAATCCTCCAGATTGTATTAAGCGACTTGGGATCAGCGTTTCTTAAATTAATCATTTAAATACGGCAAGATTTAAAATTACAGTCATGAACACCAAAAAAAACGAAACATTCACATATGGTTTCATTTTTTATTTAACGTTTCCATTTTAAAGCAGTTTTTGACTGCTGATAAATACTTAAGACTAAATTTAATTATTTAAAAAAAAACTCAAAAATATGATGCAAAAATGGTTGACACGAAATTTCCGACGGTTGCTTATAATATTTGACAAGGTTTTACGAAGATTACTTCATCGCGCTGACAGCCAAATCCGATCACAAGATTTGGGAATTTTAGTGTTTTTTCTTTGAAAGAAAATCTTCCTTCTGGCCAAAGGCATTATAGTAAAGATTTCAAAACCATGATAGGCTCAACCTAATTTTTAACTAATAAGTCAATCATAAACTAAAAAACGTTACCGTCGCACCAGCAAAGGATTAGAAGACGCTGTGCTTGTATGAGCGTGGTTTCGACATTAAGTCGACATTGGCACATTTTCCGCGATTCCCGCTTGTTGTCTTAAGCCCTCCATAAATTTTTGGCGTAACTTATCTCTTGTTTTGAAATTGAAAAGTTCATAAGTTCAATAGAAATGTTCTAGGAAACACAAAGATTTACATTTCCACCAGATTTCAAGTAGATTTCTTTTCCGCCGTCGCCTGTATCTGCTGGGGTTCATCCGACGTCTGTCTACAACTCTACATGTTGAGGGATACGCATGTGCGGGTCGCATATATTTTATGTCGTGTCGTCGTGTATATTTTCAGGCTATACATGAGCTAATGGGATATGTTTAATTTGAAAACAATTGACACTAATTGCATGTCTTAAAATGTGAGATTTATTTACCAGAAAACAAGGGTTTAACAATATGTTGATTTTGTTGGTTTTAACAATTTATGCACTGGGTTTTTCCGAAACGCCGTTTAAACCGTTCGCCTATTTTCACCATACGCCTCAGGTTGCCCAGTCATAGTGGTTCAGGTGACCTTTGATGCTTTACATAACCATTTCGCATAATTTCCAACAAACATGGACGATGAGGTCATTTTTACAAACCCATATCATATATTTTTAAAAGCTTAAACTCATTATAATTTTAAAATGGCTACAGTTCTCATTTAGTGTAAATTAAAAAATTAAAAACGTTTTACTACAAATAAACTTCGTTACTTGACTTACAAAATGTTATTAAAATAACAAGGTATAAACTCACTGGCAATAAATTCCTTTCTAGCTGTTGTCCTGAGTGCAGCTGACTTTGTGGTTCGGGATTTCATAAGAGAGACCAAGGAATATGGAGAGTCTGGAGAGTACGCCTACATCATTCTAGACCTGGAGAATAAATTAGGACCGAAACCGTGGGAGTGGATAAATGACTACGGAATATTAGAAACGGTTAGTGATGCCTGGCATTGTTGATGATGATGTAACGATGAAAAATATTGAAACGTAAAATTACATAAGTGAAATTATTTTATCTAATTTACGCGCTAAAACCGCTTTATAGGAGATAAGATAGATGAAGGATAAGGTGCCTGTGCAAGTGACAGGAGGCAAATTATATTGGACTTGTACATGGCATGCGCAATCAGTTAGCAGGTCATGGTGATAATAGGCCATGAGGGTCGTGACAAGACTCACCTCTGAGTGTCACTACAAGTTGCTTTATCCTATTTCAATATCAAACAAGTTTGTTTGCGACGAATAAATCGCCCCTGAGCGCTCGCGGTTAGATTTGTAGTCATAGTGTGCAACAAGAGCAATCTAAGTTTTAGGGCAACCGAAAAATTCAATCCTTTAGCTTACAAATTCCTTTTATAGTGTGTGCTTTGCTCGTTGGTGTTTTGCAGAAGTATATCGTTTCTCATTACGGCAACACGACCAATGCAAGACCTCTGGTTACGAAATGCGCCTCCGAGCAAATTTTGTTTGTGTACAAAATTATCAGAACCCATAAGTTTGCGCATTTTTACGAGCAGGATTTTTCCCATACTGACGCTGTTACCTTGTTTTATCTTGGCGCGTTATTGCGTTAGAAAACAGGCAGATTTGATGCGATCAGAATCGCATTATAGCTTTTAGCGCTACTGAAAGAAATTGAGTTGTTTACAAGGTTTGGTGCCAGCTGGGTTTGGCACCAGAATTTCAGGGCAGACAGCTCCTGAATCTGAAAGTAGTTTACACGATTCTCGGTGTAACAATTCTTGTTCAAATAATTATACTTGCTCTGCGCGTGCTCAACTAGCTTTCGTCGTTTGGATTCATTATAATTCCGCCATACTCCTATATATAGAATTATGTATTATAAGTTATATATAATTCTAATCCATATTGAGTGTTTCAAGTAAATTAACAACCGACCACTACAGAAACTAACATTTCGGCTATATACTAGTCTTGGGCCAATAAAACCATTTTTCATCATGAGAATTACATCTCAATGACATATAATACGAATGTTAACCCTACCTACACACAATATACGCAGCAACGCGACTTTTCAGTCAAATCTTCGGTTTCAGACCTTAACAATTTCCTTCACAAGATCGGGTGATATTTCGTTCTATCGTCCGCAACGATTAGAAATTTGAGAATTCTTAGTGTTGAACTCAATTGGGATTTTCTTCCTGCTCCATATCACCAGTGTTTCCTCTCTTATTCAAAAGAAGGCAGCGGGATCTTGGTGCTCGAGATGCTTATCACAAGACTGTGTAAATATCTAAATGTTTCTGACCCCGCTCGCTCAAAGAGCTTTTGATTTGTGGTCCTTGCGTTTCTTGCACTGTCAAAATATTTTGTCATACCTAACCGGGCAGCCCGCTTTAAAACTATCAATATTTAGCTAACCAACGGCTAAATGGTTTGTGTCAAGTGTTAATAGTTCGTCCGTAAATATCGCCAAATATTGTCGTTGTCAATTCTGATAACTTTCGCCGTCGTGGGCTGTTGGCATTAAAAAGGAAACGAATAACGTTTTTGAAATATTTTCACAACTCGATTGTGCCGACGTCGATGACCAAAAACGGAAAGAGATTGACGAAAAAGTGAAGGTTGAAAATGTCTTGATCTCACAATTTATGCGGTTTCAATCTCCGAAGTTTTCATGAGTTAGTATATCAACATGTGCGAGCAAATTCGTTTCCGTTTATCCAGTCAGTCTTGTTTGGTACGAGAGAGTCTCGAAAATCGAGAAACGATTGAGAAGAATTTTTTCTGATTTTGACCACGTCACGCGCATTTTACGGATATTACTCATCGAATCAATATAATTTTGACGCTCCAAATTTGGACATTCGTAAACGTTTTGTCGAACACTGGGTAATTGTGCGTTTAAAACTACGCCAAGTTTCGTAGTAGGTGAAAGTCGTTGTGTTAGATAATATACGGCAAAAGTAACAAAATTTCCTGTTGTTTCTATTTCAGGATGAGAGCTTGAAACAAGCTTTTGAAAACGTGCTCATTGTCACTTTGCGAAATCAGAAGAGTCTGCGATATAAACAATTCACCCGCAAATTACAATCAAAATACGGAAGGTATATTTAAGCTGAACATATCTTTATACACGAGTTTAAAACAAACGTTGTTGTTGTAAAAGTTATTTAAAGTCAACTTTGTTTTAGGGATTTAGGGATAGACCCTGAATATGAAGAAATGTCAAAAAACGTCAGTCAATTCATTTTGGAAGATATGAGAATAAAATACGGAGCAAAGACGGTTGATGACTTTTTTGAGGTTGGTTGTAAAGTTAATACCATGATGACTTGATCATTTTCAAAACTTTACTAATCCATATATCGGTATAAATAGAAAAATTAACTGTTTCCATTCAAAACCATATACGCATTTACTTTAAAGATTGCTCATGAATCAGTCGATTATAACTTTCACATTGTTCAAAGAAAAACAAGTTTCCTGCCTACTTTCACGACTCGCTTCTAACCTTGGCTCATCTACTCAACACGAGCCTGAGTGACAAAGAAACTCCACTCAAAGATGGCATTCATACGAGTGAGTGCGCAGACGAAGCAACAAAAGACGACAGATATCCATCGGCAGAATATTTGATGAAGAAATATATTTTAAACCAGGAATTTGAAGGTATGAACATGTCATTAATGAGTAAATATTTCGAAAAAAATTAAAGATTAGTTGTGGAAGTTTTATTTGCCGTAAATTAGATCTAAAACGCTATACTACATACAAAATCATGAAAACTGACTGCTCAATTTTTATGAAAAACTCGTTTGTAATGACCTATGCACGCTCCACATACATTCGAACAAATCGAGTTTCGGGTAAAGCCGCAATTAAAGTCCTTGCATAGCAGGCTAAAGAACTAAGAAAGAAAATTTTACATTTTTATGTAAACGATTCAGCTTGATTATTTCTTGCTACATATGTTCAGATTTTTGACAAAAATTTTGCTTAAGGAAATAGACAAAATTAGCAGCAATTGCCCATGCTGCCCACTGTTGTGTAACCTCAAATAAATAAGAAATATAGTAAATAATTGACTAACTATTTCACTTAATTACACCACACAATCAACTAGATAAAAAGCTATACTATATAAAGCTGGTTTTAAGTCAATCGTAGCCTATAATTCGGTTGAGCTTTTAGTGTCTTTCCACAAAATAAATTTTCAAGTGTAGCCATAAGTACATGATGTAAATATAAGTATATAAGAAACCAGTTAATTATGGACAAAGCAACAAATTCCTGTTGACGAAAAATATTTTTGTACAAACGAATGCATTGTGCGTATATACACTAGTAATCCATCACTGTGGCGAAAAACACCACGTTTCTCACCTATCAACCAAACTCAAGTCCAAAGTTCGGACCAAAACAAGCAGTTTGTCTACGTCAGACATGTGCAACCAGTAGCCCGCGGGCCGCACTGCGGCCCGCCAGGTTGTTCCGTGCGGCCCGCGTGGTGCTCAGCAAAATGTTAGAACTTCATACTAGCCATCACTATTTTATGCAGTTTACATCAAAGCAATGGAAATTTTCGCACGCTGTGTATAGAAATATTGCCCTTTGTGATGCAACAATGCTGCGTTGCATAATTTCGCAATGCGAGATTAGCACTTTGAAAAAGCTGTGTGGCATTGTGTAGTACCGCAGTTCATACTTGATGGAGTTGTTGGTGCTACATAGATGTGACTACATTGACTGAATTTAGTTTCCTCATCTTCCATCGACAATTATTCACAGTTTTTCAATAAATTGTCGCACAAGTGTGTCGTGGACTGCATTAAATCTATTTCTTAACTACATAAACTGCATAGGAAAGTCGTTTTACGATACTAATTTTTTCTGAAAAAATCATGTGGCCCGCGTTGTCATTCAAAATTTTGTATTTGGCCCTCCAGTGAAAAAGGTTGCACATGCTTGGTCTACGTGCTCGATGCCTTTAGTGGTGTTATTGTTATAACCGCTTTTAAATAAATACTACCCGAGCGTGGTACAAGGTCCTTTGCGAAAACTGGCTTTCTTATGAGTAATTTTAACACATGATATGACTTTATCAATTAACAACCGTGATTCTGAGATAACGAAAAACCACAAAGACGGTACAAGGCGGATTTACAGAAACAAAGACGTGAAAACTCTTGCACCAAGACATTTTGAGCGACAATGTTATAATGAGTTTGAACGAGTAAACGTTAAGAATTAATGCAAGAAATAGAATTAATCGGAGGTCAAACGGGCACCTGTAAATGGGTGTATCTTTGCGAGGAAACTAATAATCTCATTTTTTAGGAGTAAGCGGAAGGATAGCTTTGGACGCCGACGGCGACCGACTCTTCGACTTTTCGATTCTGGACCTCGACCCGGAAAAAGGTTTTCATTGTTTTGCTTTGTTCTCTGTTTTTTTTTGCATTTTCGACGAACCTACTTTGTTTGTCACGAATTGTAAATGCACCGAACTTTTAGAAATAAGCGGTCACAAGTTAAGCGGTTTTATACAGGACCAACATAAAAGCCTTTTCACTCCATTTTATTTCAAGTACTCTGAGCAAAGCAATGCAACCATCAAACGGTGAATAATTTCAAAAGACTCATAAACACCTGAGATTTAAAAAAACTGCTTTTTTATCGAAAAAGAGAACAAAGAACTCAGAGCAGTTTTAACTTCAACGACATATCACGGCACTTATAGACGCGGTTATTGATCATCTTATTGACAAATAAGTCATTTATTGTTGTTTAGAAAAGTGACAACGATGAAATTACATATCACAAGCTTAAACCTCATCTTCCTAATAGGTTTGATACATAGAGCAAGACGAAGTAATTTACGCGTGATGTAATAACCCGATATACTCAATCTATTCGCAATATATTCAAGAAAGAAAAGTTAGATTTTGTATTACTACCGTTTTAAAGTTTCAATCCAACCACAGGAAAGTAAAGTCTCACAAAAACAGTAAGACCCGATATAGTATACTCAGTCCCACACTTACAGACTTAACCCAGCAATCGCTCCCGCCATAACATTTTCACGAAGTACCAGCTGTATACTCACTACGCACAACTCTATAAGTTAGCAGGAATGTTAAGCCAAGTATCCAAGCTATAAAATATTCTTGCTTGAAACTTAATTTTTAAGACTGGTGTAAATAAAGCGACTCAGCCTCGGCAGGCAATATGTGAGAAGACACATGTGACGAATAGATTGAAAATGTTCTTTTGAAATTTAAACTGTCTTGTTGCATTTAGGCGAATTCCAGGCGGTGGCCGAGTATGATTCGTTCAGACAAAAATACCGTGAGTTTGATTCGGCCAAAGTTCATTGGATAAACGGTGCACCCCCACCCGATATCCCTGTGTGTGGATTTAAGGGTGAAAAATGCAAGAAAGGACGTAAGTATAAAAAGATCTAAAATGATGTGTTTTTATTTTATTTTAATTTTAACCTCGTGCAAAACATTTAACTCTCTTATGTAAGTACCTTTAGTTCAAAGCTTTTGACTGATGTAATAATATTCATAACAGCTGTTCATAAATATTGAAAACTTCTTGCAGTTAGCCGAGTGTAAAAGCATCTTTAAACTTTGTCGGCGAGTTAAAACACTTCATTTGATTTTCAGCCCTCACGATGGAAGCGGTCATAATCGCGGCGATATCCTTAGCGACGTTTGCAATCGTCATCTATAACACATACAGGTTCGTGATTCAAAATGAAATTAAAAGAAACTTCAAATCAATTTGATTGCTTGCTTCCATCAGTGTAACCTATCATTCCAACAAGTACCTCAAGCATGGCTAAATCAGAACGACAAATCTTGTCTTTCATACAGGAGGCATAAACTGAGAAAGGAACTTGAAAGTCAGCTGTGGAGAGTTCACTGGACCGACATTACATGGCCAATCACGCCCAATAGTGTATTAGGGGGCCAACTTGGGGGTAACATGGGTATGGGAGGAGATGTGCCTACAGAAAGTGAACCATCGTTGGGTGAAGTAATCTCTTACTACGTGCCTTCTCTTTCACCGGCCATTGCGGCCAAACGGGCTCACAAGAGAAAAAGAAAATGGTCGTCAAACTCAAGAAAAAATGAAAGAGTTTTCGAGAACGAGGTAGGCATGTTTGATCTAGTTTTTATAGAAATCTTCAGTAAGTTTCTTATAAGATTTCCGTCGTCACATGTCTCCCATTTTTCAGCGTAAAACCAGCGCAGGATCATTGATAAGCGACAAAGTCTGGGGTGGACTGACCACGCTCGCTACATATAAGGTTCGTTAACGATCGCTCGACGTTTGTGCCTTATTCGACGTGGCTGTAAAAAGCCAATAAACGTCAGCTATCCTCACCAATGCAAAATACTATTTTAGCTTTTATTCTCTCTAGGACAAGACGGTGGTTGTAAAGTTGACGAATCGTAAAAAGGTCGACCTCACAAGAGCAGTTCTCATGGAACTTAAACACGTGAGTCACCTGGGTGTAACCTTCAAAAACTTATATTTTTTGACTTCATCGGTAACTCATCTGATACGGAGGCTATAGACTCATCGCATAATGCTTTGTCATCTTCTATAATCTGGTTAATTCGTGTCGAACGCAGCGTCACTGCGTAGTACTTGAAGAATTTTCATCCAAACACTATTATCAAAAGTCAAGTTTTTTCTAATACAACGATTTTACTCCTACGCAGATGAGGGATGTCACTCACGAGCATCTCACTCGTTTCGAAGGAGCGTGCATTGACTGGCCCCACATTTCAGTTCTGAATGAGTATTGCAGGAAGGGCAGCTTAAGAGATATCTTGCAGAATGAGGAGCTGCAGCTGGACTGGATGTTCAGAGTGTCCTTAATGAATGATCTCGTCAAAGGTCCGTAATCGGCACGTTTTTACATATTTGCGGTTGCCATAGCGTCATGCCTATTTTTTCCCTTGTTTCGTGTTTACCGACCTCTTTCAACAGCATAAGACGCTTAGCTCGCCGTTTAGCGGTACAGTTCCTGTTCGATGTTTATGGCAAAAACCTTTCCTAAATTTGGAACTTTCTTAAGGTCTTAACTTAAAGCCTTTTCACTTTTTCTAGGAATGTGCTTTCTTCATCGAAGTCCGATCGGTTGCCATGGAAACCTTAAATCGACCAATTGCGTCGTGGATTCGAGATTCGTTTTAAAGATTACGGATTATGGCCTTCATGCTTTCAGAAGCGTGCCCACTTTTGCAGATTCAGAACGGCAGTGCGAAAGTGAGTAAAAAGACAACCTTCATCTGTAACGCGCTAGACATCTCTATTCTAGACTGGAAAGATTTGTCCAAAATTGTAGAAAGTCTCGAGCGATATATCAAAAGAAAAAATTCGATAAACCTGTTGATAACTGGTGTTGCTTATCATGAAACCTGAACTAGATCATAAACTCTGAATTTTCTACAAATCTTTCATGAATCTAAATTTCCTAGAAAAACTTTGGACGGCGCCTGAACTGTTGCGATGTTCCTCAAACGAGGCGATAGGAACGAAAAAAGGCGATGTCTACAGCTTTGGAATCATTCTACAGGAGATCGCTCTTCGCAAGGGAACGTTTTACGTCGGGGGAACTCCCCTCTCGTGCAGAGGTACGAGCTAAATAAGAGCGTGCCGCTTACTATCCGACTTGGATTTCGCAAACAGTTCGTGACTGGTGGAGAATAAAGCTGACTGAATGCATGCGCTGTGGCTTATAGAGCTTTCGCTATTCCTTCATAAATATGCGCGATTTTTTAATTAAAACTTCCGTCGATCCTTAGAAATCGTGTCCAAAGTACGATACGCCTTTCAACCTTACTTTCGTCCAATGGTCGACAACTCTGTCTTGAGTGAGGATGTCTGCAGTCTAATGCAAAAGTGTTGGCACGAAGACCCGGCAGAAAGACCGGACTTTACTGATACGAGAAAGATCATTGAAAGATTTAATAAGTAAGTGTCATCCATAACTCCACTGCTACTGTATACATAACTTGAGCCCACGGCACACCAGCAAACGACTTTAAACAATACACAAGATCGCGTATATTTACGCAAACTTTAAACGGTTTTGCTAGAAAGCCGTCTCCGCAGTGCTTGTTGAAAAGAAACTTTAAAAACAACAAAATAGAAAGCAATTCGCGTACACTGTAGCCAAATGCAACAACATCCAGATATTACGGGTTACCTTAGACATGATATACTAAATAATTGACTCACTTACAGAGATAACCCAGGCAATCTGGTAGAGAACCTTCTGCACAGAATGGAACAATACGCCATAAATCTGGAAGGACTCGTGGAAGAAAGAACCGCAGCGTACATGGAAGAGAAAAGAAAAGCAGATGATCTTCTGTATCAGATGCTGCCTGTGTAAGTCAAAGGAATTCAATAGATTTTTAGTCAATGTCGTCAGTACAATAGTAAGTCTGTTTCCAAGCAAAACGTGATGCTTTTTGCTGATAAGTTACGAGCAGAGTTGACGTAAATCGCGTGTGTTGAGTTTAGACCCACCCAAATTAGTCAGCGCGTGGCGAAATAACCCAATCATAAGTGTTGCAAAATTCTCTCTTTATTTTCTGTCAAAATAACCTTGAGTTGGAGTTTGAAACAAGCGCATACCCTTAAGCGTGCAATTGACATACTTTTACACATATTTCTGTTCAATTTACTCAAGTTGTAAGCTGCGCAACCTTCAGAGAAACTTGTGAAAACAAACACCTTTATATAAGCCTCAGAGTTTCAGCTTGTCTTACGTAGTTTGCGGTGAGAGAACAACCATAGGTTCGGAATTAAATGCAACGAACACTTCGATCGTGATTATAATTGAAATAACTGCGCTTTATTGCTTGAACCCGGCACTGAGTGGTGATAATTTAACCCATTTTAGCCTCATTTGATATCTAGATTTACATAGAAAGTTTAAATAACGAAGCACAACATTAAGCAGAAAAGTATATGTACCGCGCCAAGGCCATGTGCCTAATTCAACATCGAAGATACCATAAATTTGTTTGACTTTTAAAGCAACATTTTGTGTCTTTACAGACCAGTTGTTGATCGTTTGAAACGAGGTGATTCTGTTCCTGCCGAAGCATTCGAAAGTGTTACGATTTGCTTCACTGACATCGTTGGTTTCACGGCTTTATCTGCCTCTTCTAACCCGATGCAGGTTGTCAGTTTGCTGAATGACCTTTACACCTGTTTTGACGCCATCATTGACAACTTTGACGTATACAAGGTAATTGTGTGACTTGCGCTTGACTCCTGCCTCAGCCGTCTAACATCTGTTAGGAACCACTCCGTGACTGGCAAATAACCTCACCGTGTTATTATCACGCAGGTTGAGACCATTGGTGATGCTTACATGTTGGTGTCCGGACTGCCCGTCCGAAACGGCATACGTCACGCCGGAGAAATCGCCAGAACTGCCCTAGCCCTGTTGAAGGCTGTGAGCAATTTCAAGATACGTCACAGACCTGGGGACCAACTAAAGCTAAGGATCGGAATACATACAGGTTAGTTGGGTATCTCGATGTTTGGTCTCTTCATGGTGACGAGTGTCAGTATGTAGAGTCCATGAAATGATAGTAATTCACTGCTAGTGGCGATGAAACATAAACAAAACTATAGGAAATCTGTACATGCTTGAACTAATCCAAAATATGACTGAGTAATATTTCCTGTACGGAAGCGCTCTTTCGTACAATGGGTGAAAGAGATTTCTTGGTGATGTGTACAACTTATAGTTCAAATTTGTCTCTTTCAACTCAGGTCCCTGCTGTGCTGGAGTTGTTGGGTTGAAAATGCCGCGATACTGCTTATTCGGCGACACCGTCAACACAGCTTCTAGAATGGAATCGAGTGGAATGCGTAAGTTATGACATCGATAATCTCTAAGCAGTGCAATAACCTCCTGCAACCTACTGGTTGAAACAAGTGGGCAGGCGCATAACCTTCTTCGCTTTTATCCTCAATCAGCACTCGCTATCCACGTGTCAGAGTCGACTAAGCAGCTACTCGACCGATACCAGTGCTTCAAGCTGCAGCCTCGTGGAGAAGTCCCTATGAAGGGAAAGGGGACCCTCACCACATACTGGCTTCTAGAAGAGGTGCTGTTCGAAGCCCAGTCGCTTGACGAAAGCGAATGCCAGGTGTGACATCACAATGAATCTGGCCCCGATTTGGTGACATGCGTGATGACGTCACACTGTGAACGACGTCAACAAACGGTTGTGATTTGTGATTCAGGGCTTGGAAGAAGGGAGTCAATGTTGCGAATCCAATGACCCTTCCACACCTAACGACGAGAATTTCGGAGAGGCATCTTTTGTGTGACGTCACAAAGCATTGAAAAAAGGCGCTCGGACTGATCTGACCAATATTTGGTCACGTGTATAGAACAATCACTGAAGCGTAACGATGTTATCAGCTTAAAACTTGGCGTCTTAAGTTTGTTCTTAAGGCTGTGCTGTTGTATACTTAGCAACATTTTTTGCCACCGCCATTTCAATTTGCCCTTATGAGATTGTTCTGATCTACCGCTGGTGACACAGAAGCCCGCATTAATTTCATAAATGGATTGTAAGACAGGGACCAGGGACAAAATTAAAAATTTTCAAATAAACTCATCACCGGATGGAATGAAATATACGGCGCAAGGAAAAAATACAAGAACTTATTGCTGCGGTGGAAATTTCCGATCCATTTTGAATTTATTCCGGTGATGATAATTCTGACAATATGATATTGAAAATATATTATTATTGATATAAAAACAGCATCTCAAGTGATTTTTTACACTACTTTCATCGAGTCTAACGCATTCTGTTCTACTTTTTTGTTATTGTGTCGCGATCAATGTACTTCGATAATATTCGAGAAATTCTCTCGTCAACCACTCGTTTCACTAGAATTGCACCATCAGAACATATTCAAGGTGTTCTCTGCACCAATGTCCGATATTGCCATGTTTGCATTACTGAGAATGAACGTAGTCATTGAAATATCTTTGTCCATTTATAAAAGACATAAATATTTTGTGCGAAATTTTATTTATTGCTTGTCTTCGTTTTTTTTTTTCGTTTTTACAAATAATAACAACATTTTCGAAAGGGTGATTCATGATTTAAAATTACTTGTACCAGAAACCAGCACTAATAACCTAACAGAGCAGACGGATTAAAATAGCATGTTTACAGCTGAAATCGCCTACCCAACTTATTTATACTAGTCATAATCGAGCTATGCCTTTTAATGAGAGATTTAAACAATATTATCGAAAGTTTGCACAACACATATCTTCTTAAGTGACCAAATTTTAACACAAGAATTATTGGCAAAAAATCAAGCAAATATTTTTAAGTGTGCAAAATAATTGTTAATTTTAGAGACAGAACTGTTTCACAAGATGTTGTTTTCAAAAATTGCGTCTTAATTTATTTCACGTAAATTTCAACGTCAGTGTAGCGCGTCAAACGTGCAATGTGCATATACGTAATTAGCATAAAACTGTGTCATATGCAAAGCGTTATGTACGATGAAACTGACGTTATTTTACGCAAGCATATCCTGAACAGTAACTGCGTTGATGCCCGAGCAATAAATGATGGGGTTGGTTGGTGAAAGTAAACAGTTTGATAGGTTGGATTGTGGATTTAGCAAGAATGGCGGAAGCAGATTCTTGCTTGGGTAAGCTATAACATGCTAATTTTATTTCTTTATGTTTACTAATATAAATTATATTTCCATGAGTTTTAACGGTTAATGTAAAAAAACGAACGTTGTCGCTAGATTTCTATGTAACTGACCGGTTATTAAAGACTTTAAACAAACAAGTAAAGCTTACCCTTAAAAAAAATTCGTCTCCGACGGTAAGGGCATTGATTTGAGAAAAAATGTCTAATCTAAGTCACATTATAATTTGCAGGAATGCTCTGCTGCAAAGATGTCCAGTTTGATGAAGAGTGGAATTCGTACGGAAACAATACCGAACGTATGTGACCTGTGTAACTTTAAAGTGTAACTTTAAAGTGACCATTCTCTAATACAACTTTGATGGTATATACTTCTTTATTTGCGTAGTGTTTGAAAAAAAAGTCCTTTAATTAATTAGTTTCTAACAAATTTTTTTTGTTTGTTAATTTGTTTTGCCAAAATTAACTTTCAATTCAAACTTTTAAAACGAAATAAAGAGATGAAAAAAGTTAAGTTCATATACCAAAACTCAATTACAGTTCCACAAAACAAGTTTAATTAAACAAATAATATATACGATAACCTTCAATTACAGATTACATCACAGCATCGTCAGATGACATCATTACACGTAGAGGAGATCGCATCTATATGTATATAACATTTCAAAGAGACTTCTTACCTGTCTTCCGTGATCACATCACTTTTGAATTTCGAGCAGGTGAAACTTTAACTTTACAAATCATACACATTTTGATTTCAGTTGAAGTTATAAAAATTATAAAAGATGAACCAGCTTCACTTACAACTTTTCGTCGAACTTAGGTAGTTGGATTGGATCACAATAGTTAAGCAAGTGTCTTTTGCCAATTTTGTTTTGAAATCATAACAACATACAAAGCTTTTCCGAAAACAAGCAACTTCATGATTTTTAAATTATTTTATGTTTTACTTTAAAAAAAACACGTGAAAACAGTGCGTGCAGATAGCATAACAAAAGTTTTTTTCACAACTATTAACTGATATTCAAAATATTTCATTTTTAAAGAAAGACTTTCTTGTATATAAAGCATTTCTTGTTTAACCAAACATTATCCATCAACCCAATAAACTGTATATACCGTTGCGTTATTAGTGGTTAGATATCTTATTTACAACATTGCAAATTTTGATACTCTTATTATTATTATTTTACAACAACATTCAACAAAAACGTAATTGTTATAGCTAGCAATATTGCTAGTATTTATAATTATCATGATCTACATATATGGACAAATCGCATGTTTACGTTTTTTTAATTTGTTGCAAACTACTCATCTTGTGAACAGCTTCTTCCAATGCGTTGGCTGAAAGTTTTCAACGAACAAACATCATCGAGTTTAAGGAGATGGAACACGAACAACAGACCGGATACGGATACAAAATGGATCACATCTCTTGTACGCATCTAATAATGCAATAGTGGAAATGAATGCATAGCCATAAAACAATACCAAGACGCAATCACTACATTGCAGAAAATGGATTTATAAGTGTATCTAGGGCTGCACTAACAGCTGAAATAAATCTCTGTGTACGACGGTAAGAAACAGTTTGCACTTTTCGTAGATCGAGAAATATCTGTTCGAATCATCACACCTGCAGATATGCCGGTTGGTTATTGGGATCTCTACATGA
Organism: Clavelina lepadiformis; assembly: GCF_947623445.1. Classification (NCBI taxonomy): domain Eukaryota; kingdom Metazoa; phylum Chordata; class Ascidiacea; order Aplousobranchia; family Clavelinidae; genus Clavelina; species Clavelina lepadiformis. The sequence goes on from NC_135247.1 coordinate 17,218,687, forward strand.
TGACGTCATCGTTTGATCAATCGGGGAGACTTGAAAAGCTTCTAAAGAAAGACATCGTAGTTCTGTTCAATCCTTGGAATAAAGGTATCATTTGCATTTAGTACCGCGCGTAGCACTCGCTCGCAGAAAAGGGGTTAGGATCTTAAAGAAAAAACACAATACACTCTTCGCAAAACAAAGACTGACGTATAAGCAATCAGTCATAATGAACAATATAATCAATAAACTTTATATTTATCATTTTATGGTTTTTTGTTTGCAGATGAGGAGATATACTTGGACGATGACGAGGAAGTTGCTAAGTACGTTTTTTCTCAAAGCGAAATTGTGTGCCGAAAAACGTCGCTGTTCGAATACACGAAATGGAAAACAAATCAAGTATGTTACACTACAGCGTCTGGTTACAAACAGCAAATGAAATTTTAAACCTTCTCAACATGTTTTTTTTTCATATAGTTTGACCAACCTGTGCTAAAAGTCGCCTTGCAACTAATCCAGCAGATGGAGATTGAGGATAGGGCTTCTGCGCTCAGTGTGGTCAGATATGCGGCAACCACTTTGTTCGACAAGGTACAAACTTTCGAAATGCTCTCTGTGACTCTGTGTTATATTAATACACATATAATATTTTTTATATAAAATGGCAGCATAATTTAATAGTTTTGATTGGTTACTTAATGATAGCTATGATATCGCATAGTTCGTAATCATTTTGTGGTTTGAAGGACGATGGCATACTGATTGACAATTACAATCACTCGGATAACTTTCCCTCTGCGATAAAGTGGGACAGAACGTTTGTCGATGCTAAAACCTACGGATACTTTTTCAACACGTCTTTGCCTTACTTGAAAACAGCCTACTTACCGGGACAGCGGCATGTCGTTCATTTTCCAATCGAAATAGCCGGAGTATTTTCCACGAGTAAATTGCTATTTTACAAACTCAGCAAAAGCGTTTGGTGCTATAATGCCACTTCAAGTTATGTTAAACCTAAAAAAAACAAACTGAACAGGAACTTACGTATATCTGCCTATAGAATAAGTTAGTCTTTGTTCAAATCTTTGTCTTTTGCAAATGATAAAATATAGGCCTATGTCAAATTTTCAGTAATGAAAACGTTAGGCATCCCTTGCCGTGTTGTAACCGGAACTAACATTATTCGCGATCCGTGCAACGTAATGGAGATGATGGCCGACCAAAACTGTAAAAGAATAGATAATGGGGACGAGCTCTTGTGAGTTTAACCAAAAAGTTTTAAAGTCAACCCTTGCACTAAAACCTATTTAACTCGAATTTTTTCAATTTTTTATAACTTTATGTCGCGGCCAACCATGATTTTTGTCTTGTATGATTTAGAACCTATCATTGTTGGAACGAAGTGTGGATGTCTCGCAAGGATTTGGTTCCTGGTTACGGAGGTTGGCAGGTAGTTGATTGCGCACCGAAACGGTGCAGTAGCGACACCTATTGGTCTAGCTTAGGGCCTGTTCCGGTCCAAGCAATTAAACAGGTGAACCGGGAGAGCAAATATTTTACAAAATAGCAATTTTTGACCAAAAGTTAAACCTATATAACTAAAACTTACGTTTAACGTGAATTCTCAAAGTCGGCAAAACTGTAACCGGGCATTGAAGACTGTATTCTATTTTAACAACGCTGTGTGCAAATATTTGTCAACGTTAATAATTTCCTGTCGTCAAAATAATGTTAGAAACCTTTCTTCCAATTAATAGGGTCATGTGTGGTTGCCATACAACTGCAAAGAAATTTACACCATGATAAACGGACCAATCGTGTATGGCTTGAAATTGGGTAACAATAGCAACGTGTATAAGATCGACAACGAGCAAGTTGGAAACAAAATCGTTTACTGTAGCGACGTCGGTGTATTGGACATTACGTCAGAGTATAAATATCCAGCTGGTAAGGATGATTCTTAGTCAGAATTTGACGTGTGATTTATGTGATTGTATGCTATAACACAGCTAGGCTTATTGCTTCTGTAAAAACATCAAACGAAATTGGCCTTGTCCTTCATAACTTGTTTGCAGATTCACTTGAACGCCGTCTATGTCATATCATGGCTTCCAAAGACACGCCATTCTTTCAAAACCATTTGTTCAAAAGACCAGCACAAGCTTTAGAAAGTAATGCAAGCGTAGAACCTTTAGAAGTGCAAGTTAAGTTACCCGCTACAGTTACTTTCGGAGATACTATAAAAGGGGTTATAGAGGTACAAACAGCACAATCAAAGTAACTTTGCAAAAGTTAAATCGATTTATAGTCGATTCAGGCCTAACTTAACAAACAACTATGGTTACTACCGTTAAGGACATACAATTTTTTTCAGATGCAATTAAACTCTCTTGAATCTTCAGAAGCAGTTTGTCAGGTTTACGCGAAAGTGATTACAACTAAGGGTAGGCCTATATATAGCGTGCATGCTTAAAACCCAAGATTCCGTTATGCCACCATCTTCCGAAGCAATCAACATATTTGCAATCAGCAAGCTGCACCTTTAACTTGGCTGTAACGTTTTAGGCATAGTGACAGATACGGTTTACCAAAAGACCATGCACCTTACCCTCGAACCGAATACTCGCCTGGAAAAAGATTTCGCTTGGCTTTCACAAGACTACGAGACCTACATTCAACATAAACATCATCTACGATTCTATGTTCTATATCTGCTATCTCACAATCAAGAATTTTACACGAACTTTTTTGACTTGCATGTTGAAGCCTCAGATAAGGTAAAACCCATCAAAAAGCTTTCCTTGCGATTTTCTCATTAATTGGCGGCATAACAATAGGCCTATAGCCAACTAAATTAGTTCAAGGTTCACTACTACTATCTTATATCAAATTTTGAAAACCTCGTATAGCCTACCTGTACGCCGCCTACGATGGCCTAGCTGCCATGCATGCTTCAAAGAAATTTGTAGTTTTAACAACAAACTTCAATATTTCTTTCCAGAGCCCAAGTAGGGATGAACGACCTTTACCACCACCACCACCACTTACACGTCGACGACAGCGACGTCCCGTCGTCTATGAAACCATAACGCCCACAATTGCAACCCAGACTTACGTATAGAATGCATAGCACAGTAGTACAATGCGGTTCGAGTTTACCAATTAAGAATCCAAGCATACTACGTAATACTTGTTTGATATCTTGCTTTTGCGCGTTGAACAATAAACGGAAATTGCTTTGAAATCACCAAGTGCCTTACCTAAACGAGGTATTGAAGTTACTTCGCATTGTAGCAGTGTTGTTAACATTACCTAGGCTAGGCTACAAAATACGGGCGTACAGAACGGGGCCGCCTACAGAGGAGAGGAGTGTGCCAAGTTAAGCCAAAGTTTGTACGCCCCGACTTTACACGTTACGTCAGCAACCATCCTCTTTCTTTAACAACGCTAAGTGAAAATAAATATCACCTGTAAACACAAAAACTTAAAACCTTCATGCCCACCTGCGCTACCTTGCACAGAACACACCGGTCTGTAACTACTGGGCCAAGTGAGTGACTTCTAGAGCCAAATTGCAGTTCACGATAATATTTATTAGTTACTATTTTGACTCACAATACCTGGTGACAAGTTAGCTTCAGACCGAGTAAAGTCAGTATTGACAATGTCAGTAATGAGGGTAGGCTAACCTATTCGGCAATCTTGGTAAAAGAAACTTGACCAATTATAGGCCTATAAGCCCAGTTAGGCTTGCTGTACTTGCCAAAGACTGTTTATCTCGATAATGCTAGGCTATAACACAATTGCCTATCTCTGTCAAGTATACAGAAACGGTATGCAGTATAACAACAAAGTTCATTAGGTTATACTAGCTGAACAAACACTGACATTTCCCAACCTAAACAAAAAATACCTAGGTTACTCGTAAAGTTATCCTTACCATGATAACGGTAACTAAAGAATGCCTGTAACCTGCAGTAACCATTTTCCTACCGAAGACCATGCCGGGCAGAACCTTACTGCTACAGTAATAGTACTGCTACAGCTAGTAGTAGTACTGCTACAGTAACTGAATAATGTCCATTGAATATCAGCTGATCGTCGTCCGTTCGGAGTTCAGTTTGCGGCAGGGCTGACATCACGTGTCAAGATGCGTTGGAAAATCTCATTATTGCGCTGTCAATTAAATTAGTCCAACGAATACAACAGACGTTTTAGTTCGTAAGTTTCGGTCAAAACCCACCAAGAAGTTGAGCACCTGAAAATGGCATAAAACTTTTGTTTGTTTTATTATGTAGTCAAATTACATTATTATGTATTATAAAGACAATTACTGGAAAAACTCATGCATGGGCTTTATGAAATTTTGCACGTGATTTTAGCTTCTCCTAAAGGTCCTAGGGCCCTAGGCTAACATTTAATGAAATGCTGCCAAAATCTCATTTCTCTGACTCCTGTACCTGAGACTCAAAGTCAATAACTTAATAGAAATTTTGGCCTAAAAATGCGGAAGCTATTTTATCTATTACCACGCCAATTTTTAGCAACACTTTGCATGCGACCCAGAACTTTGAAATGGATCAACTGCTGTAGGACTAGGGTAATTCTCACGATAAAAATAACAACACCAATCGCCCGCCTTATGGTTGGTCTAAGGTCGAACCGCTTTTTAATGCTTTCGTAAGAACAAAATCATAAAGGCTTTATAGATTTCGGTGATTGGCAAACATCAATCGCTTCCTGAATTATTTTCAAATTTTTTCCAAATAAATTCTTTGAGATATGTAAATTCGCTGAGAAATCAAAACAATTTTTGCCTTCTCTTCTACAGTAAATCCTTAAACCATTCGATATATGGTACCAAAAATTTCGAAATCTCCGCCTAATGATTTGAAACTTTTAGAAAATAAATCAATTTATCATTTATTAGTAACTTGCAACTTTTTAACACTCAATTCATAGCTATTTTGGATAATCACTGTTGACTGCTTTTATATGTTTTCAAGATTAATCTCTGGAGCGAGTTACTGAAGCGAGAATTCCCCACTAACGTCACTCAAGTCATCAATTTCGGAAAAAAGGGGTTTCCTTTCAGCACTACCATCTATTGGACGGCATTGACATCATTCTCTGTACATCAATGTCGTCGTACCTACCGGCGAAAACTCCATCTTGCAACGAGTAGCAATGTCATTACATCTTCCAGAGATCGTCATTGGTGTAGATGTTTGATGTTCAAACTCGGGCTCGTCAACAATGCCTAACATTATTGTCATGGTCACCAGAAAGCGAGCTTTTACCCGGGATGGGCTTCTTTTCCCATCCACTGATGTACAACATTAAAGCAATTTTCAACCATCTGATGCTTAAACACACCATCTGCTCGTCGGCATAGCTTGCTTTTTTAACTTATATTTTGTTGGTTTAACTAATTATAGGTTTAGTGGCCGTGCTAGTTGTGACCAGCAATTATTACCTAAGTATTTTTGAGCACGTTTTAAGTCTTTTCGGCTTTGCCACTTTTTCCCGTTCATTAACGCATGCTAATAACAGCTGGCTGGATTTTTTCGTCGCTTTGTCGAAAAATAACATGATTGCTTAAAGTTGATCAAGTAGAAATTCTACTGTTCACAGGATGGCGCACTCGTTCATAAAATAAGTGGTTCGGTCATGCTTGACTGCCCATGAATAGCTTGTTAAAATTTCTTCTGCGGTTTGGTTCTTAAAAACAGTGGGAACCGAAACATTTTGTCAAGGGCTTGGCTTTGCTTTATGATAGTAAACTACGTAAGCTAAGATCCAAATAAAGCTGATTTCTGTGTAGACTTACAAAAGATTTTCACTAGGCTACGTATCTATATCTGCTGTATGCCGTTTATGAGGGAAAAAATCAGCCGATATGAACTCTGATAGCTATGTAACGTTTTATACAAAAAGATTTTGTTCAATGTGAATCGACGCGATTCAATGATCAACGTAATTCACGGGCAGATTTGCACGATAAAGCACAATAATTAAGTTCAAATAAACAGTATACAGCGCACCAAATCTTAACCAACACAATCGTGCTTGCGAAAAAGAACACGTTATTGTACAATAGGCACAATTCGCAGCGATCGCAAATTTGGTACTAGGAGCTATTTTTTTTACTAGAAAGAACAAAAGGAAAAGCGACTTAAAGATAGGGCTGCTAAATATTTTTCAAGGAATCGCCGTGTGTAACCAACACCCGACAATTGTGCTGAAAACAAACGTCAACCGATGTCGATTGTTACCCCACAGAGGTCACTTGTTTTTGCATTATGATATCACAATACTATGCTTATTTATGAAAAGAAACAGGCACTTGCTCCAATACAGTACTATTACTTGTGCTGACATCATGTCGCATTATTAGCAAACAATCAATAATATGATGTCATCATACAAAGGCACTGGGCCAAAAACGAGTTTCAAGGCACTTTTCAAGAAAGATTCGTAGAAGGAAAAACCAAACTAAAACCAATGTTACTGCTATTTCATTACGAGTATTGTAGTTATTCAGTAAATCTAATTGTGTTCACAACAGCGGCATACGACCATCAATTGTGCGGTGAGACTACAACCGCAGTGGAAATTGTAGCATAATATATCATGGATAACAAGCCTAAAAGTCAGTTTAAAAATACAATCAAAAATGTCTCACTTCATTTAAAGCTTTTAATATAATCTGTGGCTGGTTCCGCAAAAAACTCCCAATAAAATCTGTGCGAGTTCAGGGGAATGAAAAAGGAAAATTAACAACTGACTTCCGGGATTTACGAAAACAATTAACAAGGATTCTTGACAGCGAAAAATCGATGCAAGCTGTGACAAATTCACACGAGCGGCGACAATACACTTAATAATTAATGAGGGCTCGCTATATGATTGAAGGCAGTGCTTGATTTAATTTGATTTTCAAAGCGTTTAAATAAATAATATTTCACCTACGCGCTTAATAACGTCCTGTACGGTGATTTGAGAAATTTTAAGCGAAAACGCTTCGATTTCACGTTTTTGCTGAGAAATGCTTTTCGTAACTTTCGTCATCGTTATTACCGACAAGAAAATTTTCAAGTTGTAACTGCAGGGCTGCCAAAAAATATCAAGAAAGCTAACTAGTCGGCACAGTTTGTTAACGCAAAGGTGTTGGGGACTTAATAGTTGTGACGGCATGTTTGTTATTTCGATAAATTCGTTCCCAACTCGACTGCAAATACCAATCATTACACTTAACCGCGCGACATACCTGCAGTTACAGAAATGGTAGGTTCTGATTGACGGTTTCTGAAATCGCACTTCAATCAATAGGTCAAATCTATTGCTTAAATTTTGATGACGTAAGTATTCAACGCATGTTCAAATAGCGACTGGGATACTGAATTATTGCAGTGGATACGATAAATTTAATGACATCAAAAACTAGGAAGCTGAATTCACTAGGTACAAGGTATGGTGTGAAACGCGCAGATTATGCAAGAAAATTTCTCAACTTAAAGCGGATCGTAACTGGTTTTGTAGGAATAGGTACAGCCGGTATGGAGAAAGGACCCTCCGATGCGCATTCGGTCAAAAGTCTTTTGAGAGAATAAGAGAAAAAAAGAAAACGCTTCTAAACAAGAATTTCGAGAGAAGAGAAACAAGCAGCGAGAGAGGAGTTGCACTTGATGACGAATACAAAGCCGACTTTATAAAAAAATAAAACGCTGATGATAGCCGCAAGGTCTACACAATTTTTACCACAATCAAAATCAACAATTAAAGTCGTAAAAACAGATAAAAATATACAGAAAAATGAGCATATTTGGTGAATAAAAAAGTAATCGTTACACGCGTTTTCTAACTTATGTTATGTAAAAGCGACACCTCATTCGAATTGGAGAAAATAAGATATCATTGGTTGAATTCCAACCAATCACGAAACAGTATATGTCACAAAATACTGACAACGATGATCGCATGAAAACGAACAGTGCAGAAGATTATCGAAAAAAGATAAAGCTTGTGTTAAAAAAACTCAAATTAAGGTGGACGGTATTTGATAATTCAAGGCAATAATATCATACAGCACATTTTCCTGGGTCTCGTTTTTAAACGAAAAAATTTTCTATTAAAGAATAAAATAGTTTTAATGTAAACCGGTAGGCTCTGATACGAGCGAAGTGGGTATTTTGAAAAGTGCGCGCATAAAACTAACAGTACATAGTTTTAATTTTAACCGCGGAAAAATAATGAGCAGGCCATGCAAAGCCAACTTAATAAACTTAGCACCAACATTATAAAGTTCGATTCCTGCAAAAGTGCGTTTGGGTGGTATTTTCGGTGAAAAAATTCCGATTACAAACCATTTTTTCACACGTGATCAGGATCACAAATCTTGTGGTAATTGCCGGTGAATGAACTATGACTTCGAGATTAGGTCACGCAAGAAGTAAGTTCATTCGGGATCAGTCATGTGGAAAGTTCTTCCAAAGTGTTCACTGACTTAGTTGAGAACTGATCACATGACCCTCTGCTACCTATCAGTAAAGTAAATACAAGTTATGCAGACACCACTAGATTAAATATTAACTGGCAAGAAATACATTTAAGCGCGTTGTAAAAACAAGCTGGCGGATAAAGGCGATTTACCATTTTAACCATAACTTTGACTTCATGCAAGCTTATCCTGACGAATTTCTGCTTTAAACCAAAAGTTTTTGAATTACTGCTGGATGATTTTTTTGGTTGATACAACCACTATGTTACTAGTCACCTCGGCGCCTCTGTTTGCACACTTTATACGCCTTATTTAAGAAGTAAATATCACCTTGAAGATAAAGTCTATTTATCTTTCCTTAGAAACATTACCTGGTAACATACCAGGATAATATTGCCAATGTTTAAGCACAATTATTACTTTTATACACAGCAATGTTAGAGGCTACTTTAGGTTTAAGTTTTTCCAAACTTTGGTCACCGAAGTGATAATGCCAATCTTCATGGAAAAGTAAGAAGGTCATACTATTACTGGTATCACCGCTTTGCGTTCAATAAGAACTTTCATCATTGGGTGAATCAAACGGATTTGTTAAAATTGAACAAAAAATGATGACCCCCAGATGTCACCATACCTGTCTTCATCATCAGTATTACATAGTTGTTGTTGAAGCTGCATCTGTTGGTAATGTTGCTGCTGCTGCTGTTGTATCGATGCAGTCGTTTCTTTCGCATGTGACGTAAATCCATGTGTTCTTAAAACGGAATAGACATCTTCGGATTCGGCGATCGCTTCCAAAAAAGGAAGTAGATCCAGTAACTCTGTGTCACTTGGATCATCAAACCAAGATATGACAGGGACCTTCAGAAAGTGATCGTATATATATACAAGTTTAAATACTGCATTTACAACACTGCTGCAAGCTTATGCAAAAATTGATCTACTTTAGATTGGTTTCATAAACATCATAATAACTACCACACAGTTTTGTTAAACCGTAAGACAGTGACCAAGGTAGTATGATTGAAGTTGGTACTTTAATATTAGAACTTACCGCATTATCAGGATGAAAAATATATGATGCTGGGGAGTTGTCAATGATTATCATTTTGTTTAATTCACGACCAATCAGACTTAAATCTTTTACGTAATTTCCTCGGTGGAAAACGCAAGATTCCCGAAAAAGTCTTGATGAAAAAACGCCGTGCTTGTCCAGCAAATCAGCAACAGGATCAGCGTACTGTGAAAGTAAAGATTTTTTACAACAAAACATGTAAATACTTCACAACAAATCAATAAATAAATGGTTGCGCAAAAACTAATTACGATTAGACAATCATTCCAATATTCTTTGATAATTCTGCAGGTTGGGGTTTAGTTTTGAAATAGGTATTAAACAAAAGCAAAGACTTCCCACAGTTATGTAGTTAAGCATTTAAATTGCACTACTTTGGAGTAGTCTAGAGTTGAGGTAACAAAACATGTACCCAGCCTTACACACTTGTTTTGTTGAATACGAAATACAGGTATATATTATATGTACCATATTAGGTATAAACCATAGAAGGCTCTTTTCAATTTGACTGTTATGAATTATTTCTGTTTACCTTTGCCAGGCTAGCAGTGAAAAGAACACATTCATACATTTCTCCCATTCTTTCAAGATAGGCATCAACGTGAGGCCGCTTTAAAACATAAACCTAAACAAGAAAACAATTTGAGTTAAAATTTAGTGGATAGCTACGATCCGAATATAAAAAAGCAGCAAACTGATACAAGCAGAAAAGTGCACCCAAATCAATAACACAGTAAGGGTCTTTCGCTCTGCACAGCTGCTGCTGAAAAACATTGCCATTTTTTTAGTCAACGTAATTTCCATATGGATACTTCATATGCAAACAAAAGCAAGCCAGCTGTAGGTGAGCTTGTACTGTATTATGATATATTGCAAGAGAACTTAACAAACAAATTGGGAAATTTCGACACAACAAGGTAAAACCGATGTTGGCAAAATATAAAACAAATTACCTAATATATATCGTTTCTAAGTTATTTGTGTAATATTTGCTGTACATTCAAAATTTTATAAACCAGGTGGTGCACTAAATGCAACAATATACATACTGCATGTGGCAACAGTTAACATATTAAGATATCATCAACGAAAAGCAGATGTGTTGATTAAAAGCTGTTTACATAGGTTATAAGTTTGTCTGCAGCAGAGCCGCACTGCAAGTAAGTCAACAAACGCATCTTTGTTGCATGACATACACTTCCTGTGCAGCATAGGATGCATCATCACATTAGCATTCAATTAGCAGATACCTTAACGCGTCAGTATGCAAGGTTTTGCTAACCAACAATACATAGGCTGCCTTTAAAGCTCGCATTTTTAAGTTTTTCCGTGGAATTACGTGTGATTTTGCTGGCATAACTCTAAGTAAAGTTATGAAATTGTTCTTTGCTAGTAAACTTTCATCAAGCCCACCCACTAACACAGTACATGAATTGTATTAGTGCTATGCTAAGGTTTAGATCAAAGCTTCAACAACATAATATTGTCTTCCCTGTCAATATTGGAAAATGTCAAGCCGTGAATATGTTTACAATAACAGCGTAATGAAACCACCTGATGTAAGACACAAAGCGTCATTTTCACTGTGCCTGCTGTATAGGAAGGTAAAGCAGCAATGTTAATGCGATTCAACGTCATTACGGATTATGCAAGTAAAACTAATAAAGCTAAAGAATCACATGATTCCTTAAAGATAGAGATAAAAAATGCATGTAGGACATATGTCAGATGGGTTCGTTGTTATTACAACAGCCACTGTGGTTATTATGCCAATTCAGCAGGCATGTCACTTTAATTTTCCAGCTGTGCCTACACTATTTGCTTTGCACTTGAATATGCCTTAATAACCTTTTCATCATTTAAAATACAACCGAGCTGGTCTGGATGGTGAGTAAAAATGCTGACCCATAAGTTTTTAAATATGTAAGTTGTCAATTTCATAAATACATATATTTAGAAGATATTACAAAACTTTGGTCATTGAATGCGCTTAATTGCACGTACATGACATGTTAACACCACAGTTACGTACCTGATGTATTGTGCCGTCTATTTCCACAGGAACAATAAAGTCAGCATTACTTATAGGCTGCAAACAACATAAAACTTATTTCCAAACTACCAAGTATAAAATTACAAATTATGGTTGAAAAGAGTGGTTGTGGGGTCAATAAAGACAGGAAAATAAAGAAAAAGTTATTCAACGCCTGTCTGTGCATTATATAGGTGATTTTCATTCACGAAAGAGGAAGTTGCTGGTGCGATGAAATTCACAAAACCTTCAAGGAATTAGAGTAGGCAATACAAATCATATATTAATGATATGATATTTGTTCTTGTTTGAACACATTGAACCAAAAAAACATTAGAGTTATGTAAGTACTCATGTATATATGTATATATCATCGATATATAAATACAGTGCAAAGAAATAATAGTATTTTGAGTAGCCTGATGTTATTTTCTCTCTAATAGCACACATTGAGTTTTGCTGCTTTATAGAGCAAGAATGTGCTGCAACATATTGCTGTACAGTTTGCAATAAAGAATTTGGCATTTGGCAAACTGTTTAGCCTATCCAAATGGCAAATGCTTTGTTTTGTAGTTATTAATATCTCATGCTGTATAAGCCATTTGCCACATCCAACAAAGAAAAATCTGGCTATTAAGAAATGCAATCACGACTAGGGAGGACATGTTTTGATAAATGACAGGGACTTACTTTGAATGAACTATGCACTAAAGTTTCATCTAAGTCAATAACAGCACACTTTTTCCTTCCAAAACTGGGTGACCTTGGCTGAAGTAGGAATTTTCTTTCACCATTGGCAGTCGGTGCTGGCTACAAAATATAAACAGAATGACGTCAAAAAGTAAAAATTATGTAAGAGGTAGAACTCCGGTGAGTAGACTATCCAGATTCATGGGACCGTGGTCAAATAGTCATGTTAGTGGAGTGGTCGCTTTAGCGAAACAGAATCTTATACATCACAATAGAATACAAGATAATTCCAATTATGTTAAGTGGTCGTTAACTGGGATTCTACGGTTTCTTATTAACATTATTACAGTAGAGCATGGTATTGTAAACATAAAGCATGATACAACAATAAACTTGAAAAAAAACTAAGTGTTAACAAAAACATCCTACCAATTGAACAAAGTTTACACATGTATACTTAACAACCACTATTAGAGAACTTTGTAAATGAATTAAATATATAGGGCTATAAGCTCACATGATTCAATTTAATATATTAATAGGATTTGCCATTTGCCATTATAATTGCAAATTTTGTTAAGCAATCATGCAATTGTCACTCCGGAAATTAAAATAGAACACACAACAAATGGCAAATCCCAAGTTAAGAGCAAGAAAACCGTTAAAAAAGACAAGCAAAGGCTCCTACCACTTCATGTGTGATCAATGCAAACAAAAATTTCAACTGTGGTTGGTTGTTATAAAGTATGGACCAAACACACAACATGGTGGTCTCACACTAGTTAAATATTTACAAATGTATCAGCAGAGGATGTCAACTTACGGGTTCTGGAGTGTTCGTTACTAAAGTTGGTGTTGGTGGTGGAGTGTGTTCACTTCTGCCGTTCGGAATTGGGGTATGGTGTTCCTGTGTGGGCTTGTTTGTTAATGGAATTTTCCTTTTTGGTCGACCAAAACAACATAACATTGACCGGAATGTGTTGTGTTGATTCTCAGACTTGGCCTTTTTCTTAAATGAGCCTTTCAATGACTTTTCATCTGAAATAAGACATGCAACATGTCAACACTCAATTGCATTACAAGTGAAAGATTTTACAGTATATATGATATATTTTCTATCTGAATAATTTTGAATTTTATTACATGGTGCATAATTGCACGCACTTAAGTAGTACCACTAGCAGAAAATAAGATAGGTGTCATATGTTTATTTGTAATTGTAGCAAATTGCTCTAGCATTGACACGCAAGTTCACATGAGTCCATAATAAGCTTATTAGATGGCAACCCATAGTAATCTTATGCATTGTTGATTAATTTTGACCGATAAAACAGACAAGAGCTGAGATTACCTGAACCACATTATGGTGGAAGAAGAGGTTAGGTTATGCACAGTCTTGGTCTAGGCTACTAAACAAAATTAATCGTTTAAACTCTAATCGCACTTGGACCTCTTTTGCATGACATAGGCTACTCTAATTCTATGTCTCATAAATAACACAGGCCAACAAAAAAAATTTTTTTTCAAAAGGCATGATATGTTAGATCGATTTAGGGGTATATCAGGGGTGCTGAGTCCGAAAATGCCATTACTTTTGCTGAATTGGCTCTAGTTTTTGAGATATTGCTTCTTCCTACATATACCATGAAAAGTTAGAAATGTATGCTAGAGAGTAACATAGGTTAATAAAAACTGAAGCCATGTGAAGCAGCTATTCAGTTTTGCCCAATTGTTGAGTTGTTTGGCACAAATTGCTTGCTTGGGAGGTAAATAAGGCCTTAGATTAGTTTATATCATCTCCCATCAAGCACTAACGGTCGCTGGTCCTGAAGAAACTTTCTTATATTGAGCATAACTGGGAGATATGCGTTGATTTGAAAATGGTCAACTTTCTCTTAAGACAACAAGGCGGCCACACCAAGTATCCCTGCTTTATTCGTTATTGGGATAGTCGAGCCACCGATCAACACTGGATTAAAAAGGAACGGCCCATACGTGAACAGCTTGTGCACGGAGATAAAAACATTGTAAACGAACCTTTGGTCTGTCGTGATCGCATCATTTTACCCCCATTGCACATCAAATTGGGTTTGATGAAACAATTTTTCAAGGCCTTAGATAAAGATGGTGCTTGTTTTGATTACCTGTGCAAAGTATTTCCTGGTCGCAGTATTGAAAAGCTGAAAGCAGGAATTTTTGATGAGGCACAAATAGGAAAATTAATTAAAGATCAAGTTTTTCTATCCATTCAGTCACTCGGATCGTTTCCCTGAAAACCTCGGAAATATGAGTGAAGAACAAGGTGAAAGGTTTCACCAAGATATCAAATTAATGGAAGAGAGATATCAAGGTAGATGGGATACTCACATCTCACATGGTGGCAGATTACTGCTGGTGCCTAATGCGAAGCTGTCCACATCAAGACTACAGGCGAAAGTCGTACAAGAGAACTTTCCTGCAGATGACTTCAAGCTAATTTGAGTAAATAACTAGAATGCATCTAAGAACTTCACTAATACACATCCTGAGATGGGTATATTTCTTTGTAAAGTGAAATGAATTTGACTACTCCGTGGTAAATGAAAAAAATTGATTGCCTGTTCATTTTGTCTGTTTTTACAAATTGTCGTCTTTCTTGTGTTGGCTTAGGCATGCTTGGTTTGTTATTACCAAATTGCTGCTATTTATTGTTCAATTCAAGCAAGTTTTAATGTGGTATTGGAAGCTTAGTCTTACAAATTGCAACAGGAGAATCTGATGAAAATACGAATAAATGGGGCATTTTTTGTGTTGAATATATGGAAAAAAATAGATTTATGCAGCACTTCTTCATTTAGCTAATCTCATTGTGATTTTAGCTTTTGCTCATTCTTGTGGTTTTAGTGCAGACAGACTTACTACAACATTTAATATAGGCTGTTCCTAAAGATAAAATGCAACCTAGTTTCAAATTTACAAGGTACCAAAAATATCGAAATTCGCTAATATCTTAAAAACTAGAGCCAATTTGCAAAAACTAATGGCATTTTCGAGCTCAGCGCCCCTGATATACTCTAAAATCGTTCTTACCTTCCATGCCAAAATTTTTTTGTTGGCCAGTGTAATTAATCAATCTAACATCATGTAATACAACTTTTAATGCTGAAAAATCTCACTGCAATAATGTGTACAAAATTCCATGAGTAATTTTATCATCAAACCAACTGCAGTGTTGTATAAAGGAGCGCTCACAAAAAAACACATTACAAGCCTTTAAACTTATTTATAAAATTAAAATGTGTTTGGCAATAGAAATAGTAAACCTACCTTTTGTTGGAGAAGTGTATCCATTACTTAGGGGGTCCCTGTCACGTGACACTTGAGTTATTATGGAGTTAACATCCATTTGAGGGGGGAATAGAGGGTTTTCCCCAAAAATTGGTTCTTCTAAAGATATTTCCAAACCCGTTTTTAAAATATTTAGCAAATTTTTGACTGCAACTAATGAACAATAATCACTTCCGAAACCCAGAAATATGTGTATACTGGATACGGCAAAAACACTCAGACAGGTGTTCGTATGTTACTGTCGTTTTGAAAGAAGTTCTTGTACAAGTCTTTCAAGTAATATTCCAAGGGTAGCAAGTCTAACTTTGTTGTTTATTCAGAGGAGTTTTTCAAGAAATTTCAACACGAATGACTCCTGTTCAACACGGCCAACAACACATTTTCATACACCTAACTTATGAACGATGCTATCGCAATGTACACAAATGTACATGCTAAAACCTGCAAAAATGTTCATATAGATATAAATGTTCTCTGTTTAAATACGTTGATAACCAGGGGAAACTAATTTTACTTTTAGGCTGAATGTTATTTTCACAAGCATGATGACATAAAATTACTAATTTAGAAACAAATTAAGCTGACCGTATCCGATTTTTTGAATTAAAAGCATGTGGCAGTTAGTAGCCTATAACATAAAATAACTAATTACAAACCATTTCATATTTTTAGCACAGTGCAGTAACCTAAGAAAGATGATTTTAATTATTCCAATTTCATGTAAATTAAATGGGATAACAACAAGGCTGACAATAGTTCATGTTTTCTGAACCATGTTAACCAAATTTTAAAGTAAAATAAGAAATAGGATATAGTTTGGCATAAATAACCTATTTGTTTGTAGTGGATTTCTACGTAAATAAGTTGTTTTAAAAACTTTGATAATAAAATCTACATTTCTGAATTGCAACAATTTGGCTTCATAGAATGAATCAACACACAGTACGTCATTGGATACAATAAATGCCACAAACGACAAACAGCAGCAAAGCAAAAACATCCTAGTAAACC
Source organism: Clavelina lepadiformis (assembly GCF_947623445.1). Lineage (NCBI taxonomy): Eukaryota > Metazoa > Chordata > Ascidiacea > Aplousobranchia > Clavelinidae > Clavelina > Clavelina lepadiformis. The sequence continues at coordinate 17,235,301 of NC_135247.1, forward strand.
TTACACTAGTATACTAGCATATTCTATTGGGTAAAGGCCCCACAGGGAATTTGTGTCACAATAAGAGTGTAGGAAATATGTAAACAATAGTTATTTTAATTGTAGCAATGTGACTCACTGCACACATTGTAGCAAAAGTAGGCGTCCTGTTGTTAAAACCACTTCTAGCTTATAAGCTTATCGGTAGTATTATGTTTAAACATAAAGACTTGGAAGGAAGCGTTTGCATGCGTATCGCACAAAATACTCGTACATCCATAGACATAGTTAATTCAGACAAGATTTCTCCTGTTTCATACGTATCTCCGGAAAAGGTGCCTTAAAATTTTTCTAAAATTTCTGAAAAACAAGCAATTAAAAATATGAAACCCAGCAACAAAATGTGGCGAACAGCGGCAGTTAGGAAAACGAGACAGTTTTTAATCAAATACATGAAGCTCGTTCCGAAGTTCAGCAACACGTGATTTTAAATACAGTAGGCCATGTCAATAGATGCCAAAAACTTAGCTTTTTGTAAGATTAGTTTGCATCATTTTCAATACAACCAAGGTTTAATTTACATTTCATGTAACAGTAGCGTCGCAAATTAAGGAGACTGAGAGACAGGATGAACCGTTTGCTGACCTAAATAATTGGGCTGCTTTGAAAATCCCGTTTTGAACTTTCAAAATTCGATGACGAAAAGTTAATGCAAAACATTATTATATTTCGTTCCTAAAATCAGCATTCGACCTAGTCTTATTTTTTCTTAAATATAAATGCTATATGACCCATGATACATACTTTTCTAACCTTAAATTAATCACTACTTTCATATCGAAATACTGTTTACCTCTAACTGCACGTTACAGCAATATGGCAATATGGCGTCCAAAAGCACTGGCGCGCAGGAACATAAAAAAGAGAAAAGTGTTCTCTAGCCTCGAGTCGTTGGTGCGCAGCGAGGCGTGCTTAAAAAAGAAACAAATTTTTCTCGTAAACAGAATAATAGCGGCAGAATGAGCTGTCACGACAAAACATTCCTTTCCCTCCTGCTTCTCTTTACCGTTACAATTTCTATCTGCTTGGTCGCAGTAAGCCAGTAACCTAAAGGAAACACGAGCATTGCAAACTGCGTGAATATCTTTTGCTCAGGGCTGCGTGTAAGACCTTCTCTGAACTATTCTGCTGTGTGCTTTCTGCCCACTGTTAACAGTCATTTTGCCGTGAGCACTATTACTCATTAGCCTACTGCAAAGCCTCTGCCTACTACTGCACTTCACTTTTGGCAACACAGTAGATGGTATTTTTAATGAAACGATATGTTTTCATAGCGCCACCTGAATTATCGCACGCCAATGTAAAAACAATAACCACATTTTTCTTACACCGTCCATTTCTGTACGTCATATTTTTTCACCATTTGGGATCTAAATGCCACCCGATATTTACTTTATTATTACCTACTATAATTAGTGTTCGGCAAAGCTGAATAAACAAGTTTTAATACTACCGTATATTAATTAATTTCATTTCACAAAATCCCCAACTTCGAATTTATTGCACGCAGGTAACCTATACGACAAGTCCTTTTGGGACTAGGGTTTTGTAAAAATCGTTTCTCATTGTGACGTTACAAGTTGCAAGTTACTTTCTATCTTAGACGTATCGCCGTATTAGTTTTTATTCCGTAGCCCGTAATTAAGTTATAATAGCCTAGTGCGCTAGTACATAACCACAGCACAGATTTCAACATTAATAAAGTTACGAGTATTAACATGTCGTTTGTGGGTTTGTACAGTAGCCTATTACAAGGCTACATGACAGAGGCTGTTGGAAACGTTGAAAGAATTATGCTAAATCACATTTCTACAAAACTTTTCGACAAACAGTTTTGGTGATCTTCCAAAGCAATTTTTGGTAAATTGTCGAAGCTTTAAACTTATTCAAAATTGCACATAATGTTTAGACAAAGAGAGCTGAAAGGCAACGACAAAATGCAAAGCGATTAGAAAATTGCAATAGGTTAAAGCGCACGCAAAGTATAATCGTTTAGCAATCAAAAACGTGTGCAACCAAACAAACTAAGTCAGCAAAATCCAACCTAGACAAACAAAACAAGGACTACGCGCAAACTATCGCAAATATTTTCAGGAAATCTGTTGAACGTCAGTTATGGTGGTATTTCTAATAAAATTTTGTAAGATAATTCTGGAAGTTTTCAAACAAAAACCTGAAGCGTTGAGTGAGTTTTAAAATTCTTTTGCGCTTGCGCAAATACATTGATGTATATAGCCCTGGGCATTAAAAGGCACTTGTAACCAGTCAGAAGTCCATTTTGACCAAAGTTTTCCCTAAAACATTCAGTGGGCTACGTTTAATTAATGGTCAGCGTAAGCAAGCTGGTAATCCTTTATTTCCTCACATTTAACGTTCGTCCAGATAACGGTCAATCTTATCTTTAAAGACTGTAAAAAACAAAAAGTCAAAATTGTAAAAATAAAAGGTTAAAATGTTCCATTTAACATGCTTTTCGTGAATGCAGCATATAGGTCGTTTCCTAGAACTAATATCCAGTTTTGATAGGATCTAAAACATGTCGTGAAAACACGATCGCTTTTCTACAACAAAGGTCGATGCACCAGTACAACTGGACAAACGTTTCTGAAGGCTAAAGAAGAAACACTTGTTCGTTTTCTAACAAGCCTAAGAAAACAGCTTTTGGCATTTAGAAATTCTTACAGAGCCATATTAACGGGATGTGTTTTACACAAACGAATTAAGAAGCCTTTCGCTATCTCTTGCTATAATAAATAAAGCCAGGCGAAAGCCGCTTTAAATTTTTTGATGTTGAAATCAGCAAGCTGTTTTGAAATTTGGGAAAGTACCAGGCAGCACCGATATAGCGATTGTAAAGCGATTTGCTTAGTCCGCCAAAACTCGATAGAAAACGCACAATTGACGACATTGTTTTCAACTGACTATGCGTGAAATCGTTTTTTCACAAAACCGCTTTACTTGGCTGTCCATTGTAAGTCGCCGGTGTCAAATAGCAAATTGTGGTGTTGATTTGCTTGTTGTGTCAGACGACACCAAACAATAGCATCCACTGGTTGTTGTCAATAGGTTATTTCACGGTGGATATTGACTACATGAAATTACGTCACGATCACAAAATCACTTAACAGCGAAAGCTTAAATGCTAGCATAAAATGAAAAACAAGTCATGCATAACAAATGCACACATGTCAAATACGCCTCTGGCGTTTTAACCTCGCAAGTTTCAAATCCTAAGCAAATGAGACTATAAAGAGCATCTAGGATTTCCTATTAAATTCCTTTATTAAGGTTAAGAGAATGGAGAAGTAAATATGTTGAATTCCACGGCCGATATTTTTGTAACGACTGCTCTATTTGTATCGACAGTATCATCATTGTTTTTTTCCTACGTTTTCTGACATAACTATGGATTTTTCGTTATTAAAGTCGTCATGACCCTTAACGTGTGCTAAAATTCACCTTTGAACTTGGACACAGCCGTTCTCGTATACTCATTTCTTTAAAGCAATGCAGAACTTTTCAGTTGGCAAAAAAATAGTTTTATTTTGCTTAAAAGTTGAAAGTAAACCATAGAGTTCTAATTGGCTGTCTTTAGTAACTACTTCACCGCAACATACTTTCTATGATAAGGGCAACATTACTTGCAAGATAGGCCTAAGATAGAATATAACCATGAGGTTTTGCTTCGCTGGCAATAGCTGCTTGCGTTTCTATCCTGTTTAGTGACCAATCAATGGACTCTGAAAGGAGGCGGGAACTTCAGACAAGTGAAATGCAATATATGGTCAGCGGCTCTTCAACGTCTACTAGCGGCGAGATCAATTTACTTAAAACCTGAAATAAAAACAGATTTCAGCATCATAATTTGGGAAAAACTCGTTATTTTTGAAAAAAATATTTTTAAAAAAGGCAAAGATTTCCTTAAATGACAATATTAAAAGATGTTTCTTTTTCTAATCATTTTTGTACTTCTGAAAGCGAAATGTTTCATGATAAAGCTTCAGTAAGCGTTGCCAATGGCATACTATGCGTTTTCAGCAATGTTCTGTTTTTTTCATATTTTGCTGTATGCGAAACAATTCACTTGAAATATCGCATTGCATCGTACTGTACACAAACTATGCTCTATGGTTTATATAATCTTATACTTTTCTTAAAAACAAAATGTTCTGAATTATATAACAGAGTCACTGGATGTCGCTACCGCACCGTCACAGATACATTGACGTTCAGTCACCTGATGGCAATGATTGAAAGTAGTGATTATTCTTAAGGTCGTTTTTGTGAAAAAGACATATTTTTGAAACAGCAAAAGGGTTTTTGTTTTAACTTTCACATAGCTTAGCACATGACTGTGTAACTCACGTGCTGAAAATTAAAAACGTTCGCACTGATGAAAGAGTGTTATTAAAAGCCTCAGTTTCCCTGAGTTAAGCCAAACATCAGGCATATGAATCTTACTGCGCATGCTGGTAGGCTTTCATTGCCCGTTAGTCATAAAACAACGGCTGTACAAGGGTCTGAACGATTAAGTTAATTGCAACAAACTTGTGGTATGCAACAAACTTAATATTTTGACCTGAAAAGGCGGACAGTTCAACTATGCTATATATGAACATCATTCACGATTTCAAGCAAATTGGCGCCGAATTATTCTCCTACAATAAACAAACACCGAAATTTCCTTTTCGAAAGAACACTTAAGCTATTATCTCTTCGGAATTAAAACGCCGCGTCTCATTTTAAACTTTCTGTAAAGTTCGATCTAGCTTTTCGATTAAAGACAATTTTATATACATCCTACGCACGTTATGCGTAATGACGTACGAAAATTACAAAAGCTCTTAGCATTTAAATATCATTAGAAATGTCAAGTATGATGTAAATGAAAAAAGGTGATCCCGCATTATGAGTCACAATATCCAGTGTGTTACGTATTTTAAATTTGGTTGAACAAAAAAGAACAACTTACCGGTGAAAGAAAAAATGCAAAGCCGCAGTAAAACGTGTTCGATGCGAACGATTTTCTGCAGATAAACTTGTTGCAAGTTTTGGTATGGGGCAAATTGAGTTAACTACGAGAAGTGCTTGGGACTAAATAAGTAAGGCCGAGTCATTGCGCAACTGCTGAACTTTCAGACAATGGCCAATTATAGTCTCAGCGACGTTACATGTCTGCAATAGTGATATATAACAATGACATTATTTGTTGGTACAGCTCTCATAAAATTAAATTGAAGTACAAAAGACGTTTATCACAAGAGTGTCATAAAATTAATTGTCTCTTTATCTTGAGATCAAATGTCAGTAGAAAACGAAAAGCATGTTTCGAGGGCAATCAACTATTTATTTGCTGGTGTTCTTCTGATGACCATTCCCTACCTTCTAAAACGAATGGTGTAGCAAGTCGCAATATAATTTATCAATAATTGCCACTTCGAACACTTTGCAGTCTAAACTCGCTTTGTGTCCGGTGCAAAGTCTAAAAAAGACAGAATTTGTTTTGAGATTCGTTTGATTGTGGATGAGAAAGATAAGAAAGGATTTGCAGAAGCTTAGTTGTTTAAACCTTTAACCAGCAAAAAGACTGGTGAAAACTAAGAGGCATAGAAATGCGTTTAATGTAAGAATTAATATCAGGCGTTTCCTTATAAACAAGTACACTTCTTAGAATAACTTCTACAAAGAAATATAATTTTAACCATACAATTGGACCATGCTGATAGCCTACTTCTAACTTCAAGAAATGTTTCTCGTCTACAGCATTCAAGGTCAATTTAAACGCCTGCCTGCGTGTTATTGTACAAAGTCTTTTTTAATAGTCTGCATTCAGTCGCAAAGATGTCTTCAAAATCAAGCAGGTCGAGCTACAGGAACACTTTCGGGAACCAGACCGCCTACTCCACCGCTGGTTCGAAAACCTTCATGAAGGGTTTCGGGGTCGAGGAACCTGTGACGTCAAAAAGAGTCTCGTACTCTTATTCTGCTTCGTCATCATCGGGAGGAGCCGCTGGATTGGGAGGTAAGTGTGAATTATCCGTTCTTAAAAACCCAACTTGGCTACATGACCTGGTCAGCTAATAACTTTTGTGCTTTGTTTGCTTTTACAAGATTGCGCAAGAATGTTGACTTTTTCAATAAGCCTTTCTTTAATAATAGTTAATCAAAGTTTTGTATTCTACAACGTCCATGTCAACAGCAAAGAATAGTGTAGTTTGGAAAAGCGTGTTATGCATTTCTTCAGATTATTTCACCAAACCGTTATCGCCTGTATGGTTTTTAACTCAGTCATCAAAATTTATCCATTTCCAGCGGCGGCGACCCCTAGTATGCTAGAGCGTGACATGGTCAACTTGAAATTGAACGAGAAGGAAACTTTGAGCGGAATCAACAACAGATTTGCGAATTACATCGAAAAAGGTTGAAGTCACTCTTATTCGTGATATCAATCAATTTTGTGACGTGATTTGAAGATGACGTGTTTCGTGACGTATCGTGTGACGTTTTACAGTCAGGTATCTGGAGCAGGAGAACCAGAGGTTGGAGAAGTTGATCCAGGACGCGAGCGCGAATAAAGAAGTCGATCTCGGGGAGGATAAGATCGAGAATCTTCGGAGGTTGCGCGCGCAGGTGGATGACGCGACGTTGGCGAAGGTCCGATCCGAGATCCAAAGAGACAACCTGAGAGGAGAGGCGTCGGAGTTTAAATGGAAGTAAGTATGGGGATGGGGAGGAGACATACTCCGGAGTAAAATCATTGCTCATTGAAAAGGAAAAAGAATTTATTTCTTTAAACTTCGAGACAAAACCCATGCTGGTACGTATCACGAAAAGCATCGCGGTGATAGAGTGTTGTAGCGATTTAACGAGAATGTCATTCGCTTATACATAAACAAACGTCACAATGGAGCTTAACCTAAAGATGATATGACGTTATCGTTTAAAGACTAAGATACGTCAACGCAAAAGTTACAGAAAATGTCAAATTTTTGCTAAACGTTTTTATTTAAAATGAGCTTCAATTCTCTTTATGAAATGCTATTGCCTTTTACCGAAGGTTTATTTTAAAATCTTCCGGCTAATACTCCAAAAGTTACCGCGTTGCACGCCCAAGGCTATAAAACCCGCAGACAAATCGAACAATATTTATTTTGGCTTTCACACATAAGGCTGCAATACATGAGCGGGGATAAACGTGCGGATAACAATTCACTTCTAAACCAGATAAAAAGTTGTTAGACTTATCAAAGAATCAAATCCTCAGAAGTTTAAAATCTAAGCTATTCACGCACACGATTTATTAATTATTTATGACTTATTGTTCTGCAAAAAAATTGTTTGAAATCCCTTGATGGCTTTTTACGTTTTTAGTGTTTGCACTTGGAACGAAGCCGTTATAACGATGCTAATATTTAACAGGATGCTCGCGAGAAATTCGTGATAAACATCAGTAGAGATTTGTGCCACTTTTATCGTGTCTATAATTTCACCAAGATCAAGAAGAATCTCCGAAAATAGTCAAAACGAATTCGTGTTAAAAAGCTCGCAATGTAAACCATAAAAGGTCACCGCCAATACGCCATGCCCCATGGCATAAGGAATGGGTTACAGGCTATCGCAAACCTGTCTGTCATAATTTAAGTGACATCACCATGACGCGTTGTGACAAGCGTCAGAGAGAAAATTGGACAATAAAACAAGAGGAGCTTTAACTTGAAATAAGTCAAATAAACCTTCATATGGTTACTTTATTATTTTAATTGTTTCTAATTTTCCGATTTTTTAAAGCTTTAGGAAAATATAACCTGTTTGACCTTTCTAAAATGTCCTGACCGTTCAGGCTGGACCACGAGGGACGCCTCCGTTCCGAGCTTGACGATGAATTGGGCCGATTACGTAAGGATGTTGATGACGCAACAATGGTACGCGTCGATTTGGAGAGAAAGATTGAAACGATGAGGGAGGAGCTCGATTACGGAAAGAAACTTCACGCTGAGGTGAGTGCGTTTATGACGTAATGTTGGACGTCATATTGCTTTAGAAACAACAATATATTGGATAATCCAACAGAACTGTATAATCTATAGTGCTTGGTATCGATTCTAACGTTAATTTTCCCGCAAACTTCAGGAAATCGAAGACCTTATGGAGCAAATCAAGAACCAGGGAGTGAGCGTGGAAGTTGACGGAATAGCTCCGGATGTTGCGGAGCTGCTCCGGCAGATCCGCGCCCAGTACGAGTCCATGGTGCTAAAGAACCGAGACGAAGCTGAGCAATGGTACAAGAGCAAGGTATATGACGTCATTTTAAAATAACGTGCCCGACTTCAAATGTCAACCCAAATACGACAAAGTATTTTGTCTTTAAGTGTTTTATGTTGTCCGAATTGTAGATGTTTTTCACCGTCTAACTGTGAGTTGTCTTACAAGGTTATCAAATTTACAGAGTATTCTCTTTCGTCATTTATTGCAATTGGATACGATAAAAATTATTCTCAAGATAGCAATCATTTGGTCGTACAAATATGTTTGAAGTCGGGTTTGAATAATCGGGTTTGAATATAATCTTTGTACAACCATCAGTACTTGATATTGATGTTCCGATGCTTGTTAAAGTGCTTACATAATTCTTTTAAGTTGTAAGCTTTTAATTTGTAAGCTGTTTATAATTTTGAAACAAATCAGTTCACAGTTAAGAGTTGAACGCTAAAGCCTATATATTGCTATACCCTATTAAAGTATGCGAATTCATCGGACATCTAACATGTAGGCCTACCGGTGCCATTCTGTTAATTTAAACAAAATTATCAAGTTTTTTCATGATGGCAGTTTGAGCGCCATTGTTGCCGACAAAAACATCGTACGTAGTTTTGCAACGTTTTTGTGAGGAAAGTTTTAAAATTAAACTTGCTAGCGAAAGAAGTCGACAGACAGCTACACTTGCTGGAATGTTGAAATGTCAATTGCTAAAACACACTTGTAGCCCTAGGCCATTTTAACTTAAATGTTGCTGATTTCATATACGTAGCGAACTCAGTTATCAACTTAAATCCAGTTCAAACTGCTTATGGCTGTCATGCACCTATGTGACTAAGTATACAGCTTTTAAATATTCTATCAACAGGTATAATGCTTTTTCGAAAACAATCGTCTCTCACTTTTTCCGAACATGATTTCTGTATTTTTAAAAACCTTCGATTAACTTCAATGCGAAATGCAATAGCACGTTGACACCATAACATAAAAACATTCAATGATCATTGCAAACCCAATCTGCAGAAGTTGTATCGCCTCCGTGCACGATTTACTGTGGAGGCAACAGAGCAAAACAAAGATCAAGAAATGAGTCTTTGCACGTTTTTTTTTCAGTTTGATGATTTGGAAGATCGCGCCAAGCTCAATATCAACGAGCTTGAGAAGGTCCAGGTGGATGTGAACGATTACCGGAAGCAGGTCACTCAACTCGAAATGGAGCTTGAGTCACTCAGGGGATCGGTGAGTTCACATATGAAACTTACGACCTGTAGGTCCATTACACTAAGTCCTATAACTTTCAAGAACTATAACGCAACCATATCAGTTTAAGTATAATTGCAAGAAGTGATATTGAACCTACGCACTTGACCTAAATCGGATTAATTCTGACACCGACAAGTAAAGCGTTGATTCTACAAACCTTCGAGATTCTGCGTTGAAAATAAGCGCACGTTCATTCAGCCAGCGCAAAAAACTGAGCCTGTTGTCATAACATAATACGCCGGTACATAGATCCATATTTGGTCTCGCCACCGAAAAGGTCGTTTGACATCAGGTTCGGCTGATGACATTCAACTTCGCCCGAGGCGTTAACATGCGAGTAAATACAGCCAGACGGACTAAACTACAGCACGAATCGTCATGTTTTGGTGGTACGACGAATTTTAAAATCTGGTAAACAACATACCTCGTTTATTAGCGGCCACTCCGTTTATTTCCAACAAAAAACCTCATAATAGCGGTGATAAATGGATTTTTTTCAGCATCTTACAACGCTGTCACCAGCAAATTGGGCTATTCTGAAATTACGACATACAACTTATTTCATTTATATAAACTTTAAAGTAATTTTAGATCAAGACCAAGTGTTGACAATGTGTGCATCAATTTCACTTTGCAAAGAAATTTTGTTTTCCCCGTTAGAAGGCAATGAAGAGTCAACATTAAAAAACCTTTCATGATGTAAAATCAATGCAAGTTACCCAATTAAACCAACACAATTTAAGGACGACAACCTCCTGTTTAAAGATTATTGGATCATTTCACTGCAAAAATACTTGTTTGATTAATTAATATCGTATTATTTGTATTAAGCTATAGCTTGTCAAGATATGACAGCATTGTTGCAGCTTTATAAGCTCGAGTTGTTTATCTTTGCAGAATGAATACCTCGAGCGCAACCTAGCGGACGTAGAAAAACGCTACGAGCTGGAAGCACAGCGATACCAGGCTCGTGTCGGACGACTTGGCAACGAGCTTGATTACGCTACGCAGGAGATGAAACGCCATCTGGCGGAATACAAGAGACTTATGAGTGTTAAAATGTCTCTGGAAAAAGAAATTCTCACCTACAGAAGGTTGCTTGAAGGAGAGGAGAAAAGGCAAGTTTAAGACATCACATTTCAAATAATGACGTGTACAAAGTACGATGACGTGTCAGCATGTTGACCCCAGCAACTGATGAAACGATCCATGAACAAACTCTCTTAGCATTGTGAACGTGATTGCCTGGATGTAACGGTTTAATTCATAAGGATTACAGTGTTTTGTTTTCTGTGCGTTTTATTTAAGTCTCGTCCTGCGCGAAGTTTTGATAACATTTAAAACTGATAGTGATGAATGGTTACTTGTCCTATTTATATCATGAGTCGATCACAAAGTTTTTGGTACCAACCTTGTTATGTTGTTTCTATGTTTAGGGTTTCTTCGTCAAGTGACGAGAGCGACAGTGAATACAAGACAAAAACAACGAAGAAAGTGATTGTCAAAACCATTGAAACGAAGTAAGAAATATCTCAAGGTCTACACTTTGAACGTTACAACCAAATTCAACAACATTAAAAAGATAAATAAAACTGCAAATTTTAAATAAATTAACTGAACTTACTACATTTACTAATTCATGTGATGTCTATGTCAGAGATGGAAAGATTGTTTCGTCATCGATCTCAGAAAAACAACTGGATGGCTCGGAAAGCTTTAGCTCTTCTTCCTCCAGTGACGAAGACTAACTTTAAGGACGTTATCAATGACGTCACCAGTTGCAAAAATTATGACGTCACGTCGGGTGATTAACATCTGCAGCGCAACATGTAAAGTATTATATTGGGGAAACTATTACCTTATTCGTATAACTATTAGCGATTGTTTCACGTTGTTTCATAGGCCGGCGACCGAAGGTGCCTTTGTGTACATTTGTCTAGTACCTACAAGTACCGGTGTTGAGTTTTATATAAACAGTAGTTTTTTTGATTTGTTTTGTCAAAAACGAGCAATACTACTTTAGCCTGTAGGCTGTGAATATTTGTACAGGCCCAAAAAGCTAGAGGACAAGTTTATAACGACAAAGTGCTGTACATAGGCTATAAGCTATAAACAACAATAAACATGTCACATCAGCCTACGAGATTAACTGCCACAGAAAATACAAATGTTTTGCAACGACTCGTCTATGGTTGATACAGTACAGCTGTTTGTATACGGCGTACCAAAAGAGTTTCTGTTCTGCTTGCTCAGATGTGCCTGTTTTTGTGCCATGTCTTCTGTAAATAAAGTGGTGAATTTGCTTATCAAAGTATTCGTATCTTTCAGAATTTAGCGATTCTAAAGAGTGGTTACACAGAAAAGTTTCTGAACAAAGTTTAGCTAAAAGTCTAACTTAGATCGTATTAAATAAGCATAAAACTAAAAGGCGTGATACGAGAAGAAACTTCAGCATAAATGACTTAAACCATTCTAGACCCCCCAGAGCTATGTTATTTGTGTACAAGGGTCAACCAAATATCAACATTCAACGGCTTTGTCGCGCGTTTCCAATGATAATAACAATGCTGTCACAGTGAAGCATCAGTTAAAATGCGAGTTATGTAATGTTTGATATTTAGCGGCATACCAAGTGATGGGGAAAATTAAAGGGACTATAATTATCTGAAAGATTTGAGTTGACAAATAATATCAAAGATGAACTTTGATCAACGGCCTAAAAAGGCAAAACCTGGGTTATTATTCAACAAAAAAATAACTGATTCATCAAAAAAGTTACCTCATTGTTTTAAAAATATTTGATTTTTTACGCCAAAACCACGAAAACATCGTTGATACAGAATGATTTTTCTAAAATTTCTAAAAATATTGTCGTGACAAGTTCGATGAACGTCGTACAGTGATTTATAAAAAAAGGGGCTATATATGCTGACTCACGATAATAAAAATTTGGTGGAAATCATCAAAATTATGAAGAAAGAGGTTTAAGTAAACGAGTGCACAGTAGCATTACGTTGAGGTAAAGTAAAAACGTGTCATCACACAGAGTGGATTACAAATACCTATTCGTAAATGTCCAAAATTCTTATAACTGGTGTAATCTACTCATACGGCGTGACAAGAGATTTCCAGGCGTACTTCTTAGCGCTGCTCAATTACTAAAACATCAAGAAGGAACTTCCGCAACACCAAACTGTTGATAGAAAACAGGATTCACATGACATATTCCATTTCATCTTAAACGACCACTAACGTGTTTTCAACGACCTCTACAGGAGGTTTATAAAAGCAAAAACTCTTAAGACTTCAATGTATAACTATCGGCAGTGACTAATTTGCAAGGGGCTTTAACGAATTCCTGTTGAAGTCACGTAATTTGACCTATTCAACCAATCACACACGAACACGTCGTTTATGGGGTTGGGTTATTCATTTTTCCCGTTAAAAGTGATGTAATTACAAATGAAACTTGTTTTCCAGGCAGATCCGCGTTTTCTCAGGTCAGCAAAACGACTTAAAAATAAAATGGTTCAACCCAGGAACTGTCGTGAACCATCACAATTTACTGAGTAGTAGTGAAGACTATTATATATAAAAGCGAATAATTCCCAAGAAACTAAAAAAAATAAATAGTTTTCCGGTTGGTCAATGTTACTAAACGATAAAACGATCGTAATTGATTACGTCCGGTTGGCAGAAGATTTATAACGCGGTACTTGACGACAATTTTTAGAAGTTTTCGAATCACGTTTTTACGTATTTGACGCATCGTGAGTAATTATAGTTGCGTATGTATAGACTTGGACATGGGAAATGTAACATTTTGCTGCTACAATATGTTGAGTCAAACACTTCAGGAGTGTTTTAAAGCAAAACACACTTCTAGAGAAACCATTTTAAAACTGTTTCAGAAAAAGCTCAACTTTCAAGTTCGTTGCAAATTTAGCAACCCGCAAATAGGACAAATTAATCGTGCGTGACCATCAAAACATTACGGACGATTGTGACGTTACCATATCCTTTGTGACGTTCGCTACGTGATGTGATCTACGGGGTGCTGCGCAATTTCTGAGGAATGTCTTACTTGGCGAATTACCAGTTTTGAAAATGGAAAACCCCTTTTTAAAGGAAAGCATATGTTTGATGACGTCATACTTTGACAATAAAAGGCCCGAAAGAAGAAGCAATTAGTTAATAGCCGTAAAAAGTACGAGGAATTTCCGTTATTTTAAGACATAAATCTTAATAAAGCGTCCTGCCTAACACCAGTGGTTAGGCCGAAATTTACAGTCACTGAATTTCGCACCAGATCGCTCTAAAATAAACAAATAAAGTCCACGGCAAATAAATTTCTCCTGAATCATTTTTAATAAGGGGCCTTATGACATAAAAGGGGGCCTTTGACGTCAAAGATTCGTGAAGCGGAAATAGGGATATTGGCGCATTTTGCAAAAATAAATTGACAAGGTTTCAGACAAAAAGACGCATTTTAGAGTCGCAGGAAGTCGGCTGGGTTATCGAATTACGTCGAACATTTGCAGCAAAATGATAAATTTAAAACTTCCACCTAACAAAGCAAATGCATTTTAGTGTTTGCAAATTTGCTTGAGGTAACGGCTCATTGCCAGAGCGAGCGCCAGTGTACACATTTTTAGACTCTGTGGGACAAACCAAATATTGACCGTTCATAAACGAGACACGGTAAATGGTTTTTACGTATTACTTTCCAATTAGATATGCTGCCGATAATTACAGTTTATATTAGATTAATGGGCATATCCTGTTATTCGCCATTAACTACACCAAAATAAAATTTTTATGGAAATATTCTAAGGTTGTTTATTTAAACGCTGCTACTGAAAATGTCGACATTACGTATAAACATTTGTAAACTATGTCGTTTAAAAAGGAAGCGGACAAATAGTTGAAGAATTTAAATATCAATATACAGTATCTTGAAAAGGAAGAGCTGTTGATAGCTAACAGGAACTGTTGGCGACATTGCGATTTCTTCCGTTATCAAAGGTTTTCGTAATACCTTTGAAATGCTGTATTCAGCAGGGTAAACGTTATGCGCTATACGTCTATTTGCGTAAAGGTTTCACTGCTGGTTCGTCCAGTAATACATCATAACACCGCCCATACCTGCCTTTGTAAAATTTGGCGGAGTAAATCCTTTTCAGAATAATACAAGGGCTAATAAAATCAAGAACCGTGAAAAAGAAATTTAAAAGGCTTGTTGGGCAAGGCAAGGCCTTCCTTTTATACAAGCTATTTAGCTCAGTAATATCGAAGCCCAGTTTGCGGAAAGATATCGTGCCTCACTTGACTGATAGGCCGTGACTTTCAGAGTGGTTTATTGCGTAACTGCTGATTGCCGCCTTGGTAAGAGAAATGTCAATGCAAAATGAGGTCGTCGCGGCTGCATACTTTTGGTTTTTGGGTAAACAGACCAAAACATAACCGGTTAAACAGTAACCACTGTCAAATCGTTAAATGATAGATATCCCATTAAACACTCAGCAAATTTACTTCGCTATTGGCAAGTGTTAGTTAATGGTTAGCGTGTCTTGAAATAGAACAGCATTTAGAATTAAGCACAAGGTATTAATTCAAATTATACAAAGTTAGAATTTGAGATAAATATATGGGAAGATTAAATCATTCTAGTTATTGAACACATGTTTTAGCCCCAATATTAGACCAGAATACGATCTACTCGAATTGTTTGTTATTACGGTTAAGAGAAAGGGCCACCAACATCGTCTGAGCTAATTCTCCTGACCAATTTTTCAGAGCTTCCTGAGTCTGGTCAAGTTTTAAAATCAAGCGCATTATTTTTGCTCTATGACGCAACAAGTGATATTGTTCGCTCACACAAGGAGATATAAAAAGCGGGAATTAGGCGAGAGTCCAACAGAGCTAACACAGCTTCATCAAAAGAGGTAGTGGACAACGGCTTAAATTGCTTCCCAGGAAATGAGCGTTTTACAATTTAACAGTTGTCTGTAAATTGCAATGGATAAATTAACTTTCGAAATTGGTTAAAGCGTTTTTCGAATCAGGCAAGCCTAAAGATATTAGCGCAAGTGTGTTGAATGTGTTCTGAAAGTAAATAACCTAAAGTTTAATAATTTTTTTGCAGAGAAAAGTGAATTTATTTATTTATATATTTATTAAATACTTCCGTTTGAGAAAAGTTTAACAAAAATCTGCAAAGTGAAGAAATATTTCAGAAAGTTTCTGCTTCAGTTTATGACAAAACTTTATTAACAAAAACTTTAAAGCAAACAAACAATCAAAGTTCAAAAAAGATGAGAATTTTCTTCGTCGCGATTTTTATCGCAGCCTCCGCAAGAGCTTTTCCTGCTCCTGAAGTCAATTCCAGAAAAATTCGTTCAGCCGATACTGATCTGGGAAATCTGGACAAGTACAATGTTGCTACCGCAGCTGTAAGTGTGATTTTTTATTTATTTTTTGTAACTAAAAACATTTTGCGTTATTTTATGGAAAAACGCTGCTTGAAACCTTTAGAATCAGCTTTTCCGCTCACGTACATAACAGCATATACTGATGTAATATTTTAAAACATGATTTGGACATTGGGGACAATTTAAATCAAAATTTTCTACAATTTTCAAAATCTAGATAGAGCATAAGCAGTAGCAGAGCAGAAAACATACCTGTCATCACTCACCATGCCAATGAACTCATTTGCACTTTTATTTGCTCCGTCATAAAGTCGTTTTATGGCTTAATAAGTGTTGTTGTTGTGAGTCATGGCAAGATAGCCCCCATTTAAGGGTATGGAGGAGTACAGTATTATAAAAATTTTCGTTTCTTTGTTTCCTCACTAAATAAAATCAGAACTTAATCAGTGTCTAGGTCCTAGGACCTCTGTTAACGTTTAACAAGAGAAGTCATTTGTATACCAGGTTGTTTGAAATCCTTCATGCCAAATTATTTGAACTGTTTTCGAAAACCAATCTTTAATGATTTATTAAATCGTCCTTGATGGAAATGACGTTTCAGAAGTACAGTGACCTCATACATGCTATATCGTGACGTATCTTAATTGTTTGTTTTAATATTTCTCTTTTGAGGGCAAACAAACGTTTTATGCGAAGCCTAAACAAATATTTGATGGGAATAAGATCAATTCGTCACCGGCCTATTAATTCCATTTTCTTTAGCGCTGGAATTGGTCATTTTTGATTTCGATGAGATAATATCTTAAAGACGCCAAAAAAAGTTTTGTTTCTTAAACGAAGACATTTTTCGCCGAGACACCGAGACATTTTTCGCCGTCAGTGTATAGACGTTTATTTGTAGTAAAAATCTCCATCTCAATTTTTGCTTCGTAATCGTTTTGCAAAATTAGTATATTTAATTCTATTTTGGGCGAGTAAAGCCGCGGGAACAGCAAAATTACGAGGCTGCAAAAGATCAACTTTTAACCAAGCGTGAAATCGTTTCCAGCTCCTGCTCATCATCAACTCTTCTATTTAAGCAACACACGCAATGCGCTCACGCCACATCTATCATTGGACCGAGTGTCTATCCGTTTACTCTGAACCCTTTTCACAGAGAAGCAAACGAAGCTCCTTACTTGGTAGTTTTCAATTTGGCGGCGCCACTCGCAACTGGACCGACGTTGGAGACGCCATAAGTGACGTCGCTGACCGTCTTGTAGACGCCATGTTGGACTCTCTGCGCGGTCCGTCGGAGAGTCAGTTGTCCGCAATGTTGCGCTCTGAGTCCGAGGACGTGTTTGATTTGATGCAGGACCTTCCTGCAAAAATGACCAAACAGACATCAAAAGTTGTCAGGAGATTTGTAATTTTAAGCGAGGTACATTCAAAAGCTAACAAAGTAGCAAAAACAATCGAAAACCAAAGAAAAATGACAAAAATCTTCTCCATTTTTTTAACAAAAATCAACAAACTTTTTGACCTGCCTGCAAAATCTGAAATGTGTATAACAACTGCATGTCGTAACTAACCACTTGAATCACGTGTTTGCTTCTATCATCGGCAACCGTTGCCTCAAGTTTTTATCACAAAATAATAACAAAACTTTCATCAGATATGCTGTACCGTACCTCAAGCTCATACAGAAATTATTTTATTTCTCAGGAATATCTGGGCAGGTATGGTTATATGTCCAAAAGCAGAGCGAAAAGCGCAGAACTGGATGGCCTCATTGACAAGTCGAGCCTTTCCAATTCCATAAAGTGAGTTACTTCCTAAAATTTAGCCTGGAAGTTTATTCCGAAGTACAGTTTGCAATTTTGTCATAAGACAACGCAACACTGTAATACAAATAAACGTTCACTCTTTATTTTCAGGGAATTTCAACGGATGGCCGGCATCAAAGCCACAGGGAAGCTTAATCGCAAAACCGTTAGTATGATGTCTATGCCAAGATGCGGAGTAGAGGACACGATGGGATCTTTCATGATGGGTTCAAACGGTGAGAAAGAATATCCTGTTGCATTCTCACCAAGCTTTCTCGTAAATTCTAGGTTGTATTTACGTCTTACATCTCGTTAGCAGGAAATCATGCCAACTCCAAATTTGTAGCTAAAGATAGACGAAGAAAACGCAGAAACCGAAAGAACAAGAAAGGAAAAAGCAGATCAAAGAGATACGCGTTGGAAGGTAATGGCACGAAACCAGTGTAAAAACATTTACAAACTGTGCTAAAATTGCTTAAAATATTCGGAGCAATAACGCTGACTATTCAAGGAAGCACCTTCAAACTCAGGGGCCAGAGAATTTAAATACTGAAATCGTTTTGTGCAGGAGGAAAGTGGGGAAAAACTCACCTAAAGTACCACATTGAGAATTATACGCCAGACTTAACCCGGGCTCAAGTCAGAAACTCCATAAGACGGTAAGAAGTTTTAAGTTTGATGCGATTTATTTCCGTTACTTTAGAGATAAGAATATTTTAGGAATAAATTTTTCGTTTCTTTGATAAATTAATAAAAAGCAGGAAAAACTGTTTCTGAAACAAAATTTCAAATTTTGTAATCCCGGCTTTTGTACGCAGGGCTTTAAACGTTTGGGCAAACTATACAACCTTAAGGTTTACCTACACAGACAACATCAGTGAAGCGGATCTTAAGATATCATTCGGAACCCAATCTCACGGAGATCCTTATCCGTTTGACGGAAAAGGTGATTTTAATTGAAACGTCTTTCGACTGTTATAACAAAGCCGTTGGAAAAAAAACTCATATCATTTTTACAAAGTCAATTCCTTATAAGTCCATAGCAATGCGAAATTATTTGACAAGCTCACTGTCATGTTAAATAGACTTTATACTGTTTACTGAACCTTTAAGTAAGCGGTGTATAAACATCGCAAGATCAATCTGCTATTCACGCTAAATCAACCTTGTGACGTTTCGCCAATATTCTTGTTAGTTTGACCCTGCCGAGAGCTTTAGGTTATTCCTGGGTATTCGAGCGTGTAGACTCGGTACTGTGATAATAAAGGGTCCCTCACAGGGATTGATTCAAAGAATTCGGCTTATAATACAGCAGCTAGTAACGCAGTCGATTATTACAGGTGGCACCCTCGCTCATGCCTTTTTCCCATCTGATGGCCGAGCTCATTTTGACGATGATGAGAAATTCGACTTTAAAGACGGTACAGGTGGGAAGCAGTTTAGCTTACTTTCACTAAATCTTCATTTTTAACTTTTCCTAAACTTACAGGTGTATGCGAACGCATTCTATGATTTAACTTCTACTTTCTGAATGCAGGAGTTAATCTCTTTATTGTCGCCGCCCACGAATTTGGACACAGCCTCGGTCTTTCTCACTCTAGCGTTCCCAATTCACTTATGGCGCCGTTCTACCAGGGATATGTACCTAATTTTACCTTACACCCTGACGATATTGCCGGTATTCAACAACTATACGGTACGCGTTGCCCACTGCCTACCTTTGAGCCTGTGCTAAGCCTATAGGCCTACCTTATTAAAATGTTGGGTGGTGTCAATGTTAGACGACTTGACCTACACTGAGGTTATTTCTAATTTTATTTTACAGGAAAAAAGATGAAAAAAGAATCGGAAAAAGAAAAATATGTTCCCAATAAACCGTCAAAGCCTCCCATGTCTAAACCTACCAGTGCACCTAAACCAGGAGCAATGAAGATATGTGGTCCTAACATCTCGTTTGATTCCATGTTTTTCAGTGAGTTTCTTTTATATACTAGCAAGAAAAAATTAGTTTAATGGAAAAGATCTTTACTTAACCGTCAATTGACCAAGACAAATTTTTTACTCCCATCAGGTTTTAAATCCGATGATCTTTTTTGTAGATCACGACTCCAACGCAATGTACGCGCTAAAAGGCAGGTATTATTGGAAGATTAAGGACACTGGTGTTGCAGACGGATATCCGCGGAAGATCGGAAAATTCTGGGAGAAATTGCCAGGCAACATTCAAGCCGCAGTATATTCGAAAACAACAAAACGGACTTACTTCTTCAAAGGTCAGGAGAAAAATGATTGTGTTTGTTGACAATGAAACCATTAGAATAGTAAAAAAAATAGCATGAAATTATCACTCTTTACATCGGCACGATGACAAAGTGGTTTGTCAGGTATTCTTCACTTTATTTTCATGTGAATGAAAAGCCAACTTTCAAAATTTTATAGGAAGTCGAGTTTGGAGATACGACAATAACCGACGTCTGGAACGCGGCTTCCCCAGAAAAGTTTCCGATCTGGGCATCCCGAAAAACCTGGACGCGGCCATGCAATGGGGCAGTGACGGGATGATGTATGTTTTCAAAGGTAACATTTTTATTCTGTTACCGTTCGCAATCCGCCGACCTTTTTGTCAAGATGGAATGTGACAGCTGTTTTATCAGCAATCGTATTAAGTTTAATGGTTTTGTTTGTTTTTTAACGTCGTTTTTAAAGAGTGGTTTTGTGTTTTACAGGCGATCGATTTTACCAATTTTCAGAATACAGCTCCTACGATGGTTCCGTGAAATCTCCCGCAAAAAAGATTTCCAAGTTTTGGGAAGGAATCCCTTTAGCACCGGATGGCGCAATACAATGGAAAAATGGTGAGTCAGACAGAGTGAGATGTCCATTAATTGACGTCATTTCTTCCACATTCTTACTGCGTTCATGGAAAATTACAAACCTTGTTACAGTTATTAGATAAGATGTCTATTTTCTTGTGCAGGAAAGACCTACTTCTTCAAAGGAAACTCATACTGGCGCTACTCCGGGATGAATAAGGAAACGGATCCAAATTATCCCAGAGGTGTGAAGAAATACTGGATCGGGTGCAATTCTCAGCCGGATCCCAACGGTCGTTTAAATACGTCTTCAACCAGTAAGCAATAACTAGGCATATGAGTCTACGCTACAAGCAAAAGTGCATATATAGATTGTTAAATCATGCAAATGAGTCGTTTAAACCGTTTGTGCGTCGCTTGCGTCATTCGTTGCTGGCCTCAAATCTATTAACCTGGCTTTTTTAGAAAAACCCTCAAAAAGCAAGTCCCCAAAAAGGAGCAGAAACCGAAGCAGACGACCACCCGTTTTGGCCAGACTCCAAGCTCGCCCGCCAACAAATCATTGAGACTTTTGTGACGTCATCAAGAAGGATGGGACTTTCCTTAAACTGAAAACTTGATGTAACCAGCATGTACAACCTATTAGAAGTAGTGTCATTCGTTTTCTAGTACTAACTTAATGTTTTTCTCCTCCTAAGATGCCGTCTTTCTTTGCATTTTCTACTACCCATTAAATATATGCAATTATCTCGGAACATATTTAACACTTTTTTAAGTTTTGATAATAATCAACATTTTTTGACTATTTATTGCGCTTTTGTAAATTATTGTCTTTTTTGTATTCTTTCGTAATAAATCTGGAAAAAAACTTTCTACACATCCAAAAGTCAAGGTCAAAATTTTCTCTGGTTGCTTGAACTGAAAGCTTGCTCCACTTTCCCGTTCATTGGGTGCTCATGGCCATTAGGCTGTAACAAGGCATAATTCTTTCGCTCCTAACAGTCGCTGGCAAAAAATAAACGACACCATCAACACGTTCAACGTAATGCTACGAGTTAACATCTGTTAGATGACGCTTGCCTCACAAAATTCTGACACAAACAAGAGTAAATACTAGCTGACAATGCGATCTCGTGTAATCAGATTAATTATTAAAGCATATACAGTCAAATCCGCTTAATTCGGACACTTTGGTTCCGCTCACTTTTGGCCGAATTAAGCGGAGAAACGGCTTTGTCCGAATTAAGCGGATAATCAATTGTTCGTTTCATGGTAATGCGTAAAGGCAAAAAACGTATTTAAAATACTGTAGTGTTGCGTAATAAATGAATTGCAGCTGCGCTATACTGCAGTAACTGGCACTGATCGCATAAAACGTCTTCGTTTACTTTAGTGACCAATTTCACTTTTTGTGCTAAACTTTTCTGTACAATTTTGTCCTACAAGATGGACGCGATTGTACCGAAGTAAAAGCGACTATGAAGCTGGCACGGCCTTATATGAGTTCATTGTCGATTGTTACTGCATGGATCGTCATTGTTTCACCATAATCGCTCATAATGCAATTGCATCTTGTCTTAAAACGAACGAAGTACTGTTTATTGTGTCATAACCTAACGATGGAATTGCGAACATGTGTCCGAATTAAGCGGAGAATTGTCCGAATTAACAGGAGTTTTTTACGTTCAATTTTTACTTTTGTTCCGTTCCCGAGCATTTTGGCCGAATAAAGCGGTTGTCCGGGTTATCCGGTGTCCGAATTAAGCGGATTCGACTGTATCATGTTAGCCTATAATGCAACAATGAGTTAGACAGCAAGTTAAATTTCAATCACCGCCTCTGATTATCATGGGAATTTGGTTGCACTCTTTTCTTTATAAACGGTATAACAAGTAGTAAGCACCTTTGTAAAACGTCCATATGAAAATATTCTCACTGTTGACCGCCACGTATCATTCAGGAAAAAACACTTAGACCTTTTGAGTTGAAACTCTAATTTCGATTGACAATAAAATTCGTAGAAAACAAAGCAATTGGATTGTGCAAAATCATGCAACATTGGATATATAGCACATAATAATATACAGTTCAATTATTTCTGCACGATTACTCTTGGTGTAACACTTGGTGTGTAAATATTATTATATTATAGGCATCTGCACTAGCGTATTAAATACAGAAAATGTGTGAACACCTCAACGAACAAATTCATCGAAACAAACAATTACTGTATTCGGATGATTTTGCCAACTTCCTCAAGTGTTTATGTAACCTGCACACAAACAAAAATATTGAATCGTGTATGAGGCATCAGGATGTATGCAATTAAATTGAAGCTTGTTTGAGTTCAACATTTGGACAGGCACAGTGATTGTTTAATGTAATTTATAATAAATTCCAAACCTGCAACATATGTGCCCTATGTGGCAAAAAGTTTATAACGCAAACAAAAAATAGTGTCCGAAACCAGACAGCAGGACAAAGTGACAACGATATCATCGACATCATATAAACCTTTAGGATTTTTTGAAGTAATGATAGGTAGCTTGCTGAAATTTACTATTATCTATTGTTAAAAATTTTGAAGTAAAAAAATTTTGCATAACGTATTTCATAACATTAAAACAATGAAGTACGATGCGATTTTTTATGTTTTGATTGAAGAATAATAACGCAATCATTGAAGAGAATCAATTTACAAAATCATTTGAATTGTAAAAACTGAAGCAAAAATTTTAAAAGATTTGATTTGAAGATCTGTGGTGACTCTTTACAGAACAAGTAAATCGTAAAAAGTAATTGGAGAAATCTCTAAATGAACTAGATTTCTACACGCTAAGGTTCCAACAACTACATATGAGAAGAAAAAAGAAGGAAAAAATGAATTATCTTATACATTGCTTCTTCCTTGATTAGTGACTTTGTTCTCATTCTCATATTTTACCTGGATAGAAATTGCATTGCATTGGGACCAAAAAAGTCTAGGAATCAGACTATTCATAATGTATAATTTACTGAAGCTATTAATGGTAGATGCTCTGGTGTTGTTACCTTTTCATCATGGTTTTGTTTCATGATACTTCTTCGTACAACAGCATAAAAGAAAGAACCGCCCAAAACCATCATATTACTCAACCACCACAAAGCTGTCTTTGGCATTTGATAATACACCACCGCTAATATTGTTTGCGCACATGCTTTTGCCGTTCCGCTGATGTTGTGGGTAAGAGGAGTTGTAACCTGTTGCAAATGATCAGCAATAATCCACTAATTACGCTGTTAAATGCTTCCCAATGTTGTAGTGTGACTCCCACCTGTATTTGCCATGTTGAAATGAAACCAGTCATGAAACCGAATACACCAACAGTCACCATCACAAACCACAGATACCCACTAAATATACCTGGGTAATTTCGAAGAGCAGAAATGTCCCCAGACATTAAAAGAACAGGCAACATTAAAATGCATGAGTTGAGATTATTGTAATAACCTGTAAGACAAAAACAGCCGTTTATGGTTTGTTCAAGTTGATTGACAAGCATCAGTATAATTCAAGGTATGTGAAACACAACAGTTTTTTCTACACCAGCATAAAATAGAAATACATACAGTTAAATGGTTTACGACTTCCATTTAAAATACAAACATTTGACATAAATATGCATAATATATTTTGATGTCGGACAGTTCTAGGAAAATGTTTTAAAGCGTATAAGAGGCAAGAAACATTTCTGTACTTACCCAACCTCCAGAGATTTTGATCGACCGCTGGTAGTACTCTAGAAGTCAATATGGCATTTAAGCTTACGAACAAGCTAGAGACAATCCCATACCATACACCAGAATATGATAAATCAACCAAGGAACCTTCTGTGCTTACACCAAGCAAATATCCTGCATGGAAAACCCTTTCAATAAATTAAAAAATATGTACTAGCTAAGCAAAATTACTGACACACATAAGGTTATCGATTAATAATAGCCTGCTTGAGTACGATAATTTAGCAAAGCTAAAATAGGACACATAGTTAATGTATAATTTTGCAATATAGCATAAGAGATAAGATAGTATTGTATAATTTGTATCCTATATGGCACTTTCAAAATTTAATCACGGAAGCTACCTGCGATAATTACAAGGCAGCAAAGCAATGCTAGTGGAGGTGTAGTTCTCTTCAGCACAAAGTAAGACAGTGCCACGTTAAATAACGTTGTCAATGAGCGTCCCATATTGTAAAACGCCACACCAAGCTCTCTTAGACAAAGATTATTGAAAGTAATCATCAATACGAAGCAAATTGACACCGGTAATACCTCTCTTGATATTTTTTGGTCAAATCTGTCATAAATGATTAATGTGTATTTCATGTTCAAGTAAAACTATACTGCTACACTTTAATGCAAAATATGTGTATATATGTATATATCATACTGTTTACAATTTAACCCACCTAAGTGATGGAAATTTGCTATCTTTTCTAAACCGAGATAAGAACGAGACAAAATGGCAAAGTACAACCGCAACAAAGCACTGGAATGTTGTCGTGAAAATTGGGGCATCCAACTTTAGTTGTTTGGACTTCAACAACTGCTTGTTCAAGAACACCATTGTAATCGAAATAAACCTGCAAATGTAGATCATGTTTTCAGATTTTGATGTATAAATTAGCATAAACTGACAACTACAAAATCTGCAATGTGGCCTGACCTTAAACTAGACTCAAATTGTTTACAGTACGTTGCGAAAATCGCATTCAAAATAATTAAGATCAAAGGGAACTAAACCTATAACAGCTCTGTACTAATGAAATATCCAGCAAATGCTATAAAAATGCAATCTGGATTGAAATAAGAAGGTATGTCAATTTTGAATGAGAAATAATGCGCACAGTGGAAAATTTATTAGGCTGTTACAGTGTGTACTGATTTTTTGTTTATTTCTTACAAATTAGTGTTTAAACACTTAACTGTGTGCCTTGTTTCCTTAAAATAGGAGTGGGCTATACTGGGGTGATTTTTCAAAAACAACAGAACTGGAGTTTAAAAGGTGCCTATAGACATACCTAGGAATGTTTAAAAAAAATTTTTTGATTTCGTGCAAATTCCGGATTGAGCCCGGACTTTATGTGAAAAATTCAAGATGGCCGCCATACAAATAGACAAATCTGCAATAAATCTGCTTCCTGTCAAGCTTTTGGGCTGATTTTGGTGTCAAAAGAAGCAGAAAGTTGAGTTAGCAACACATGTTCCTAAACACATACTGTGCAAGTCACATGTGTGTGAGAAATTGGATGAGTCATGCCTACATGTCCTAAAATCAGCAGAAGTCCAAATCGGTTTATGCCAGATGTTAGAGAAACGAGAGCCGAGACTGAAGTCATACCTTCGAGTAGGCAAGTCAATTATCGCCTCAGTTGTAGTCCCGACTCTAGTGAAGCTTGTGGCTAGGGGTGGTGATGGCAAGACTACTTCCATGGCAGACGAGTTTAGCTTGGTGTTGGAGGAGAATGGTACTCACAAATCCTTCTCGCTCTATAAAGACCGCAGATTCACAAGATTGGGTCACACTGCTGGTGCGTTGGTTGATTGTGTTCTCCATTTCAAGAAGATGCTATCCAGAACTAGCAAGAATAACCTCCTTGTCAGAGCCTGTTCCCTTTACCTGGAGAATGAGTTCATTGTGGCATCACTAAAAGCATTGTCTCACTTCTGTTACAAGGTGACAATGTCTTACCTCAACATGGTAGAGCGTTGCCAGCAATCCGACCTCGTCCGGATCCTTCCTAAACTATACAAAGATCTTGAGAGGGCTAATCTGGAAACCCTGTCTGAGTTCCATGTTCCCTGGAAGCATGTGAATGCTGAATCATACAGCCCCACAACAGACCTCGACCATTACTTAGTTACTGCTATGGCCAAGCAGAGTGCACTTGGCCTCAAGATGCAATGTGGAAGAGAGTACTGGGAAGACGAGACAGAGAATAGTGAGAGGAGTACAAGGATCCATACACTAACTGAAGAAATGAGGGTAAACCTCCCCACAGAGAACTTGCTTGCAGAAAGATACTTAGCCCGATTCGGAAATCTTGCAGGACTGTCCGCAGGACATTCAAATAGATACTTTAAAGCGAAACGAATAAAAGATGATCTAATGTTTGCTAAAGATGCACCAATTGACAGTGAGCTAGAATCCTGTAAAGTGATGAAGAAGTTAGATGAAATGGAGATTGCATGGACAGAGATACAAAAAGAATTGATGAAAACTAAACTGAAGGAACGCATTAAAAAAGCAGGAGGGAGGGAGATTTCCTCAACCACCTGGTGGATCAATGTAAGGGACATGGGGGCCCAATTACAAAAGTAGAAGAGCTCCGAGCTCTGCCAACAGCATCATCATCCACGCTGAAAAAAATCATCCGCATGGAGATCCAGTACCAACGGATGATTCATCCACACGACAGCCAGGCAAATCCTAGCCTCTACTAAGTAAACAGCTTGAATGTAGATACCATGCTGGTGAACCTAGCTGTGATTCTTGGAACTGAGGATGAGGATGTTGGGACCATCTTCCCAACAGAAGATGAGGTATATGCCATCTTAACCTCTACTGCTGCAGCTTCCTCTGTTGACACAGATCAACCAGTGAAAATGTGTATTGCAGCAGCAATTCCTGAACTCCATAAAGAATACCCTATAGGAACGAATGTGGCTGTCGTGTGGGACGGAGAAAACAATCAACATCAGTGGTTTTTGGCAAGGGTCTGCCATTTAAACAATGATGGCACTGTACAATGTGACCACTACCAGCGGGTTAACGATAACAACAATACGATGTGGAGGAGACGAAAAAGAGATGACATTCAGGATGTTATTCCTGTTCAAATCGTCCCTGTCACAGTAGAGACTGAATGGGTGTTCCAAGGTGTGACGACCATTGTGTCGTTACTAAAGTGTATAAATGTTTCTCAAATCTCTAGTGTATTTCATGACATTTTTATGTGAATTTCATATACCGGTAACAAGTTATTTGTATATAGTGTTGAAATTGTCATCATTATTCTTGGATGCGACCAGCAATCTAAAATTGCACCAACAAAAATGAAAAAATTATGAAAAATAATGACCAAAATATAATAGTTTCAATGTTTTAGGAAACTTTCAAGCATGCTGGGGTTTTTGTTGCTGTTTTAAAGTAACAGGCTCAATTTTCTGCTTCTTTTGACACCAAAATCAGCTCAAAAGCTTGACTGGAAGTAAATTTATTGCAGATTCGTCAATTTGTATGGCGGCCATTTTGAATTTTTCATATAAAGTCCGGGCTCCATCCGGAATTTGAACAAAATCAAAAAAAATTTTTTGCACGTTCCTAGGTATGTCCATAGGCACCTTTTAAACTCCAGTTCTGTTGTGTTACTTGAAAAAAGTCAAAATCACCCCAGTATAGCCCACTCCTACTTAAAATATAAACCAGACTATACTTAAAACTTTAGCATGCAATTTAATATGTGTTATGCACATGTCATGTTCTACAATTTTTCCATGTAATGTAAATATTTCATACTGCATATTCATCATGATTGGAGGATATCAAAGTTTTGATAACATTTACATAATGCAAAGTAAACAAAATTCAGACATTTTTTCACACATTTTAGCTACTATTACCAAAGCTACAGAGTCTAAATACGACAAGGGTGCATTCCATGTGAGTTACATCGAAGAGCAGCGTAAAATTGGTTTAACTTAAAACTTTAAATTTATTTTGCTCTTCCATTTTTCTCCTGTTTAAATGAAAAAGAGCACAATATCTCCTTTTTTGTAGAGATTGGCATAAAGCCTTATGGCATATTCAAAAGGTACACAAAACTGACCTTCGGTATATGCATAGCATGGAATGCACCCTGGAGATATGATTTAGTTCATGACTATAAAATGACCAACTTTCCTTAAAAAAATATACATATGACATTTTTTGATAACTCAGGTATAATTCAGAATTTGCAGTTCAGTCGTGTGCAGAATTAAGCTAAACATTGCAATAAAAGTAGCTAAAATTGTTTTTTTGGTCAAAAATAATAATGTCGATTTTGCGCCTCTGTTAAAAAAGTTTGCATCATAGTTTTTTGATGGCATTTTATGGAATGATAGTCCAAAGCATACCAAAGTTTCATGCAAAATTTCAGAGAGCCCCATGGAGGATTTTTAGAGTAATCAGTTTTTTATCAAATTCACTGTATAATAAAAGAAACCAAAATTTTATGGTATTTTTTGCTATTTGGCGGCACCTTAGTGACTGATGTATGGAGCTATTGCAGCTACTTGCAAGCACCGGAGACAAACATACACAGAGATCAGAATTGTTTGGTTTAAAAGATCTAGAATGGCATAGTAAACATCACATTTTGCCTTTCTTGTAACAAGTAGTGTATTGGGAAAATAATCAGAAGTTTGAAACTTCTTTGTGTCATTTTTGCAAAACTTAAAGAGATCATTTTAAGTGTTTTAAAACATATGACATTTTGTGGTTATATACTGCATGTCTTACATTCACAGCCTCTAAATACACAACAGTCACACTGAATAGGTAATAATATATATACATGAATATTGGTCACCCTATTAAACCACTACGCCTATTCATAACGACATTAAAATTTAAACTTACCAATAAAGAATAACGACAAAGCCAATCTTCAGAGTTTTTCTAAAAAACGGTTCTTCTGCCATGGTTATATCCTTTTTGCCAACAACTTAACGTTTTTGACAACAAACGATGCAATAAAATATTAAATATGACGCCTTTAGGACTAGGCTTTTATTGGTGCTACTGCAATGACCTGTTATGGCATGACGCTGGCTGCATGCCAACGTTCTACAAAAACGGAAATTAAGAGATGGTATGATATAATTATCATTACCCTTGGACCAACGATATAAAGAACTTCTTTATATCGTTGCTTGGACTGAGGAAAGTCAACACGTTTTATTTCGTTTTTTTCATATTCTATATTAGACTGTTCACACGGTCCACTGAACAGGAGTAAGTGTCGTTAATGCCTTGCCCAAAGGCGTTACAACGGTATGACGCCACTAGATATCGAACACGGAACATAAGCCACATATCTTGCAAGGCCAGCTTTCGAATCACTGGGCTACCAAACCTACATCCTGATGCAATTCGACCGATTTTTATATTAGTTGTTTTTTATGGTGGTTTGTAGTCGGTGACCGCATGTTTTCAAGTTAGACGATTCAACGTATGGTGGTGAAACCCAGGATGACCCAACTAACATCTGTGGATTGAATAGTTCTTAGGTTGGATTGGTCAAAACAGATTTAAACACATGAGTATAAACTTCTCTTTTGCGCATGACGTCATTTTTATTTCTTTTATTTTCTTGGAGCAGCCTTACAGACTAAGACACATTAGTATAGTATAGGCAGGGTTGCCAATTGCCATACCATCCTTGTTTCTAAGATTTGTCCTTATTTTAAAGGTCCGTGTCTTATAAAATATGTTTGTCCTTTTTTCTAAGAAATATCCTAATTAATAAGCAATAAATAAGCATCTTATCTTACACGAAGTTAGCTGCATCGTCTTCTGGGTCACAATCTATTTCAATAATTAACTTCAAATTAACATCCACTGAATCCCAACAACTACACCACACTAGCAACACGTACCGATAGTAAACAGATCTGAAATTAAGACTTTCAGTGGCCTATTTCAATAACACAACACCTGCAACATAAGCCCTATAGTAATGAGTCCTAGTCATGTCTGTAAAGTTTTTATTCTGCGCGGGGAGCGTAATTTTCCGCACAGACGAAACAAACAAAATAATAACAAATAACGTGTCTGTTATTGTTATGATTGTCCTAGCAATCCCAGCCTAGATTACAACTGTTCAAGAAACAAAGTACAGAAAAGGTAGGATAGATAAAGCTAGATAACCTTAAATACTAAGCTACACAACTCAAGGCTCAACGAAATCAAATCCTATCAGGTTGAGAAAGACGTGTGGTCAGACAGCAGACGAAAATCAATATTTTAAAATTGACCTTATCTGACAGTCAATCTATAGGAAAGACGGTATTCATTTCAATACAAGTCGATCTGTATTGACACGGGATAATAAGATTGTGCAACAAAAAGCAATGCATATCAGCATTCATGTGCAGGCGTTAAATGTTAAAAATCTTTTAAGGAACCGAACAATCCGTAGGGGTTAAAATTTTCACAGTTTCGTTTTCAGACACCCGAATAAAATATTTGTTTTTTCAAGACAAAAGGAACATTTCATTGAAGAAAGAATTAGAACAAGCATAAAAACATCTTGAAGCAAAAGACACATAACAAGCAAATGTGGCTGTGGTTACAAGCCAAAGAGAATTAAAACAATTCGCAACAAGGATATAGACAGCTTAAATCATGTGACAGCACCTAGTATGGGATTGGATTTTAAACTATGCAACACTGCAATTGTATTAATCTGAGGGAACTGTACAATACAAGCTAACGCATACACAATGCTTCATTACAAGTTCAATGCTGTAAACACAAGTTTTTACAGGGCACCAGGCAAAAACGTTAGAAGCTTCAAAACAAGTGTATCAAACAAAGATTGAAGAATAGCACAGTGCAAAAACGTGTACAACAGTATATCCGTCTCTAAACAGCAACAAAACCATGCTTATCTAGTAAACATTTTTATTGCCACATTTACAACAAGGCGTTTCTTTACTTAAGTGCGGAGTGTGGCCGTCTCGTTAGTGGCACGAAGTATCCTTTGTCAGTTTTTAGAATTCTCATTGTCTCCTTGGGCGTGGCGCAACGTCTGTTGGGAGTACTAGAAACGCTGCATGAACGCGATTTCGGATTGGCCATGTCCCTTGACAAGCTGTCACATATTTCCTTTGCTGAGATCTTTGGTATGAAGTGGGTAGGGTCATGTTTTATTAGATAATGTTCCAGAGTGTCCCAGCCCCCGCCAACGCGAACCATCACGTGTCTACCGCGGAGCATCTGCCAAAGGAAGGTATAAGTATAAAGACATTAAATAAACAAACCAACAAGCAACTGCCGTGAGAGTAATCTAGAAATCTTTGTAACATGCACTATATCAGTTTTTAATTATTTTGCTCATAGTTGACAGTTAAAAGCTTTTAGAAGTTTTATGTCAGCATTCATACCCGCACAAAAATTAGTTTTCCTTCAATGCGGTATCTGCCTTCTCCGAGTCGTTCAATATCAATTTGTCCTTCAAATGGCGGCCCGTCCACAATACGGTAAACAGCATCATCTAATTTTAAAGCCTGCAAAAGTAGCAAAACAAAAGAGTGAGTGTAAACTGTTGCCAGAGTAAACATGACTTGAATGAGGCTGAAGTTTAACAATGCACTCATAACAATGGAAAATGGGTATAGTTTGAAGGCACTCTGTTATACTCAGTTGTTTGGGTCAAAGAACTACTACACTATGAAGGAAAGCCTGACAATAAAACAGTGGCTTCTTGATCATGTACAATGTTCATGTTCGAAAGTAAGGTTAAAAATTTGAAAGAGCTGCATAAAATTACTTCACCTATCACTGAACAGATAAAAAATCATGGATGTAACAGGTTTCCTTTTGTCTATGTAACAAAGTACATCCTTCACAAAGACAATAACAAATAGAGCCAATATTCACAGCAACACTGTTGTACCTTTGCCCTTGTTTTTACATTCATTGATATTGGCAGAGGTTGCGATTGTTCAACAAACTTAATTCTTTTCTCCTCTTCTTCAATTTCCTCCTCAAGCTCCACAAGTTCTGGAGCAATTATCCCATGCCTGGGATATAATAACACACGACTTCCTGACCCAATTGCACGTAAAATGTATCATACCCCAAACTAGTTAAGTTGTTAACTGTAGTTCACTTTCTATGCGAAATCATTCAAACTTAAAAACAGATAAAAAAATCTTAACTACCTTGCCGCTATCCGAGCAACATCAAGTAGACATAAAATAACGTTTCTTGGCTGTTTCTGTAAAACTGTAACAAGGACGTAAAATTACCTTGAATGCAAAACTTCTGATTTTAACAGCCTGACAAAAACATATTGATTCACAGCAAAAATAAACAAAACGCTTTAAAATTAAATCTATTAAAATTCGACAAAAACACAGTACATATGTACCAAGACATTCTGATTCAAACATGCAGACTTCATCGACTCCAAGCTGGCGACACCAAGTGATGAAATTTGCGGCATTGTCCCGAGCCAAAAATGAACCAGGTTGGGCAGATTTTTTGTATTTTGGTGGCAGAGGCAGAGGCCTGACTATATCTTCACATAAAAACATCTTGTATTGTACAGTATGTATAGAAAACTTGGCAATTCATTTCGACTATCTTAATCTTGGTCCCTAATGAATTAAGCAAATTAGTTGTATTCAGAAAATAAACCAGGATTAACCAAACAAGAATGAATACACAAGTAACAAACGTACATAACACTGCTATAATTCACTGAACGTCCGACAAGTTGTAAAAGGCAGTACCAAGATTAAATTAGCACTAAGCAGATATTTAAACCGAATAAAACAACCGCAAAAGTTGATATTTGAAGTACTATCATACCTCTCCTAGCAATACTTTGCACAGAGGTCGGTCTTCCCCCATTAACGATAGGATTTGACGACTTAATATAAGCTGACTTTGGCCTATTTTGGTGCTTGTCTATCTTCTCTGACGGAAGTGCAAGGCTACAGATGATGTTGGCCAATTCACACAATGCTGCTCCTGTCTGCAAATCTTCCATCAAACTCGCTTCTCCGAAGTTTCTCCCTAATAAGAAACAAAGAAGAATAATACAAATGTTGCCACATCAGCAGACATGACCCTGTCTTAGAAGGAATAATGTTGAAAGTTGCGAGTCATACTTGGGAAAAATACATTTTTATGATTCATTTGTGGCTTCGTTGGTGCACTCGCTGTTACCACTAATATGTCATAGCAGTGTGGAACAGATTGCATCTATGTACACGAGAAGTGTAAGTCATTTGGTATAACCTATTATTTAATGGTTATATCAATGCTTATTTATATTATTATTAATGGTGCATATCACTGCCAACTTCATCACAACAACGATAGCTGAGATTAGGGGATAATTTACCCAGTAGTTTCGACAACCAATCTGCCAGATCTTCTTTCAACGGAATGAGCGCCTTTCTCTGTTGCTCTGCTATCTTGCTCATGATTGGAGATGACATGGTTTCATCTCTCCAATCTTCACTTATTTGTTGCTTCGGCTCTTCTGGAAAGAGCAGCTCATAGTCTCGTTTTTCACGAAAAACTCGATA
Source organism: Clavelina lepadiformis (assembly GCF_947623445.1). Lineage (NCBI taxonomy): Eukaryota > Metazoa > Chordata > Ascidiacea > Aplousobranchia > Clavelinidae > Clavelina > Clavelina lepadiformis. The sequence goes on from NC_135247.1 coordinate 17,269,258, forward strand.
ATTTTCCATGACGCCTCAAAAGAGGAACCCACTTATAAACAGTTTACCATGAAGGAAATGAAGACCAAGCAAGTTCTGCCAGTGTAATAGCAAGTAATCCAGAAACCTATCTTGTAACTCCAGCATGGGTATATATTATAGAAATTACATCATTTGTACATTAATATTCATTACGCATAAAACTGAACTTGCACAATGCAGCACAAACTTGAATTTCCTATAAAACGTGATAAGCAGAATTTGTACTAGCATTCAACTACTGTATTTGATTTACTTGTCTGACACATCAAATATAGTTACACTGTACTTTTTTACGTAATCAAAGGCAATGCATGCTTCAATAACTAGCCAGTGCTATAACGTCTCAGAGTTATTGCAATTAACAGTAACACCAATGATAGCATAATTACCGTAAAACCTCTATTTCACCGCCATAGCGCTCTATTTTTCAACTCTTGTTTAAAAGTGGCGTTCTATTAGAGGTGACGTTCAATTAGAGGTTGGCGCTCTATTTTTCGACTAGCTGGTCAGAATTATCAGTAGAGACCTGCTAATACAATTCCGCCGCTAAAAGTGGTGTTCTATTAGAGGTGGCGTTCAATTAGAGGGAGGCGCTCTATTTTTCTACCCTTCTTTAAAAGTGGCGTTCTATTAGAGGTGGCGTTCAAATAGAGGTGGCGGTGAAATAGAGGTTTTACGGTAGCTTATGGAATCCTTCATCATGATAACTTGACATACGAAACAGCAAGCTATATAATTTAATCAAAGCACGAAATATGAAAATTTTTAATAAAACACCATCCAGGCAAACATTGCAATAAAATTCACTGTCTTCTACATTATTTGTTGATTTGTCATAATGCAAGTTGGTGTTCAAATAACTTAACTTAATTATTATTATTATATAGTTGAACTATGCTTGCAAAAAAATGCCAAGCAAATTGTTGCGCAAGTCTTGTGTACATGTTCTTACCTTTTCAGTATGCCGTTGTAAAAGAACACACTACAATGCACATGAAACATAAGACCGCTAACCTATAGAACTTCTTTGGAAAGTATTAACTGTGTATATAACTTTAATATATACATACCAGTATCCAATCATGAAAACAGTTTCCAAGTTTCATACAAAACCTGATTGTGTTTTCCTTCTGTTTTAATTTTTTATTTTATTGTTGTTTTATTTTATTTCTTTTTCTGTTTATCATACAGATGATGTATAAGTCTGAAAGTGTATGTGGAAACTGCCTACCGGTAGCCTACAAATTTTTAGATTGTTATTATTTTTTACTGATCACCAACAAAATCTAGGGACAACTTTTGGATAAGCTGGCCTAAACTTGCTGCTTAGTGCTCCATAGTACAGTCGTAGAAAGTTTGAAACTGTGCACAAAGAGGCCATGAACAAGATTAATCAACAAACACGCTGAACTTTTTCACGTTACAAATTGATTTATTATATTGTATTGTATTGTTTATTTTTTGCAATTAACTGTGTGGAGCGAAAGTTACGATGCTAACCATTGTAGTTATATCACAATAAAACCACACGCTCACGAACAGTAAACGAGTGGGAAAAAGTGGAAAAGCCAGGGCTTAAAACATGCAAGATAACAATTGTGCTACATGATGGTAGGTTAGCATTAATATACAAATTACAAACCAGGCAAAATTGCTTACAGTTTAAACACAATTTGTATTCATAAGTTTGGCAATAAATAAACAAAGAATTAAAGTCTTAATGCACGTTGTCACATTAAAATTATTACCGGCACATTAACACTCTCACAAACAATTTCTCAGCACTGACGTCACATAGGCTATGGATATGAACTTTTTACTTATGACGTTATGATCAACGTTAATCAAACATTTTATTTTTCTTTAAAAGCACGGTAGGGACCTAAAAACAAGCCATGAACGGAAAAAAGTGACAAAGCGTGCTTAAAAATAATTAGGGTAATACAGTAATAATTGCTGGCAACAACTAGCACGGCCACTAAGAAACCACCATAATGAATAAATCAATCATAATCAGCTGTTAAAATCATATTTAAAACTAAAACAACTGAAAAGAGAAACCACACAACACATTATGCCTACGGGTGCAACCGTTGTTCCAATAATTTCCATCAATTGAGTTTAGTTCCTTGCCTTCCACGAAACTCGTAAACTGACAAAGGTTACTATGAGAAATATGGGTTTGCATAAGGGTATTCCCAAAAGACTAATGACGTCAAACTACGAATGGCTGTGTGACGTTTAAGTTTATAAAAAAAACTTTAGTTTTTATCATGATAAAGACAACATTAAAAATTCATTAAAATTCAATAAAGTAGCAATTTGTAAAGTAGTGTTAAAAAAATTCGTTAAAATGGAAAAGATGGAAGCAAGACTGGAAAGACTAATATGACATTAAAATCATATAATTCAAATTAATTTCAAAGATTTTGAAAAAAATTAAAGAATTAAAAAAGTTATAGATAACAGTAGTTGTAATTACAATTTTAAGCAATATATTTTTTATACGTTGTTAGATTTTTTTGTTAAAGATATGATTCTCTTCTACTTTTAAAGTGACTTATTTGCCACTTAAAATTATATGATTTAATATTAGCTTTTGTTAAAAATCGCTGCTGGTTTCTTGCTGAACTTTCTTTTCGTGTGTGTTAGAAAGGTGGTTGGCGTGTTCTAAAAAATGGCAGAACAAACGCAGCAAATTCCAAAAAAGAGAACTTTTAGGAAGTTCACCTACCGCGGCGTAGATCTAGATCAACTATTAGACATGTCCAGAGAGCAGTTGATGGACTTGTATTGTGCTCGTCAAAGGCGTGCGTTTAGCCGTGGCGTTAAGCGCAAGCACAATGCTTTGTTGAAGAGACTTCACAAAGCCAAGAAGAATGCTCCGCCGATGGAAAAACCCGAAGTCGTCAAGACCCATCTTCGTAACATGATCATCGAACCCGAAATGGTCGGAAGCATGGTTGGTGTTTACAACGGTAAAACCTTCAATCAGGTTGAAATCAAACCAGAGATGATTGGCCATTACTTGGGCGAATTCAGCATCACTTACAAGCCTGTCAAGCACGGTAGGCCCGGTATTGGTGCCACCCACTCCTCAAGATTTATACCACTGAAGTAAACATTAAATATTTGCTGCTATGTGGTTAAAATAAACAAAACTCAACAGATCTTAATGCATTGATTTGTATCTGCAAGGCTAGTCAAGTCAAATTTGTCCAGAGCGTATATAGCTAAGTTTAGGGCATACTTTAACCACCAGTTTTATAATTCTAAAATGAAATTAGCAACCAACCAGTACTATAAAAGTTTACAGCAGCCCAAGTATGATAGTTTGAGATGACAAAGTGATGCTAGGTCTGTAATTTGAACACTATTTAGGCCATATCCTTGAGCGTTTGCCCAATGTAAAACCATTATTTCTATTGTGAATCTTATGATTATGCTGAAAATATGGTACTCCCTTGCTATCACACCGATGTGAGGTGGCTGGTACTTGCATTCTGCTATCACACTAACTCCTATTTACCCCAATACTTAAACATACTCACAACCTCACCTAAAACTACATCCATAATACGCATCACCCTATCAACTAGTTGTGGGTTTTACGAAGTTGCCCTATATATTTTATCTGTAACTAACTTTTAATTCTGGGTTGAAAGTTAAGACATATGCATGCTTGATATTTACAGTATGTAAGTTTTGGTGACAATGTTGTTGTACCTGTACGCATGCAGTAGAATTTATCTTACAGGGCTGATTATGATATGTTATGAAAGGTTTATCAAGTGAGTATATATGCAAATTTCATATAGGTGCAATTCCAAAAGTTTCAATTCAAGTTTTACCAATTTTATGGTTTATTAGCATCTACAAACTGTGCGGATATAGTTGATCATAGAAGGAAGTCTTAAGAACAAAAAAGCACATTCACCAGGAAACAAACGGTACTAAAACATTTTCGTACACGTGACATTGTTACGTATCGCAGTCGACAGTAACAAGCATTTTCTTTGGAAGGCTACCATTTAAAAGCAGTATGGTACACAAAGCGATCATTGAACAAACAATACCACCAACAGATGCTGCAACTCGGATTGTAATATGAGGCATACTTTCTGCTGAAAAGTACAAGTATTGCACTTCAAACAAATTATGAAAGAACTGCAACAAAGAAAAAACACACAATATTTCTTAATATGCTAAGACAAATGTATTAATAAGGAAAATGCTAAAGCTAAATGCTAAAATAAGACGTCAGAAATGGCCCACTTACATTTCAAAGCAGAAAAAGCTAATCAAATCACTGGGCACTGCAGTAGATGAATTTCACAAGCAGTTAATACACAATAGAAGCTCATAAACTGAAAATTTCTGTTAAACTGAAGCAACTAAATAGGTCATGGCAAAAAACACCAACGAAGTTATATCAATTAAAACAACCATTGTCATGGGTCCCTTCAGGTTCGAGTAAACAAGCTACCACTGTATTTAGTAAAACAACTGATCAAAGCACCCAGTTAGGACTTAAACGTACCATGGAGACAATGGCTATTAGCAACAATTGTTGTGAGAATGAAAAACTGGAGGTCTATGACTCTCAGTAACGATGTCAGAAATGGCGTTTAAAAAGTGCAAAGTTTTCATCAACATCCAGGTATGAGAGATATTTTGCCTGGCTCTATACTTAAAATAGAGAAGGCATAAAGGCAAAGACAAATTACAAGACAAAGAACGCCTTGAATTTCAGCGACAAAAAAAACATGAAAACACGACACTATCTCTCATAAGAATTTTAAGCTGCTGCCAACAATCAGACAAACAAACATTGGCAAAGAAAGAAACTAAATAAGAGAACTTCAATGCAAAATCGTAAAACGTTTTAAAGACTAGCAATCATGGGCTATGCTTTCACCATTACTATTCGAAAAAGAACTCAATAAAATGAAAAAAGTTTTTGACAAACAAACGTTTCCTACTTAAAAACTAGCAATTTCTAAAAGGGTTTCAACAAAGAAAATATGTTAAATAGTTTGTAATATATGAAATTGCACTATCACAAAGGCAAACAAAGAAAACTTAGGTAAACATCATAACTCATCTCTTTTGTCGGATTCACTGAGTTCAGTTTTACATTCTTCACCTTTGGCCTGTTTCGGCCTTTGTACCGAAGACGTTTTTTGATTGTTATTCTTCTCAGTTTGTTTAGATTCTGAACCAGATAGTTCCATTCCTGGCCTATAGATTGGTGGTTTTTTGTTTTTCTTCGTTGTGTCAGGATCGTTTGTGGAGTCTTCAGTAAAAATAAAGCATGCTGATATCATTTTACAGATGCTGGGTTATTTATTGACATATATCTTGCAAAAAATATGACGGAAACGGAAAGACACTGAGTATTTAAATCATCAAATATCACAAACATGAATCTTACCTGCATATACTTGTGCTTTTACAGGAGAAGTATTTTTCATGGATAGATGATCTTTTAAGAGAAGTTCATCTGCAAAAAAAGCAAACAATGTTACTCTTTGCTAATACCTCAATTAAAGAAAATTTTTTAGTAAGCTGTGTACGACAAGCACTAGCATGTAATTTAACAAAAAGGTCAAAAATACCTGCTGTCGTGTCACACCTTTATCATATAATCATTTACATTCATGTAAAATTTACGACACTTACTTAAAGGTTTCAATTTGTTCGCTAACATCACTTTCAGCGGTTGTTCCTTTATTGCTTGTTCAATAGCCGCATCTCGCAGCATGTTGCCCTCATGGCTAAACAGGAACACGGCAGGTATCGACGTTTCAGTTTTTTCATCCCCCGCCATTGCAAAGGGCGAGCTCGTTTCAAATGAACTCACAGCATTATCTGTGCCGAATTAAAAAAGACGATTGATTATTACAGTCTTGTCACAGAGATGATTTGCTCACAGTGCTTTCTTCTTCACAAATACAGAAATCTGACTGACATTTGAACATCTCGTCTGACATCTTGTTCTCATCATCTCTAATTCAACGTTTTTTTGTGCAAAAAATGAATATATACCTTGGATTTTGCTTTACAAAACTAATATTGCAAGGCGACAAACCAAAAAGACAAGTATTAAGTGGACAACGCTTTCTCCATAAAAACAATGTTTTCTGACATGTACAGGGCACACGCACATGGTTGTTTCAGAATCAGGCAAAAATTCATATTCATACTTTTACGTTGTGTCAAGAAAAAATGGAACCTGAAATCAATCATGTGCGACCAACCTATTATTATAACACCAATTCCACCAGCCTCTTCAATCCTTTTTGCTTTCTGCACAAACATGCACTGGCCTCTCTGTGCGAGGACAATCTTTCCTTGGACTGATTCGGCGTTACCGAGAGGAACACACGCATCGTAAGGATCCGCTATTTCTACCTCTCCTTCCACCTAAAAATGAAATTATTTTCATCTGATAAAGGAAACATCCTGGAAAATTTGTGAATACAATAAAGTTACTTCAGTACTATTTTACATTGAAGGTAACGTTATTATTATTATTATTCACAGTGGAAACGAAAAAAAATGCAGGTATTAAGAATTGTACATGTTCAAACAAGTAGAATTGAGTGCACTGTAAATGACTGTGTATACTACCAGTAATCTGAATACATCAAACAATAAAGAAACATAACACAACATAACCCGCATTAAATACTCGTACCCCTTCTATATTTTCTAATCTTGGCCCAAACTGAGCGGGGCCACCTCGGAATGCAAGTGAGCCCAAGAAAGGATGACTTATGAGCTGGACATGGACTGGCTTGTTTGCCACTTCACTTTTTTCCATCTTTGACAATTCGATCATCTCTTGCATAAACAAGGCACCCTCCTGGATGCAATGGCATCAGAATTAGTTGCTTCTTGTTTTGAAGCTAAAATTATAAGTGTCTGACTGTATATATATTAGGATGTTTCATTTTTTCACCATTTTGGAATTTAAAAAAGCTTGGGGTCTCCCTAGGCGGTATTTTGGGCACAATGAAAGAATCTAAACTTTTTTTTAATTTATGACGTCATTTTGAGGTTGCACCCCCTTGTTGAAGTTTCAGTGGAGGTGCATTGTTCTAATTTGGCGATATCTTGGTAACCGATTGAGCTAGGGCCATTATCAAGATGTCAAAAGATGCAGAATGGCTGGTTTCCTATAACCACTCAATACATTTTAATTGCATTTTCGCTCTAGAAAAAAAGTTAAGAAAAACCTAAGTTTTGACATATTTTGTATGTTGGGAACTACATTGTGATTTGCATAAAAAATATGTCAAAACTTAGGTTTTTCTCAAATAACTTTTTTTCTAGAGCGAAAATGCAATTAAAATGTATTGAGTGGTTATAGGAAACCATTCTGCATCTTTTGACACCTTGATAATGGCCCTAGCTCAATCGGTTACGAAGATATTGCCAAATTAGAACAATGCACCTCCACTGAAACTTCAACAAGGGGGTGCAACCTCAAAATGACGTCATAAATCAAAAAAAAGTTTAGATTCTTTCATTGTGCCCAAAATACCGCCTAGGAAAACCCCAAGCTTTTTTAAATTCCAAAATGGTGAAAAAATGAAACATCCTAATATATATGTATTACTGTGGCATCCTTCACTGAAACCGCAGAGTTTTGCTCTTGCATCAACTGCACTTTTCCATCTTCTAGCATTAAAATTTTTATTCCCATCTTCCTGAGGATGTCAGTGTGTTGCTGATTTCCAGGTGTAAATTCTTTCGCTAGCAGCTGTCTCTTTCCGTTCCAGGTCATGCGAGTTTCGGTTTGCGTATTTCGGCTGAATAAATGTGTTTCTGGTAATGACGTTTGTCAACAACTGTTCCAAGCATAATTACAATTTTCAACCTTTCAGATATGATAAGATCGAAAAATCGGAAGCTCAGATAAAACAGGTCATAAAGAATCTCATTAACCTGTACATCTGAAAAGTTAACACAAAAACACACCATTGTCCAGGATTGAAAGACTTTATTTTGTTGATGTGATTTTGGGTTTTCTCTCTCAACTCTTGGATTGTTTTCAAGCTGTTTGTACGGACATATGCAGAGTTCACACAAGATCGCTCAAAATTTTCAGGGGCATTAACAGGTGATGTTACCTGAAAATAATATTGGAACAGTTTTAGTCTAAAGAATAAAAAATTGATGGAACATTTCAAGATATATACAGTATTTTGAGAATCATGTAAGTCAATTCATCATTAAATGGACAAAATCTCTCAATAACATGTAAGCTAATATAAAGCAAATCACAAAAACTGGCATGTCATTTTTTTATTATTTGATAAAAAATATTCAAAAAGCAACAAACGTAACCGAAAATAACCTCTTCAAAAGTTGAATTTGGCGGAGTCCTTAGTGAAAGCTTCAATGGCAGAATGTGGGCTTCGGTAGTGAGAATATAATCTTCTATGTCAATTCCAAGTGGCTCAGACTCAGGAGCAAATAAAAGATAAAGATATTTGAACATCTCCGCAAGGAAGTATGAGTCCATTCTATCTTCATGAGTAAATGTCCTCACGTCCTTCATAACGGAATTATGATATTACATAATATTACATAATTATTACATAATATTATGCATTAATTGTGCATTGTCAACTACAAAAATCATAATTAGTCAAAACATAGTTAGTGGTTGACACATAACACAGGAACTATGATTGTTTCAAAAACTGTAAGCCATAACACCAAAACAAAAATATTGAATGACTAATTTGTGTACTGAAAATAGTTTGTTCACAAACCTTAATACCAGCAAATCCACATTTTACTCGAGCTTTCTTTTCAAGATTTTCGATGATGGTTTTGCCAACCTCAAGATAATAGGGATCTTTTGTTGCCTGTACGATTGGGCATTGAAAAACGCATTTGTAAAAATTCCTTTTAAAAATGGTAAACACAACAGCAAAGGATAGAATTAAGAAATCTAAGACACTAAAAAAGTTTCACAGACAAAACTATAAATTCACTTTGAAAAGATAAGAAATTACCTTATATAAAAGATAGGTGCTCTCAGCAAACTCGGGTCTAAGAGGATACTGACCCCAGTGAATGTCGAAATTTGTTGTAAACGCTTCCGGTAGAAATGTATGACGAGTGAAAACTTGATAAAGGAGTTCATGAGTTTCTATCGCCGATTTTACATCACCTTTCAACACCTGAATATTAGTGAAAAAAATGATTTAGATGACATGACACCCTGGCTGTGATGTAACTTTACCTAATTACATGATTAATAAGCAACAAGACAGCGAGTTTTTCAGCCAAGTTTTTTCAGAGTTTTCAACGAAAATTTCACCAATGGTAGGTTCCAGGTTAGCATTTGGTTTTCGAAAAAGATATGTAAAAGGTGAAAGGAATATTCGTCAAACAAATATACTGGCAAATATCCTCCTTCTCACCATGAAATAACTTTGAAGAGACATCACATAAAAATATACAAAATAAGGGGGGGTGTAACCACTACAAAGGTTGAAAACTAAGCCACTGCTAACTCCATTAAACCCCAACCCGTGAAATAATTGTTCCTTCACGAAAGCAACATTGATTAAATATGTTAAATTAATATTTATACATTCAGAAAAAATGACCAATCACACTGATATCTAGGTTTTGTTTTTGAAATCATAGACGTACTTGAAGTCCAGGCCAAAATGCTGAAAGAGCGTCAACAAAATTCCGAGCTGACGTGGTTGGTTTATGCATAAGCACATCCACCACTAGAGGGCCTTGAGCACAGTATTGTTTGATAGCCTGTAAAAAGCTTATTATTTATAAAAAATATATAATTAAAAAGATGGCTTATACAGTAAAACAAGGAATAAACGATAAATACATGAACACTTAAGTTGTGAAAAGCAAGTTGGCCAAAATCGATTTGTGCTTCACCTGATAATGAGTGTTGAATCGCTCTAGAAACGTTTCATCTCCGAGAAAAATATAGGCTTTAAGGAGGTACTCGTAATATGAGTCAATGCCAGCCCCTATTCCGCTCTCCTTTCTAAAAGTTATGAAAGAGTCAACTTTAGTCGTGTTTTCCATATACAAATTTTGCTTTATGATGTAACACGACAAAAATGAAATGTATGACGATTTGAAAAACTGTCAACTAACTCATTTCATAAAAATCTTAGCAATAATTTAGTACTGCTCAAAAGGCTGGTTCGCAACAAGTGCTATGTAATTATGTTATATCCAGAACATGAATGATTGCTAGTGTAACTTAAAATTAGTCAATAAATAACTTTCTGTGTAATAATAAAGTATCCAAATCCGCAACACATATAAATTGGTACTTTCAAACTAGTGCAATAGTGTTAACAAATTGTCAAAGTGAGCATAGTTTCACGTTAATGTAATCTTGTTAATGTTCAAAGTTAATGTTTTAACTTTGAACAATTGCAATGCAATGAAATATAATGTAATATCTTATATGTATAATGCTTGCAGAGTTTTGATGAAGATTAATATTACACCAATAAGAAATACCTAATTTGCTCAATTTCTAAAACAAATATGAGTATCCCCACCTAACCCAGTTCCCATTTTCAACATTAAGTACAGTCCCCATCAGATCTGACGACCGCTGACGTCGTGACCATAGATAATCCATCGCTGCTCGAGCTCGGGTTTCGTAAATCGGGTCACCTTCAAACGGAAAAGAATTGTCAAAAAATTTAGTTCCATGCTCAGAAGATTAATTAATGCCTACATCAAACGGTAATATTAATGGTTTTACAAGCCAAATGCCTGAGCAAAATTATATGTATAGTTACAGCAAGACAAAGACTATAATTATATTGGACTATTACAAGACAAAAACAAGTAATTCTAATTTGTAACGCTAATGATCATGTTTAGATTTTTGTACCAGTAACATTGAATTAGACCATGAAAATGCCTTGTTTCACGTGACAGATAGATATACATTAATTGCCATTTAAACAAAAATTGCTCACCTGTGTATCTTGACAAAGCAGCCATTTCAAGGATCATTGTACCAGCACAAGCAGTGCATGTGTCTCTGTCCCTCTCTTTTCTAACTGCACCAGTCAGCAGATTTATCTTCAAAACAGAAAAAGGTTGTGAAATGAGGAAGGACCATTGTGATAAGGCAAACAGACCACAACTTATCTATGCTTGTTTGAAAATTTGAAGTTTAATGAATTTTTGAAACATGACAATAAGTAGATGTTAGAGTTAAAAACAAACAACCATCGAGCAGCTTCTACGTATAATGTTAATACTTCACACCACTGTTATATTGAAGTTTAACAATTACGACCATTCAAAATTATAGATATCAATCAATCATTTATTTTTCGTCAAAACCGCGGTGGGGACGGAAAATCAAACCAGTTGTTACTAACACACGCCAATGAACGGGAAAAAGTGACAAAGCCGAAAAGGCTTAAAACGTGTTCAAAAATAATTAAGGCAATAATTGCTGGAAAAAACTAGCACGGCCACTAAACCCATTATCAGTATCATAACTCACAATACTGTTGTTCAAAATACAATATTTTCAATTAGTTACAATAAGAACTTACTCGACTTAAAGGCATGCCTGATGTTGTGTTAAATGCTGGCAGAAGACGATCACCAAGTTCTTTGGCCAATGTCAGTAGCGAGCCATTATACCACTTCATGCGATTATGCCGCTCTTGTATTTCCAGTGCAGCAGAATGCCCACCAAGAAGACCACTATTATATATACACAAACACATGAATAGTAAATTTTGCTTTTGATGCCAAATTCAGACCATGTTGACAGTTTTGTGGTTTGGGTTGAAAAAAATTAAATTAAGAAATGCAGTCTGAGGTAAGCCTGTGGCTTGAAATTTTCTTACCCAAGCATTCGAATGTTCGTTTCAAACACAGATATGGAAAGATCAGCGTTGAAGTTGACATCTCTCTCCACCTTCCTCACGGCATCTTCAAACTCATCGTACAGACCGAGAACAGCTAAAGTGTCTAGGGTATCAACCAGCGTCAGAGAAAAGCTAAAAAACAAATGTACATGGGTGATAAACTTTGACCGTAAAACAAGTCGGTCAAATGCAAGATGATGTAAAACATTCATTGAGGAAAAGCTCACTTTCCAAGAGCATCATCCACATCTCCTCTTGAAGGAGTGATCCCACGCACTCTCCCTTTACAGGCGATTGGCATCAGCTCGTCGGCAGGATAAGCGTTCCTCATATAGGCACCATATGCATGATTAAACATCTCAACAACCTTGTCCCTATGGAAAGCAATGTAAAGAAACAATGAACTGCAATTAGGTAGGCAGCAGTTGAAAATAATTATCAAAACCACATATTCAACACATAGCTAAAGCCAAACTCAATAACTATATATATCGTAATCGTTTTACTGTATATCATTAAGAATATAACAAACAATTAAATATATCATTAACTTGATGACTAAAATTACCTGAGTTCCAACCGACTCGAAGTGGTGATGTTCTTGGGTCCCCAAACTGGACTTAAAATAGCTATGATGGCAACAAACCATAACAGGGTCCTCTTTCGACGCCATAGTTGGCAAATTGGAAAATTTTCCATTAAACGTTTCCTAGTGTTCTAATGGGCTTGCCATAAATTTGCAAATTGATACTAGCCTTACATCAATGCATCCAGCGTATGTGCTAAAACTTGAAAAAAATCATGTATAAACATAACACTGAATAGCTGAATCACGAATGTATTTTCTTGTAGAGTAGATAAAGGTTTCCCGAACTAGGGCCTGCAGACCACTAGGGGTCAGTGACAACATCACAAAAAATATAAAAAGTCAGACGTATACATACTTGCCGCATTAATTCATAATTGAAATGATTTCGTAAGCTTTTGCAATGGTATTTAAGCAACCTCATCCGTCCTATTCATGTTGTTAATGTTTATTAATAAACGTGATATTTATTTTTTGTTTTGTATTATCCTTCAATGCCGGCTGCGCAGAAAAAGTTGACCCGACTGGAATAACACATTCACAAAAAGGGGTGCGCAGCCCAAATAGTTTGGGAAACACTGGAGTAGATGAACTCATTATAGTAAAACTACAAAGTACAGTAGCCTATAGACTATAACACGAATGCATAGTCCCAACTGGAAAGTACGACAGTTTTAACGAGAAATCATGCGTGCAAACATTTTTGGCGTGATGGCGTGCACAGAAGCCTTAATTTTTGTTTATTTACTACAAATTGGCATTCAAATAAGCAGTTTTCCTTTGTTTATTTAGCATAAATCGGAGTGTTGATGAATCTTATGGGTGCAAGTGCCACACTTTCTACTATGGCAGTAAGTATTGCAGTTACAGTAAGCCTACGTCTATATTGGTCGTAGTGGACGACAGGAACGCATATATAGTCAGATTGTGATACTGTAGGCGGGTCTAGTATACCAGATGATAGGCCTATCATAACTCAAGTAGCTGGGGTCTAGTATACATAAGGCATATTCTGTTTTCGTGCACCTGTATACTAGTCCCTTGTAGGCTACCTTGGTCAGTGCGTTTTTCGTGGCAGCTTCACACTCGAGATTATATCCAAATAAACTTTTTGCACACTTAATTTTAAATAGGTTAAACCTTAATTTCTGGACCAAATGAATAGCCACTTAATAGTACTGTAGTATAAATTTACCCTTGCTCCTATAAACATCAATTAAGCAAGAACTATAGCTAAATTTCATCTCATTCTGGCAAGCTTTTACCATCTCAAATCAAATATTGTACCACTACCATACTTCATCCAACAAATGCTACGCTTAAGCTAGAGTACAATAACCACGAAAGAAAAAACTCCAACATCAGAAAAAACAACAAAATGCTGTCCTGAAAGAAGCTGTACGTCAGAATAACGTCACCTATGTTATCAAACTGGATACCGATTTGGTCAGGCTAGCAAACAGTATTTGTGGAAAATCAGTTTGCTATCTTTTTAAAAATGAAATAAAAATCAAATGCAAGCAAGCAAAATTATAAAAATAAAATTTAACAACATCAAAAAAAAACTAAAATGTGTAACAAAACCTAGATCAAAACTGAAAATTATTTGGCTATTTGCCATTTGCCACGCATTTTGCTAACGCAGTTAGTGTTTTTCGGTTTAGGGAATTTTCGAAAGCTTGCGTTTCTTGCTTTAAACTTTTCAGGGACTTTATTGTTTTTAGTTAGTGGTTATAACCATTAACCACAAGCTAATAGGCGTCTAATCTAGTAGGCAAGCCTGTAGGTCAACAGATAAGGTCACTTTATTTTTTAACATAATTAACAAGAATGGACAGTGAATCGACTCCTGTAAGCCTGACTGCTGTTCCAACAGTTGTTTCCACGCCGTTGGTTGCTCCTTCACCGAATATATCGACGGCGAACCGAAGTGAACTAGAAAAAACCAATACACACATAGCCAAAAGAAGCATTTCAAAGAACGACGAGAAAGAACTTGATTCAAATGCAGATGACACAGAAAGTTTGGATTCCAACAGCAGCAAGAAGGTAGATCTTTGAAGTTTTGGTGTTTAGAAGTAACGTACTGTATATACAGCATAAGTATGAAACGCAAATTCAGATTGCAGAAACACAAATTTTGGCGTGACAGTGTGCACTATAACCTCAGTTGTCTCTTTATTTGTTATTAATAGCCATTCAAACAATAACTATAATTATTGGTAAGCTTGATAGTTTATTATAAATCTAGACAGACTGGTAAATGTAAACAAGTTTATCTAGACAGTAAATGTACAAAAGTTTACTGAACACATTGACAAATGGGGTATAGTGCAGAAGTGCATAACCGCAGGATGCATTTGTATACTAGACCCCAGCTGCTCATATTGTGTTGTCACTTGGTTGCGCACTTCTACACTAGGCCCGGTAAATGTTGTTTATGTTCGTGCCATACTTTCCGTCATTGGCATCTTGCGTTTCAGCTTATTTTGTCAAATTACAATTAATCTTGGAGTTAATTGTACTCAGGATGTATCTCCACGCTATCCTCGCAACACTTCCCGAAGCGTAACTATGCAGACGCTCTTGCAAGAAGGTGTTCTTGAGCCCGGACATGCAGTATTATCCATCGATTACTTGGTATCACTTCACAATGTTGTTTAGATAATTATTTTGTATTTCCATATGAATTTATTTTGATACTGTAGTTCATTGACGTACATTTATAGATTTTGTGATGTTTATTACATAATTTTTATTCTAGGGCCAAAAATATTGTGGAGACTTGCTAACAACAGGAAAAATTCTGTGGGAGAACTCGCATTTTGCATCGCCAAGCTCATGGGCAACTCACATAAAAAAGAAAGTCAATCCATCGAAAAAGTCTGGCTGCGGTTGGAATTCTGTTAAATACAAAGTAGGTGTGTTGTATTTTTCCATACAGTACTCATGTGGGTTTTAATTTACTTCAATCAGTGTCTTTATCAGTAATACTTGTCTCTTAAGTTCTTCAAATTTAGGAATTCTGTGCACATTTTAGATAATTTCCAAATAATGCTAAAATACTTGAGTAAAAAGGAAAAGGAATATCCACTGTAAAACTAATTTTCTAGGGAAAAAAGTTGGACAAATTAAAGTCAAACTGGGTTCGTAAGAATAACCCAAGCCTTTCCACTGGACTTTCACCGGCTTCTGTAAGTTTAATACCGAAATAAGTTGTAAAACATTTAAACTATTTTTATGCTTTATTACACTTATTGACTTCGTGTAACCTTGAATTTTCAATTTAATCTTATGTGCAAATACTTAGCATGCTGAAATCGCTTTTAAAAACTATTTTTATACTTTATTACACTTTTTAGCTTTGTATAACTTTGGATTGTCTAGTCATTTTTATGTGCAATTATATATTTAGCGTACTAAATTCACTTCTTTCAGAACGTGGATGATGATTATGCAAATCAGACTCAAAACACATATGTTGACAACAGAATGATGAGAAAGATTTTGAGATTTGCTGACTTAAAACAGCATACTAATACGTAGGCAGCATAATTATCTAGGCAAAAACCTTACTGCACTGTAGTACTAAACCTGTTGTATTTGTATAGCATTACCAACTTTCATATTAAGATTCAAGTGCGTACTTTACACTTTCATAACTGAAGGGATCCCAACACTATGGTGGAGTATGAATGTTTCAATGAGAATGCTGGAAAGCCCCAGCCTTTTACAGTGATGGTATCAACTTCAGTGCTTCTGATGATTGACTTTCATTGCCACCTGACAACCAACGAAGTGGTGGGCTACTTGGGTGGAAAATACGACCCTGTTAAGAAATGTATTATAATAATAAATATAATAGTAGCATATAATGTAATACTGTGTATAGTACGATCAACTCAACACATCTAAATGCTTTGGCTTAAATTTTATTCAATATCTGTAAAACAGTGTGAGATCCACCTAGTACAGAATCTCTCCTGTTTGAAATGTATAAATAATGAATAGGGATGAATACATATTTGCAGAATTGCAGTAGCGTAGGTAGACTTCTATTCACTATTGCATATGTTTACTGCCCATCACAGGCTTGTATTTAATGCAAACATTTCCGTGTCGATGCAAGCTCGGTGACCACGACAATGCTGGAAGTATTGAACAGGAGGTAAACCTAAGCATAAAAACTATCGTGCAAGTATTTTTACATCTTAATCCTGTGCTTGTGTTCATTTGTTGATAAAACTTGGTTATTATTTGATCCTCGTTTCATTTTTTACATTGTGTTGATTGCTTCGCTGTCAGATCGCTAACAACCTGATGATGCGAGGTCTTTCCAGGGTAGGTTGGTATCATTCCCACCCAACGTCAGCGGCGTTGCCCACTCTTCGAGACATTGACGTTCAGTACGAGTTGCAAGCTACTACAAACGCCCACCCGGCAATTGGATTCATTTGTGGTACTGTTTTTCAGTGTAATGGCGATAAATCTTATCTGATTATGAACGTTACAGTATTCAAACTGTGATTGTTTGTGGTTTGAACTTGTGCATTTACCGGCTTGTCCAAATGTAAGACTGTATGCATTTCATTGTGTAATATATTAACTCTTAAAAAGTCTCCAAGGGCTTTATTTTGGATACAACTTAATTTTTACAGTTGTTTATATGTTCTCTAACTTGAACACTTAAAGTAGACTTTCTAGTATGAAGTGACGCTTATAAAACCAACCAAGATGCAACAACTAAAAGTCGTCTTACAGAAAAGCATGTTAATATTATAGTTATCGAGCTTACTGCCACTATGTTCGTATTATCCTGATTATGTTTATTTGTGAGTTGCCAAACATATTTCTATGAAGCGCCATTTGATATGAGGGATATGACCCGGAGTGAGTCAGCCTACAGTGCATTTTGGGTAATTTACCCGCATGAACACAGCCAAGACGCAGTTTCGTTCGGTATGCCAATGAAACTGATGTACACTGAATGTCCAGAACAAACTATTCATCCTGACCTTTTGAATGAAATGGTACTTATGCTCATTTTGTCTTGGTAATCTGTTGGAGAATACATAAAATTTACCTTAACTACTTGTCAATGCAGTATCGTTATAATATGCTCAACCTGAAACCTGTTTATCTTGTTCCTATCCTGTAGCGATTGTTGATTGAGTTCTACAAGCATCAACCTGATCTGATTATTTTCAACAAACTGTGGAATGGGGTTATGACCTACCTTGACAAGATCAAAGTAAGCATTGGCGTTGATTTTCAACACTGGAATAAGATCGTTGATCGCAGATAATTTCATGTTATCTAATCTATTGTCAGCTGTTGCTGTAGAATACGCAGAAAACCGTAATTTGTTCGTGGTAACCCATTAAAACTGGTTTAGTTGTAATTATTATTTTGTAAAGCCGATTAGTAATTATTTCTTATCAAAATAACAACTAAACTTTCCAAATTGTTTTAGAAATAAAATTCACATACATGCAATTCCTAGGAAACCACGCAGAACATATTTCTTAACAACACTCATACATTTGCTCGTGTGTAATTAATTTTCAGCTCTGCATGCAGAGGAAGCTATCTAAGGATCAATCCGGAGCACAACTGATGCAGTTTGTTCATGACTTACTCACCAGCGTGTCTCCTCCTCCTGCTCCTCTTGCTCCTCCTGCAATAAGCTAGCGAGTAGACACAGCACTGCCATTTGGTTTTGACTATGCTTACACCTTCCTTTTGTATCAAGCTAAAGTTTCAAGCCAGTTGAATTAACCTGACATGATTTAACCTAACTGAACTGCCAAACCAGTCACCATTGCTAGGTGCTGCACATCCTGTTTTATGCATCATTATGTACTAAGATCAAACCTTTCTGTTTTTGGTTTCATATTTTGCAATTTCCGAATACCGGCAATTTCTTACTCTGTTGCCATAATTCAATACAATTAGTCAATTACGCATTTCGCTGCAATAACTTTTGAATTTTCAGGTTAGTAACATTGGTTATGCAAAGGTATAAGACTTAGAATTCCAGTTAAAAAAGTGCAGTTGCAAGCATTTCTGATGATCATTTCCTACAACTTCTGTGTGGGATTGCTTGCGGCAGTATACAAGCAAGATGCATAAAATACAAATGCCAGGGTGATTGGTAGACCAACTAAAGGTTGTATTGATGAGACGGTTTCAATACAATAAAGACCAAGAAAGCCTGCCACTGTATTTCAAACATAGGGTTGGTGCAAGAAATACAGCTGAGATACATGTTGGCCATGGCACGTTTTATCACGGACCATTCAATACTTAAGAAAGAACGTGTTAGTTACATGCAAGAAAAATAAATTGTCTCCATTGTTTACCAAAAAGTTGGCCTGATCGATGGCAAAAAGCACAAGACCAAAGCAATTGGCCAGCCTTTGCTCTTTTTATAACATAAAATACATTTCAAGATTTTTGTTCGAGCCGTTTTTCTTGTTAAGTATGATTATGTAGAAGCATTTTGAGCAGTTTTGAAACGGCAACACGGCTATTGTGACAAAGGTCTTATGCAAGAAAAAGTATAAACTGTTCCGGTCCAGTGCACATGTGATCTTAATTTGTGATGGTTTGTTGTTGTTATGGCGTTTGCTGAGTGTAGGTTCAGGCTAAAGTTGACGTTTTGTGCTGGTTCAAAATTAAGGCTTTTTGGCTGATTTTTTTGGAAACAATTAAGGGAAAAAGTTGTTTAAAAGTTGAAGCATTTGGTATGAGAATTCCAGATACGAGAATTTGCTCAAAATACTGCATTAAGTCCTTTTAACCTACATCTCGGCGGATACAAAAACTCAGACTTGTTTAGAAGCAAACTCAAATTGAAAATCTACCTTGCATTGTTTAAGATAGGTCTTCGGATGGGCCTACAGGCCCTTAAAGAGAAGCAAAAGTGACCTTCCAATGGCATTTAAATAAACGATAAGTTTTATGGAAGCTAAAAAAGCTACTGCATTATGAGATGTATTTCCAAAATTGAACTTGGCAGTCTACATCACAAGAAAGGTATCGCAGAAATTTATACATACAGGGCAATGTGAATCAGATAAACACCAACACGAATCATTATAAATGCAGCAAAGTTTCATCGTATATGAACTCGGTGACAGTTGAGACTTAATAATCTGAAGCTTCTTTGAGCTTCCTCTTAACCCACGGCATCATCCGCAAGACGTTTGTGTAGTATCCTGGAAAAGGTTTGGTAATGCCTTCACGTCGGTATGTTTTCCAACAACCAAATGCAGAGGATACGATGCCAAGTTGTACCCAACATGACTCAGCAGTGGACGAATCATAAACCTGAAAAGTAACGTTGTTATTATTTTACCTTTTAAACCTGGCTCCTTATACTTCATGGTTTTTGTTAACAAACAGCGATGGTTAGCTGAAATACCAAGCCGCACTCACCTGACTAACTAACGGACCACCACCGTCTCCTCGACAAGAACTGACATGTCTTTGTTCATTTTTAGGCACAGCACAAAGTAAGTTGTCTGTATATTCAAGTGGCGGAAGGGACCCAACGTATTCAGGGTTAGTTACAATACTTCGACATCTGAAAGGAATAGCTGAGTTTAGATTATACATTCTAACAAAGTATTGAAAATAATTTTCTTATCCTGCATATAGTTTCAGATTGTTGTAAAACTTGCAATGCATCTTCTTCTATCTGCACTAATCCTTGTCTTAAGACATCGGTTAATGCTTGAAGCGGAGGTCGATCACTTGACGAGAGAGGTAGCGTGTATCCGAACCCTGTGATAACTGCCAGATGACGTTTCTTAGCTCGTCCAACCTCAAATAGAAAGTCATCTGTAAACAAATGACGTATCGTAAATTACATTCTATTTGAATAAGACTGACGATACTAGACAGTAACAGCAGGCGAAATATATTTCTGTCTTAAGATTTTACATTGGTTAATTATGACGTATGGTAAATTGGTAGGGTGTGGTATGGTAATCTTGATCCTCTTGAAAGTCTTTGCACGACTTGAACCCGGCTATGATTCCTTGTCGCTCACGCCCCGATTTTCGAGCTAGTCTCGGTGCAAATTCAGATTGCCACCTATTTTTCATACTGATTTTATATATAGCTTTTCTCGAATTTAGAACGGCCCAACAGGTCAACTGAACAGGAGCAAGTGTACTTAATGCCTTGCCCAAGGGCATTACAACGGTATAGCACCACTGGGGATCGAAACAGGGTCCGCATCTACTTTGACGCCAGTTCTCAAACCACTCGGCTACCGAGTTGACATTAGTTATAGGCCCACATTATTTTTGTGACAATATATAGGAAATCATAAAGTTTACTTTGTATTCTGCAACTCTCTTCTTCAGTTTCACTTCCATCCAAAAACGAATATTTTTGAAGATAGTTTTCAACGCAGTTGTTCTCCATACAAGGCAAGCAAACCGGACGTATATATTCAGTGAAGTTGACCCATCCAACGTTTGGTATTCTATCTCCCCAAGTTGCTCCGTTTGTCAATAACTGATCTCCAATTTTAATCTGCGGTTTATTATTTAAATAAACTAAACTGGTTACCAAACAGGTTATAGGTCAGCTATAAACCTGCGTCACTCTCAAGAACAAGTATCATCAAAAGAAAAATGAAAGAGTGTTAGAAGCAAGTTGTTACAGCAATAACTTAATGCTCGTGCAATCATAATCACTTGTCTTCTTGTAAATTATATTTTGTAGTTTTAGAACCAAAGGTCAACATTTCTTGACGTAAACGTCCCTAAATGCCTCGCATGCTTGACTTTACATTACTGTCGATGAACGATTTTAGCTTTATCTAGAGTTTTCAAGACATACTTACAAGAGCAACATCATTGTTGAAGTGGTCATAATTTTCATGAATAATGATTTGTTCAGAATAATATACTTTAACAGTAGGTGGAAGCCCTTCAAATATGGGCCGTCTGTGAAGCCCTATTTGAAAAGAAAAACATACCAATGCGATAGTGTTTCCAGCTATTTAAAGTTAACTTTTCTAAGCTTAATAAGACAAGGCTCAAACCTTACCATAAGTTACGAGCACTCTGCCGCTTTCTGTCCTAAAGACCTGTGCTGCTGTTAAAACCCACCGGTTATTGATCACGCTACCACTACCTCTGAACGATGGTTGTCGATATGTCTATGATAATGACAAATATTTAAGTGATAGATCAGCCAATAATAAACATTGCTATCATCTTTCAGATGTGTGTTACCAGTACGAGGTATACATGGTTTCATTTCAACACTCCATAGACTATCTGTAAAGTTTAACGTGATTTTATGACTGCATTAAAAGGCCTATCGAGTTAAGGCCAAACACATATAAATCATGACTTAAAGAATGATAATTACACGTTATGCGCAAATAATTATTATATAATATTATTAAAACAAAAATATATTATGCTGGATATGGGTAAGTTTTTCAGTCTACAAGTTTGCCACAAAAGCACTTTTTCTCTACGAAGACATTTGTTTTACCATCCGTACCCTTTGACTTGTTTTGTATTCTATCAGTTTAACCTTTCTGCTTTCAATATTAAAACAAAAACCCATAAACTAGTTACACCAAAGCACACAATGTATCATCCTGAATATTCAACCAAGTGAAATAGAACATGGCTGATATTTAAACCAAACATAGGTTATGTTGGTATTTTTATTCAAAATGCATTTACTAGTCACAATGTCACTATACCATGTGACAATTGTAACATTGTTCGCCTCAACCTGAAATTGCATTTTTATATAAATTTGTTTCTTACGCTGTGAAGAATTCATCAGAGCTTCTTTACTCGAGTACTAATTTCTCAGTACTTGGTTGTATTTGATTTTTTTTTAAATACTTGAGTTGGTACTTACCTATCATTTTTATAGTTAATTTGTTACTGCATATTAATCCTTCTTAAATAAGTTTATCACACTATATAAGCTGAAGCAACAGTACAGTACCGTTCGTGGCATTTTCCGAAGCATTTTTTACACCATTACCCTTTTGATTATTATATTCGCCTACTATGTTTAAGAATGAAAGAATTCAAGAATTATTCTGCAATGTTTATATTCCAGTGCTAGGGTACCTATGTTGAGTACTTGGTACTTGCGGTTTGGCCTGGTACTTGAATCTCTTTTACTTGTACTCAAGTAATAAAATTAGTACTTGTATATACAGCTCTGGAGTTCATATGTTGTATGAGAAAAAAATTCAGTTTCACACTAAACATTTATGCTCTGCTTAACAATAAAATGATAGCAGCAAAGTCTGTGATCACCTGAGATATGCTATGACGGCGTTCTGTTATGACAACATGCCAGGGCCATGCTCTGTCAGTCGCTTCATCACCATTCATGATCCTGTCTAATCGTGCTTGTTCTCTGATGCTGCCAACGTCACCAGCTTTCCCACATACACTGTAGTCTAAACAGATTTACAAACAATAAAAAAAGTTTAAAATGGCTTTTGTTTCATGCTTCATGGCAAATCATTGCTTTTTATCAAATAGATCAAATAATAAATCATGCTGGGAAGGCATCTGTAGCTTCTGTTATTTCTTTTTCTGTTATTTCGATTTCAATGTTGTGATTTATGCATTGAAGGATTTTAAGACAAGTTCAAATACGAGCAAAATAAGTAAAAAATCGTAATAAGGCTGATTATCCTGACAAGTTTAGGAACACACTAAGAGAGTAAACAAGCAAGAGTTTTATTCAGCGTCAGATTCAAATTTATCAATAAAAGTTTAAGCTATGAAAACAAAACTCGGCAGTAAAATATAATGGTTTTGTTTCAAGTTTTTCACTGCTTTTCTTTAATATTTGAACCAAACCTGTTCTGGCATCTGTGATTTTATCCAGCGCATCATTTATCAGATAAAAATCTTCAAGCAAATGCAAATTTTTATCATTATCCTGAGAAAGTTGAAAAAACTCAGTGTAAGCGTCCTCATCCAATCCTGGCTTCACACAACGCACGCAGCCGGTGACCACATAGAACTGCGATAATTGTTTCAACAAAGTTTCAGTATAACATCAAACATTATTTCAGTATAAATAATAAATATAAATAATAAATAATAAATGAGAATAACCAGCAATACAAAAGCATAATTCCTACCATAGGTTCCTGTGTAGAAGAACTCAAACTAACCATGGAAAACGAGGGAGAAGGTCCCAAATCTCGAACCCCTTAAGATAAAATACGGATAAAACTGTATGACATCTATTTCAAACGATTCTTTCTAAAAGAATTTTTTCTGATAGACTTAACACAATACACTTTATATACTACAATTTGTCAAACACCCGAAATGTTTAAATTGAAACAACATCAAAAATATTACAAAAAATTAAAGTCGTTTTTTTCTAATTTTTTAGTATAATTTGATGCTTTATACTTAACACGTAGTGGTATATTTACTACTACTTTCCATTTACTACTTACTGATATCAAACACACTAACATGCTTTAACTGATACAAATACCTTCAAGAAACAAGAAGATGTGATGTTTTGAATTAAGCTTGACTTGATGTTGTAAAATATTCATTGAATCTGCCACAGATTCTAAAGCTGCTGATGTATTTCTTCCTTCGCCTATTTCTCTTCGAATTGATTCTGAAATCGAATTGAAATTTTAACTAATACTTGAACTTGCAGAATAAGATGTTATATTTTAAAGGTTTTTGACTGCATTCACCTCTGCTTTTGTAGATACCATAAAGCCTGTCTTTCACAGCGTAACACATAGATGGGTTATGACGAACAAAACACCGATTGCCCAAGATCCATTTTGTTCGTGAAGCAAATACAAGGATCTTTATAGTTGGTCTATTTGTATTTTCTTTTAGCTAAATCAAATTTTTATAAAAGTTATTAACAGGTTTACAATATTATCTTATAAAGCCAAACTAAAGCTTTAATTTATTGAATAAAGTTAACCAAATAATTTATTAGCCAAGACACTACACAAATGTTTTGCAACTCCTTTCTCCACAAAACTATACGCTAAAGAATTACCAAATAAAAATACACATTCCTCAAAAAATTCTCCAAGCAAAACTTTTTATATAATGCGTACTTAAGTATGAAGAAGCATCACCAAATATTAATCGTGTAAAGACCCAACGCAGTTTGACGATTTATATACTGCGATAGCATACCACCTCCTGAATACTTACTAACCCTCTGTGCAAGTCTCGCAGCAAACGTAACAGAATTAGTCAAGGCTTCATCAGAGACTTTACCGGAAAGATCAAACACAAAATATATCTCGTGACCAGCTTGATGTGAAGCAGAAATAAAACTTGGTTTGTTATCTGCAAGACATGTAACATTTACAAATAGAATAATGTCATGGTGTATTGTAACCAATTCATACAAAAACGTTAGACCTACATAAAATTTGAGAAATACAACAAGTAGAATATCAAATGACTGACGTACAATATCACTAAAATGAATCACGTATTTACCTACACATGCGGGTGGTGGTTCGGTCCATTTCCCATCTCGGCATATTGATCTAAGAGATCCATGTTTGTTACCAAGCATATGATATCCTTGATTACATCTAAATTCTACCATTAAAATGAGAACTTGTGGAACAAGACGTCTGAAAAAGCTGTTAGGATTTGGCACGGGATCAGCGCAATCTGTCTCTAAAAAGACAGCTTTTAAATTAAAAACCAGTTTGGTCACTTACCATAAAACTTACAACAAAACATTGTGCAACAATTATGATAGGGTATCTGATTTGCATCTTTACACTGTCAGTTGAAAAATCAAAATGAAGACTTTTCATTCATTCTATCCATTTTACTTGAAAGTTACATTGCAACAGAATGTGACATCATGAACACCATAAATAATCGTAATTCACTTTTTATGCAAAATAAAGTTCTTGGTGATTAAAAAAGTGGCAGAGAGATTAATCCCGTAAAAACAAAATCACAAATTTTTAAAACACACTCAAAGTATTCATGAGAATCTGACCCAAAGAGTTGTATAATATCAAAGATGTAAAAAATATACTCACTTCTACATAATGGTGAGGATCCAGACCACCACTTATCAGATCTACATGTTCTGTTTCTTGTACCTACCAATGTATAACCAATCTTACATGTGTAAGTTATTGTTCTACCATGTTTTCTTCCTCCATTAATCAACCCATTCTGTATTGGGGTGGGGTCATCACAAATTGCATCTAAGAAAAAAATGTTAGTTAAAATATTTTATCTAGGTTTTACCGTGTAAACTTAACCCACAGTGGCCTAAATAATTCTTGAATTCAAAATTATAACTTTGAAATAATATAAAGTAATTCACCAAATAGTTTTCGCGTAGGCTTCGGATCGCAATTATTACATAGTAATAGTGCAGAAAACAAGCAATACTCTGAATGTAACACCAGGATAATTAAGATTTAAAAAACGTGAAAATTTAAGCAAACCAGGATTAAAACAAGACATTCCACAAACATCATCGCATCTGCATCGTTTCGATGCTCCCCGGCAATCTGCATCAGTCTGACAAGATTTCCTGCATTGTCTTCCTTCTTCGACAAGTGTCAAATTTCTCGTGCAACTCTCTACTTGGGCTGCATAAAAAATAGGATTTCTAAAGTTCCAGTAACATTGAGGAAATGTGAGATTATTACCTTCAAATAAGTTGTTCTTCAGCCATGGAATCAGTGGCAATAGGTTCGTATAAAAGCCGGGATAAACCACTCTTGAGTTGTTGACATAGGACACAGTGGCACAACCAAAACCCCAACTTACAATGCCAAGTTGAAGCCAACAACTTTTGCCATTTGCGTTACTTTTAACCTTGCAGATATATATTAATATTGTAAAAGGGTTTCATTTAAATAAGCTTACAGAAAATGAAAATATATATTACATATATTGTCGTACTACCTGTCTCACTAATGGGCCACCGCTGTCTCCGAAACAAGCATCTACAACACGTTGAAGAGTACCGCCAACACCACACATCATTCTGTCGGTGAATTGAACAGTACTTGCAAGTCCGTCCTGAATCATAGCTGGAACTATTTCTCTGCATCTACACACAAGCAGTGCAACACGCTTAACATGACAGGTACTATCTCTTGGTATGTAAACACAGGCAGTCCAAGCACACTTAACGTGATGTGGAGGAGGACTTAACAAGCAGTGCAAGCAAACTTTAACACAATGCAGACCTTCAACTAGAGAGCTGACATACAAATAGTTTGCCAAAAGTATTTTGCCAGAATTGAACAAAATACAGTTTTTGAGCTAATTTCTGATATGATATAAATATCACAAACACAAACCATAAACATGACATCTACCTACATCACAATTTACAGCACACAAGTCAACTGACAAATGTTTGCAGTATATGCAGTATGCTTATTACATTAAAAAAGAAAAACGTTGGTTTGCATTTCTAAAAGGGAAGCCAAACTGGTAAAACCTTGCATTTTTTCTTAGTCTTATTGCTGCTTGTTTTAAATATTCTGCCTTAAGCCCTTGTTCAGTGATGCCAAATCCAGTTATTGCAGCCAAGATATTTTTAGTATCTCTATCATCTTCCTGATATATCCAGGCACCTTAAAAAATAACGAAAGAGTAACCACTGTGCATTTTATCTGTAAACAGGCGAACAGTACCTTCTTTTCTACACCTTATATCTTCATTCTCTGCTCCATTTATTATTCCTAAACTTCTCAGATGATCTCCAGCACAATTGTTCTCCATGCATGGCAGACAAACTGGTTTTATGTAAGTTGTGTAATTCAACCAGCCACCTTCGTTTGTCTGCTGCCATTGGTTGCCATTTTGATTATATTGTCTGCCAACTTTTATCTGGAAATTAGTTTCATTTCGGATAATTTTATGGAATAAGCTGCAAACTAAAACTATTTCCAAGCGTCATCAAACGTACACTGTAATTTGCTGAGATTGCACGGTGCTGAAAACATATCTTTAGTAGAAATACTATATAAAAAGTCCGAAATTTGCAGCGCAGAGCATACACATTCATCTAAGCCATTAACTGTTTACCAAGATTCAACAAAAATACAATTAAAGCTTTTTTATTTACATACCAAAGCAATATCATAATCATAGTTCTCTGGCGTTTCTCTGTAGCTTGGGTGAATGATTACTTGAGCTGCATTGAATATTTTCACATACTGTGGTAGCACAAAGTTTTCTATGCTTTGAATTCTAAAAATACCTATAAATATTAAGATTAATCAGATAAAATGGGTTTTATATAATGAACTTAAAATGCATTGTAAAACAGCAGAGCTTCCAAAACTAACTTCATTTACCGTAAGTCATTGGGTAACATTTTGAATACTCAGGAACATAGCACAAAAATTTCCTTTGTAACACGCTTACCAAATGTCACCAAAATACTTTGTTCCCAGTTTCCAGTTTTCTTAAAAGCTGTGTCATTATTAAACAAATGAGCAGCAGTGAGGACCCACTTATTATTTATCAAAGATCCACCGCCACGAAATCCACCACCACGGCCACCAGCGTACGTCTAATTAAAATATCAAACAGAAATCTACAAAATCACCAGGTTTTGAAGAACAACTGAACATACCAATTAGAACACTTACCTTAGAAACCGTAGAACGCTGTATTGTGACAACAACTTGCCAAGGCCATGCCCCAACATTGGCGTTGTTTCCATGAATAATTTTACCGATTCCCAAATTTTTTCCTATTGCACCAATATCACCAGCTTTGCCACATTCATGCAAAGTGTTTTGAACAATGCCTACATAAATCACAGTATTTAACACACAGATAAAAAATAGCACTTTGCATAACTCTGGAAGTAATGGATTGGTGTTAAACATTATACAAGTTATTGACATTTTGTCAATTTTTGCCCATTAATTAATTATCAATTGAATACTACTGACAATTAACTGCTGTATATTTTGTCAATGACATCAATTAAAACTAAGTGCTGATGCAAGAAATGTTTTCACATTGCAATAAGAAACCTGTACAAGTAAAAATACTCATACACAAGATACCTTGTCCTATGCCACACTTGAAACAATTATACAGATGGGAAATGCATATTTTTAACTATGAACAAATTATTTACTGACCGGCGTTTTGTTGATTTCGAAGATTATTAATATTGGGATTTGGCAGAAATCTTCCAAATGGTGCGGCAAGTGATTGAAGTTCATTATACGAGCGTGCATCTTGAAAACCATTTCCAAACGATATCACATAAACCTGTAAAAATTCACAAAGAAAGATAATATAATTGCAAATTTTTGTTTGTCAAAATTTAGTTGTATTAATTAATTTAGTTGGCATTTATTATTCAATTATATTTATATATTTTATTTTTTGCCACTGACTGTAGGGAGCGAAAATATAGGTGCTAACCTTGTCATAGCAAAACATAACAATAAATAGGCCCACAAACAACCAATGAGCGAGAACAAAGTGGCAAAGCCCAGAGGCTCAAAACATGATGTTAACTATATGCAGTCGTCTTACAATGTTGAAAGGTGAGGGAGGCCACCGATTCCAAAATTAACAGATTTTGTTTGAAAAGAATTGCAATTGATGACAAATCAATTACGTAATAACTGAAAAACATAAATCTGTTCACAAATAAAGAATTAACATTAACCTCTTGCAAATTTCCTTCATGATTTCTTTTGATAGCTTCCATTTCTGCTACAGGGAAACCCCCTTCATCATTCCGCCCTGTAAGTGTGACAAAATATCACCGACTACTCTTTAACTGCATTATAAGCAAAACCGAAAATTTCCAGTTACAGTCAGTTCACAATAAACAAACACCTAAGAAATACTAGAAGTAGACAATGATATAGCACACCTGGCTTGTGATATAATTTTAAAACGACAA
Source organism: Clavelina lepadiformis (assembly GCF_947623445.1). Lineage (NCBI taxonomy): Eukaryota > Metazoa > Chordata > Ascidiacea > Aplousobranchia > Clavelinidae > Clavelina > Clavelina lepadiformis. The sequence continues at coordinate 17,298,721 of NC_135247.1, forward strand.
AGTTAGCATAATCGACCAATAAAAGAGTTGTATTCAAAATTTTTATTATACTCAATGACATGAAAACTGAGTTTACTCTACATAAAAACTATTCAGGATTTTTTAATAAATAAAGTTTGAAGACAGAGGAGGTGGGGAGGCTCCAGGAATCCCAGTTACAGCTTGTTTTGGTGCAAATTTTGAAAAACTGATGAAAGTCATCCAAAGACTTTCTTAACTCTGAGGACAAAGATTATGATGATGACGTTATGATTATGGTTATGATAATTATGATGATGTCATGATGACACCACCACAAATAGATATTTTTTATTTGCATTTTTAATCTTTTTATGATGTTTAAACTGCAAACTATATATAGTCTATCATTTATAACAGCGTGGTCCAACTTCTTTTCATCGCGGGCCAAAATCAGAAAATTTTTTTATCTTGTGGGCCAATGTTTATAAATCAGAACTGAAGAAATGTGAAATTAGAACTGAAAAACAATGTGACATTGATATTAGAACTGAAACTAGAATAGTTCAAAATTTAGCGATTAAATGCTGATCAATGTGACATCTGCGGTCGAGGTTCTTCCTCGACAATAGCGACTATCAAAGCTGACTATCAGTTCGCGGGCCAAAAAATCAGTGCTCGCGGGCCAAAGTTGGCCCGCGGGCCTGCAGTTGGACCACGCTGATTTATAACATTGCTTCTTGGTTGTTATAGTAACTAAAAGGCTTTGAGCTTGTAAGTTGAAGTCATTTGAAAACACAAAAAATGAGTTGTTTTTTTTTCAATTGTTGCAATGCTACCTATGTCTAGCAAGATTAATAGCTGTATTAGGTTCATCAGGAACAATTGGTTAGTATTCACCTAAAAACTACCCTAAATCTGGTATTGCCCGTGTCATTGACTAACCATTTCCAATTTTATTATTTTCAGAACGATGTTTGGTCAAGTAATGGTCAGGAGTCAAGTAATGTTCGATACCACAAATGAAAAGACTAGCCTGCCATATGGGTAATATTTTATAAACAAGCTGCACATGTAAAGTGTTGCACATTAATTAATCAGTCCTTAATTGTGCCTTTGATTGTTGAAAACCAGACAAAAGCCAAAAAAACATCTCATCAGAAGTAGGTAAAATCATCACTCATTCTAAACAACAAAAAAGTACTGTGTGCACTTGGAGCACCTTGTGCTGGTGAGTAAAAGTACAAACTCACCATGAACAAAAAGGAAAATATAGCGTTGAGCATCTCTGTTAGCAATAAATGATTGTTGAAGCATTTCACCAAGGGTAGATAATGCCAAGTGAGTATTTCTGCCGTAACCAATATCTTGAAGCAGTTTTTCTACAGAAAAGTATTCAAATAAATCCTAGAAACAGTTAAACAAATTTTCTTATGCTATTTTCACGTAGATAAATGATGTAAACAGGTACAAGACTTACGTCGATTTCTTAACATTTCATTCAATACCGCAACAATGTTTGGAGTTGTGCTTATTGCCAGGTCAAAGATGACACGAGTGTTTGATGAAAATGAAATAACTGCAAACTTTACTTGTTGACCAGCAGAGAACTGTAATAGATATCACAGGATTTAAACATAAGATCATTCTCGTAAGACTACAAGTTATGAAGTTAAACGTTCAAATAAGGTAACATTGTTGTTGAGACAAGAAACATGTTTTGACTTAAAATAAACGAATTTTGAAAAACTTTACCACATTTTGAAAACGAACTATGTAAAAAATGATTGCAATGATTTGAAGCGTGAGTTATGTGAAATGAAGCTCGATGATTTTATCATCTAGTTAGAATCTCGTTGTATGAAAGTCTATAACGTTACAAAAAAAAACAAACTCTTTACTTACAGCCAATATGCGATCTTCTGCAAACTTTATAGAACTTCGAATCAAATCAATCCTAACATCTTCAGATATGTCAATGATGATGTAGATTTCTAAACTACTGGATTGATCAGACAACGAGGAACCACGTCCAGCACCAGCACCTTGTAATAGCGCTCTTGAATGTTCTGTTGCTCTTTGTAGCTTTGCAATCACATAATCATTGCTTTGTGGGAGTTTGGGGTCTGTTGATTTTGTTAATACTAAGTTGAAAATGAAAAATATACATAGCGCATTGTTCAAACAATATACAAATGCACAAGTGACTTTCATTTCAGCTGAACACTGTCTATATGTACTAATTTACAAACTACTGCTATTTCTAAAGTGCATTTATGTATCTATATGAAGTTACCAAATACTAGGACACTTGGTGCTACATGTAATATTTTTTAATGAACAACTACACAATCAACTTATCACCATACTACTAACTTACAACTCATTCATTGTCTATTGATATGCCATGAGTTTCACCACAAAGCATCATGCTGTACAAGTATGAAGCATACCTATGCACTTTGGGCTTCCTCCACCACTCCATTCTAGAAAGTAATAGCACTCCTGGCGAGCTTCACCGACCATTACATAATCAGGATCACATTCAAACTCGACAAAGTCGCCAACACTGAAATTTCCTCCCAGTGTAAGGCGACCATTGATAGGAATACCGGGATGAGGACAACGTACTTCATTGTCTAAAGAATAAAGTATAATCAAATCAGTGTGTGATTAGCATCACTAAGTCTAGCTCACAAACAAACCAAAGTACGAGTCTGATGCTCTAATTTTCACACAAATCATCTGACAAAAACTTGGCCAACAGGCTCAGACAACAGTTACTCTATTTTAGCTACAAACGCCATCTACAGCCCTGTAATCGGTGTCCTGTTTTGATGGCAACAGATATTAAGGTTGACTCCAGAAAGGAAAAACCATGAAACATATTTCGATATTATTTCTGCATGAACCAGAAAAAGTTAAGTATCCACAATTTTGGGAAAGGATAGCTGAGCTAATGAACTATCAACGTAATTTGAGTTTCAGTTCTTTCTATAATTCCTAAAAGTTGTCAGTTAGAATAAAATCTGAAAAATCTCACATTTAAAAGCAGCTAAATTTAACATGCTTACTAATTATTCCTTTTACTTGAATTCTTGATGCAAACATGTTATTTTTCTTTCTATGTGTGCATGTCTCAATTCTATTTAAATTCAAAATAAGCTTATATTGTTACGACCGTACCAGTTCCAATAAGTTTCACAAAAAATACAATGTAAAATTATGGAAAAGTTTTTTATGCTCATATGTTATATTCATAACCATACCTATTGTATCACAAACAGTGTCCTCTCCACTCCATAGACCACTCTCAAGACAAGTCCTCTTACCACTTCCAAGCATCCTTCTTCCAGAGAAACACCGAAGAGTGATTTCGTGACCAACATAGAATGGTCCAGGCAACCCATAAACAACTCTGCCTCCCATCAGTTGAATAGAAGTTAAAGGATTGCTGCATGTTATTCCTTTGGACAATTAAATTTAAACAATCATTTATAATTTTACATAGATTTTTACATAATTTTACATGTTCAATGTCCACCACATGTCTTTTGTCACTTACAATTGACTTAAATTGTGTTAATTCAGTCCAACATGTTTTGAACTGCGCATTTGTGAGTGACTGAGCAAGCATTAATGTTATTGTTGCCAATATTGTGTAAATATTAAGGAAAACTGGAAAAATGCAGATGCGTAATCTTAACAAATCAAACATGCTAGGAAGTTAATGGTACATAAATAATAGAACAACTTACTGTAGTGTAACAACAACCAACTAATTAACATTCGTCACAGTAGCACCACAGCATAGTTAACATCCTGCACCTTACAAGCCCTGAAGGCTTTGAAACTTATAAACTACTATTGATTTTATTCTTAAGGCCTTTGGTCTAAGTTCTACATTGCTACAACCTTGAATGTCGAATGCTTGCTCCCCCCATCTCCAAAGCAAACTGTTCACTGACAGTGACCACTGTAAGTTACATACAATGACGACTAGCGGGTTGCGAGGAAGGGAACTTCCCTAAGCTGGGAAATTGAGTTGAAAAATAAACAAGTTGGAAATATCAACGCGAGTTATGACTAGGGCCATTTTTATTTTGACCTAAAAAAAATTTTTTTTGACTTTATTTTTATCAAATTTTGACTTTATTTTGACCTAACGAAATTGCTTATTTGTAGAGGCCACAGTTCTTCCTCCAGTTACCCAAACATAATATTTTGTCGATTTCAGACCCAAAGTAATATTTTGTCGAAAAGTCAAGGTGTTATATTGATTATAAAAAGTGCGTCGTGTTCTTTGGCGATAGATTTAGGTAGCTTGTTTTATTTTGTCCTTGTGAAAAGGACACTTTGCCTCGATTTTCTCCGCATGGTAAATTCTAATAAATAGCAAATTAAACAGGGAATGCTTGTTGTTGCTCCAATCCAGCTTGATGGTGTTTACTTTTCCTGTGGCCTTCAACAAAAAACTTTTTATCGCACTTCACTATAACCTCGCAAAAATTGCACCTTAAATCACCCCCGGGAGTTGCATTAAATTCATCAGAAAAATCTCGACAAATCTGTCAAACTTTTGCTGAAGACGATTTAGCTTGCTTAGGCATTTTTGTATTACAGAATGTCAGTAGGCTATTCCTAAAATCCAAACTGTTGATCTTCGAAAAGACCACGTTTATGAAGAGGAAGTGTTTTGTAAGACTTATTTAAATACGTAACAATGAATAAACAATGGACAATTTGCGATAAAAGTTACTGCTGATCCAAGTGGGCATTGTGACTTATTTCCTGCTTTTATGGGTTAATATGGTTTAATTGTGTCGCAGTTCCTGATTTACAATGCTTCCACGAGGATTTTTACAAAAATTACTCTCGAGAAACACAAAAACTTTGTCAAAAGCCATAATTTGACAAATTTTGACTTTATTGAAAATTTTGACTTTATTGTAAATTTTGACTTTATTTTGACCTATAAACTTCTTAGAAACAATCCCCTAGGTGCTGAAAACAACTTTATTCTTTGATTCGTGGTCAGACGAGGTCCTTAAAAATTTTTGACTTTATTGACTTTTGCGGGCCCTAGTTATGACCAATCGTTGTAGTTTAGTCGCGTATGTACAATAACAAAAAGGTTGTACCAGGTGATAAATGAGTTATGAAAATATTATCTCATTAACCACTTTAAGAACTAATGATTGCTCTGGCAAGTAGCCACGTAGGCCTTCTGGCTTCTGGTACTGCTTTATCAGAAAGGCATGGTATGGTATCAGAAACCTTATCCTCAATCTGAGAGAAGTCTTTGTACGATTTAAACTCGGCGACGATCCTTTATCACTGGAGCCCAGGTTACCGTCTTTCTGAGCACGTCTTAATGCAGTTTTTCAATGAACATAAACATCATCACCGTGACATCATCATCACATAAACATCACCGTGGCGGACTTGATCTAAATCCATTGGTTGCCTGGCTAACAAGGCTGCCCACAAAGATTTTATTGCTAAATTCACTGTCAAATGCAGTTATGTCGGTCAAGTGATAAAAAAGTGAGTAGAGGGACTAACCTGTTATCAAGAAAATATATCAGTTTGTTTAACAAACCACATATAATCCAAAATGGATTCATATTTCTGTGCAGAAGACAGATTTTCATCAATGGCCTCTGTGCATGCATCGAACTTACTACAGCCATTTGCAAGCGCTGTTTGACTCATTAATCTATCCTAGGGTGTCTGGGACCAAAAGTTCTGATTAACTATCAAGGTTTATAATGGTGTAAAATCCATTAACTTTTGCTTTTTATGCTAAAAACACTGCTTGACGGGAAAAAATTTGCAGCCTTTTTGAATCTTTTTTTTGTACAGATTGACTGAAACTCTTGAAATGTTTGAAGCCTGCAGTAAGTTATATGACATATTGTGCAAATACATTTCAAAACTATAAATAAGTTTATATGACGGATGGTCACTCTAAAAATGAGTTATAGATGCATAGCCTACTTTTAAGTGCATTATTTCCATAGGGGGAGTTTTACATGTTCGCTCACTGAGTACTAAGGGATTACTTCGCTTCATGCAGGAGATACAGTCAGCATCACTTGCCATTGGGCAAGTTGACACCCCGGTCAGTACGCCACTGCATATACATTGCACATAACTTACACATTTACACGTACACATTTTTAGGTTGTAATTTGTAGACTAGGAAATAATGAAAAAAAGCATCAAGCTTTCTAAATAAGAAAATTGGGATTGCATAAATTGTAATTCGATCAACGTTAATTCCTATGAATGCTATTTTAAAAAACAAATTAGCTAACCATAGAGCAAGGAAGAATATTGAGCACTATAGAATAGCCTACATATTTAAGCAGATTTCTTACGTCGGCAGGACACAATATTTCCATCCCATCTTCCACCTCCAGTGCACTTTCTTTCGGGGTCACCAGAACTTACATAAAAACCGGAATTGCATGTGTAATGAGCTCGTCTTTCAACTCCAATTCCTGTGTAACTGATCCCAGAATTACTTGTCGGCGGTGCTTGACCGCAATTGACGCCTTAAAAAGTTAACGAGGTGAAAATGTTTTACAGATGCACAATATCTTTTTATAGCATTCAACATAAGCCTGTTGGCTACTTCATAAAATAAGACGCCTGATTCCTTTATAAACTTGTCTTCCTTCGTCTTACCTGGGTTGACGCACGACCGACCGCAATATCCATCGCATAAACAATGAAGATTTCCAACGCAATCCTGGTCAGTTTGGCAATTTTTTCCACAAATCAAATTGTATTCTCTCACTTTTCGAAAGTTGTAACGTCGACATGATACTGGAATGAGTTAAAGTAGTCTAGATTAGATGTTTGAAGATCGCTGAATTAAAACTTCCATTGTCTGCCTTCAAATAATTATAACCGTTAAGCTTTACGCGTTGTTAGCGTTCTTACCATTTAGCACTAAACATACTGTATAAGCCTATAGGCGATTCGGAGTAAAAAAGCAACGATTAAACCAATCACTTCTTTGAGACAAAGTTAACCTTCGGCAAGTGCAGCAACGTAATAAATAACTTGTGCGCTTCACACAATTTACCAACGTAAATATTATACGTAGGCCTACCTACAATGCATTAAAAAAGCATTTTTACATAATGGTGTATCGCATTTTTAAAACCACTCTTAGGATCCATATAGTCTTTTAAAACTTTTTCAACATCTTATATTAATTAATATAAAACTAACATATGCAAACAGTTGATCCTGTCCATCCTTTTCTTCCATGGCAATAATGTGGAATTGCCGGAACCTGCTTAACGTAACCGGGAGAGCAAATATATTCGGCGACGTCATCATAATTAAACTGGATGTCTGTCGCTGGGACCAAAGTAGGATTAAATCCGCGATAGACACGAAATCCTTTAGAGTTAGGAATTGTTGGAGGTCGATCGCAGAAGTTTCCTGAGAACGGACAATTTACCAATTGAAGTGTCGTTGCAATGTGAGATCAAGGGCCGCTCATTGCTAGCGGCAATTACCAAGCAGAAAAATGTTTCTTGCAATTAACAGACGTCATTTTGTTCAGGCCTTTCTCTGTCTACCAATCCGATTTGGACCTTTTTCTGCATTGCCTATACCTGTATTTATGCACGAATACCCGCATTCATGATCACATAAACAAACTTTTCCATCTTTGCACTTGCTGCTGTCTGATGAACAATCTTTGCGGCAAGGTCTACCCACAGCAACTGCAGCGTTCAAATCTCTCGAAGGGCATTGCGCTGTAGCAAATTGAAATATGCAATAAGAATTAATTAAATCTACTTAAATTTTGACACATTGTAGCCAAGCGCAAGCTTTCGAAAACAATACACAACACTAAAACATACCTGAAGCCTTGATCAGCCAGAGAGCAACACAAAATAAAACAGCTTCACTATGCATTTTTCAAACTACACTAATAGTTATAAACTTCTAACCCAAATCATTCACATGCTTGGTTAAAGCTTTAGTTGTAGGAAGCTACGCAACAAATATGTTCACAAAATAACCTTTTTATACCTAAAGGCGATGGAAATACCCTTTGTCTATCGCAGTCAAAGTTCATGCTAATCCTTGCCTAAAGTGTTTTAGAAACTGTGACCGCTTATGCTGACTTAACTATACTTCATTTGTTGCCACATTCGTTCAATTGTTGTAAACATTCCTTCGTTACCAAAGCTTAAATTAATATTGGTTATATCTATTAATTACAAGTGCGCTAGATTTTAGAGATAAGCTTAAGTCGTTTGCGGTTCTATTTGCTAATTCTGCAAATTTTTTTATGCAGTTAATTAAATTGACAACAATTGTTGATCGGAATTGCTTACGGTCACGGAAGTACCAAAGCAAAACTTAAATCTAAACATTTTACCATATCTGGAGACACAAGACTGACAAAATAAACCACAAAATCCTTCAATGATTGCTTTATGGAGCATAACAAAGATCAGTAACAGTGGACAATAACTGTATTCTTCATGCAACTTATTACTCAAAAGTTAAGCTATGATTTTTGGAGCTAAATGTAACTGCATTGTATGATTTCATCTAACAATTAATTTTATAAAAAGTTAGATGCAATCTCAAATTAAAGAAACACAGAGCTAGAGGCTAATTCTTAAGCATTAAATAATTTTAATTAATATGAAGAAACAATGTAGCAACATTTCAAAAAATTGAACTCACACTGACAGCATGCAACAAATTATACAGGCATGAAAAGTCTTACAGTGATTATAATAGCAGCATTTCAAGATTAACTGTCTCCAAACGTTCAATGCACGGACGTTCACTAGCTTGGATAACAGTACGTGAGATCTAACACAAGTAGAATGCATAAATACTTGTACTGGTAACAGATTCTTCATACTCAACATCAAACTTTTCAGTTCGAGACATATTCAACGGCACAGTAATTTATGTACTACACTTATGAATTGTCAATAACAGGGTGGCAAAAATTACAGAATCTACCATCAGTTTAATAATTTGTAAGCGTAGAAACGTACGATAAACAATCAATAACTCAAAATTATCAATTATCCTGAGTCACTTTCTTGACAAGTTTTGGTGGTGAAACACCGAAACCATCACACAGCTGGTTGCGGATTGGTCGAAGTTGATCAACATTGCTATCCCATTCAATCTCGCTGAGGTTTGTCATAACAACGTCTAGTTGGTCTTCTTTCACGAGCTCATCGAAGGTTATCACTAATTCATATAACTGTTCTGCCATGGTTCGACGAATCACTGGGAACCGATGACAGAGAAGGATCATCATTTGAGAGAGAAGCAATTTTCGGAAACTTTTGCGCTGAAACTGCATCATCCCGCATAGGACTGGAATAGCGACGAGGATCTTCTGAGCATCCTTGCATCTTGTTATCTCAGCTTTCACTAAAACCAGCAATTCCTCTTGGAATTTGGCAGCGATGGTGTCATTTGCATTTGATTCGTTTATGAGCATAAAGCAATCGTTCACAAATAATTGATGAAGGGTCTTCAACAATGGTATAGAAATGCGATCTTGTTTTGTATACTTGCTAAAAATTTCTAAAAGATTTGAGCAGAATCTGTCAAGCTTCTCTCTGTCTTGGCCAATAGTGTCCATGAACGAAAACAACCCTCCACCACTCGCATCTGCAAGTGATTGGGTCAAATCTCCAACCGACACGATGAAACCAGTTAATACGTGACGAGAGTAAATTGGGTGATCAAGAAGCTTGCTGAGATGATGAAATAAGTGGTCCATTGCATACCATTTGGAGCTGGAGTGGTTGGGAAAGACGTCGAGAAGTTCTTTCTGTGAGGGAATGTGAGGGACGTTATTCAACGATATTAAGCTCAGAAGTGCAGAGACTGCCAGGTCTCGAACTTTATGGATTTTTTCGCATGCTTGTTGCAATATTCCACAGATAACAGGTCTCATCACAGCTGGCGAAAGTATGCTTGGGTCCTGTTCTGCAATCAATAGAGTAATGTCTTTTAAGGCTTTGATTGCTGCCATGCGAACATAAGAGCCAATATCACCGTGCTGGCTTCTAGTATAATCTTCTAAACCAATGAAGAGGGTGTTGTAAATCAGTTCTATGTTGTCCTGGCATACTCCGGCGTTCATATTGTTATCCGCGGAAACACCTGCGGTGTTACAGATGCGAGAAAGTGCGTAAATCGCTTCTTGGCGAGCTCTGGAAAAAGTTTTAGCTTCTGTCTTATCCACTATCTTTGCAGCTTTGAATAAACTATGACAGATTTTCATGAAGAATGATTGGACCACTGGCTTTGGCAAAGATGCAATGGCATGAGCGTAACCGCATCGTTGCTTTTCAAGTGGACTGGATAAATGGGAGAGATACAAATCAACAGCCTCCGATGTAGAACTATCCTTTTGGGAGCCCAAGTTTTCAAAGGGGGCAGCAACCAGGGTAACTTGGTTTATTGCAGACAATGCGCTGATTGCTGCGGAACAGATTTTCTCTGTGTTTGTGAACATGTGAAGATTAGATAAACAGTCGTGAATAAGCTCAAGCCAGCTGTCGTTAGTCAGCCTTGGGACTTTAACTTCTGTGCATTGTGCAATTCTGGCTATAAGATGGCATGCAGCAAATCTCATCAGCTCACCAGAATAACCTTTAAATAATTTTGCATCTGATAATTGTTGGATGATGCGCAGGATACTTTTCAGTGTAGAGTTTCTGGATGCCAGACCGTTATAGCTCTCCGCGTTCTGGACCTCAATCTCATGGAGAGAATGCACTATCTCGGCAACGATCAAAATACTTCCGTACCTTGTTGTGAGATCAATGCCAGTGCAGAGCGGAACCAGCATCTGCAAAACATCGCTCGCAATATAATCTGGCATTAATTTAGTCAATTTATGCATGGACTGGGCAGCAAGCCACTGAATATTGGTGTCCCAATGGTCTCTCTTCTTAGTCACCAAGTGGTCGATCAGTGCTTTTCTGTATTCCTTGAACTTAGCTATGAAAGGGCCAATGGTTAAATACGAATTGCCGCAATTGCTGACAGCAAAATAATCTGCTTTTGTAAGGATATCAATACCATGAGGAAAATGACTTTGTCGTCCGACATTTTCTTGGAAGGCAGCAGAAGCAGCTCTTCTACAATTGACTTCACGATCGAACGACGTGGTTATAAGCAATGCTTGACCAATATCATTGACATATTTCTCCAAAGTTTCTGGCTCATAGGCTCTGGCAAAAGACCAAGCAAGATAGCAAGCTGCATCTCTTACGTGAGATCCGACGCTACACACACCTCGCCGTTCATCGTACACCAAGGATTTTAGCAGAACGGGAACAACTTCATTTAATCTCTCGGGAAGAAGTAAACCACGCCGACCAAGTTCAGCCAAGGCCAAGCAACCACCATGCCATGCATTGTCAGATTCCGAGATAGTAAAATTCTCCAGTACTGAGCCCACTACTTCATCTGCAAGTTCTTTGGGCAATCTTCCAGTGATACGTCCGACTCCTTTTGCTGCTGACCACCTAACAACAGTATCTTTGTCTTTCAAGCCATTCAAGAGGACCTCCAATACATTTTCCACTTCCTCAGGAATATCATATCCTTCATCCTCCATGTCTTCGTGAATTGTGGATGCAGAAATAACTGGTTGTGCCTTCAACGTATGATCCAGAGAGCGATTTCCGCGCTGGTATCTCCACGAAGCAACTGTAGGCTTTAGGAGAGTCATTGCAACTCGTTGCGTTAGCTTGACAACAAGTTTACGTAACAGCGTATTATTCACTTCAAGAATGTTGCAATCTAGGATCCTCTCCAAGGCAGGGGAGCAGTGATCTAGCAGATCATCTCGTTTCCCCTGTTTAAAGATCAGAGCAACAGCAGCCAGACATCCTTTCATGGTGGTGATTCCAGGCATCGTTGTGGCGTCGGAGTCTGCAATCTTTCCTAGACACCACCTGATAAATGGAAACAGATGTGCAGAGATAATATCTGGTCTGGTGATGAACTTTGAAAGGAACAAAGCCGCCGCTTCCTGACAATTGTCAGATGATGCCACTAGATAAAGTTTTCCGGTTTTGAGCATCCTTTCAACAATCGGTTGCTTCTGACTGACTGCGTCTGCACCATGTGCGTCAAAACGAACCATGTCAAACGGTATCAGGCATATCATCGACAGCCAAAGTAAGAGCATGTAGCGTGTCTCCCAGTTCTCTTGGTCAGTTAAGCTTTGTTGAGAAAGGAGTTCAAGTATCGGCTCAAGGTCCGCTACTTCGTGAGGAAATTTCTTTACCATAATTTTTGGGCCACGCACCTTTGTCAAAAGATACAGGTACTTGAAAGCGCAATGTCTCTCCTTGAGAGGTGTATTTTTATTTTGAATGTAGACGAGGAGACGTTGAAGCAAGTCATCTAGGTATGGGTCAAGCAGATGGGGTAATTCAAGGTATTTGTCAACGATTTCTGTGAAGCGTTCATCAGACATTTCTTTCGCTATAAGCCCAGTAACAGCGTGTGGGATGTTGGAAATTAAGTCATGGACTTCCTCCGCTTCACTGAAGCCATCAACAGAGACAAAACGAACTTCCGCTTCACTCGCATCCATCTCTTCAACTTCATTTTTATCTTCTTCCATATTTATCGTGGCCAGTTTTCAAACAAATGCAAGTTCTATTTCAAATAGCTTTTTACAAAGGAAAACCTAAAACAAACCACAAAAATGAAGTCACTTAAAAACTACATTTAGAAATTGACCATATAGAACATATTGTTCAGCACGCCAGCATTATATTCTATGCAGTAATAGAAAGAAGCATTAAAGTAAAAATACAAAAATAATATGGTAAACAGATTTTACATTTTAAGGCACATATTGGCATGAAGTACAAATGTAATATGAAGTACAAATAAGCAAATGTATTACAAAGATTAAATCAGTTTGAAGAGCAAGAAACAGTTATTAGTAATTACAGCATTTCATTTCCATAGAAAGGAAATAATTATAATTCTAAAGTATCGCTGCAATTTATCAAGTGCTATTTAGGAAGTGCATTAGATAAATGTACATTTTAAGGTCATACTATCAACAATAAAAACAACAATTTTCAATCACAGTACATGTAGCGCATTAGCAAAGTATAACTACAAAAAGTTAAAGTCACAAAACTAGAAATAAAATACCATCTTTTACTGCAAGAGCAATTCAAACAGGCCAGTTCATCACCAAAAACAGGTCAGAAAGATTTCATGCAGAGTGTCATTCTTGTATATTTTTACTTACGTGCTAATTGCTATCAACTTGGAACCAAGAATTTGAAATCAAAACAACTCATTTTGCAAAACCAAACTATAAGGTACGGTACACGCTGTAAAAGTAGCACATCTTGTTTGAAGAACTTACACAGTCATAAAAATATGAGCACAAAGCTATCAATGACCATGCCTACTGACAGTGTGAGAGAGCAAAAATTCTATGCAGTAGAAAACTACTTGCAAAGATGTCACGGCTAACATTTTAGCAATAATTTTCAAAAGAAGTCATACATATATTTATACCAAACAAAGCACTAAGCACAGTTGACACAACGTATGCTAAGTTTAAGCCACAATTCAAACTTATACCAAACTCAGAACAGCACGATACCAATGAAAAATAATCAAAATCTTATAATCTAGTGGCTTGAATCCGAAGATGAGCTTAGTTGTCTGTAAAATGGAGTATTCTGGTCGATGACCCCTCCATCTCTCAGCTGACGCATGTGCTCTGGACTTGGAATGCTTCCTTCTGTGATTGATGAAAATCCACGTGCTACCTGACTAATGGGCCTGAACTCATCATCAGAATAATCCCGTCTTCCTCTCTTGTATGAACGTGGACGACGCCTCATCTTTCTAGGCATGATCTTCACGAATTTTTCTTGTGAAGCTGGATGTTGTGCCGGTCCATCTAATTGTTCTTCAGAAACCACACGGCCGTCAATTGTTTCTTCATGAACCTTATCATCAGATGACTTGTCTTCGGTGGACCTGGTCTTACTCTGAAGAAGTAGTGCATGGCTCAATTTTTGAACAAGCCTATCCTGGTATGACATGTTAACATTTTTAGCATCTGCTTGCAGCTTTATAGCTTGTTGGTAATGGTCCACCGCTTTGTGATGGTGGCTTCGAACCATGCATATCCCGGCTAAACCCTCATGCACTTGCCATTGTCCATACTTGTCTCCAGTATCCTTAAAAGCTTGGAGTGCATGCAAGTAGCTCTCCCCTGCAACCTGAAAATTTCCAAGCTGACTTTGTGCATATGCAAGGCTGCAGAAGCATTGTGCCTGGGCGCTTCTGTTACCCAGCTCTCCATGTATCTTAACAGCACTCTTGTGGACATCAATTGCAGTTTGGTATTGCCTTAAGCAATTGTAAATTGCCCCCATGTTCTGTAAAGTGATTGCAATCTGTTGTTTATTATCAATTGGACAAGCCTCAAGTGCACAATCGAAACAAGTCAGTGCATTTTTATAGTCTGACAGCACTGTATATTTCATTCCTATTTCAGTTAATACCCTGGTCTTATTTTCCTGTCTGCTGATCTTCAAAGCCAAGTCCCGGCATTCATCAAGGACAAATTTGCATTCATCAGCCCCGCATTCCTCATCTGACAACATGGAATCGACTTTGTATATCATCACCTGGCAAGCTTCTTTAAACTTGTTCTGTTCTTGATGCACAGCAATGGCTTCTGTGTAATAGCCACGGGCTTGTACATAATCCTGCTTTGCTGCGTAAACTTTTGCCAAATTAACCAATGTTTCACACATCATTCCAGGATTAACAGAATGAAGGCGATACTCTGCGATGGCCGTTTTGTAATACATTATAGCCGTGTCAAATTCCTTTGCGCACTCGTGACCGTAGCCAATGTTGAAAATAATGTCCCCTTTAAACGGATCGGCATTTGCTGCTGATTCTTCCTGCAAGATAGACTTTAGTACGTCAATACCACGGGCATGTAAGCCAGCAGCGATATAAGATGCTCCCAAATTAAACAAGCATCTCCTTTCTAAATCACGATCATTGTTAAGCAGTAGAGCCCTTTTGTGTGCCTTCGTGAATTGTTCCGTGGCCTGTAAATAGGTTTCTTTGTTAGAAGTTACAGCAGCTTCATTGAGCAGATTTTGTCCTTTTTTGCTGAATTTATTTATCTGCTCTTTTAACCTCTCATCAGACATTCCAACTAAATCCATTTTGAAAGAACACAGTTATCACTTATCAAGTTTATATTTTCATAACAGATAGAATAATTACTAAAATATTCAGCTACAGGGCTACAAATGAAACATTCATCAACGTTAAAACTTGCTGCATTATGCCAAAGCCTAACATTTTGTCCTCATTACGCAGCTAGGTATTTGCATTGGTTATTTTCCAGTTCACAAGCTTGGGCGTATAGTATCATTTATTTTTAACACTAACTGTACGGAGTAATAATATAATAATCTAAAAATGCAGACAGTCCTGGTTATTTCCTATGTTATTGTAGTATACAATTGCCATTTGTTTTAATCACCTCGAACTATATACGTTATCATTAGCCGGACTGGAAAGTACGGCAGTTTTCAATGAGAAATCGTGCGCACAAAGATGCAAATTTTGGCATGATGGTGTGCACTGAAGCCTGAATTCTTTGTTTATTTATTATAACTTGGAGTTCAAACCATCAGTTTTTCTTTTTTTATTCATTATAAATTGGCATGACGATTGAAATATTCGGCGTACATGTGGATGAATCTTGTGCGTGCAGGTTCCACACGTCCTCTTCATAATTAATCTGTTTTTGGAAATATTAATGATTGTCACTTTTTTGTTCATTGCTTGTTTGTGACTGTATTTTTTGCTTTACCAACCTGCAACAAGGCTATAGCACCATACTTTTCAATCCGCGTAGTCAATGGCAAAAAATTAACGATAAATATATACAGTATGATAGCACAAAAGATAATATGCTCACAACCAATTAACAAATGGAAAAAGTAACAAAGCCCGAATAACTTCAGTCAGCCCAGTAGCCAAGTGGTTGGATTGCTAACGTTGGAAAATAAAACCCTTGTTCGATATCCAGTGGCGCTACCGTTGTAACCAGACTGGAATCTAGGGCCTTTCCGCCAAAGATCTACAACGGAAAACCAAATGCAATTTTTACTTAAGCGGATTTTCATGTATGCATATGTAAATTTTCGACTTAAGTCTACATACATATTTTCAAATGGACAGATTTTTTAAATACAATATTTTGGTGCAATATTCTTGTTGGCGTAAACCTTTGGCAGACAAAACTTGCCGATTCCACTCTGGCGTTGTAATGCCCTTGGACAAGGCATAACATTAACGAGTTTAACGACACTTACTCCTTTTCCCGATTAGAAAGTACGTCAGTTTTCGATGAAAAATTGTGCGTGCACAGATGCAAATTTTAGCGTGATGGCGTGCACTGAAGCCCGAATTCTTTATTTATTATAAATTGGCATGATGATAAAAAATTTCAGCGTGGACGTGCCACACTTTCCACTATGGCTCCTGATGAACAGTTCCAAATTAAGCCAATAACAAATAAACATACACAAAAACTAAAAAATGCGTGTACTGGTGTATCATACTGACGATCGGCACTTGTCGACTTGAATAACGGCTTGCTCGGTAACGCGGGGCTCGACCGCTCAATCATCGCAAAGGTTAAGTCGTGCAAAGACTTTCCTCAGTCGA
This sequence comes from Clavelina lepadiformis, assembly GCF_947623445.1. Lineage (NCBI taxonomy): Eukaryota > Metazoa > Chordata > Ascidiacea > Aplousobranchia > Clavelinidae > Clavelina > Clavelina lepadiformis. The sequence goes on from NC_135247.1 coordinate 17,315,458, forward strand.
AGACTGCAAGACGTCAAAGTACCGGCAGTCTGGGATACAGAGATCGTACATTTCAACAAAATTTTAAAATAAAGTTCATTTTTTGAGAAAAAGTTTGAGTTAGGCTAAGTATGAGATTACGACTTACCAACCCAAAACCTTACAACGCCAATCTGTGTTGCCAAATAACAAGTTAAAATTACAAATGCCTGTTAAACAACGTGCAAAACTTTGTGTTACACAACACTGACACATAAATAATTTTACGTTAAGTAGTATTTTTCAATGTACTGAATGCAAATTGTTTAATAGAAATAACAATTACGTAATACAAGTAAGTTTTCTGCGCTAGAGGATTCTAAATACGAATAGAATATTGTGAGAAAAATACTAAACTGGCAACACTGACGCCAATCGTTGCTTAGGAAAAAACATCGTCATCACTTTTTACTATGGAACAAATCCTAGACCTTCAAATACTATCACTTACCAATTTGTTTAACAAATTTGTGTAATTCTGAAGTCTTTGTTAACTACAATTAATACTAAACTATAAAATTTCCATTTTAAATGCGCAAGTATTGTATTTGACGACACATGGCAGGTACGTAAACAGTTCATTTGATCGCACAACAATAAGAGAAAAACAAAGTTATGAGGACATCTGTTGACAAATCACAATCATGCAGCTTATTTTGCCGGGCTAGCAACTTATATACACAACAACAGTGTATTCCAAATTTATTGATTGCACTGATAGCATTGAAATAGCCTACCAAAACGGACACCTAAAAATATAAGAATAGGATGGGTTTAGTACAGTTCTGCACATGCGAAGAAGCTACAAACAGCTTAGGCCAAGCATTTACATCATATTGCATTTGTTTTTCGAAATAAGTCATGCTATATGTTAACCTTCTACCAATATTTGACCAAAAACGTACCATCCTATATAACACTGGCATAGATTTTCATGGGAGGTTGCTTGCGCAATTAACAGATTAACTTGATTGGGAATGTCCATCGGTTCCGAAGTGAAGTCGCAACCTAGAAACATGTTGTGAAAGTTTTAACGAACGTGACCTACCCAGAAACTATGCAAACTCAAAGGTTCTAGAAAACAATGCCATAAGTGAATTATCTATAATGCATGCCACATTACAGACAACAAAGGCTTGCAAGACCCCTAACACAGCCTTGCACTGGGTACTTCGATTGTATTCAAAATCTTAAAGTCTAATTGTGCAACTTTCTTGTGAGAAAGTCAATTTTACCTGTCAATTTATCACGAACTCTGTTCACAATCACAAGAGCTTTCTTGTTCAAAACTTCAGGCCTAGCGCCACCCTCGGCTAAAAAACGAATAAATTTTACTAACAGCAGAAGAAAGAAAACTTTTAACATGATGTTTTAAAAACCTGGTGTTTGCGCTGTTGCCGCCAAAGTGGAAGCGAAACTCTCAACGCCTCCTTCGCCCCCTCTAGTGGTGTTGTGCTCATTGTTGTCTGAATAAGAAAGCAATAACGTGCATAACCATCACAAAATGATAAACACAGTAATTAGTACGTAAGCAGTAACATTCAAACATTCACTTAAAACAAACCAACCAACCAACAGATTTAGCAATAAAAAAGCAGCATCATGAGAAACGTTTAAAACGTGAATAGGAGATGCTGGACAACATAATATAGCAGATGTAATATCAATCGCTTGATATTACTTACTGTCTACCAGTCGCCAATTGAGAAGAGGGTCATAAACAAAAGCCTCCAACACCGCCAAGACGCTTTCTCGATGCTGTCTAAGTACTGACATCACTATGTGGCAAGTGTGCTTGTAGTTGCCTTCTATACCAGTCACCTAGAAATTAGTGTTGTGGTAATCGCCAGCATTTGACATTGCGGTCAAGTTGGTTGTCTTAATATTTACGATGCTTGCGGCTGCAGGTTACGAATTACAGCGTTATACCTCCATCGCATTTGTCAGCATCCTGGTAAGGCGGAAAGGAATTTTTTCCGGAAATTTTTCACGAGCCATGGCAACCTGCGCGCACAATTTCAGGCAACAAAGTCAGGTAAAGGCTTGCAGCATGTGGTGACAAATAAAAACATTTCATCAAACAATCTTCTGTTACCAGATAACTTACACTACCAAACAATAATAAAGTTAGAACAGGATATGACATACTTAAATTTGAAAATACCGTTAACACTGAGCAGCATGAGTTTAGTACTTGCCTCAAAACAGTCTCCAAAATCAATATGCAAAACCTTTCCACTGATGCGGTCTAGCATCAAATTACTGGGATGACGATCGCCCAGACCAAGCACGTGACCAACCATTGACATAACAGCAAGTGACCTAGTGTAGTTTGTTCGTCGGTCAAACCAAGCCTGTAACACAATTATCAATACTCACTCATTTGAATGCGGTTTCTGTCTTCGTGGATCATGAAATCGGTAACATCAAAAAGAACGATTAAAATGACAATATCGACGAATACAATCATATGCAGCAGAACTAGCTCTTGGTATTAAAAAATAAAATCATCTCAGAAACGTGAGACACTTTGCAGCACTGCAGCGTCAGTGTAATGCGTTTGGGAAAGGCAATAAAATCACTTGCTCCTGTTCAGTGGTTCTGGTGAACACTTTCAAATTCGGGTAAGATCAAATAAAAAAAAATTGTATATATCGGGAGGTGGACGAAAACAATAGTTCGGTAACCAGGGTTTGAATGATGAGGAATTGTCACCGGGTTTAAGTCGTGCAAAGATTTCCTCACTTCAAAGATAAATCTTCCGATACCATACCCAGTACGAACCTCAGATGTTGGACTTTTCAACCACAGAAGCTTGGCCAGATCATCACCGGCAGTGTTGTTGATTGCGTGCTCGAACACTTCGACCTTCTGCATCAGTGTCAGGTGGTCGTAATCTGGCGCCATCTATTTATGATAATGCAAACGTCAATGGACAAGGAAAAAATTCCTCAGAGAGGCAATCTAGCAATAACTACAGCATAGAAATAAAAGTAAAATAATTATCAAAAAGCAACAACACTTCTGCAAGAAACTTTGAGTTTAAGTCAAAAAGCCGCATAGCAATTCATATTGATGAGGCAACTTCTTACTCTGAGCATGATCCGATGCTCAATGTTGAGGAGAATCTTCTTCTTATCTCGATAGTCTCGGATCAAAGTATGTAGAGTGTCGCAGTTTGGCACCCAGCCAATAAGACCGGAGTTGGTGGATAGGGGAACCACCGAAAAGCGATGAATACTGGAATTAAGAAAATGAAGTCTTGAAAACGATACAACTACAGCTGCAGTTAAAATAGCATCAAATGTATAAGAAATAACGTTATGAAAAAACGTTTGCGTGATTTCAGGCAAATCTTTATTGAAATGTTTAACTAAAAAAACCTTAAATTTTTCCGACTGCATGTTTGGTCAGTTGCTAGTAAGGTGTTGACCAATCCGAACAGCTGCATCACCCGCTCATCCTGTCGTAAGTCTTCGTGACCCTTCAGTAAAAACGTGTATTCTTTGCCATTGCCCCCTGGGTGAAAAAACAACAATTGTTAATAAAAAAATACAGTATTCATCAGCGCTCTAGCGTTGACTTTTGTTTCGCAGTTTATTTTATTTACCAGTTGTTAATTTTAAGTAATTTACAACGTGCTAAAAACTACAATATAATTTTAAACCAATAAATGTTAAGAAATTAAAACAACTAAAGCATTTCTACCTTTAATAGAGAGTTTTCGTGGTCGCTGTTTTGAAGTTATCACTTGCAGCGTATGCTGGATGGTTCTGATGCGAACTATTGGACGATGAGGATCGTACGTTCCAGGCACTGCTAAGTCTAAGTCTTTGCACATGAGCAGCTTCGGTGACACATATTGCAACTCAATGGTGGTCAACTGTAAGTCGAGAAGGTGGTTAATGGTTATGCTACAGACTTTGTTATCGTGAAGAATACAGGCAACAGAATATCTAGCTTCATGGTGCATTCCAACTACTGGAAATTTTCAACAAAATACCTGCGGCAACTGCTTTGAAATTCTGCGGAACACGTGATAATAGAGGTCCCATGCTTGGTTCAAATCTTTGATGTTTCCAGATTGAGTAAATTTTCTGCACCAGTCCTGCGCCTCTTGCAAGTCACGACCATACGCCTGAATGGAAACGAATAGAAAAGTTCCATATGAAAGGAAACAATTTACACTGCGTTTGCCGATTAAAAAAACATATGGAGGTACAGTATGTAAGATTGCACATAAAAAAACATATTATTAGAACCATTACAGCTGTTTCATTCCGAATGAAATCCAGAAAAACGATTGCAATCAACCGGTAATTAAGCCTCATGGAATGCATCGGTAGCAGACTTACTTGGTTAAAGCTGACTTCCTTCATCGTCTGTGGGCCTTTTTCCAACATGGTATGAAGAGGTTCCAGTGTGTTCAGCATCAAACGAACGTTGTGTTCGCCGAAATACAACCGGGACGCCTCTTCTAGACCCTCATGCCACAGCTCGTGCCATAAGATTGCCACCCGGATCAATTCCTCTGACACCTTCCATGAAATGAGAAAATTTTAAAGGCGTTGATAAACGGGTTGGGTAAAACGGATTAGTTTTGCAGTTTATATACGTGACATCTGACACGTTTCTTCAATAGCATGTTTTCGCTGACTTAAACCAATCGAGCAGATATAAGAGTTGGTTTTGCGCATTTCAACAACCAGTTTGAAGATTCATTCATTCTCACCATGATGGCTTGTTGCACTAATGCGTTGGAGTGGTCGCACATTTTTGTGAGAATTTTATTCGCGGCTTGATTGCGCATTGGTATAACAGACTTGGACGCAACCGCCAACGGGTATATCAAAGCCTAGAAAGTCAAATTATCATAAATATGTTGAAATGAAGCACAAAACTTGAGCAAGTCATTTCAAAAAACGGACAAAACTGACCATGATCTATTGCACAAAATTTTTGGCTGAAATTTTTCATATCTCGTCAATAAGGGAAAAGTACCATTAGGGAAAGTACCTGCGGATGGTGTTTCCCAATATCTGTCAGAAGCTGGTGGTTTATGAGGGAAACGAGTGACTTGGGAGTGTCGATGCGAGCAATTAGTTGAGGTATTACCTGTTACAAAACATGCAGAAATCCTATATTGTCTAAATTTCTTAGGACATTCGTACTAAATTTTCATCCTAGAAACGTTACTGCTATGAATCCATGATACAATGCACCTTGTAATAAAGCGTACCAGTAATTGATAAAGTTTTAATCTCACAGCTTACCTGGAGCCAGTTTTCTATCTGAATGCTCTTTATACCTTCTACAAGAACATCGTGCAAAGCAGGCCAATGCCCATACTCAAACCACAGTGTTAAAACCCTGGATATCGCAGAAGATTTTAGTTGCATTTAATTAAAACAAAGTTTTTCATCACATCACAGTCTTAGCATCGAAATTAATAAAGTTGCACATAAAGGCAGGATAAAAGTAAATATTTCTGGAAGCACACACAATAACAAAGTTGCAATCTGCCAGGTTACCCTACCAAAACAACTAGCTAAAATAACCTTGAGATATAAACAGACCTGAGTGTATCCTGGAGGGAATTCCCCTGGGAGAGTGAAATTGAGTGGAAGAATCCTTGAACAGATGGGACAGCAAATTTCAAGATGGTCGATGTGAAGTCATGCTACATAACAGAAGAACTTGACGTCCATTGAAATTGTGCTAGCATTAGCTTGGCCTAACCTAATCGCTAATCATGAAAGTCAGCAAATTTATTACTTGCATTTTTGCAGTCTGAATCGAGACACATAACGTTAATTCCCACTTTTTTCATACTGTTATAATATGATGATATACGGTGTGTTATCTTTAAATGTTGAATTACATTTTCTAAAATTTGATGTCATACGCGAGAATGGTAAGGCTTTGCTGCAATAAGCTATTTAAGCAAGTGAAATTCAACCACTTAGTATTACCTTCTGCGCTTCTGATTTAGATGCGATGACGATGGGTTTGTTCGGTGGCGGACTCTCAATGTCGGACACTTCTGACTCCGATGGACAACTGTCTTCCTCTTCTTCGTTAGAACCTGGTGATAAGACTTAAGCTTTTTGGAGTGTAGCACACCTCGTATGATGTCACAATAATTTAAATCTTGGCCTGATTGTTTGATGTTCTTGATGACGAGTCTCTCACCTCTTTCAAAGAAACTTTCTTCTTTTTGCGGAGTTGCCTCGTTCAAAAGATCCATTTTGTTTTTGTAGAACAGGACACATTCAAAATTGACAACAGCCCAAGAATGCCAGGCCTGTAACAAGGTTTCAGTGATTAATAAAGCAAATGGAATAACCCAAAACCTACTACAGGAAATCACAGATATCACAACCATATAATACAATATTCACAGTATGTCACTCCAATTGCGTAAGTCGACTAAGTTGCGATTGGTATTTGAGAGTTGTACACATTTTCTACGAACGACCACAGAAATATACTGAATGTCTAAGTAATTACTGCATCACCTTGTACCAGGTCCTATCCTGCTCAGTAGAAAGCATATGAAACTTAATGATCTGAGGGATGGTAGCATCATCGATACCATGAACATCTTGATGCCACTGGCCAAGTTTCAAAAAGCATCTAAAACAGTTAGATACATGCTGGCAATTTTGGCAAAACCGAGAGAAAGAGTACCGAAAATGTGTTTATTCACAGCTTTCACTAGAAACATTGTAATGTTATTAAAGGCGTTGTATTGTAATGGCATATCCTGTGAAATCTCACCGTGACAAAAGATGTTTTAATTCATTTCGCTGTTCAAGATCTGAAAGGGTGTGCGGAACATTTTGTATGTTTGCCACGAATTTATGCATTTTTTCCAGCGCATCTTTCTGCAAACAATATCATTACATTGCATTAATTCCGTAACTTTCACTTCAATGAGAAAAAATCATTGATTTGTTGTCTAACCTTTTTATTCTGTTTCCAAATGTGTTTAATGTAAGCGAAAGACACGTAGGGATAGGTGGTGGGCAGTTGTTTCAGTGGCTCCTGACTTGGGTCCACTTCCAGTAACTTCACCAAGGTCTTTTGGGCGAGCATCTAAGCAGAATGTCAGAATAAAGTTGGTAGGATGTATTTGATAACGGTTTAAGTGATAATTGTTCGATTTACTGTATATATCACAGTAAAAAAGTAACTATAACGCCAGAGTAAATTTGTGAACTTAGGTACTGAGTGACAACATGTCAATTTTACAAATATTTCAATCAGTAAAAAAAGAGCAGTAATGGAAACTTCAATTATTTACACACCTGGCGACCACTCTTCATACAGAGACTGGCAAATTTCAGCAGCGTTCTCATATCCTCATGTGGAGATACGACCAATGAACGGGCTTGAATGATCCTCTGCCAATCCTCAAGTTGCCGTTGACAACCCTGAGTGATGTAAAATCAAAATTATCACGTCGGCAGAACTGATCCAAGTTTTACAAACACGTAAAAAAAAACTGGAAATATTAGTAAGTTAATTATATTAATTTAACCAGTAATTGAATTATGTTTGCCAGAAATTCTTGCGCTGTTGGTTAAAGCAAAATTATCATCAAACCACTGCAAATATTTTTAACGACGTGGTTTTTCACAAAACAAAATCTTCAAATAAGATCCCAGATTACCTGTAATCTGTCCCACCAAGATTGCCGAATAATTTCCCTCCGATCCGGCATCAGTTTGTAGTGAATCACTTCTTCCAACTCGGCTAACAACTGGCAGTTTACCAAAGCTGGATATGCTCGGCTGTGAGATTCACCGGCTAATGCTGTCAGCTCACTGTCCAATATTTCGCGAGCCTCGCTTATGCACTGGGATATGGTGTTATGATGTTTTAGTAGAGTCTCAAGAAAGTGACTGAACATTGCATATGCCACGAGTGAAACAGTACACAACAAACTAAGCATAGAAATCACGGTTTGACACCAGTACAAGCGCTACAGAAAATTCCGATAAAATGTTTTTTTTGGGGGAAATGTTATCAATAAAATAAAAGTGAATACATGGTGCAGAACATATTGACATTCATAGTATAACTGGAGAAGTTTGATGTATAGTGCAAGTGGAATGGAATGTTACAGGAATGCAAGTGGCCCGTTATGTTACATACAATACAACCCCAGTTAATAACTACTTAAATTTGCCCTGGAATATCTTCTATTCTATTGCAATGTATAGAATTCAGTTTCACTAACGTGACCATCCCCCTAACACAACCATTTAACAATGGTCCGATGCATGGTTGGTTTACGGAGTTTCTACTGTACAAGTATGTTACACAATGTTCTAATAGTGTTTGCTATTATTAAATTCGATCTGACTATTACCTCCAAGGCTTGTGGGAAGTGATTACTGTGGATGTGGATGACAGCGCGATATAACGATCCGTCATAATGTTCGCGAGGAATCATGCACGTATATTCGTCCATGCTCTTCCACTTGCCAAGGCCCCACGCGGCCGCGGCAGCAAGCCGGGCCATTTTCCGTTGTATCTCGCCCTCGCAAGTGTTCCACTGCTCCTCCGCGTAATCGTACAAAGCATCCCTGGATTAGCAACCGCAAGACGTCATGAAAATAAGTTAAATATCTCAGATGTTTGGTGATGTCTAAGCCGAATAAAATTATTTTGACTGGTATTGAGAAAGTCATGTTCATTTATGGCATCATCTCTGTATACTGACCATTCGCCCAAAGCTTCCAGACATCTCATATAACCCAGTTTATTCTCAGCTAATTCATTCTTCACATTTTCCTCTTCTGGACCAGATGCTTCCAAAGTCGGGACACGACTCGCGTACAACTTGTAGTGATAGGTCTGTTTCGCTTCTTCCCATTTGTGGAGTCTTTCGTACCATTCTACGTTTATGTTGTGCTGTGGCTGTCATAGTACATTTTATTGTTTGGACATCCGAGGACTTTGGTCAATATAAATAACTACTTTGGAACAACATCTAGACTTGATCATTTTAAATTCAGTTAAGTAGTATTTGAACTTGATATGCGGAGGGAAATGTTCAGTTATCAACTGTAACTCTTACGTATGTTAATAAACTATATTGTAGGAACGTGCCAAGTCATACACGGAGCATAATTGGTCTAAATGTCCTTAATGTCACATTATGAAGAACAACAAAGAAAACAATTCTTTCAGTTGCGTAACTGACTTTAAAGAAAGTGAAATGTTTGTGACAATGTCTAGCAATTTTGTATAAGCAATTTTAGTCTCTGTTGTCGTTGTAACAATCTTAAGCACGATCACGTAGGTTGTCTGGGTATTTTAGTTAAGTACAACAAGCAAAGCTAGCAGATTCGGATTCGCAAAGTATAAAAAATCTATTATTCGCATCCTCATGAATGTAAATCTGGCACATCCCTAACACATTGCTAAAACAAATACGTTAAAGTTAGATATTAAAAATTCACAGGCACTGCTTGCAGATAACTTGTGCAATGCAGATAAAACGATGAAAAAAGACAATCAAAATCAAATAACTTCATCTTACATTGGGTATTTCAATATTATTGATGTGATATTCCAGAACGCCATCTGCTGCTTCAGGTTGGCCTAATTTGCTGTTGATGCTGCGTTCAAAAAACGAAAAATCAACAACAGACAAAAAATTAATACAACTGAGAAAATGTCCATGTACCGAAAGGTGAATAAAACTTGAGTGATTATTCTACACCAGAGACAATACAAATAAAATGGAAAAAAAATTTCCATGTTCCTTTTCCATAAAACAACAGTGATCCTGATTGAGTATATTTCTTACTTGATCAAGTCACCGATGACTTCGTCGGTGGACTTTTTGTGGAATTCCAATTCCTTGTAATGAAGAGCTTTGGCAAATGCTCGGCATCTCGCAGCAGTTTCACCCAGCAGTGCCACCCCATTGTCTTCGCACATTGGCAAAGGACCCTTGTATTAAAATATAATGAAATAGAAATTTATCAGCAAAGGTCATTGCTATAACAGAACACTGAACCAGGAGAAGCCGCTAGCATCACAAGAATGGGATCAGTGACACACACAGTCCGTCAATTGTTATCTAGATTAAGTCAAAATTTTTGATGTTTATCACGCGAGCATCTTTTTCTTAATTTTGACACGTTTAAACTTACAGTGTCCGTGTGTTCCATAAACTCGGCAAGATTTAGCAAGGTGTGAGTGACCTCTGGTGGTACATCTGGTGCTTCGAGGGCAAGTTGGATGCAGTGAACAAGCTCATCTTGCTGACCTTCGTCCAGCTCGCTCCAACACGATAGAAAAGCAGCGTTGAATAGATGCCTTTTAAAACAATTAATCAGTGCAAAAGCCTGGAAAATTTCTGACATCTGGTTAACATTATAAAAACAACTCTAGATAACACAATTGCACAGTGAATCTCTGTTTTGCTGTGTGCACACTTGTCTTTAGTAATTATAAAGTTTTTAAACCATAGAAATGCCGTGGTCTGCAGACACTGGGAGTACAGTTTGTTGTGTAATCAGACCAAATCACTTTACCTTAGCCAAATGCACCTATAATGAACATTAGTTAGAAATTAGACTCCCGACAAATTTCATACACTTACCTGGCAAGTGGTGTGTAGGTTTTAGCAAGAGCACCACAGGCTTTTAAAGCCAAGGAGGGAGATTGCTTGAGTAATTCCACACTGAGGTTACGAAGCCATTCATGCCAGTCATCCTTGGAAACTCTCCGGGCAACAGTCCAAGCCTGGCAGGTTGATATCAAGTAATTGTTTGCCAATCACATTGAACCACAGCTTAGTCTCACGTAACTTAGAGTAACTACTGTTGTTTAACAGCATGAACTGCAACAATTGTCTTGCTAACGCAGATAAATTTTCTAAACATTTTTGTATAACAAGCTTTACCTTTTGTAAGTTAATTGTGTGAATGTGTTGCTTCTTTGTGATGGAAAAATCTGAACTTGTCTGGTTTTCTTCTGCCTTGGTGACCCCGCTCCATAGAAACGCATCTTCATCGTTTCTGTGGGTCCCCTAAACACAAGCAGTGATTGCGTTATCACAAGACACAACCTGCTTATACCTAGACTTGGTTATTATTAGTTAGTGAGGATTATAGGAATACAAGGTCAGTAACACTTGAAATTATGAAAAGCGATTTATCATTGTAAATATGGTAAGACAATGACTGACCTTTGTAATTTGAGAAATCAACGTTTCATAAACTGAATTTGCGATTCTGTGTTTCTGCATTACAACATCAATCATCGGGATAAATGGAGAATACCTGAAAAAGTGAAAACAACGACATAAGTTTTGTGAGAAAAAAGTCATTCTTTATGTTTATGGCAGTGCAGTGCGAAATCAGTGGCATCACCTGGAGCCAAACTGTCTAACAGCACCACAAAGCGTTTTAACTGCGAGCGATTGCAGATCTGGGGCGTTGTCAAGGGTGTGGGCCAATGGATGGACAATCTGGGACATGTGCTGGCGAAGATCAATGCATTCACACAGGACACATAACGTCTCAAGAATTGCTCTGAAATAGAAATTTTTGTCAGTTTTCATTTTTCAATTCGTGTTTTATTTCATTAAAACCTTGGTTTTAATGAAAAATTTCGCCTTGGTCAAAAGTAACTTTTGCACGAGGCCAAGATTTTATTGAAAAAGACATATGTTTTACAAGTATCGGATGGTATATCAATCATTTTTGTGCCAAAATGTTGAACATTTAAAAATTTTGAATACAATAAATTGTAAAACAAAAAACACTCAACGCTTTAATGTTGGTCGGAGTTTCAAGAGCACGCAATCGTTGCATCATCGGAGGTAAGAGCATGTGACTGTAATCATCAAGATTTATTCCGTATACTTGCAATGCGTGAAGTAGCTTAAAATAAAGAGATAACAGAGAAATATATAAGCATGACTTAAATACTTTTCACGCTTAACTAAAATCCCGCTCCGTATTGAGTCATTAAACATCTTTTACTCACCTATAAATCCAGGTAATACGAAAAGTTAATTTGACAATAGACATCTTCCTACTGTGTACCTGCAACGTCACGCCTTTAGCCGGGCTCTCGTCATACATAAAGATCTTCAGTGCGTGAGGAATTATTTGTGGTAAATACAATTTGAATTCCGAGGCTAGAGCAGCTGCTATCTGTTCTGTCAACGAGATCAGGGTGGCCTGCATGCTACTGCCCATATTCCAGAATTCCTTAGAACATAGACATCTTATTAGGTAGATGAAATTGTGGGCCAAAATTGTCATAATGTCATTAAAATAATCTTGTATAACTCCTGTGTCAACGCAATCGATCAACTTGTTATTGTTAACATGAAAAAGACTTACTGTAATTACGGCAAATATATTGTCCATGTAGCTTCTGACATGCTGCTTCACTGTTGATATGATCAAGCCAAGGTTTTTAAAGAGGAACTGCAACAGATGAAATAAAAAAATTATTCTTCGAACATTATTTAACAAGAGGGGCTTCAACAACGTCCAGTAATGGCCACAAACCTCTTTAATACTTGGGTCACAATTTTTTATGGTCGTTAAATAGGTTGGAATGATCTCCGATAAATAAGGAACGCATTTCACGCCCAGAGACTGGAACATGTAGTTGACAGCCTGAGACAGTTCAATGTTTTTTGTAATGTTAAATGGTTCCTATACCAACATAATAAGTCTTGACGAAAATTATTTAACCTGTACTACAGCTTTGTGGTGGGAAGAGAGCAGAGGATCCCGTAAAACACGCATCAGTGTTGCTATGGAAACTGCTGCGTAAAATTCTTCGGAAGTGGCTCCGATCGAAACCAGCATTTCGCTGACGTTGAATTCTGAAATGCACAAGGTCTAGTGATAACATCCATGCCAAAGCCAACAACAGATAGCCAACATATTTCCAGATAAAAATCTGTAGCTTTTTGCGATCTACTCATAACCGAACAGAAAATAAAACACAAGCATGATCTTTATATCATCTTACTGAACGGTACTTGCACTCGGAAAAAAGTTTAGCACAGTTGAATGTAAAATAAAACCAGGATCGCATCGCAGATCGATCTGTACAATCTTAAAGCAGATATATATTTCGCCAACGTCTTATTCAAATATAATCCACAATCGAAAGAGTAAAGCGCATGAAGTTATGGTTTAAACTGTACACGCAGCATGGAAAAAAGTGGCGACAGTGACAGAACTGGAGCTTTCACACGAAAAAAAAAATTAAAAGCGTATGTTTCGATTGATACTATTGCTATTATAAAAGAACTGCATCGGTTTGCGATTACCTGAATCTTTTTTCACTCTTCGTTCCGCTGTTCCTGGCAGACCATCCTCGACGCTTCCCTGGTTTTGTTTGTGTTTGTAGGGATCCAGTGTTCCTATCAGTCCCAAAACTTTCATCACCTGGAAAATCGGGGGGGGGAAAATGAACAGATAAAGTGTATGACTTTAACAGCACTTGTCCTTTCTTGCTAACAGTTGTTATCACCTCTTTCCTAAATGCAAGGCTTTGTTCAGTTTTGAGAAAGTTTAGGAGGATGTCCAGAAGCTGTGGACATTTGTAGTAAGGTTTTACCACATAGCCGGTACTTTCGACCACTTTGCCAAGTGTTATCAGTGCAACCTGGCAAGAGTAAAACACTTACAGAACGAAGATTTAATAATATTTGGAACAACTCAGAAGCTGTGCATAGGCCTACTTGTTACAATAAGCAATCTGTTCCACGTATGGTCAAGAAAATGGCCAAGAGTAATGTGTGCCTCACAACAGAAATATGATTTTTACTTCGCGCTTGGGAAAACATGACAAAGCTCGCAACATTGACAGAATGATTGGAATCAATTGGTCGAGGACAGAATTAACATCCGGACCGCCGACTTCTGCAAGATCCCCTATGGCTCTCATGATTCCGACCGAAACGGAGGATGTTGATTCATCGTCCTGGAGCTTCATTATTAAGGTCTGCAGAGACATTTTGAATTTTAGTCAGTTTTATAAACTTCATAAAGAATCTTGACATTTCTGCTTTACGACCAATTTTACTGCCTGAACAAGTTAAATGAAGAAAATATACAATGTTTTCTGCTACAATTAAACCCCTCACTTTCATAGTGGATAGAACATAGGCCTTCATCACATTTGGTGCACTTCTCGCAAAATGTCCAAGCAAGCGAGCAGCCTGTAACTTGTTTTTACCAACTCCACTGTGCTCCAAGTCTGCTATGAGCTACATGTATAAAACAAAAAGTTGAGCCTTACATTGAAGAAACAATTGACTCTGTCTTGGTAGGATATTTTTACACGGTTTTTCAAAGCATAATGTATTCCAACTTTTCCATACACTAATTATGCTTGATATGTTTCCAAATAGACAGCACAAAACAACAGCTGTGGAATAATTATTTTAAAACTCGACTTATGTTGCACCTGAATGTGAGTTTTTCTTAACATCGGCATCACATAGGCAGGATTCAATTCAGAAAGTCGTCCAATTGTCTGAATTGCCATCTCCTGAACTTCAAACGCTTCATCGTGAAGAGCAACAAAAAGAAGATTCAAATTTTCCGACTGAAAAATTTCAAGAGGTTCAAGGAAAAAAGAAATCTGAAATATCTATTTTTGCAGTAAATATTTGATTAGAAGATTACAGTAATTCATGTTCTGAGTATTATCTTCAAAAGAAAATTTAAAAAAATTTCTGTTTTTATTAAAATCTGACTCAGAAATTAACTAAGAAACCTACAACCAAAAGTATACTTCTTGACTCACCAAAATAAGGTAGCTGTCAAACCTTTCATCAAGTAAATTCAAAACATGCAAACGGACTTGTTTGGCTGTAACAAAAACATACAATTATGTTCTTTGTTTGCACCCCTTGTAATTCTTCTATATAACTATGTCATGAAGATTTTCAGGTTGTAACTGAACCAGTTTTCTTTTGTTATGATGTGCTTTCAGATAAATGATGTTAGATTTTATTCAGATACGAGTTAAGCCTGTACCATAGTACCACAATCACCTGTGTCACATATCGCCAGGTGGAGAATGCTTTCAACAATCTTAACAAGTTTTGGGGAAAGCACCGGATATATCTGGAAAAATACAAATAACAACATATTAAAATGAAACTGATTCATTCGAAATGTCACATCAAAACACAGCACGCAACCGACCCATGAATCTGTGACTGTTATTGAAGCATCAGGTTATAATTCATGTTTTCGTATGCCAATGGAAATATAACTTACAATAGTTTGATTAGCTGAAGTGCATGGAGCTGGTATTGAAGGTCGCATGAGTGCAACCACAGTAGCGACAGCGTTTAGCCGAACTTCCGTGTTCTCGTGGCACAAATACTTCTGTGTCGAACACTCCATGCAGAAGTCTATAAAAGGGGAAGGGGGTACTTTTGACCGTCTTGGCAACTCTCTGAAAAACTGGAACGTGGCCAGCGTGTGAAGAGCAAGCACAATGATCGATACATCGGGTTCACTGCTAGACGATGCTGAAGAAAAAATTACAAAAAATCGTTCGTGAACTCTACGCTTCTGTAGAGTGGATCAAGTTCAAATTTTTATCTCGAAAACTAAACACGAAAACTTATTTCAGAGAAGAAAAAGTATCTTCAAAAATTCATTATCTTTGCAGACTTGAATTAACCTTGACAATTCAATATTTTTTTATATTTCAAACTCTTTCAATCTACTCATGATGCTCCCTAAATAAGACTGATTACAAGAAGACTGGTCTCCCGCTCCCTGGAAGTTCTTGGGCAAGAGGACACTGGAGAGGGTTCGGAGAACACCTTCATGAATAGAATGACGCAGAGAAGGTACCGTGATGTTGAGTTCATGCAACGACTGCATCAAGGCCGCACTGCAATGAGGAAAAATGACTTTTAGTTTTCACCATGAACTAACATGCTTGTAAGTATTATTATTGGTCAAGTCTAGTAAGTATCATCAATCAAGTACTTTGGTGCATAATTTTAGGTGTGATTAGCAATTTGCAGCAAAAATAGAATAATTATGTAAATATCTAAGTTCTACTTACAGTAGTTTGAGTTCTGAAAACAGTTGCATAATTGGTGTATAAAAATAATCTAACCGTAAAGTAACGTGTGATATGCAAAGACTGACTTACTTAAGACCAACTTTAAACATGGGTTGCAATAACTCGTTGTGGATGTAATCAATGGTGGTTTCCGATGCTGATTTTGCCAACATGGAGATGCAACTGAAGACGGCTGGTTCCGGCACAAAACTTCTTTGTTTTCTACAAAAATTAGAAAAATATTTTATAAGCAGAAAAATAATCAGAAAAATCAGAAAATCTATTCAATAATACGACCCAAGTTGAAGTGGGAAAAAGTTTGCAAAATAAACCTACTTTGCATTGGGCTCCTTAGGAGGCAAGTATTGCTTTATAAATTCAAATATCTTTGGTGTGTAAAGGTTGATGGCAGTTTTCACAACAACAGACATGAGTCCTATCGCATAGAATGCTGTTGATCTGTCTTTTTCCTGGAAAAAAATTCATGTCGTGAGACTTTCAGGGTTGGAAGGAGGCCTAAAAAGATATCTTATTTTTAGTTCAGTATTTCATTCAACTTTAAACATAAACTAGGGCAGAAAAGATTGATGTCTTTTGATGGCTTTTTCACTGCAGAGCACAATTAAAGTTGTTAAAAGCTAGATAAATTAATTAAATGGTAAATAATTAGTTGGTTAAGTAGTTAATCGGCAAGTCAAATTACTTTTTTTAAGCAAGTGAATAAGAAATTCATGGCATCAGACAAATACAAAGTGTTGAATTTGTTAGGATTGAAGACAACAAGACGAGGAAGGATTGACATGATTGCACGCTGGATGAGAGTATTACGAGATCCACGATACGATATGACAAACGAACAGACCTAAAAAAAAGTCTTCATGTAATTTCAAAAACAAAATACCAGAACAGAAGTTTCCAACGTTTTTAGGTGAAGCTTATGGCCCATGAGCAACAGGTTGGGAACCTTTGTCCTGAATGTAATACCAAGAAAACTCTATTCCAAAATTTATGTGGCACAAAGACTTAAAACAACAAAGTACATCTTTCAGTTAGAAAGCAACTAAACTAAAATATGTCAATGGTTGTAATTTATTCGACTTACGTCATCAAAATGCTCGGCAATGAGATCACAGCAGTGTTGGCTCTTCAGCAACACAGTTTGAACGTAATTGTTGTTTGCTGTTAGAGGCGGTGGTAGTGCTTGAAAAAAAGGGTCAATGAACTGCTACCAATATCTCGGGTAGTAATTGACATAAATATTCATTTAAGCAGTTGCCTATACAATTATGAACCACTAGCAGACCTTGAGTAATATGACTAAGCTCTGAGTGTAACAAATTTCTCAAGGAAATTTTTTTTAAAGGTAATTGACTATTACTGGCACTTATTGTATTTTAACAGATAACTTTGTGGTTATGATGTCATACTTTGATGCTTGTGTGATGAAACAGAAGTTGTGAAAGTGTTGACTGGCTGCTTTGTGCTTCGAAACAAACGGCTCTGAAAATAAGTTAGAAAATACAGGCACCCACACTTTAGTGTAGATCATTTCTAAAATCATTCGGTATCTAATACCTTTTCCGGTGCAGGATTTGAAGAACGAGTGCTTTGCAAGTATCCCAAGATGGATGCATCATTTTGATTTAAGTCATCTGAAAACCATCGTTATACAAAAATGTTGAAAAACACCAATGTTACAATATAATGAGTTCTACCGAGTAATCTCTGTTATCATGTCTCTAACTATTCCCGGTAATTTTTCGGCAAAACCTCCCTAC
Source organism: Clavelina lepadiformis (assembly GCF_947623445.1). Lineage (NCBI taxonomy): Eukaryota > Metazoa > Chordata > Ascidiacea > Aplousobranchia > Clavelinidae > Clavelina > Clavelina lepadiformis. The sequence continues at coordinate 17,333,346 of NC_135247.1, forward strand.
CTTCAGAATTACTGATACGAAGCAATTCGAGCAAAATAACAAGCGAAGAATGGACTCGATCGTCACGAACTGCTTGAGATTTCTCAAACGGTGAAGTTTCCATAATGGACATCACTTCATCATAGCATGTCTATCGAACATAAAAAAACTCAAGAGTAAAACAAAATAATAACAATATCACCATTATCACTCTGGTTTAATACATATCACAGATCCACAGCACAACGCACCAAGCGCTTGATGAGAGCGTTTGTTTATTGGTGAAGTCAACATCTAGAAAGTGCGAGAACTGCGAATCTATTATTTTGTAGCAATACATACCTTGTACCACACTGGTTTGTACTTGGAATCTTTTGTTTCACGTTGGACAACGAGAGCCAAGGCTGCCCTTAATGATTCTATTGCGCAGTCTCTGATAGCTTGCTGTTGTTGGTACAATAGAAGAATTACAATTACTGGTACTTAAAGCGTACACAGGTACACAGCGCAAAATGCCAGTTAGAACAAACTAAAATTTTCGAGAGAAGCAATCGTATTCACAATTCAGCAGGAGATCATAGTACACTTGTTTCTTAAAAGAAACTTTCAGTTGGACCTTTTAGTAGCTTTAATTTGTTAAGTTCAGGACCAATAATTCAAAAGTTTATTACCGGCCTTTTTATCAGCTTAACTTATCAAAACATAAATTAGCTTGAAATCGAAGTCAACAACAAAAACGCTATGCTTGACGGTAATAAACTTTTCATTTGTGAAAAGGTCAAAAACAAATAAATTGAAACGTTTTTAATGAAATCTTGTTATTTCTATGTATGTCCCATTTTATAGCATCACATTAGATATAGCACTAAGCACAAGAGACATATATGAGAAAGACTTGTTAAATTTAACTTGGCGCAATATAAGAACTTCTTAGTTTTTCAGTGAAGCCTCAACAGCTTCTTCTAAAAATGAGAGTGAAAAAGTGGAAAAAACTGCGTAGAGTGCCAAATAAAAACGGCCAGGATACCATAGTTCTGAGAAATTTTGTAATTACCTTTGAATCATGGATAGCGTAGAAAATATTTTCAAAAAAAGATTGAATCTGTTGGTAGAATATAGTCGGCGAGGACACGGCCATTTCTTTTAAAATGAACACCTGTAATGTTAATACAGAAATGTTGCTGCACAACTTAACACCAGCGTCATTAGGGCAAGTAAAACATGGCTGAAAATTTTGCTTACTTTCGTAGAACTGTCAAGTAATAACGACTTACTGCAGCATGTCTCCTCCCTTCATTTTTCTCCATTCCCAACCATTCAATGGATCTCCGGACTTGAAATTCTATATGCTCTGTTCTGTATGTTCCACTCGATGCAGCCATTCTCCCCATAGCTTGGGCGGCTATTTCCATGACACCTGCATGAATACAACGAATTTTTTTTAGGCATATCTTTGCATTGCACCAGCAAATCTAGCAAACTTACAGAAATTGCAATAAACAAAAAAGTTGTGTTTGAAAATAACTAAAAATCAACAATCTGAATCCAACAAACCAACATCAGGAGAGGGAAACAAATTTCTTAAAACATTGTAAAATTTGAGAAGTTGACCGTGATTTGCGTCGTCCACTTCGATTTGACTCACTGCAAACATTGAAATAAAATAATGGAAGTTAAATTGAGAAAGAAAACCCCAACGTAGAACAACTAGTGAGTAAACGAAATTCTACCTTTTCCAGGTAGTGGTAACATCAGTACAAGTAGAATCATTTCTTTTATAAGAAAACATTCATACAAAGTTTGGAGGTTATACACTATGTGTAATGACTTATAACACTAATAGTATACTAAATGACATTGGGACAAGCAAAATTTAAGCTGGGTTTACTTAAAATAATGTGTTACTTCACATTTCATTTTCTGGTTTGATGAATTTAAATGTACAAGGTCAGATTTTAACAGTGTCTCCATGTCATGGCAACCTAATTTTATGTTGCACATCCAAAATTGAGCTGAATGGATGCCCACTGGGTACCCATTGTTTTATTAACAATGAGTTTTCACTGCACAATAAGGTTGCCCAGATGGCTGACATGCAGATAATGCAATTGTCTTAAACTTAATCTGTGCACACAGCATGAAGAGATTATATTAAGAGAGGTATTTAGAGGAAATGACTCTGGCAATTGTGACCAGACTATTGCAGAGAGAAAAAGTAGAGCTTTTACAAGAGGTTAGGCCTAAAAAATGCTGCTTTGTCTAACTGTGTCCATTGACAGAATAAGCTTAGTTTGCCAGAGTTGAACATCCAATTTTTTCAAGGAGCACACATTTTTTTACAGATTTAGGATACCAAGGAACATTTACTGAAAAAATAAAACGTTTTGTACCAAAATTTCTGATAGAAAATCTGAACAGTTTCATAATTTCACCACAAATCTACCTATTCCTAATATTGCCCCCTTCTTCTCATTATTGTCTGAACTTGCCACCATCTCATAAATGCATTCATTTAATTCCGTCATAAATTCATTGTTTTGCTCTGCTGAAAGCTCTTGAACCTCTGTTGAAAAAAAGAAAACAATTGTTCATTAAACAAAAAAATAAAACTTCATTGTATTAAACGTAACAACTAATCCATATTATTACTAGCACATCATTCAGTCTTTAAATTTTCAATAGAGAAATCTTTAAGAAGTCACCTGTGTTTATGTAACGCTGCAGAGCAGTTGCCGTTGTAAGCCGCGTTTCCTCATTGCGACTTTTAAGGCCTTGGACAAAATGTTGTACAGATGCAGCCATCTGCGCCAGCTACTTAACAAGTTATTTGACTTGACTACTGCCAAGCAATTAACTGTGCACAACCCTTAAGATAACCTCTAAGTTGAAATTTGCTATCAAGTGACATCTTGTAGTGTATGCAACATACTAAACATCGAAATATCGCGACTTACAATTACTATTATCATTACATACATTACGCTTGGTTTTATTCCAATATTTTTGATTTTGTTACTGTTTTCATCTTATTTAGTATTTTGGTATCTGAGTTAATATTCTGAACGTCGTTTGTGAGTTTTGTATATCACAGTACACAATCTTTGATTTTATTAATTAGCCTAAAAGGCAACAGTTAATAGGTTTGTGATTAAACACAAGTTGATATATAATAATTTCTGGATTTTGCTATATCATGTTACTAGTGCTAGTTTTTCGTTGCTCATTGTGGGGAGCAATATAAACATGGTGCTAACTTTTTTTAGACTATACTAAAACTATAAAACAACTTGAAATGTGTACATAAATCTTGCAATTACTGTATTTTTTCTAACCAAGATTTGAAATTGAAAGTAGCCTAGGCCGTTTTCTGGCATAACAGCCTGTAACCACATGTATTGATGTACCAAACTTAATAAATAAGGAAAGTTGTCTGCGAAATGTGCAGATTTTAATGCCCATTATGCGGTCCACAAAAATGTAAACCCAAACCGGTGGGCAGTACCGCGATACTATAGTACCGAGTTACTTTTTCAGTACCAATACCGTCAGCATCTTTTACACAAAAAGTACCAGTACCAACAAAGTACAGAACTACTTTTTTACAATAGTACCGAATACCAAAACCGTCGGTACATTTTTTGTCAAGTACCAGTACCATTATCGATGGTACTTTTAAAGTACCGACTGCCTAACTCTACCCGAACCTGCTGGTAGCCTGGTTAACCAGTGCTGCAGCATAGATGAAGCCTACTGCCTTTGCCTTATAGCCAGGGTTACCATTCCGTGCTTATTTCTAATATTTGTGCTTATTTTCAAGTACAATGTCTTAGAAAATACTAATGTGCTTATTTCTAAGAAACATGCTTATTTTTAGGGTAGAGGTTCCTACTTTGGGCATTTCGACTCCTTTAGTATATCATTTAGTACCAAAGTGATACGAAAATTAGGAACATGTAAAAAGCGTCTCGTTTTTTTTAGAAACATTAATTGTCTTCTCCTGTTGTGCACCGTTTAAGGTAGTATTCTTCTTTCGTTTCCTAGTCGTCTTTAATTTTGAGCCCAGACCAATGGCAACCCTGCTCATAGCAGCCTACCATCAACATCCAGCATAATTACAACGAAGTTATTTTACAGCTAACTAGTTGGGTTTTCCCTAACCTGAAACCTATTAAAATGTATACAAAATGTAACACACATTATGGAGAAAATTGCATATTGCCTTATTTGCTACTATGATGCTGCGGTGGAAAAATTAACTATACAGTAAATTAAGTTTTCTTAGCATTTGACACTCTTTGCACTACTATTGACTCAGTTTTTGATTTATCGCTTATTTTTTGTCCCCCATAGTTTAGGGTTGCCATACGTCAGGATTTTCCCTGAATTTAATGTCAGGGAATTTAGTGTTCAAATCTGCGTCAGGGAGAAATGCTAAAATATTCTTAAAAGTCCGGAATTTTTTTAAATTGTCTTTCAGTCCAACTTTTTCTGGGTTGTCACCTTTTTTCCAAATTTTTTCTAAGTCGCGAACATTTTCAGCTCGTCAAAACTGTCTGATTTAAATCTGTCTGCAATTCGTTTATGACGTAAGTTGTTTATTACATTTTAAGATGAACAGCATTATGGTTGGCTTATTCTAGTCGTTGAAGTCGTTTATAGAACGTTGCGAAAAATTAAACAGTGACGAAAAATTTACTGCACTGCCATTACATAAGAAATGGTTCAGGTATTTTCAAAAGTCGAAAAGCGCTGAATGTCACTCAGAATTACTCAGGGTTGCACAGTTTTTCTTTGCTGTGGCGCCATACAACGCAAATGTTGAGCGGGTGTTTTCCCTGATGCAGAGTCAGTGGACAAAAGAAATAAATAAGATGACCATTGAAACAATGAAAGGAACTTTAACACTTCAGTACAACTTCAAAAGCATGCCTTGTTGGGAATTTTATGTGTTTTTAAAGTCCAACAAGAGCTTGTTGAAAAAAATCAGATCTTCGGAAAAGAACGATTGGTATGAGGGAGAGTAGAGTATTGTTTATAAACTGCTATACGTTCATTACTTCTAATTACCTTGGAACGTATTTTTTTTAATTCTGTGCTAATTTTCGTTTTCATAAATCTTACTGTTTAAAAGACAACTTGCATTCGTGTATTGCAGTGCAACATTTATTTGCTGTTTTTGTATTGTTTCGTGTTTATCCTTCTTTCAGAAAAAACCAATGGCGGCAATGTACTTTGGTAATATTCTAAAGTTAGTCAATGCAACTGAGGTAAATTTGTCAGGGATTCCGCATTATCAAATATTGTAACCCTACCATAGTTATGACTAAAAATAAAACAAATAAAATCAATGAAGCCATGACTCGGCTGGAGAGTATCGCGATAAAAACGCCGATCTCGCAGTGGTGCGAACCCATGATCGATACCCAACTGCGCTACCTTTGTTTAGCAACGCCTTTAGGAGGCTAGTTTCAATTTAGTGTTGCTGACGTGTTACTGTTGCATGGTCATATTGGTCTTGACTTGTGATGGTAGTTTCCTCTTCGGCCAAGAGTACCGATATCTAAATAGCGAAATAAACAACAACAACAATCGGAAAAAGCAAACAAACAAGCTCAGCGTCCCACGCTTAAGCGATGAGAAAGCGTCGCCACCTTTTAAGTCCTGAAAACTTTTTTCTTGGTCCTGAGATTAAGATTCCGACAGCATTTTACTTTCACAAAATATAATAGCAAAATCATTTCTTAACAAAAAGTTTTAACATGTAACTTTCACCCTTGTTTCACTTTGTGCGTGAGGAGATGATCATATGAAAACTATTGCGTGTAGATGTGGAACATTTAAAAAGTTTTCTTTGGACGGGATAGGCTATTATGTAAGCATGTGACCAAGCAAGTTTAATTTTCTTCAATTGTTTCTTCCGCAAGACTGCTAATCTTTTGTTTAATCAGATTTTTATAAGTCCAAACAGTTGCTGGCCGAAGCAATTGGCTAATAATAATTAACTAGCGTGTTTAATCGTGAGACAAAACTAGTTTGCTTCCGCTGCAATATTTCTGCCATTTTCGAACAAACGAATCTAAACCGGGTTGGGATTGAAAACAAAAGGTGTTATTTGTAAGTGTTTTTCCCTGTACGTATTTGGTTTGTCAAAACACATGTGATTGCAACACACACTTCCGGACACGTGGAATGCCGTTGGTTGCAATCCTATCAGCAATGTGTCGTAGTTTTATGAGAATAATAAAAAGCGGAACTACGCAAATCTGTAAGGTTATGACATCATCACGTAACACGTCTTATTGATTCTGCAATATGTATTCATAGTGAATCGGTAAAAGCTCGTTAAAATTTACTGTGATTCAACGTCAGAGTCCCACAGACAAATAAAAAGTTGGAGCTATCTGTTGTCTTTATTCGGTTTCGTTCATCACAGGTACGTGTTTTAACCTACGCAGCACAAGTCATCTCATTAGATGGCGCAATGCTTGTGATTCATCTTATCCCAGCGGGAAAACACATTAAAATGAACCCAAGTCATTTGGCATGAATCTGTTATTCCTAAACAGCTATCATGACACATTTGAAATGATTTATAAGTCTTGCTGTCATCAAATCTTTTTCACAAACAATCACACATACCAGGAAGTATATTTTATTTATTTAACCAATCATATCGATAAATTAAGCACAATCCAATCAAATAAGATATTAATGTTTGCAAATATTGCAGCTAAAAACAATATATTAAAAATACTCAAAACACAATACAGTCCCAAAAAATATTTCAAACATAAGAATGTAATGAGCAGGGTCATTTTGGTTGTGGGATAACACTTTGATCTTTGTGTAGGCAAATATTTGCATTTTGCAAAGATTTTTACACAATGAGGGTAGAATAAAAACTTTTGAAACCATAAAATCGTTCGGCAAAGTAAAAATGCGTGTCAATGACAGAATAGTTATTTTTTCTATTGGAAACCAGAAAACCTTCGTCAGGCATTGCAGCTGCTTTTTTGCTACATTCAATAAATTATAACGGTCAGATATTGCCCACATAACAGAACAAGTCTCTTAGGGCAACTAAACAAGTAATGGATCTATAAAAAATTATAATAAGCAATTGCTATATATATTTGCAATACGTAGTAACAACAATATCCCTACAATTGCCATAAGAATTTGCTTAATGTTATTTCCATGTCAGCCAAAGTTATGCACCATAAAAAAACTTCACCACCATCAATAGCTTTTTCAATATTATTTTGGTTCCATCAAACAAAATAACAATCTTACAGTACATAAGTCATGCACATGATGAATGATGCTGGCCTGTACGCATGTAAAACGTGGCAAATCACCCAACTGCCATGTTTATAGAATGGTAATTGCTATGGCTTAAGTATACTATCGCAGTGAAACACTAAGACCTATTAACTTCTAAGTGCCATAAAAAGTTATCAAGGATAACAACTTGGGCCGTATTCATTGCACCTATCCTCCATATCTTTGTAAGTGAAGTGTAAGTGTTCATATCGCCAAAGAAAAACTTTGATACCACAATTGCCACACAATAAAGATTTAGCAGACTAATAAACCCATAAACCATTTACAAGTACTGCCACAGCTCTTGAATGGCTGGCTATGAAACGGTTTTGAGAGCATACAATTTTGTTCTAAATGATCATGGAGGGGGGAAATGGATGCTTATATTACCATGAAAATTTAAATATTTCTGCCTAATAGAAACAATAATCATAAAAACGTAACTTAAAAACATAGTTGTAAATCAAAATAAATGGATGAGAACAAAAAACGCTAGCTTCGTTTCACAAAATGAACTATTTGTCCCATTATGGTTGAGAAGGCACCTTGTTGTACTTGCCTTTGACGCTGCTCCTGAACTACGGCACAATAGGCTGGTATCATGACTTTTTGTGCCATTTTCAGTCTCTCTTTTCGCTTTTCTAGCATCGATTTAAGATTGGCTTCCTCAGCAGCATTATAGCAAGCTGTGGTGTGGATGTTAAACCTTGGAGTCGATCGTCTTGGACAATTTTCATGTTGAACATCAGAGTCTGAGCTCAGTGAAGAAATAAACTGCCAGCTACTGCCTGGCTCAGCCATTGTTGCTGAATTGGATTGCGAACTGCCAAGGCTATCTGTGCCACGGTTACTATCATCTTTGGCGGGCGAATGCTGGCATCCAATGGGGACAGAAATTGGTTCACTTTTGCAAAGATGATGTGACAAATCATGAGCTGAATTTGACAAGTTCTTCTGGGTCTGTTCTGATAACAAAGAATATGGCGTTGGATTGATTTTATCCTTGGCAGTTTCAATACTTGCAGATAGAGCCGATAGTGGTGAAGGTACAATGGGTAATCCATTTGCACCACTTACAGGTAGAATGGCGTCAGATATTTCTTCATTTTGCATAGGGTGAGTAGAAACTGATGATTGGACAGCAATGGTCTGCAGTTCCTCATGCATAGATAACATTTGCTGCTCCAGTTCCAAAACAGGTGCTTCATCCTTCATCCCAGACAACGTGGAAACATTGGAATCGGGCATATCACAATGACTGCTTTCAAAAGTGTCATTCTGCTCTGCAGCATTTGGTTCTTTTTCAACCTGACTCATTATATTGTCTAGACAATTCTTCACATCATCCATGTTTATCGGAGATGAAGAAGTTGCAGATGCATTGCAAGTGCTGGTAAAAACTTTTTCGATTTCTACTCCATTGACACTTAACCCATTGCTTGCTTCAAGGTTGTCATCCAGCTGTAAACAATGAGCTTTCCCATTCCCAGCAAAACCATTGCAGTCAGCCAAGCAGTGCTTGAGATCTGAATCGCTACTTTGCTCTATCAGTTTATCATCATCTTCAAAGCTAAACACTTCTTCTCTGTTTGGGTCAAACAAACCAACACCTTCTTTGCCCAAAACTGGGAGCAAGGAGAAGTCCTCAGAGACAATATACTTCAAGAAATCGAAGCAGAAATGCATTATTTCTTCACTTTTGTCGATCCGATCAGCAAATTGATGACTAAACAACAACCAGTCATACGCAAGGGTTAAATAAACAATTTCTTCTGCGTTCAGGGATTGATGAATTAAACCATCAGCCCACAAGGACAGCCGCAATAGGGATACAAATAATGGTGTCCTATCCCAACCTGATATACAGTGTAACAGCATCCCTGACGAAGATCGGGATAGAAGGCAGTTCAACAACAAAATAAGGTAGTTTTGTGTAAGCGTCACCAAGTCCCAATGCTCATATTCGTTCCATTTTACATCACACAACTTTTTGAAGTCGTCAGAGATCAGTAACTCAGCATCGACAAACTGTTGGGTCCAGTCGAACTTTAGGCCTATACCGGTGTAGTGATTGAGGGAATAGTCAGCAAAAAACTCACACCCTGGATACGGAATACCAACCAGATTAAAATCCGAGTATCTGTTCAGTCTGTCGACCTTTTCAGAAGATGTCACATGCATTCCAAATTTTAGCTTTTTCTTTTCGACCATCAAATCACAAATCACGTTAACACGCAGGGAATGAAGGACGTCAATGTCAGCATTGCGCATTTTATCCACAAGCCATTCCGTATTTTGATTGGCGCCATTCATTGAAGTCTGCAGAAGCTTCTGTTTTTTACTGACACTTTCACCCATAACCATTGATCGCTGCATAGGATGGCTGGATGAACTTTTCGTGTAAACCACGGCGGCTTCATTTTCATTACTGACACCATTCACATGGTTGGAATCTAGATCTATACCATTCATTGATTGCTTTCCAGAAAGACCATTTTGATGACCATTTTGTTCCTCTGCTGGAGTTTCACTGTTCATAAAATATTGGAAACCTATTCGCGTATACATCTCAGGAGACCTAGCTAGGGTTGACGAACGACAAATAAATTTTCCACGAAACAGCATGACAGGAACAGGGAAGCGGCCTCTGGTTCTTGCAAAGCGGCCTTTCTTAACTAACTCCAGCATGGTGTCACTGTCCTGATGACCACCGTTCACATAAACATCACATTCACCAGGGATCTTCTGCTCAACCGGAACAATGAGATGTGCAGGGTAGGTGCTACATAATGACCCCTTTGTGTTATTCAGGGTCAGACAAACATTGTCCCTCTCAAACAATTCCAAGCAATCATCATTAAGCTGACTCGAATATTTGTCACTTGGGAGAAACAGGCCCCCATCTCTTAAACCACGGCTTAAGAGTTGGAATATCTTACTCTTTTCCTCCGTCATTCCTTTGTCTTTGCAACATTCACCACTGACAAGCAACAAAGCAAGTTAACTATTTTATGTATTTATTTGTATGTCTAAGTACTGTGGTACATCCTGAAAGGAAAGTGCAAGGATGATAAACAGCATTTGAAACACAAATTATCATACATATATATTATAATAACTAAAATCGCCTTAGTCAGAGACTTCATTAGTTGTTGGCGATCCAATATATGTGATAACAGCATATTTATTTCATCTTATTTCAAAACTTCTTGGAGCCATTAGATTATTATGATCTATGCGGATGTCCACAACTGTTTGGCATGTTTTTGGAACATTGTGACTTCGCGCAAGATTATTTAATAAAACCAATAAAAGCATGATTTCATTCTGTGTAAACTGCGCTTTAGAACGCTTTGATTGCATGGTATGGTTCAACCTAACCTACAAGGAAAGATATTCCCTTCATCCAAAAATCGCTGAAAGTGTTTATTAAGGCAAAAAAGGCTTTGTGGAAAAATCACGTCCACTTAAAGCTTTTCCTGTTGAAACATTTTTTTTTAAATTTTGGTTACAGTACTTACAGTACAATACTGATTTAACAGAGATTTATTAATTTCAATAAAATTTAGGGAACTGAGGAACATATAAGTTGTTCATAATTCATAACAAAAAAACTTTGGTGCATTGACAGTACAAAATATAGCAACTACAGCTAGCACAGAGAACTATTACGAAGTAAAAGTTATCAAGTAAAGAGCAAACCAGATAATGTAGGAGTGCACAATTTAATGCTTAGAGAGTACCAGCATGAGTTTGCTGGCAAGTATGGTAAAAGAAATGTACAAGGCAAAAAGTTTTGCAAGTACCGAACACAAATTCCAAATATAGCCTATTGATAATAAACTAGTCTTGGTATCTTAATTTTAGAAACACAAAAGAATCAAGATGCTTGGTGTTATCTATGGTCATGGCTGCGCACAAACATAAACTTTAGACAACAAAGACTAATTAAACAAACACGCTTTAAGAATGCACTAGGGACTAGAAAACCTACGGTGAGCGGTTTTAAGCAATGAAGCACTAGTTTTTATTACCTATGAAATAAAGTTATATATGTAATCAATCAAAAAGTTTTGATTTTGAAGCATTATGTCCTGAAGGTAAGTGTGCACATAAGTGATCATCAATTTATTAATCACTTCCATCCATTTTACTAAAAAAAAATTATTAATACTCAAGATAATATTTACAACTAATTTCCAAGCATTGTAATACCAATCGTTTAATAACTGATTGAGTAATTGCAGAGCTGCTCAATACTGAAAGTTTACATTTAGCATAAGAACCTACACGGCACGGCGAAAATGTTTCGGTGCTACTGATGCCATTTTGGCAAAAGGCTGGGTGCATAAGGATATTGTATTGGCAGGTTGTGTTATGTTTATTTGCACAAACTTTGGGAGTGCCATTTGTTTCTTTTAGCAAAATTTTCAGCTATTAAGCTTCCAAAGTGAAAGTTAACATCGATGTCCAATCATTTTATTTGCTCTTATTCAATACTTGTTTGTTATGTCAGCAGTGCAACCAATTTATTTTCGAGATATTGTATAGCCATCATACAATTTCCCAATTAGTCACGTTCTACTATTATTGTCATGCTTTAATCACCCTGTTCTCTCCAGTTCCTTACTGCACAAAATCAGGTTTCACAAAAACGGTAAAATTGAACTTTGCAAAACAAAATATCTCAATTTCTACATTAAACATTTTTCAAGCTAAAAAAATCATTGCTTATTCTGCATGGCCAAATTCAGTGTAATTAAGTTTAGTCTGCAGTGAAATAGTAACTTTGAGCATAACTAGCAGCGAACACATATCAGTAACGAACACACATACACATCTACAAGAGTTTTTTGTATGGTACAATAAATTTTTGCCACAAAGTATTAATATTCTCCCTGTATTAATACACAATTTCCACATATCCAGTCAGGACAACTACACAAAGAGAATCTGAGCCTATGAAGTCCAGAACTCATAGTGGAAAGTATGCAGCTGCATGCACAAGATTCTTCAATGTGCAAACGGAATTTTTTGTCATCATGCCGTTTCATAATAAACAAAGAAAATCTGGTTGTTGGAATGCCAATTTATAATAAACAGACAAAAGAATTGAGACTAAGCTGCATGCCATCACATCCTTGCACGCACAATTTCTTTTCCAAAACTGCCCTACTTTCCAGCAGGGCTCAGAAGTTTACATTATCGACTAATGTCAAGCTAGACTAGCACACTAGGTTATCGTTTAAACAATACGAATGCAAACTGTTCATGGCATACTACCATAATATCTGCCACCTGTTAATATTTGGCCAATATCATTATTAGGATAGATCTAAAAGACTAAAAGGCTGAGGCAAAGAAAGAACGCCTACGCCTATAGTTGGGAAACACCGTTTTCAGTTTCAGCTCCTTCAGGCTTTTAGTGTGTCCTTCAGGATATATATTAATTATGTATGATCTAAATACCGGTAGGCTACCCGGGGTCTCATATTTTTGCACTCCTACAAGAAGGCCAAATGGAAAAGTGTTAGCCTAGGCCTATATGAGGTAATGGAAAAGAAGTTTTTTTAAGTAATAATTCTTTATTGCCTTAATACTCAATCCTGGTATGGAATGCAATGAATGTGCAAGGGTCTCTTATACTTTTGCACTTCACTTCAAAGGCATAAAAGAAAAGGAGTTATGAGGCAACATTAAAGAAATTATGACATAATAATTCCTCAACACTTGATCCTGATATGGGAATGCAAAAGTAAAGTAGCCTAGACTTGCTTACAGGAATAGTGCGAAAACCTGTTTACAACACGTTACAACCTATTCGTTTTCAGGCTTTCAATAGTAACTTAGGTTATCTAGCCTAGTTTCACTTGCGATGACCGTCATTGAATTAGAACCTATACCGGATAATTATTGCAATACAACAGGCTGACTGCAGAGCCAACGTCTATTCAAAGCAGCCGAGGTACAGTAAATCAGTCTAGTGCGGTATAGAGCTAACCTATATATAGCCTACTAGACCGACCCTGCCGGATAATTATGGAAAACCCCTTCCTTGCACTTTATTGAAGTTTCGAATCTCCTGGTTCCGATTGATTATGTAGGCAAATTTTGACCTTTGACCCTTTCACCCGCCTTAAGAGGAAAAGGGTTCTTGAAAGCATCGAAATAGTAAGTGATACTGTATGTAGACACAAAAACGCTTTTATTTTATTATAAAATTAAAATATGCTTTTATAAAGTCAAATGCACTCGCCAATAATTGCATGTGTACCTATGGCGCAACATGGTAACAGAATTTACCAATAGACTAATGAGAACTCATTTTGCGCATATTGAACTTTGACTCATTTCAGTCCCGGTTCCGGTTGAGATGGTGAGATGGATGGTAGTCAGGCGAGCATAAGGTCAATTAAACAAATGTTATCCATTACGCAATTATACAAGCCGTAATAAACAAACATTTACAAATTTGTATGGAGATAACTTTCTGGCGTTAGTTTATGCCTTAATTGTGTCGCAAGCTCTTCATAGTGTGGCGGTGGTGGTTAGTGTTTTATACAGTAAACACCATACCATGGATATTTTATATATTGCAATCCGATTCAAAGAACGATTAGAAGGTTGCTAATTCTGTCTAGAAATTCCTAAACTTCAGTTGAATAGTTCATGTAACTTTTTAAACACTGAGAATCTGATTAATATCGGTTTTAATATTCTTCATTATTACTTCAAACAAACACTAAAAATTACGAAAATATTATTATTTATATATATAAAAAAAAAGGTTTTTAAGAAACTATTAGCAATCAAAGCACATCACTCTACATTCCACGATAGCTTTAAGGAATTCGTTCACAGAGTTATTACGATCTATTTCTTCTCATTCATTGAACTTTCAAAACTCTAAACTGGATTTAGAAAAATTCAATATTAAAGACTAGTACCAAACATTGATACTAATACTGATAATAATTTACTAATACTAAACTAATCTAATAAAATCATAGCATGCAACGATACATTTTTAAACTGAAGGAGATTATAAAGAAACAGAATTCCAACTTGAGGCGCAATGCGTTTATCAGTAACAGGAAATGATTTGGACTTTTAGACTCGAAGTTTTACAGGTCAGGTGATAATTCCAATAAGAGAATTTTCAATAAACGGAAATAAATTTCAACCAACATTGTCTATTTTTAGACAAACCATGCTGTTAATACGAGGTCAATCGTGCAGATAAACACGTTTACCAATTAAGTTGTTAATCACGTAGGCCGTAGGCGTTATTTGGAATTCGGAAAGTTTATAATGCAATGTAAATAACATGTTTACAAAATAGGTTGACAAATATTGGGTTATCTTAGTACGACAAGTTCAAAAGTGCAAGGTAGATCGCGGCAAGGGCCACGTTTTCGAAATTTTCTGTAAAGTTTGCGTTTTTTTCGTTCTCTTCTTAAGTAACATTTTTTCGATCATTACTTTTCTTTATATAGGTCTTTATAAAGGCCCTTACATAGGCCTTTCAACTTTTGGTGAATACGTTGTGAGTTTCGTAGTTCTAGTTTATTTCTCCAAAAAAAGTTTTACTCATTTATTTTATCTGTTGGCCGATATGCATCTATGCTCGTGCTATCCGAAAAGAACACTAATTATATAGCCTAACCTTACCGGCAATCAGATCAAGCATCATGTGACTCACAGCATCATGTCACTCTGAAGTCAAGATCATGTTGACTTCGACAAAGTTCGGGGAACTATCGAGCGTGCTAATTCAATGCTGAGCCAATATGCACTCAGGCAGGATCTCCCGAGTACCGGCAACTACAACGCCCGACTAGGATCGAATGCCAGCTTATCATTCTTTGGAGTCCTGCAAATACCTTTACATTTGATGTGCTGCTGCCATTTTCCAGTCGATTTCGGCTCGTGCCTAAAGCACAAGCCTTATCTGGATGGCGAAGCATTGCGGCGACAAGCGCAAGGCTTTGGACTTTTTCCTTTAAGTTCTGGTTTTCTTTCTTAATTTACATTGTTTTGTTGATTCGGGGAAGGCCATGTTAGTTGACTCATTTTTCACTTAAATATATGTAGCTTCAAAAATGTTTTTCCTTTTAAGCTAAAATTTAAATCGCAGTCAGGAGACCGCTTCCCTAACTTCATGGCTTTTTTTGGGTGTCAGAGGCTTCAAAACTGTTATTGAATTGAGTCCGTTAACTTAACGTTGAGGGTAATTTAACTCACCCTGTGGAAGAATTAGTATACACCTGATGAAGCACGTTTACGCTTGCGAAAGCTCGTGTAGAAGAATTAAAAATTATAGATAAAAGTTAACCCAATAAAGTGCCACCTTATATTCTGTTTTTATATTTTACTATATCCTGGGTTAATACGGTTTGGCCACCATCAGCTTTGGGAAATAATTGACTCATTCTGAACATTCAAATAAAATAAACGAAATTTATTACACCACATGCAGTTATTCGTGCAGCTAATAAGGGAATAAACGTGGCTTAAGATTTGTAGTTTTTATGGCATAAATCATGAATTTATGATTACAGTAGTCACAGACTAAATCAATTTTTGTGGATTATACTGTTGATATGAAAGAGATCTCACTAACACGGCTGCCTTGACGCGGTGTGACAAATAAATACACAGAATTTGATTTGGTCCCTCACGTATGAATAATTAGACATTGGCCGTGAGTCAACTATTTAGATAATTAATTGAACCGTGACCCGACCTTACCCTACTTTTCTTTATGTACCTTTGTGTGTTGAACCTTTGGTGACTACAGCAGGCTACATTACTTTACGATTTTAACTTTCTAGTTAAGTTTTTGCAAACAAAGCTTCTTTAGTTTTTTATTTGTTGGTCGATATGCATCTATTTCAGTGCTACCCAACAAGAACACGTTAGCTTACCTTACTGAGAGTTAGATAAAGCATCATTAGGCATGTACTGAAAATGTCATCCTAATGGGCCACAATAACAACACTGACAAGATTATATCATTTCTTACAATCTAGAAGCTACGCTCTTTAGCCCATCTCTATGCGTCCATATAAAATTTGGATAATTATAATCGTCGTAATGTAGCCTAAATCGATTCTTACTTGAAAATTAGTTGGGTTGATCGTGTAATTAACCTTATAGTACAAAGTTAATGATGCTGATGCTACAGTGTCACATAATAGTCACCGAATCATTGTTGGATCAAGACAAAGATCGCGTGTAGAAAGTCTTCACCCTATTGTGATGTGAAATGTAATTTGATCAATGTTAAGACCCGTGCCCTTGGATACAAACGTTAAAATGTAACAGGAACTTTCCATTTGAATAACTGTATAAGTTTCGTAATTCCGAATTAACAGCCAGCCAAGGGAAACCTGTGAAAACGTTGTAGCTCCGCAGTGCCGAATCAGCGTCAAGCTGGCCTTAAGGTAAGTTGACATTTCGATAACGGTCACAAAGAGCAAAAATTTAAGGTCTGCGTCAAATCGAACACGTTATGCAATCCTATTAGTTAATAGGCCTATATACACAAACTTTACCATGGATACAATTTGTATAGAAAGATTTTTGACAGTAATTACTAATTAGACTGATAATGGTTATAGATTATAACCTGGTACCATACCGTAACATATAACCTTGTTCGCTTTGCAACCAAAGTTTTTCATGGCAATTTTGTAAAGGAAATTGTTCTCAATTATCAGGAGTGCCAAAATGAAAAATCGTTGCGAATTACTGACCCAAGAAGATTGTTCAACAACTTCATTCTTTTCAGTTGCGCAGAATTGCGTCTCCTAAGTAATTTGTATACAATAATTAACAAATAAACTTTAATTTTACTTCAATTTTTTCAAAAATGCAAAGTAAAAATTCGAACTTGGATTCATTTTACCGCAACAATTTCAAATTCGACTTAAGGGCAATGATTTAGCGCAGGTATGATTTAGTACAGTAGCCTATAGCACTCGAGTCTGGAAAAAAGTGACTTAACATACTAGCCGAGTTATTTGATAAAAAAGACTCGAGTCAGTTAACAAGTGTCAAGTCATACAAATTAAAATAGGTCAACCTTTTATGTAAACAAGAAAAGTAAACATTTTACTTTGATTTTTCAGCCTATAATGTGCCGAGCGCAAACAATTTTGTTTTTTTACCCATTAAAAATTGCTTAAAATGAAATTTATTCTAACATTTATACGTAAAATACCTGGCGTTTTATGGTGTACAATTTTGAAGCGTCGTATAGCCCATTATGGCGAGGTTAAGTTGTTGGGTTGTTATATGGTAAATATGACTCCTGATTCCGAAGGCTACTGCGATTATCCTCCCCCATAGGCTATATTAAATAAATAATAGCCTGATGAGTTCACGACTTTTTTTTGAGTAATGGTAGAATAAGTAAAATGAATGGTAAACGTACATGCAGTGATTAAAATACCACGATGTTACACAAAATGCGGAGTGGCTTAAGAGCGCAAACTAGCGGCGAAATTAGAAATACTTAATGGCCGCTACATGATCACCTACTAAATATGTTTTCCTAGGACTAGACTAGATCACTAGATCATAGCGGATAAGTAGGCATACCATGATATTTTCGTGATTGAAAAGTGGGACGCTTCAGAACAACGAACCTTGTTAGATAAATGTGGTTCATATTTTACTAGGAGTATGCAACTATTTTGGATTCCTATCGTAAGGGACAACTAAAGTAGTAAGACACCAAGAAAAACTAAAATAATTCATTTTACTAGGAAACAAAACAATGTTCAAGCATTTGTAAATTTACATAATAGTCCAATCATACTTTTCTGTAGAAAATACTTTCTTCAAGAAATCTTTATCTTTAAAATCACTGCAGGAAAAGTCAGTGTCAATTTTGCAGGTGGTATATATAGGGGCTTTCACATTCAAATGGTTTTTGCAGAAGGAAATGCAAACAAGTACCGGTACGAAATAAAATTTTTCAATAACCTAACTGCAAAAAGATCACCTCCTCCTTCTAGCCTGGTATTACTGAACTAGCGAATGCGCTAACAATGAACCCACTACTTGACCAATTACCCGCTAGAATGACGTAGCAATTACTTTCACATTTAACACAACGAAACAAGAACACGGATCGAGCAATGCCCTTCAGCAAGTTGGCTAAGCAGACCTATCACAGCATGCTAATATTCGTGTAGTGTGGAGCAATGCTCGCTAAATGCCAAAGCGGGACTTTGGGTTGACTGAGCGGGACGCCGGGACAAAGCCTTAGAAAGCGGGACTGTCCCGGCTAAAACGGGATGTATGGTAAGCCTACTGATAAGTGATACTGATAACTGATAAGTAATCGCACACAAAAAATACGATAAATAAAAAGGAAAAAAGATGTAAAACCGCCAATGGTCGCCAAAATCGTGTTTTTTAAGGGGCATGGGCATGGCCGAAATCCCTTAATACGTTAGTGCAAGCAGCATTAGCCTGACAATCTTTACTGATCAACTGCGACAGATGTGAACCGAAATAATAAAAATAACTGACAAATGATGAAATAAGACAAACATAATGAATTCATAATCAACAGTAATGTTACTTTTAACAATGTTATATTGTGGGTACCTAAAAACCTCTATTATATTAGAGCACCATAGCACATTCAACATTGCCATCAGCTTATTTGCCACTTAATGGTAAGCAAGTAAGTACAGTACAGATTATGAAAAATTCTGACTTCATGTGGCGCCCCGATGTGGCTGATTTCGAGACATATCTCTCCACTTGCCCCACACCAGCTACACGTACAGCTTTGTTTTCTGTACGTTGTTATAACATAGCAACATACCGTAGCTTAGTTCAACCTTTCTTTATCGTTAATGTGTATAAAGGCTACCACAATCGACGTATGTATTATGTTTAAGTATTAACCTTATTTTAACATAAAAGCATGGGTTTGGAGGCCGTGCTAGCCTTCCATGTTCCATCGTTGTAGCACCACTGTAATTTATATCTCGCACGTTGTAAGCCCATAGAGCTTTGCCGTTTTTTCCTGTTTGTGAGCGAATTTTTTGTTTGACCCATGTACAACGAGGTTAGCGCCATAATTTTAGGTCCGTCCCCACGTGCAGCCAATGGTGAAAAATAATAAAATACAATTGATCATGGAAATGCAGAGGCATGATTTCCTATAACAGTATAGGTGGCGTCAAACACTAAAAAATGCCATAAAATCTTTGTTTGTTTTATTATACAGTAAATATACCAGAAGACTGATTACTAAAAAAATCCTCCATGGGGTTCTCTGAAATTTTGCATGTCAATTTAGTATGCTTTGAACTACCATTCCATAAAATGCCATCAAAAAACCATGATTCAAACTTTTTTTACAGAGGCGCAAAATAAACACTAGAATTTTTGGTCTAAAAAACCAAATTTTAGCTACTTTCATGCTAATTTTTAGCCTAATTCTGCACGCGACCTCGGACATTGAAGCACGCCAACCGCTCGGGTAATTCCCAGGCTAGAAAACAACTCCAACCATGCTGCATTCTGATTGGTCTAAACATGTTTTTTTAAAGCCCTACATAGGGCGTCCAACAAATTCATTATGATCTTAGTTTTAGGTGTTTGACTCCTCCTATACCGGCATTAGTTAACTTAATTCCTGTTTAGTATTTAGGCTATGACACCTCGTGTTTTTGTGAACGAGTTTGATTCAATCAAAGGCAGACTACCCATAGAAAAGAGATGTGTAATATTGAAATAGGATGAATTTTTGGGTCTTCTGCACTTCTATCTGTCTATACTTTTTTTGAAGATCGAATATTGGACAATTATGTACGTTACATAATATTACTTTTTCTCTGATTACTTTGTAACTCCGTTCCATTCAAGTAGGAGTGCAATAGTAAAGGAGACCCAAATTTTTTATGGCATGTTGTTGACACAGTAGCAGAGGTTTGAATATTAGACTCGCAATAATGCAACTTGAGTTTGATATTTTTGTCGATACTGTTGTAAATATAGCCAGACATTATTGATGCTTGCCCCCATCCCGAAGCCCTAGTATACAGTTTAAGATTGGACTATATTCGATCAAAAATAAAAAAACAAACAACAGATGTGTTATAGGAACTTGCACAAAGACCACTCAGTAACCGACACTTGAGTGATGAGGAATCATCACGAAATTGTGCAAACACTTTCTTCAGTCCAAGATTAAAGATTCTGGTAGCATACCATGTTTAGGTTTCTATTTCAGGACATGCGTCGATTATCAAGGATTGCTGCATGCTTTGCTGTGCTATTTTGTTTTTCTGTTGCTAGTCTTTGGATTTTTAAAAGAAGCACCGACGCTATACTGAAAACTTTTTCTTCGAATGCAAACTTTGTTACAAGTCTGTACAATGCATCATCATTACCAATCTTTATAGAATCATTAGGGATTACATCAGTCGGCAAACATGAGGAAAATGAAAAAAGAATGACGTTACGTGAAGCGTTACACTTTGCTTCTCTTAAAAAAAAGGTTGTTACTTGATGATTTTTTATGTTTACACAGTTGGTGTGTTAAAGTAATCTCTTATGGTTGTATGCTTTATATAATGTTATACTGATAACAGTAAACAAACAATAACACTCCATGCTTGACTTCTGCCCCAACATCAAGCCTGTGTGACAAAATAAATATCAGCTCATCTGATAAAGATGTGTCATACTTTTTGCTGAGCTTTGTCAATTTAATGTTTTGCTTAACCATGTAGTTTTGTATGTTTTAACCTGTTTTGTGCAGATCATTCTTGAATGGTGCCCTCCAGCAGGGAGTTCTCTCCACGGCGTCGACGAAAAGAGATGTGGAAATTGCAAAGTAACAGACAACAGATCCTTGGTATGTTTAATTCTCTGCTGAGAAACTAAGAAATCTCTAAGATGTTTTTTGTACTTGTGATCTTACTAAGCTAAATGCAAAATGTTAAAATATGCACACTGCAATAGCTATTTGAATGGCGCTGATATTCCATAGATATTGAGTCTTGACACTGCTGCAGTTGTTTTTAATAAATTTTGTGGTCAACGTTCAAGCATGCCCCCTGACCATATAAGGTAAGATCTGTGACATCTTTGATTTGTTTATCTTTTGTTATATTTTATCTACTAATCTTCTTAAGACGTCCCGACCAACTTTATATTTGGAAAAGTGATGAATCCCCACCAACCACTCACAAATACAAAAATGCTGAGCTAGATGACTTTGAGGAGAACTATTTCAATGCAACTGAGACTTACAGGTCTGCACAAGATTAATACAATCATCGGCGGTTTGTTTGTTAGTTGTTTATGCTCACTTCAAGTCTGTTTCTCAGGAGGGACTCTGATTTTTATCGACCTTACTTGGCTAGTAGCCAGATTAAGAATAACATTAGGAAATATAGAGACATTCACAAAAAGAATAAAACGCGTTTTGGTGCTTGGATTGTCAGCAACTGCGGAAATACATCAGGTGCGAAACGACGGATGGATTTGTATCGCAACTTGACAAAGGTTGGACTAAGAATTGATGTGGCTGGAAGGTAACTAGTAGCTACATGGTGACCTTTATTAGTTTTCATAAGCCACAAATTTTCTATTTTGTCATAGATGCTTTCATAGAAATCTGTCTCCACGTCGAGGAACTGCTGCCTTTTTCAGCATGTTGCATAAATACAAGTTCTACTTTTCATTTGAAAATTCTTATCACTGTCGAGATTATATCACTGAAAAATTCTATAGCCACGGGCTGGCTGCTGGCACCGTACCTGTTGTGACTGGTCCAAGACGAGAAAATTACGAAGCGGTTGCTCCTCCATATTCCTTCATTCATGCAGATGACTTCGACAGCCCCAAAGCATTGGTCGAATATTTAAAATATTTGGACTCAAACGACACGGCTTACAAAGAGTACTTTGCATGGAGAGACAAACTACTTGAGGATGATGATTTATTACTAAAGTATCAACTCCACGAAACAGGTCATTGTCAGTTGTGTCGATATTTGCACGGCATTGACACAGGCCTGATGTCACATCAGGCAATTTATCTGGATGCTGATTCCAGCCGAGATGAGGGAGATGATGAGGTGATTGTGATGAAGACAATGAAAGAAATGAAAGTGAAGTCAATCAAGAATTGGTGGTATGATGGTGAAGATGCTGATTGTATTTAGTTAAATTTACGTTTACCCGTACATAGCTTCTTTATTTTTTGTTGTGTTTTTCATGCTTTTGGTGCCAATCATTATATTTATTATCACTATGTTAATTTATCTTTTCATGCAATATCGTATACTCTACATGTAATGTGATGTAGCCACATAAAATGTGAAAATTTTATTTTCATCAGCATGGCATTCAATGTTATGCCTTGACCTTGTATCCCATTAAAATATGGAAAAATCTAGGTTTAGTTAAAAGCAAGCACATGTTTTTTGGTGAGAAATGTAAATTAACTTCAATGCAGTTAAACTCTGTTTCAAAATTTTTCATGTTTTGTGCTTTCCGAATCGATTAACAATGAACTATTCGTCAAGTTCCGAACGTACTTCAACCGCTCTTTTAGTGTCTGTGTGTTATTGTGTTTGTTGCAATCAGCTTTTTTCCTGACTAGTTTTCATCGCCACAAATATATGCACTTATAAAACATGTCTTTATGTTCTCAGTAAAATAAGGGCTAAATGGCACACCGGCCAAGCATTATGTTTTATGTTGTTTTAATTCTGAAGATTATTAGCTTTATGGTATATAGTTGAACGTTCTTAGTAGTCACAATACTCATCTTCAAGGAAGGCTGTCAATGTAAATACATGTACGGGATTCCCCTGTAATGTTCTCATTTTTCATAGAAAGAGCTGTCCGAAGTTCTCTTTGGACTTGATCAAATGTGCACCGCAACTGTAATGGTTTCGTAATGATAATGGTAAATGTAATGGTTGATGCATGATGCAGCTCTTGTTCGATTCTCACCAAGGCAACCGCTGCAATAACTTTTACAGGGCATTGTTACGATGCAGGCTTCTGCTCAGTGGTCGTATCCTTAGTTTTTTTACGATTGACACCGGGATCGAAAGAGAAGGTGCTAACCTGATTAATGTTAAGTAATGTTAGAGAGTTTGCAGATGAGAGTGTTTCAATTTGATGTCACTTCAGTTTTAAAACTATGACTCTGCCTGGTTTGTTTGAAATGTTGCTTGACAAGCAAAAAATTCCGTCCCGTTTAATAGTTGCAATCATTTGTGCAAAAGCGTAGACAACCTGTAGAGCTATAATTAATTATTATTAGCGTTCCTGAAAACACTAAACTGACACTTCAGGGTTGTAAACGGGCCTCATATAAGCTATCGTTGACCCGAAAATTTATTTGAACCCGGAATTAGGCCCGAAAGTTTAACTTACTGAATGAATCCAAGTCATTTTTTGATGTCATCTTTTTCTACATTAAGTTTTGTTCTCTGCGGGAGGCTTTTAACATTCAGCACGTGTGCATCCTGCACATTCGTGTAAAGAAAGTAAAATTACGACGAAAATGTGGCAGAGTGTTAGTGTAAATTTGAGCTCGAAATGTTTTCAAACTTAAGGCCAAACCGACCCCAAAAAGCCCGGCCCGACTTGGACTACAACTCTGTGACATTTTTCCTGTTGTTTCTGGTCTTCTTTTCGTTCATTTAAGGACCAAGTTTAAGTCCAGGCGTGAACCATGAAGGCGGCAAAGCCAATTTCATGTATTATTTCACAAGGACACAGTTTGACTTTTGCAAATTCTCTAAATCATTTTCCAACTTTGAAGTTGATTTAATCAAGTTTGGATTGATATGAGACCGATTGTTAGAAGTTATAGCACCTGAGATACTTCTCGACACGTTAATTCTGTAATTGATGTTTGTGCGCACGAAATCAGCCCTGTAATGTGTTTCCGAACGATATATCACCATCGTACTGTACTGAAACGAACATAACAAACTCTTTTAAATGTTTATTAGCATCTCATGTGGTTTCAGTGGGCGTTCTTCACGACCCACGCATTGCACAAAACACAAATTAAAACTACATTCACCATAACGATATCGACGAACAGAAACACGAATTTGGCCATACCGTCTGACCTTACTTATTCTGATTCTGGCAATATTTTTCTTGTAGCGAAGAAAAGGAATGATTTTATTTGAGTGGTTTATCAAAATCCTTTTTCAAAACATTGTAGGCCAAAACTGCAATATGATTACGACACAGACGGTAAATAGCGTGTTGTAGTACTGTTTCAGGCAGGAACGCAATATCAGAGCATGTATGAAGCTCAGTTAAAAATCAGAGTATTTTCAGATACTGGTTCACAGGTGTGGAGCTTAAATTGCATATACTAAGTGAACTACACTTCCCGCAATACCTTGACGCTCAAAACCGCCCTGGGGGGGGGGGTTTCTAAATTTCCTAAATTGCATTTGATCATATTTCAACAAAGCTTCTTCAGTCTTCCAGAGCCGAAGATGAAACGTAGGGATCGATCGATGATCCAGGTGGATGCGAGGATTGCCCCCAAGACTTGGAGGATCACGAAGCGAAACTGCGCAGTAAAAGATGAGGATGAAAAAATATTTGAAGTTCTTTTCACTGATACAGTCGTCTTTCAAGCAAGACAGCTCAAAACTGGAAAGCTTTAAAAAGTTATCTTGGCTCTACTGTGTTTAAACATTCGTTAACGTCGTCCAAAAAACAAACGTACAAGTCGTTAGATTACTGAAAGAATTCCAAGTTATTAAACACGTTTATTTTACCTCGGTCTCAAAGTGAACGATTTCGAACTGATCGTTAATATCTGGGATGAGGCCAGCCACCAAAGCAAGTAAGAAAGTGGTCGATCCAATTAGGCTATAAAGAAGCGCTTTGTTCTCCCATAGGCTTTCCATGAACGGGTGGCCCTGTGTAAAATCATAGCAAAGAAATGGCCATAATATTAATACTGTGGTTGTCAGTTAACATGCATACACCGTTTCAGGCGTTGACTTACCCTGTAATTAACGGCGAACGTTATAATCTGAGTACCCAATGACAAGATGTATATAGTTGAGTTTAGAAGATTAGCCTCAAAATCTGCCTCTATGTCCACATTTTCCCTTGGTAGAAAATATAATTGGATTTCACGGTAGTCAGCAAATCTTTTGTTATCGTTAGATAATGGTTAAAATGCAACTAAGAATTGTTTCGACTTTTTGCATGACTCACCTAGGGTCACGTGCCTTTGCTTCCGTCACGAGAAAAACGAGAGAAAAAAAGTGAATGGCAAATTGGCAAGTTATAGTCAGTAGCGTGTGTGCATTGAAAATATTTGGCAGTGGCCTTTCTTTAGAGAGGGTTTTCAATGGCTGTTAGTGAAAAACAATATCGAAACCAATAAAATACTATGATATAATGAAAAAGTTGTGCAAATGAATTCTATGAATAAACCCACCTTACTCCTTGATATAAACAGAAAGCAGCCGGCCAGTAATAATCCTTGTAAGGTCGCCTGGCCGTCGGAGAACTTTACGCCGTCCAAGTAAAGTACGCTTTGGCTGTACGCGAGTACCAAGGCATTCAAGGCCAAGATTTTGAACATTTGTAAGGTTGTGACCAGTGTGCACCTCCCTTGCTTAATTATATGACAGACTGTGTAAAAAGATGAAGGATTTGAAGTAAAACTTATAAATCTGTTAAAAATGAAATTTGAAATAAAAATAATAGGCATTAAACAATTATTTAGTGTATGCGTTGGTTATTGTTTATCTAAAGTATAGCGATTGTGCCACAGAGAGAGGTGAAACAAACTACTACATTGCTTTAATTACTTGCGACTATGCTGGAAAGTTTGTAGGAGAAAGGAGCGGCGATGCTTGCATCTCCCATCTTCACAACTTTAGGATCGGCATCCATTTCACTCATCATGTCCTTGATCTTCTTCTGTCGTTTCTGAAACTCTTCCTGGTGCATTTGAGTTCTGCAAGAAGCCGGAAGGATAAGAAACAGGAACCAAAACAAACCACAGTCGTGAAAAATTTCTAAAGCAGCAGAAGGCACTGTTTTGTGCCCACATCATAAATCAAGCTAAAACGTTTCGAAGAAGCATGATAACTGTAATCTAAAACTGCTTGAAAATCGAAACAGCGTACAGTCACAATAACCATCCATGACTCTCAAAGGTTTCCCGAACTAGGATGATAGAGAGCTACATACCGGTTCCTCGTGGCTCGAGGATGTCCTTTTTCCATGGCGGTACGGGTGGACGGGGGAGCTCGGTGTCGAAGTTTTTCACTTTTTCCTCCTTTATTTTCGCTTGCCATGATCTTTTTTGTTTCGTCATCCTTTTCGGTGGGTTTATTTTCCTTCCGGGGAAGCCTTTCTGGAGCATTACTCAGCAGAGCCACACCTATTGTTGTGTTCACGAAAAAATGATAGGTTTTAGGGGTTACTAAAATGTGAGTACTGCTAAAATATGTTGTAGTTAAGTTCTTTTAACGATAACAGACAAACCTTTTATTGGTTAACTGTTATACTTTTATTATTTACTTATTAGACTCTAATAAACATTTTGAGACACGTTAGAACTTTTGGGAATGTGAATTAAACATTTTGCACCATATAGTTCACAAGGCACTTTTTAGGACCGTGCTCTATAACACACGCTTTGTGCACTTCAAATTTGTGACATAACAATACGATCAGCACACAGAGTTTATAATGCACATACTCTGCAATCTATAATATCACATTAAACACATAATGTAATATACTTCATGCTGCTCAGTGCCCACATAGCACAAATAGTGCACAGTTACATATTAGTAGGACTGTTAAAATAGACTTCAATAATTCAAGTTACCAACCGACGTGTGCGTGCTTGAGTGCACCGACATCATTTGTTCCATCTCCACACATCAAGATGTTGAAGCCAAGTTGCTTGAAAGTTGTAATCACCTTAAAACGAAAATTTGTAAAAACGTTTACTTATTTCATTTGCAGATATATACTCACTTGTAAGCCCCATATAATACAATGAACTATTGTTTCAAGAGCAAAAGACAAGGTCATTTATGTTTTAGTAGCGTAGTATCACCTCTTCTTTTTGCTTTGGGCTAACTCGCGCAAAAATTCTGACTGATGGTAGGATTTTCGTCAAGTATTTCAGGTCGGCATCTTTCAGGTAAATCAAACCCTGACCAACAACAAAACGCACTCACGGTAAAGTCCTGCTAGATTGTAAACGTTTTTACCTTTGAAAAAAAGAAGTGTAAGAACCTACATCGCCAGTCATGCACAAGTCGTAACCAGATTTTAAAAGCTTTTTCCAATTTGAAAAGTCAACGGGGACATCAACAGATCCATCGACAGATTGCCAAGACCACTTTTCCTTCTCTACAGAATAATTTTGTACACTTTGTAAACAATAACTTGCTTAAAAGCCAACTTTTCAGTCTTTCACTTGCTACAAAATTCGTTCAAATTACAAGATCTTTTCACCAGTATACCTGCTCTTGTAAGAATCAAGACTTTGTCTTTGGAACAAAACTTCAAAACTTTTCCCACGTGACAAGCAGTCAGTGGGTTGTCACCTGTTATCATTGTTATCTGCGGAAGTAAAAAGAAACTATTTAGATCAGGCAGCAGTCCGCTCTGTTCCATGCACATTACAACTGCATTTTTTCGTCAAAGAACATCAGCTTATATGACCATAAGCTGCGTGTAATAAAGCAGGACTCACATAATGAGTGGCGTGCCGAATTTCACGCATAACTGCTTTTGAATCAAGCTTAAGTGGACTAGAAATGATAACAAAACCAGCAAAAATCAATTTCTTCTCAACTTCTTCGCGCTTCAGATTGCGAATCTAAAGAACGTTTACTATGTTCAATTATTCTACAGCACAGTGAAAAAAAAAACGATGCAAAATATTTATAATCACCAAATGATCACCAAATGATCACCACATGATCATAACATGATCATCTATGGAGAAAAATAGACAGAATATTAGAAGGACTCATGGAAGCATTATTCTCAATCTTTTTTACGTAATTTTTAATACCTCTTGTGACGAGATTCCTTTACCTAAATCCCTGTAACCTAGTGCAAGCACTCTTGCTCCTCGCTGGGACAACTCCCGATGCTGTTTGTCGTAATCGTCCGGAATCGATGAAAACTGAAATGAGGATCAGTCACACGATCAGTGATCTTCATCTTCAACTAGTTAAGTAACAACAGAGGATTGTAATAACCGAGTCACGCACCATCGGCTTCAGTGTCTCTGCCGCTCCTTTAATGGTGATGATGTAACGAAGATCAACCGATCCCATTTCCTCCTGACTCACAATCGCGCTCATCCTCTGTAAAATTTCTTCTCGTCAAACGTGAGCAAAATTACAAACACTAGTGACAATCCAGGAATATAGTACTTTGTAAGATTAACAACTTAATTGCGATAAAATCTTCTAACTTTAAGTGCGGAGCTGAAATGGAATCGTTGAACGACTTTCAACGGTTGAAGACCGATTGTCTTCTTTTTCGGAATGACAACGTCACCTTTAAGTATTTTAGTAAAAAGCAAAAATAAATAAATACCTCACCCATGTGTGGCACAAACTGGATATTTCACAAGCAAAGGTTTCATATACATTTGGCAGCTATGAAATTGAGTCAACCGATACCTTTAGTTAAATTCCATTCCACAGCTTTAAGCATGGCTTGTTCCAGGGGATCCCCCACCAATTCTTCGTCCATTCGAGCAAGAGCATGGCAAGTGGCCATGACCTACAAATGTTAAAATCATCAAAGAAAAATGAGGACCACTACCGCCGTTTAATTATACATTGAACGAAATCAATCTCTTTATCTTTCATAGAGATCACAATCATTATTGCGGTAAAGAAATAACTTACCTTCTGTGTTATGGCTGGCGAACTGGTGACAGGACACAGGACGGCATCTGTGTTTAAATCTTCCACGCTATCACTGCTCTCTTTTTTTACCCCTGAGAATAGTTTTCAATTGAAAAATGTATTAAATAAATCAATATCATCCGAAGTTCGTTGAAATTTAAAATAAAATTCAACCTGCAATCCCTTCCACTACCAAGCTGTCACTGGTTAAGGTTCCGGTTTTATCAAGGCAGCAGATGTCAATTTTTCCAGCAAAAGGGATCCGGAAAGGTTCAGTGCAATAAACAACTAAAAACATAGTAAAAAGTAAATACTAAATGAAAAATTGCAGTAAATTACAAGTAATGGAGTGTTTAAAATGGTAAAAAAGAAACAAAAGCTGGCAAGCAAAACTGAAAAAAATGTCTCTAAAAGCAACTGCCCTTACATAGCTTCGACAGAGCCAGTAATGATGAATTAACAGCAAGCGAAAGCTCTATTGGGAGTTCAGGGGGCACAACAGAGGTGAGGATAAGGACACAATTTAAAACCAGTTTGTACCGGCTCCTTGTGGGGTCGGCACTGCCTGAAATGTCAACACTTTGTTAAAGTTGCATACAACATCATTTAAGTCCAATAAATGACATTATAAAAAGAGCATTGGGAAATAAATGACATTATGATGCATAATATTTAACTGGTAGCACACCTGTTTTATTAACCAGCTAAATCTTACAAATTAATGGCATTTTTAGGTAAATGAAATGGAACTGAAAGATGCAAGTTACGCATAATAAATTGTTCTTTTCTATTTCTTAGTAACAAACTACACGATATAATCCCAGTTAGAACTGATTAAATTTGCTACTGAAAATGTTACACTGCAGAAAATTGCTAGCAACTTGGGCAAAAGAAAAAAAACTCACCAATAACCCAAACGTATGACGAGGCAGCTATGGCAAACATCAATAGAAACATTATAAAAACAAACGTTTCTAGATTGTTGGCAGTAACACGTTTTACACCAAACAAAATTGTTCTCAAAAGTTTGCCCTTAAAAATAAAGATCTTATGTTATTGGGACTTCCTCAAACGACCTCTTCTAAACTTGCACAGTGGCAGACAACCTGTGATGTGTTGAAGCCAGTTCGAAGGACATATCCCACACACCCATTGTCAGGGGGTCTAGAAGCCCCTTCTTTCACCCCGCCTGAACTGCGTGGCGGGGGTTCGTGTTGGACAACGCGAGTTCCTCCACTGATCAAGTGCACCCTCGAGTGGACGGAGAGATCTAAGACAGTGTCACCGTGGCCTCCTTCAATAGGATCCTGGGAAATGTTATCCAGAGAGTTAAAACTGTTCAGTTGTTATAATTATTATCAATCTCGGCATAACAACGTATGACAAAATGTTTCTAATTATTTGAAGACGGAAATTTTTTTTATAAAACTCAATTAAATTACGATTGAGTATAGTCTGTGGCCATTGATATAACCGTAGCGAAACAAAACATACAACAAAAATACCAATTAAGTAGATTATATAAAACCTATTTGGCAAAACTTTATAAAACCTATTTGTGTGCATGCATTTCATTCAATACTACATCCATTATTCATGCTTGCATTCGATAAAACTATGTTCCTCTTGCTTTATTTGTCTTGTCATTGCTGTATACATCATAACTTGTAAAACTATGCTCCTAAACATTTCATACACTATGTGAAGCACTTTGTATCATTCTCGTACTTTCATCTGGGGGACTGATTCTCCTGTGAGCATTGCTTCGTCAACTATCAACCTTCCTCGAAGGAGCAAAATATCGCAGGGAATTTGCCTCTCCTCCCCAACAACATTCGATGAACGAGTGATTGAAATAATGTCACCGGCAACCAGATCGCTGGTTTTTATCGGTCTCCATTTACGAGTTCGAAACACCTGGAAATATTTCAGTTATTTTAAGACTTATCAAAGGCCTAAGTTAAAAAGCTTCCTCTAAAATTTGGTTTCATCAAATTTTCAAACTCTGGCAAATTTATGGGAACTTAAACGGCAAGCAAAATCATTTTTAAGATTTCTATGTACCAGTATATAAATATCAATCATCATATCACCATACATTGATAGTATGTGGTTTGTTGCCCATATTCCGAATCTCAGTCATATTACGCAACTGTTGATAGACCAAAGATGCCTCAAACGCAACCAACATGAACAGCGTGAAGAGAGAATAGTACCAGTATTCATCCAAACACCACAACCCAACACAAAAAACCTGCAGACATATCTCATTTAATGTGATGCAAATATGGGGAACTTCATGCCATTTATGAAAAACTGTAACCTGGAAAACGAAGAATGGAGCAGTTGCTCTTTCTAAAAAGAGTTCTTTGAATTCTGGTGTCACCATCTCCATTCTGAAAAGTACATTTAAGTATTGAACACAAAATCTTCAAGGGGATACACAATCTTAATATTTCTTACTATCAACAAAAGTTTAAAGCAATTAACAATAACAACAAAGCAACATGTAATCACTGTAATAAATGTGCAGATATATATCAGATAAATATTTATACATAAAAGGTAAACATATTAGAGTTTAATTACACATTATCTCCATAAATATCCCTCGATGCTTCATAATCTTCTTCTGTAGCAAAACCTTTCCAGTTTTGATAATCACTGAATGTGAGGTTGACTGGGAATTGTATTGGTAAAAAACATTTCTTTTCTTCATTATCATAAACATAGGTGACCTTTTCAAAAAAATATTATTTGTCCTGGAAAGAAACAGAGCAGCCAACATTTATATTGACCCAGTTTCTGACAAGTAGTAATAAGAATTAGGCATTGTATAAGAGCATTTATCATCGGACAACAGAAAATCATTGCGCAGCTTAAAATTGGTGATGATTTGTCACTGCTCGAGCTAGTGCTGAGGCATTTTCTCATCAATAATGCATTTTCTTATTTGGCTTTATAATTTTTTGCCCAGGGGCATTGCGACAATAGCATGGCACCACATAACACAGTTCACAGATTTCAGTGTTTTAACCACAATAAAATTAATGAATTTAATATTTTTAAACACCTTTTGAAATTCAATCCAGGTTTTCCTTTTCTTGCTTCCTGTCGGTTGTTTCTGTATTTTGACCAATTCTGTGGAACCATTGTGTGCAGTAGGAACCACTTTGGCAAGTTCTGCCACATCTGGGCCAACAGCCTTGAAAATTGAGAAGTACGCTGATTATGACATCATAAGGTTCAATATAAACGTCAGAAAAATAAACATACTTGGTACCTTGTACCAGATAGGGTGTTACAAATTCGTAGGTTGTACTTAAACTTGATATCAAATAAGCTACCTTTGAGCAAGTGATCCAACATCGAAAATCAACCGACCAAAAGCAAGACAACACTGTTAAGATTTGAATAAGAAATAAAGACACAACCAAGATTATTCCGATCTCATAATGATCCATGCCGAAATATTCTTGCCACACAAAGCCAGCGATGGCATATGCAGCAAGAAAAGGAAAAAAATATCCATGTAAATAAAACGGTCGTTTATTGAGCAGCACAATCTCTTTTACAAGTGGGTCACCAACTGGAGAACAAGACATTATGGATTCTGTTCAACACAAAATAAATCAAATTAAAATTGATATAATCTACAGTCATTTCGCGAAATAGCCGGAAAATGAGGCATTAAAAAAGAAAGTTATGGATTTACACAGCACATGGTGAATAACGCATCTTAACGTCTCATCAATCTATCATTTTATTTTTTGTCAAAACCTCGGTGGGGACGAAAAATCAAGCCAGTTGTTACTAACACGAGCCAATGAACGGGAAAAAGTAACAAAGCCGAAAAGCATCAAAACGTGCTCAATAATAATTCTGTTAACGATAGCTGGCAACAACAAGCACGACCACTAAAAGCATAGTTAGTTAAATCCATAAAACATAAGTTGAAAAAAGCAAAATTAAGCAGACGAGCAGGTGGTGCGTTTAAGCAACAGATGAAGGAATGACATCATGTGCCCCAGGGAAATAACTTCATTCATTCGCATGTTTTTCGTCATTAGCATGGTGGGGACAAAAAATCACTAAGCCTACTACTGTACACTAGTTGTTAGGCTATACGGTAATAACATGCGCTAATGAACGTTGAAAAGCAACCAAGCCCAGAAGGGGTATCTTCAGAAATACTAAAACATTTGATAGTCTGACTTTAACTTTAATATTTGCAAACTGCATTGCAATAAAAAATTTGTCAGCCAATATCTTCTAGCGTTCTCTATGCAGACTAAGGCTAAAGAAGTTAAAAGAATTAAAAAAAAAACATGCGCACAAGTTCTGAAAATTGAGTAATCTTATGGTCCTCTAGTGTTTCAGCACAATCAATTAGGCTATACCAAACACTACTATCTAAGCGCCACGCTTAGATGGCACCAAAACTAAACTAATCAAATTTCCTCCAACGTGCATTAAAGTACCGGTACAGTTTTGCTCTGTCATCTCATCTCTCACTTTGCCAAAACGAAATGCTTTTGCGACCATTGCAAAAGCTTTCAAGACAGGGGTTTTCCCATCCCTAGCGATTTTTTTGCCACGTTACCTCAAGTACCTTCGGTGCAGAGTAAAATTCACTTTGTAATTTTGTACCATGCCTGGTCGGCTAACTTACTTTGCCGTGTTGCCAATCTTTCTAACCGACATTAAAAATGACTCAGGTTCATTGTTGATTCCATAAAAGAGCAAGTTCATACAAAAAACAGATTATTCTTTCACCCAATTTATTCATTTGCTACGATAAAAGTAAAGAAAACAATCCAATAACAAAGTCTGAGCATGCTACTTGGTGGCATGCCGAACTGGCCTATTAAAAATATTGCACAAAGCCACGCCACATGGAAAGCCATTCACATGTCAAACAGAAAAAACTTGCTAACCAGGAAGAGCACCATAGTATTATGGCAAAACATTACAACAAGTAATTTCAAGCATTTCATATAACGTGGAACATCGAAGCTCTGTCACTCTTCATGCTACAGAACAAATAAACAATGTCCTACGCCGCAAATAAATAATATGGAAACGTGACATAGTCACATAGTCACTATATATTACAACTAAAACACACATAAATGTATATTCTATATGAGATAAGTAGAATAAATTTACTATATCACCATCTATTATGCATAGATGTGCAATACAGGTTTAGGCACATAACTAAAATCACTGCTAAATTTACAGGATAAACACCGGTCAAATAGCAGTGTACGGTCCCATGTAGCGCAAGCAAAATCCTTGCGGGACCTCAATGGCGTCTGCAGGACTTGGCTTTTGTATTTGTTCCAAAAGATCCATAATTTGATTTGCAGTTTTATTTTCTTCTAAATTTAAATTCTTCTCAACGTCTTGGGGCCTTTGGGGGTTATGTGGAGACGGATTTTGAATGGGGTCATCAGCGCTGGGGGTCGAGGTTTGGGGTGGATGTTCTAAAAGAAGATCGGGACGATGCTGATGTCTCTGATCATCTTCGAGCATGCTTGGCCATTCCGACGATTGTGACGTGAACCCTGTGTAATTAAGTAAACCATTGTTATAACGGTGGATCAAGTATTGCTTCTGTGTCAACAATTAGCTAATCTATAGTTCACTTGCAACAGTTTTTTGGTAAGTTGAAAATATTAAGAATTTTAATTTTTGGAAGTAAGTTAAACAAGAATATAACTTGGGTGTTAGATGTCTGGTTTACTTGTTGGGGTCAGGCTAAAAAAGGAGCTAAGTTTTTTACACTATAATTAACCATAAAAAAAGATCAAAACTTGCGTATAATAAATAATACAAAGCATGCCAATATAGAGGTAATAAATAACAAATAAGCAGTGTTTATTGAATAAAAAACAACGAATTGAATGAGTAGAGATTTTATAACAGAAACGTAACTTTTCATAATCTACTATTTGATAGCGCAGTGACTATATCATTCTCAAAACCTGAATGGTTTAAAAAGTATGACAGTCTCGTACCTGCTAGCACACTTTCGTCGAGTTGTGTAGTAGCAGTGTTTATCGTTGCAGGGTTATGTTTTGAAGGGGTGGACGCCAATTGATGTAGAGAAGTATCACTTTCGGTAATTCCCCTTGAGTTTAATAAGGTCAAGACTAAGGACTGTAGTTTCTCCAACTTAATCTGAAAAGAATGCAAAAAATGTTTTTTTTACAATACAGTTACTTATTTGCAACTACGTCTAATGCCTTGAATATGTGCACAGACATACCATTAATCACAAATAGCAAAACATATATAGTAAGATTTCATGTCAAAATGAATCGATTCACTCACTTGCAACTTTTCTCGCTCTTGTGCCATCGACGAGACATATTCATCTTTCTCATGATGCCTCTGCTTCAGTATTTGTCGTTGGTTGTGATAAAGAGTGATGTACTCCCCTGGAGGAAAAAATATCGTTTTATAACACACAGTTATAATTAATTATGATTTATTATTCCAGTTGTTTGTCATTATTTTCATAACCTAGGAAATTGGAAAACTTTCAGACTTTAGTCTCAAGCCTTATACTTTAAAGTAAGAAAGGGTGTAATTAGTAAAAGTGATACAAGAAAATAAAATAAAAGTGTGGCAAACAGTAATTGGAAATCACCTATTGTGTCGCATTCTGTCTGAAGCTGGAGGTTGATGTGTTCCAGTTCTTCGACTTTGCTCATTGCATCAACCTTCTCACGCATTACAGTTGAAAATCTTTCCTGCAAAAACACAAGATTTTTGCTTACATGAAAACGCCACTAAGCTTACATTTTTTACTTATTTCCTTCTCATCGTCTGTGATAATTATGTGTTTTAGATTGACAAAATTATATGATGTCTTTTTAGTAGAGAAAATATGTAAACCTGTCATGTTACAGTTCAGCACTTAATTTCTTTAACTTAAACTCTCAACGATACAGAGACGCTACCCTAACAAGAAGCCTCACTTGTAGCAAGGACATGTTTTGCTTCAGGGATTGATGTTCTTCCAAGGACACTTCGTGGGAGTCTTTCTGATGTTGCTGGAGTTGAAGAAGTTGTTCCATCAGTGCTCCGTGTTGCTGCTGCTGTTCCTCAAACTTCTGAGTGAGATAATTCCGCTCTTCTTCGAGTTGGTGGATGGATGTTGTGAGTACTTCCACCTAAAAAAACACAGAAAATTTTCATCAATGTTGAGTGATAGCATTAGATGGATGACAGCTTTCAAAGCTTAAGAGACTCTGAGGTGTCTTTACAGCCCATCAACTTGCTTTGTGGTATATTTTATCATTTCAATCAATTTTATCAACTAATGTTTAAAAGTAGTTTGTAAAAGCAAATTTTTTTAAGGGACTGACACTTTATAAACTTTTTATTACACCAGATACTGGTCCACATTGCAGAAAAAGTTTTTTTTACCATTGTGCCATTTTTGGAGTTGTCTTTTTCAATTTCATGTTCGATGGTCATGACATCAGGACTAGCCTGGGGGGTGAGTGTGACGCTTTCCTGCAAGACATCGACTTCACTTTGAAGTCGAGTCACCATTGCTTTCAGCTCATTGTTTTGCTCTCTGCGGCAGATAACAATTGAAACTTACAACGAGAAAATCAAGTCTTTGAAATCTTTCGGTTAACATTTACTCATATTCGAAATATCTACCAAATGGTTTACTTCTGTGGAGTTAAGATTACATTTCAATTTTGACCTTAAGAAGACTTACCCAAGCAAGGTAATAGTCTCATGGGTGGCCACCAATTCCTCTTGAAGAGCCACATTTGAAGGATTTGAGGTGTCGAGATTTAAGTCTTCTACTTCAATGGAACTTGCAAGTTCTTGCTCATTCCGCGTGACTGTGTTGTCGTTTTCTATCAACTGAAGAACGGAGAATTTACGTTTTTGCATGAGAATAATATTAACCATTGCATAGGTTTGCTGGGCTTTTTAGGAATGACAAACATGCGTTTCTGCAGCCGTTAGTTGTTTCAAAAACTAAAAGTACTCATGTATTTTAGGAAAATTGGTGCACCACCATACTAAAAAATATCAATGGCATTTTTAAGTGAAATCGTACTTTTTGTCATCAACGAATTAACCAACATGTCTTGGATACTCATGGATGACATAGCAAGTTAGTAGCAACTGACTCATTAATTATTATCAGTGTGAGCCTTGAAAGTTCCAGGTTATGGACATGGTTCAGGTATGAAGGCAGAGGGCCTCAACCTCCTAGGACCAACCACATATACATGCACGATAACTTACTCTCTCTTGTGTTGCTAATAATTGTGCCTTATAACTTTCTATTTCTCCCTGCAGCTCATTCCTGGCGTGTTCGACTGTCGTTAAGTGGGAGGCCAATTCCATTTTGTCATTGCTCTTAAGATTAAAAACAAATAGAATTACAGTTACGTGTATATAGAATATTGACGACAGGTGCTTATTACATTTACACAGACATCATATAAAGCACTGGCATACGTACAACAGCACATGTATTAAAGAAAACTTTATGTCAACACAAACAACAGTTTTCTTACGAGCTTAATAAATCCTTCGTGCATTTCCTCCAGTTGCCGTTTGAGCTGTTTATTTTGTGTAAGAGCTCGGGATATTGTGGTTTTCTCACTCTGCAACTGCTCAAGTAACCTCGCGTGCTCTTCAGTTGAAACCGTGTTTTCTGCGGCATTCCTGTTTAATTCTGCCAGTTCCATTTCCTGTTCCTCATGCAGCCTGCATTGTTATTTAAAGCATAAAATATAGATTTATAGTTTGCTTTTTACTCCCAAGCACTAAGTCTGCTAAAAGTTCTAAACCAATACGCAAGTCCAGAAATACCTAAAGTCGCAAGTCACTATCTTACAAAATCTAAACAAATCACTGCAAATGCAAATCGAATCTTTAAATTCTAAATAGTATAGTTGCTTCATAAAAACAGTTAACGGAAACCATATTTTTCAACCGATTTCAACGTCATGCCATCGCTGTACCTCGCTAATCGTTCGTTGTTCGATATCTGCACGTGAAGTTTGTGATTCAGTTCATCTCTTTCGGCCGTAACTCGTTCAAGTTTTGACTCGATATTTTGCAGCTTTTCGCTCATTTTCCCCAACAGTTGTTCAGACTGGTTTAAGATAAATATCTTTTTCATTGACAGCAGAATCATCATATATATTTATGGAGATTGTGTCGCACCAGCAGAGTGAACGACGTTGAAATTAGCACCTGGTAGTGTCAGTTTAATCCACAAAGATTTATGTTTTGCCTTACTTGGCTCTGGTCCTTATCCGACAACAAGTTGGTGTTTTTAGCTTCAAGATCTTGAATAATTCCGTTCAAACGTTCCTGTTCATCATGAAGGTCCACTTTCTCATTCTCCAACAATTCAATCTTTCAAACAATTGAAAAACAACCAGTTAAGTCATCTAAGCATGAAAGGTTGAAGTTCTAAAGCAGACAGATAGAGGAAGCACACCTGAGATGTTAACTCTGATACTTGCGTCTGCATCTGTTTATTGACATCATCGTATTGTCTTGATAACTGTTCCCTCTCTCCTGTCAATTGCTCAAAAGCTTGCTGGTACTGGGTGTGAATTACACAGAGTGTTAATTTTCTGAAATGTCTATAAAACGCGTTGTTTTTTTATGCCTACATCAAAGTACATCAGTTATTTTCTGTTTGTTTTATCGAATCGAACGAACTAAATTTCAAACAAATGATCCAAACATTTCTAAGACTTGCACTTGGTTTAATTTAGAACGAAGCTATAGACAGACGCATCATTAAACATCAAAAAATCGTGACACAATTTTCCACAATTTAACGCCATGCAGGAAACACTTTAGAAAGTCGTTCAAATTCTCCAATAATGCATTCATACTCCAGTTGTTGTATAAGTTGTAACCTTAAGAGATATCTCATTAAACGTAAAAACTAAAACAAAATTATTACACCAAATACAGGCCAACTAAATCAATGAATATGAAATGGAATTAGTGTTATTGAATGTGGTAAGTCAAAGTATATTAGAAATATGTGTGTTGTATAAAACCTACTTCTTATTTATGCAATAAACTGTGAAGAGAGCCAATGGTTGAGTTGACGTAATTACGATAACTACATTTTAGACGAGGTTAATAGATGGAAGATTTTATAAGCGAATACAATACTCTTTTTAAAGTACTCTCTAAAAGACAAAATAACTGGGATTTTATCACTTTAGAATGAAAATATCACGAAGTAAAAACCATGCATATAATTATAAACGTTCTTACTGATTGTAGCAAAAAGTGTCAGTCCAAATGATAAGCGTTAGGTCTCTGTCACAAGCACATGCCGCCATGCTGGTCTAGCTACAAGTATTTAACAATATACCAAATCTAAAGCGACTTTAACCTCAATCAACTTTTGGTTGAGGCTTTCCCTTTCCTCCTGTAGCTGCTTCAGCTGACCATCCGCAGTGATGCCTGATGCATTGGAAAACTACCAAGAGAGATACGTACCAGTTAAATACATATCACCTTATGGTGAAATCTTACATTAAATGGAATGATGTCTCACTTAAATTTTAGATCTTGGTAAGGAAAATAAAAACAAATACGTTCAAGAGTAAATAGAGTGTCTCATCTCATCGCTTGTATTCAGAATTACAAAGTCCAAGTATATAGAATATACGTGTAACACTAAGCAACTAGGTATCTTCACAGAAAGGAATAATCATATGCACGGTATAAAGTGCAAATGAACTATGGACTTTATGAAACTTACCTGTTGTAAAAGGACTTCGGCCATGGAAAGCTTCTCATGAAGATCTGCAAGCTCAGCTCTTAGTCTGTCACTTTCGCCTTCCTACAAATTTGACTTTATGATAATCTTATAATACCAAAGAGAATATCTATATTTAGTTATTAAATCAAGCAGCAAGTTCTTTTACTGGTGCAATATATTTTACCCTTCAGGCATTATCAGTCTTTTTTGACATTGAACGCCATAAAAACTTGTGTAGTATTTTCATTACACATAAAAGATTTTCAAGAAGAAAATACAATACAAAATTGAGAATTGGTACAACTGAAGTCAGACCTTTGCAAACAATTTTTGACCAAGTTCACTAGAATGCATGTCTAGTTCATCATTCAGTTTACTAAGTTTATTCACGGTAACTTGAAGATGATTTCGCTCTTCCGTGAGATCGGATTTTGTCTGTGTTTAAACAAGAATAAGTAATTACCATACTTGTACTTTTCCATTTTAACTAAAGAGAACAAGTCGTGTTGCTTTGAAAGTTGTCTTTTCTGTTATGGTTAATTTACCACTAAATAACATAATATATAATTACATAAAATAAAAAAGCACCAATTTGTGATAAAATCATTTGTAGTATGATACAAATATTTACCGCATTGAGAAGTTCTATGGATTCAGAGCTTAAAGCAAGTTCTCTTTCAAGGGTCTGTAGTTTAAGTTTGGCATCTTGAAGCTGGTCTTGTGACTGATGCCTGGAATGCTGGTCACGATCGGCAGACGCTCGGGCTTCGTGGACCTGATGCTGCAATTCCTGTTTTTCAGCAACAAGAATTCCAATAGTTTGCATCTGTACCTGTTCGACATTTGGAAGGAGCACAGTTTTAATCTCTAATTAAAGTGCAGATACTCAGCAAAAGTCTATACAATAGTTGGAAATAACAATTAAATATTTCAGGATTTACCTGCAATTGTTGTCTAAGCGTATTTTGTTCATTGATCCCATGAGCATATATCTGTTGCTTTTCCTGAAATGATGAATTACGTCAAATAAATTTAATTTGCTTCGAAACTTTCGGCCATGCTATATTTTATGACAGTGCTTACATTTTCCAATCGATGTTGAAGTTCAGTCATTTGCTGAGTCAGTTTTTCAACCTGCACCATGAGCTCTTGTTTTTGTCGAGTCACAGTAGAGGCGTGTTCAGCAAGCTGCTGGTTTCGATGCTTCGAAAATAAAGGTACAAACACAGTCAAATAAATTGAAATTCTCTACTTAAGCATGACTCTTAACTCAGTTCATGTTCAATTACCATACCTCCAGTTCAGACAACACAAAGCGATCTGCTGAAGTAAAAGCAGAATTTCCGTTTGTATAATTTTCCATTACAGACTGTGCCTCTGTCGCTAAACCATTGAGCTTTGTTGA
The DNA here is from genome assembly GCF_947623445.1 of Clavelina lepadiformis. Taxonomy (NCBI): domain Eukaryota; kingdom Metazoa; phylum Chordata; class Ascidiacea; order Aplousobranchia; family Clavelinidae; genus Clavelina; species Clavelina lepadiformis. The sequence continues at coordinate 17,374,779 of NC_135247.1, forward strand.
AATTTGAAGCAAACTTTCCGTTGCAGCAGCTGAGCTGTTTAATAGAAAGTTAAGAAAAAGCCATGAGAAAAACACCACACTTAGTGCTCAAGTTGAAAAAACACAGATATAAAGCTAATGTAAACAAAGAGGTAAATATAATAATTAAGAACCTGTCTGAGAAATAGGATTAAATTCACAAGGATGGATACGAACCTTGAGTCAGAACCATGCAAAACATGGTCGTCAACAATAACGTCGCTTGGTTTGTTTTCACTAGGTGTCTAATATTCCAGATATAAAGAAAAATTAAAATGTAGATGATGATATTTAATTTTCATGATTACTTCACAATTTAAGTGAACTCAATACGTTGAATATTGTCGAAAATCTTACCAGGTCATTATTTAAGCCTGTTTGAGGATCAACAGTAACACTACTATTACTTGTGGTGGGACCTGCTTCATCTGGTGGTAAATTATCGCTAACTTCTTCAGTGTTTCTTGTCTCATAAGCAAGATCATCTTTTACTTCAGTTGAGGATGCTAATATTTTAACTTCATTATCCAAAGTTGCTTGAGATAATGCGACATTGTTATCTGCAACTTCACTGGTTGCATCTCCAAAACCATTCTCCGTGTGAGAATCGGACAGTTTCTTTCCATCACTAATTTCAGAAGCCTCTTTCAAATGGTAAGATTCTGTATCGTTGTTTTTAGGTACACTGTCATTGTAAACATTGTGAGAGTTAACGTTGTTCAAGGGTAAGGGCGGAAATCTTTCAGTAGGATTAGCATCAACAACAATGGAGTCTTCGCTGGCTACTGATGATGTGTCATCCTTGATAGCCTGGACATAAAAAGATTCAACGGAATGGCATGTACAAATGCGCAGCCTTCATAAAACTGTGTTTGTGACATCGTAAATGTATAAAACATGTGGAAAATTCAAACAACATAGCTGCATATTGAGTTGAGCAAAGTTTGTTTACTAAAAAGTGAATATGATTTTTAGAGACTCTCCATGTACAAAATGAGTGGTGATTTTGATTGACCCTTATTTCTATTTTGTGTAGGCCAATAAGGCGTCATGACACATTCTGCACACACATATTTTTTATAAACATGATGATACCAATATCAACATGCAGAAGAGACTCATATCGATAATCATTACATATTGCATACTTAGATTAGACATATACTAAGTTTATAAGTAAGAAAAATTACAAAATTTTGTGAGTGCTGTATATATAAAATGCAGTTAGCATAAAAACTTATTTTTTAATTTGGCCTATTAGATTGAAGTATCAAAAATCTTAAAACATTCTGGAATAAGATCTGACACACACCTTAAGTTCTTTTTCTCGCTTTTGCTTGAACTGACGAAGCTGAAAAAAGAAAAACAAATTAAGTCTTTAAAACTTTTACAGAATATAACTTACACAACATAAAATAAATATGCAAGTCTGCGATACCACATAATACTTAAAGAATATTGTTATTATTAAAAAATATGCCGAGGCTAAAGAATAAAACAACAAACATGCAGCTTTTCTCACCTTTCGCTTTGCAGATGCAATTTTATCCTCTCTTTTAGCTCCTGGCATGTTTACCAGGTGTGAGACTTTTTTAACGTCGTTCCACTTTGATTTTCATGTGGAGACTCCATCAAAGACTAGGATGTTTATTTAGCAGTTTATTTTTTAAGATTATAAACTGCAATTGTTTTGATGTGTGGCTAACATACAAATATCAGCAGCTTTTTATTTGATCATTTTTATCTGTAAAAGTAAAATGATCATATCGTCTATTTTATCACAATTAATTAGCAATTGTAGTAAAAATTAATTGTAGCAATTGCAAAGTAAAAATTATGTAACTTCACAATCAGTTGCCAACTGTTATAGCCTAGCACAGTAAAGAACAAACTCAAGACCAATTATAGGCCTAATACACAAGACAAAAGTGGCAATGCCCCAAGGGCTTATAACATGCAAAATGGCAATAATGTAATTGTGCTGGCCTAGGCCTACAACATAAGATTGTCATTCTTCTGTTGTTAGACCGATGTTTGTATAGTGCAGGTTATATCATGCTGTCCACCAACCGATAGAAAACTGTTCAAACGGTAACATTGAAAGTCGATTTGCCACACCTTACCAGGTTGCCAATCTGTTCACGCAAAGAAGATTTTATTGTTATAACAATTGCTGTGATTCAATTTTGACTCACGTCATGTTACAACCGCTTATCTCAATATAAGCCAAGTCTGACCCGCAAATTTTAAGAGCCAGTTTTGGCTCAGTGGGAGGGAATTCGCGACATGAACCAACGTATAATGAACAATTGTCTACATCTTGCTTGTGAGCCAGTAGTTTTTGTATTTGTTACTGATATTTTGACACGACGCAAAGCAAGCCTGTATCTAGCGTCATAAATATCATATAAACAACTACATTAACGACTCAAACCGGTTGATCCACTGACAAATCACAAAACATTATTGTAAAAAAAAGACACGCGTCTGTAAAACTTCAAAATTCAATTTTTAAGCGTTATTTTAAACATAATTCTTCAGCTTTTGTAAATATTGGCTTTTTAATTTCTATCATATTTCGTCTGTCCTCTGTGGCAGAGAATATAAGAATAGCTGAGAAAACTATCATCAAAAATTAAAAAAAAAACTTTTATGTATTAATTTCAATAACTTTCTTGCGTTTGAATCGCTTTATTGTTTTGATTTATAGTTGTTACATGTATTTCCTTTCTCTTGTTTCATTCACCCTACCATCACACAAAATAAAAATATGGAACCGTTTGAATTAAGGTAAAGCTCTCCAAAAGTACCGAATGGATTTACGACAAGTTTATTAACCAGGATTAATGACCTCACAGAGCGGTTTGCGGTTGCACTTTAAGTTTTTGACGTTTTATTTCACGTTTTCACCGGCTTCACTGTGCGTTTTAGCATAGCCTAGATTAATTACTAACACGAAAAGTTTTTACTAGCTAATACTTCGTCGTAGATTCTCCATAAACTTTTCCTTTGCAGTAATATTCTGGAAAAAATAACTTGAAATTGAAAATTTTAAAGCCTAAACTTTCAAAATGTCTTATCGCGATTTGCGAAATTTCACTGAAATGATGAGGTATCTTGGATATCCTCGTTTAATTTCCATAGAAAATTTCAGGACACCAAACTTTGATCTCGTTGCAGAGATTCTAATTTGGCTGATTCAAAGGTAGGCTAAGAATTCAAATTGTAGGCTAACTTTTCATAATTATATATCTTATTCATAACTTAACCTGCTTGCTTATATTCTGCGTCTACACTATGCACTATCTACTGTGCATGTTATTTTACAGTAATTGTAAACAGTGCTGAATTACATTTCATGCTTGTTTAATCTGTTTGTAGCAAATAGACTTCTAACTTGGGTATGGTGAGTAGGTGTATATTGCCTGGTTGAAAACATGTTAGAGGAAACGAATGCAAAAGTGATCTGGTATGCAGAAAGGATGCATAAGTGATCCAAATAACTATCAGCGAATTAGTCTTTTAAGTCAAAAAAAGAGGGGGATTTTGAAAAAAATTACTAATTTAGACTTATATTTAATATGAGCTAGTTTTCAAATGAAATTAAGATTTTACACAATGATAAATTTGAATTTTTTAAACATCATTCCACAACGTTGGCTGTTGTTGATATTAAAGATATATCACAAAAATGAACTAGAACAATATAAATAAACATGGTAATGTTTCTTGACCTTATATAAAAGCTTTTTGGCTAGTTGGCACAGATACAATTCTTAGATAAATGCAGTTAACAGTACATTGAAAGGCATTCTCATCTTGTAGACATCAGTATGTTAAAGGCGTTGATTGAACATTGAGACAAGGTCTTTGTTCATTAGGAGTGTTACGACGGTCATAATTAGAGTGTTTGTTGTTCTTGCTAAATGTAAATGATTTATCAAATAGCACTTTCCCTGAATTAAGATTATTTGCTGATGGTACAGTTTTGTTTAATTCTTATTTTAATGTCAAAGACATTAAGGAAAAATGAACTTGATATGTTGAATTTTAACTAAATAAAAGTTAATATGCTCTTCTTAAATTACAATAAAACTTCCTTAACACTAGAAGGACGGCAATTTTCGTATACCTAGAAGGACGGAGTGCGTCAATTGACGCAAAAGGTCAAAACGGCGCAAATCTAACGTTTTTTGTTGAGAAAACTGTGCTGTTGCTCCGAAAAAACTACTTCTATCGCATGTCCGCTTTGTGCATTTTAATTAACAAAAGCAATCGCATTGAAAATACAAGCACTCGTGCCTAAACACTTCTGTTTTACGCAACTCCTTTTTCTTCTTGCACTCTTCCGGGACTTCTCTCCTGTTCTGGCGCATTGTCCCTACGAGGCTGCACTTCTTTTCCGCAAGTCGCAACGCCAGGTCAAGTGAGGTGAAAAAATTATCGCAAGTGACGTTGTAACCTCCTTGAAAAAGCGGAGCCATGAGTTTCAGTACAACGTCGGTGGGCACACTCACGTGGGGGCTCCTTGCGTCATCTTTTCCAACGTAAGGAAAACCGTTGAATAAATATTTGTTTTCAACGTCAACTGCCAGCCAGAACTTTAGACCAAACTTGTCTGGTTTATTGGCCATATATTGGATGAACTTGCAGCGTGCCTTACACGGCAATAGTTGCTCATCCACAGTTATCTTCCACTGTGGAATGAATGCTTTTTGGCAGTTTGATATAAAACTGTTCCAAAGTTGTGAAGGGAGTGCAAATTTATCATGCAATAGATTCCTACGTCTTTCCGTCTTCAGATCGAAGCGAAGGAATCGTATGAGCTCCAGAAACCTGTCTCTTGCCATGGTTTGGGAAAACATCGGACATCCCCACGACCTCCCCCACAAACTCTTCACAGGGAATTTGCGCCCTCCTATCACGCCACGAGCAACCACCAAGCCGACGAATTTATCTAATTCATCTAATTTATCTAACTAAGAAACTCTTACTACACTTACGCTTCGATAAACTTCAAAAATTCCGAAATTAGGCTGCGCTTGTGACGAAACTACTCTGTTTTGCGGAAAAGTCGACTTGCATAGTTTGTCGACACATTTGTCACACCTCTGTGTTGGCAGCTGTGACCTAATTCGATAAACCTGTAATTATCAGCAGAAAGAAAACAATGCTCTCTATCGCGAGAACTGGATTTTGTAATGTGAAGTAACAATGCGTCAATTGACGCACCCCGTTCTTCTAGGTAGTGACCACGTTAATTAATTCTACCGGTAAAATAAAAACTTCATATTCATGGGTTAGTTACCTAACACTAATGTAGGAAAAGTCAGGAAATATCACGGTTTTGCGATGCACCACTTAAAAGTTATAGATGCACTTAGGTTGAAAATGCGTCAATTGACGCGCCCCGTCCTTCTAGTGTTAACGATAACAAGGCAGAATGACAACAAGTGAAAAAAAACTTGAAAAAACAATTAATCTTATTAGCAACTTAAACTAGTTATCTTAATTTAGTAGTTTGCCATAGTTATAGAATATATAAACAGTTTAAATAAATAGAGTCATCATGTTGAATTGAATTGCATAATTTATCAACGTATCTTTCGTTTAGATAAAATTCAAGAAGAAAAATTGAAAACTTCATTTCCAATTAAGCACCCATTACAAACTACACCAAACATGGCCAAAAAATTTAACTGGTTTCATAAAAAAATTGGATCATTTTTCAGATATGATCCAAATGCTTCCATTCCAACTGATGTTGATACCGAACAAGATCGGATTATTTTCATCAAATCGATTGCTCAATTTTTGGCAACAAAAGCCCACATCAAGCTCAACACCAAGCGACTGTACATGGCCGATGGCTACGCCGTGAAAGAAATGCTGAAAGTAACATCTGTCCTCCACCTGGCGATGAAATCCACAAGCTCAGTTGAGGAACATCAGGGTGAAGGGGATCAAGCTGTAAATTCATTTGATATTGGTTAGTGTGTTTGCTAAGTTGTGATTAATGTAAGACAGTTTAACTATCCCTCCCTCCTTAGTACATTGAGACCTCGTTAATTCAAACCCCGAACAACCGGAATCCCCATTATCCAACAGAAAACTGCCGGGAACGGATTTCTTCCTATGCATTTTACCCCTTTAATCCGGATACTCGGCTGTCCAACTCCGACACGAAAGTTTTGGAACAAATGTGCTAAATAAATAGCAATAAAATCCGATAAACCGGATTATTAAGAGTGAAGAAAAACTGATTCACAATTGTCCTGGATACAGTAGTTTGTTGACGAACACAATAGCGGATTATGTACGCCTAATAATGTTGCAGTTTCAATCTTTAAACTCCTACGCATACTTTGAATTGGATACTGCATAGGTGCATACTGCTTTTTGAACACGGTGCTACATTTACAAGATTGATTGATTTTTCGCTTTCCGATAATCCGGATACCCCGTTAAACTGACATTTGATGACGAAACAAAGTGGTCCGGATTAACGAGGTCTGACTGAAAACAAATTGTACCTCGCATCATATCATCAAACTTGCACTTCTAATAATACAACAGCCTCGAAGCTACAAGACTTGAAAGCAGTTCGTCAAATTGCAAGTGAGGTAACACAGAGAGGCGCTGCCCTACATAAGTTGTTATCACAAGAAACCAATCTTCGCGAGGCAAGAACAAGAGCCTTAGCTCAACCCCTGGACATAAACACTATTGAAAAAGGATTGAGGTATGGCTGCTTTAAACTTATCAAGGTTCTGTCTTTGCATTTTGAAGTTAAGGGACGTAGAATGCAGGAATACATTCCAAAGTTGTTTGTTTTTAAGCTACAACTTTAAATTGTCCAGTTGAACAGTTTGAGATTTAATAAATTTAAGGCTCAGTTGTGCTTTACAAAGTTATTAATGGTTCAAGTTCAATGGCTCAAGATGATATTGTCAAATTGATTTGATGCAGTTTTACTCAAGACAACTAACGTATGTAGCGATTAATTTTGAAATGTAAAACTGCATTAAATCAATTTCACAATATCATATTAATAATATAACATCATGTAATATAATGTAATAATAACATCATGTAAAACCAAATTGATCGCATGTGCCTATGAAAGCATTTCTTTAAGACAAAATTATTCTTGGGACTCAAAAAACATACAAACACTGGATTCATATCTTTTGGGATTTGATTCTTAAGGATTCATGATTATAGAATGTCCACCCCTCACTATTTGTGGTCAATTGTGGTATGTACTGTACATATAAAATTTAAAAAAGTGTTAAATAAGGAATGAGTAAACTTTAAAATGATGCATGTAGGTCAAGTATAATGGCTGTTGAAAATGACATCAAGAAAACTCTTCACAAGTTAGATAACGTCGCAGGAGACGAAGTCAACCTTGAGACTAAAATTGAGAAGAAAAAGGTTAAAAAATTGCTTCTAAGTTTAGACTAAACTTTGCGATGGTCAATATTTGACATGGAAGCTTTTGTTATTCTTAGTCGGAGCTGGAACGTACTCGAAAACGACTTTCAACCCTGCAAAATGTCCGACCGGCATTCATGGATGAATTTGAACGACTGGAAGATGAGTTGAAAATGCAATATGAAGAATATCTCATCAAATTTCGAAACATGACTTTCCTCGAACACCAAATGGAAGATTTGAACCGGTATTGCTTCGTTACTTGTTGCAATGACATTTACTTATGTTATGATATTTGCCGTTTACTGACTTCTTAGAGGTTACGGTTGTTTGTGTTGTGTGCTTTCACTTACATTTTTGTGAAAGAAATACTTTTCTTCTATGTGTACTTCTCCTGGAGAAGACTAACTCATCATTTCTGATTCAAATACAGACAGCAGCAGCTGAAAATGGCGGAAAGTGAGAACTCCCTGAAGCGTATCCAGAAGAAATTGAAGGAAGAAGAGAAAAAAGTTGTTTTGAGTGGAGATTTCCTCGATAATGACAACTTGGACGGTAAGAAATTTAGTCATCACTTTTTCTTGTCTTCGGCCTCATTGATCATCTGCACTTGCTACTGATGCATCTCCAGATATTGTTGGAGACGGATTGGAATCTGAAGACGATTCTATTGATAATGAGTTGGAAGCAGATCGACCCCAAAACCCAGCCAGACCACATGCAGGTGTTGTCATATGGTTTTAATTCAACCTTAGCAATATTAATTGTTTTGCCTAAAGTAAATTGGTTTTATAAATTCTCCTGCTATTTTCCATCACCAATACTTGATTGTGAATCGCATCACTGATAATCCTTGATGAACCAGTATTACTTTTATTTGGTCTAGTAAGAGATTGTAGCTTGAAAAGTTAACTGGAAGTAACGGTTGTATTTGTTTGCTTCATATTGTCTTGTCTGTGCAGGTGTGCGACGCAGCATGTACGTAGGAGAAAGTGAAGATGACAGTTTATCAAGTAGTGATGTCGATGTCCCTGATGATGATGATGACGACGACGACGATGATGATGATATTGACATCAGTGCTGATGAACTCATGCATGGGGAAGTACCCGAAGGGGAAGGACCACCTCCTGACGACGAAGATGATGACGATGACTTTTAGAATGCAGCATTGGTTGGTTGGATTATTTCAGATTCAGAGATATTTAATTTTTCTTCACTTGGCAGACTTCTTAAACCATTAACTTCAAGTGAAGGGAATTACCCAATTACAAGAACTGGAGTATGTGTTGCTGCGAAATAGTTCGAGCTTACGAAAATTATAAGAAATTTTTCTTCCTGTTTTCACGAGTTTTTTTGTACGATTGCTGTGTCGACGCATGTTTTCATTTCTACCACTGAGATATTAATAGCATTTATATTTTAACTTGCTTCTATAAAAAGGCAGTTTGTCGTTTTTATACAAGATACAACACAAGAATATTATAAGCTCAAGACAGATTCCTGTTAACAACTGATAGGTGGCCATTAGTTAAATTCGCCAGTTCTGATTATTTATTGCAAATTGAAACAGTGCGTTGTTATCAACAAAATATTTACATTGAAAAGTGAACCAACACAAGATGTACACAGCAATTACCGGTAGTGCAGAAAATGACATACGGTACCTTATACAACAGAATACAAAAATTCGAGTTTGTGCCTACAGTAAGCATTTACCAAGATATGATCCAGTAAAGACAGGTTTTATACAGATAACTCCATTCCAAGAACACCAGCTAAAGCTTGGAAAAATGAAAACTAAAACTCTTTACAGAAGATAAGCTTCCAACGTTTCATGGGCATAACAATCACAATATTGTGGTCAAAGGCAGTGTACAGTAGACATCAAGTTTTACAAAAATAAACTTGCAAAAAATCAAAGACATCTTCACAAAGGTGCTTAAGATAATTATAATACATACAGATAACTAATTATAACACTACGCTTTATTGCAGAGGGCGTTATGGTGATAGATTGTTGTTCATATTAAAACATACAAAAACTTGTGATTACTTCAGCACAACTAAAAATATCTTACTTACAGAACTCGGAAAATAGTGCAGTCTTTATTAAGCATAACTTTAAACGGGGCAATCTCAATACCTGCTGCAAGCAAAAATAATTTAGACTACACTATGTTCACATTAATATTACAGACGAAAGTTTTTGATTGAAGCTACCACAAAAAATATAACACTCCATTACCAACAGTCAAAAAAATTTGATTGTAACGATAAGGTCATGGCTGCAAACTAAATTAAACTTCATTGTATCACATGCATAACTATTAATTAATATTAATCACCTTTTCCTACATAATGCTAGGAGCTTTTGTTAGAGAATTGAAGTCATTAATATTTTTTCTACATGGCAATTATTATGACTTTATACAACAGTTGGAACAACTATAATTGAGGTAATTGTTTGCTCACTAATAATAATTTCTAGCATTGCTTAAACAAAACTTCTGACTAAACGTCGATTAAGTTTTTGTAAATACTGTACAGAAAGCATTTCAATCCGTCACTTGAGAGTAGGACCAGGCCAGTAAAGTCTACATGATAATAGTGGGTAATAGTTGCATCATAATAAGAGCTATTGCTGGATTATAAAGACGAGTTTAAAAAGGCATCCTTACATAGAGACAAAAAGATAACATGTCATAGGACTGCAACCACCACTACTCTGTGAAAGATCCATCACGCAAGAATTAGCTTGGACCAAAATAATTACATCTTTAATGGCACATGCTTTTGTAACAATCAAGACCGAATCATCTTCGTTCTGACTGTTATGTCATCGAATAATGCATAACGTAATAATAATAAACATAAGCTAAAATTGCGACTGGTTGTCCGAGGATAAGAGACATCCAGACTATCATGTTTCCATAGTTACCAGAAAGTCTTTTTGAAACAACTTGCGTCACATGTGACAGCGGAATCTACACAAAAATTTTTCCGTTACAATGAAACCGCCCGTAGCTTGAAAAAACCAGTAGTATTAGTGAGTTAATCTACGAGATCATCGTTTATGGACCAAACTACAAAACATTTAAATTCTATGGTAAGTTACCTGTGAAGCCATGCCCAGGAAAGCCCATGTTCTAAACATTTGAAGTGGTATTGAAACAAGATACTACAGAAAACAAAGAATGGTCAATATTTGTGTATCCTGAATGCACTCTGTTAAACTGACAAATAAAAATTGTTTGCAAGGTGTCAAACCTCGTGAAAAAATGCTGATAAAAGAAAGACTGAAACTTGTGCAACAGTTTTTCCACATCCAACAGACAGCAGTGGTTTGTACAGATGCCTGACACACCATTTATGAACAGGTATGTTCCATGCTTTCCAAAAATAAACTATCGTTTCAGAATTCCTGAGAAATTTCAAATAAATTAAAAGAAAATGAAACAATCGAAACCTCACGCATCAATGAAACCAGACCCAGCTATAGAACAATTCTTAACCATTTGCGGAAAACTCTTCAGCAATTCTGGTTAAATTGAATTCATTGGAATGAAACTTGCAAAACTGCAAGATTCAACAGCAAAAACACTAATTGCCAATTAAGCGAAGTGCACAGAGATGAACAAAAATAAGAGAGAGACAATTGCATACCACCAGTCTCTGTAAAATTCCCTGTCAGCAAATCGTAAAATTTCAGCGAGAGCATTCAGCACCGAGTGGAAAAAGCAATAGAAGAAAATAAGCCATATAAGATGGTTGGGAACCTGAAAAAATATTAGAGACATGACAAAAATTTAAATATATTTGAGATCTTGGATGAATGATAAAAAATATGGATGACTTACTCACCGATAACTTGAGCAGTCTCTCCATAACCACATAACCTTCGTAGTTCTATAACAGCATAAAATACAATTGTGAAAAATGCAAAACTTTTTTTTCTTTACCTGCAACTGGCAATGAAGAGTATTTTGCTAAATAGGTAAAGAAAAAGTGGTTTTTCATATACCATCATGTATACAAAAGTAGCAAAAACTTGTGCAGCGTAGGGTTGTATTACATTTATCTGAAAAACGATTTCGCAAACATACATGAATTGGCAAAATTGCTTTTCGAAGAACTGGTACAATCCATTGTTGAATAAGAGCCAATTCCAGTTGGAACAAGAATAACTAAAAACAGAATTCCCAGTAATATTTATGAACTGTAACTAAATTGCTAAGATTAGCCTAATAAAATATCTTAATTTATGAATCATTATCAAGTGCTTGACATTATAACTGCACTTAAATCAAAAACCTATTGATGGGCAACGTAAGATGACGTTATTGCAGGTCACATGAGGTTGACCTTCGTTGCAAAATTAGTAGCTTGCAGCAACCACAAACTGTCAGATAAGCACATAATTTACAGTGTAAATAACTTAATGCAACTGCAGACGGCTGAGTCTGTGTGCTCAGTAAGAGTTTACGGACATGGCGCAAATAATGACAAGTTGGTGCATTGTTCTGAATGACTTGATAAGTAAATGACAACTGTCCATGTACTTACAGTTTCCACAACTCTCTTTGCCAGATAGACTTTATTAATGGTCGGATTTCTTGGAAAACTTGTTTCGTAACAAAGAGTAGGAGCAGCAATGAAGTAGTAAAGATTGCGATAACTCAAGTTGTAAGGATACTTTATCTGTACAAACACAATACAATGACTTTCATCCCGCAAACGTGACAATATTAATACAGCCAAGATATACACAAGACAAAGTATCTCTCTCACCTGAACAGTTTCAGATTTGTCACGAGAAAGTTTAATGGATGACGCCGGCATTGACACTACAAAGCAATGATTATTTTATACATCACTACTTAATAGACATTACATTGGCGGCATTGGTACGGAAGCTACAGACATGCATGCATTGGACAAAATGCTTTCAGAGTCAAAACATACTTGTTCGTTGTAATTTTCTTTTGCTCATTGCCTTCATGTAATCGTCGCGGTACCACTTATTTGCTTGTGCATATGACCACAGTTTCAAAAATAATATGACGTAGCAACTGCAGGCAATCAAAGAGCCAACTATAAAGATTATTATTATGGTTACTTGTGCGTTTGTTTACTAAGTTAAAATTGGATTAGATGATAAATATATCCAATTTAAGTGGGAAGTTGTCTTTAACTAGTTTGGATTTTTTTCCATCCTTACTTGGATTGGGTTCCATTCGTAGAATACGTATCGGGGGAAGAGAAATCAAAACAAACAGGTTAAGTGTGTGGAGATATATTCCAGTTTTAGAAGAAATGTGGTTCTGTGAATGATAAATAAAAATACAATGTCAAATCTAAAATGGATGCTTAAATTTAAAGTAAAAAATTAAGAAACAGACAAAAGAAATGATTTATCCCCCAAATTGGAACATCTTTCCGTATATATATTTTTATCAAACATATACCTTAGCTAGAAGTCTTTCGACGTGGAAAGCACATAAAATAAAAACATTGGAACCTGAAAGTATAGTTAAAAGCAATGTTGAGAGTGTGTACATACAGAACTAACGATGTTAATAATTAACGTTTTTGAGATAAATATAAAAGATTGACGCCGAAAGCAATATTTACACACATAAAAATGTAGTCAGCATGACAGCGAGTAACATGCTACGTTTAAACTACACAAATACATCCACCAACAATATGGACACGTTGTTTCTGTAGCTTACCTAATATCAACAGTAAGTTAGGCCATTCATATGGATTGTGAAGAACAGCGGATGTCCACTGAACTGGATCAACTAAAATCCCGTATCTAAAACAAGGTGTATATAATTATATATATCTTGTGTGGTTTACAAGCATGATTACACAAAAATCTTATTAGCAGGTTACATCGTGACATCTATGGTACTTGACTTACTTCAAAATATTTTCCAAAAACACTCTGGCATTTGAAATTGCCTGAAAAAGAATTTTGCTTAATAAATTCATAAAATTATGTAATGTTAATAAATCAAAACACATTTTCAAAAATCTTCATCATTGCAACAGCCTATGGCCATTTATATGGTGCCCAAGAAATAAAAAACTATAGGTGCATGTGGCAATCCTGTTCACTTGCGCAAAATAATAAAATGATATAAATACGAACCAATAAAACAACACATAAATTGAGGAAGCCTCTGTAGTCATCGAAACCACTTGTGATGCTGAAGAGTGATCGACGTGCAGTATGACATCTGCAAAATTACATAAAAAAATGAACGAACAACGTAAAAACAAAACATTTGCATAAAAGAGTTTGCAAATTACAAAACTCTGTATCGCAATTCACAATCTTTTAGAATTATCGGTGCCATTAGTTTAAGACATAGCTATTATTGCCGAACTAGGCCTATCATACTTTTTGATCCCATAAAAAGGAATTTCTTTGATTTTTTCAACTTTTTCTACTGTCGCATCGCCGTTTGCGTAATCATGAAAATTCGAATCGTGGCTGGTGCTCGTGGATCGAGTTGATCGCCTGCGCACTGTCGGTTCAGACATTTTTCTTTCTGCAAAATATACTCCCGTGCTCTTACAATGCCAGCCATATAACCATAGATTTGCAAGAGTTTATAAACTTCTGGATAAAACATTAGGAAGTGCAGTAGTATGTGTTTATGAATTGCAAACATTTTGCAATGATAGCAAACTGCAAAAATATTAGCCAGTCATCTATAGAAGGCTGTAACTTCTGAAGCTGAGTTCAACAACAAATATTTTCAAAATTAGTAAACACCTCTTCATTACCTGATTACAGTAGGCTACAATGCTACATAGGACAAAATGGTATTATTTTTTGGGGTCTAGTGCAGACGTGCACAACCAGATGACGTCACAATTTGAGTAGCTGGGGTCAAGTATGAAAAGGCATCCTGTGGTTGTGAACTTCTACACCAGACCCATGTTTCATATCTGCATTAACTCTTGTCAAGGATCTAACAATTTGTATTAATCTGAGATAAGTAGTTGGGTTAGAATAACAGACAAGTTAACAGTAAATTCATTAATAATAATTAATGCTTTCATTAAGGTTTGTTTTAACTTGGATGATAGATTGATGTTAGATTTAGCCAAGTTAAGGTTGGTAAAAAATAACTTTTAAGTTAGCTTAGCATGTAACAATATAAGCAAGAAAAACTTTCGCAATGAAATAACTCAAAACGCAGTGATGTTCAACTACGCGTAGGACAGTATAGTATAGGCCATAGGGGATGTACTGGTAACCTACACAATTAAGTTTTAAGCCAACTTGTTTCTGCCTGACTGAGCCTGAAATAGCGTCATCGGTTTTTCGCTATATATGATTTAACTACTTAATCGACAACTTCCTTCAACCTTTGGGCTGTTCCTATACAACTGATTTGCTAAGTATTAGCACCGCTGTACAACTTCATCTCTTTAACAACTAAGTTAATAGGTCAGTGGATATTTACATTAGATGATCAGATTATTATCGCGCCAAACGACATTTTCGATTTAGTCGAAACATGATAAACTTTCCGTCGTTTTTAACATTTCCTTTCACTTTTTACGAGGCTGATCTCTCCTACGAGCGTTCCGAAGTGTGTATAGCTTAAACTGTAACTAAAAAAATACACATTTTGTTATAACTTACAGTGCGTCACGTAACAGACATAGCAGTCTTCCATCACGCGATTTAAAGCGTCGTAAATGCACACATTTCATGCTCACATTTAGCACTTGCCTTTTGGAAATAACTTACTCAAAACAAGAAAATCGATTCACGCAACACATTTAACCAATTAAAATATTTTTTGTTTGCTTGTCTTGTCTGCAAGATTTAAGCTGTTAAATAAGTTTCGACACAAACTCCACTATGGTAAAACGTGAAGGTTTAACATTCTGTACGTCACGTATTGACCTCCGTCCTGCTTATAGGCTACTCGCCAACTTTAAATCAGAGATATCTCATTTCAACAAGTCCGCTTCGGACTTTGGACTTTTAGTCTGTCTAATGTTTTGCCGTAACAATAAATGACGTTATATAGATGTGATCAATGACGCAACGCAAAAACATCTACTAATATTTCGTCACTAATAAAGTTCCTAAAGCAGCAAAAGTTTCCTTGTTCACAACTGGCCCTGTAATTTGGTAAACAAGACATTTCAATGTATTTATATTTGGAAATTGTTGAACGGGTTTTTCATTTTAGAAAAATATTACTGCACAAAACTTTCGTTACTTTGCTGAAGATCTGGCAGTAAATAGCCAACTCCTCAAAATCATGAGCACGAATGAGTAACTTAATAAGTAATAACTTTCGCTCGTTTTCGATTCTAACTTCATGTAGAGCGTACATAAGATTTCTTTTTACTTTGCAAAACTTCGTTCAAGACGAAACAAACCTACCTCTTTTGTAACAAACAGGTACAGTAACATCTGCAGATCCATTGAAAAAAACATCATCATTTTCAAATGCACAAGGTTCTTCTGAGGGTAACCATAGATTGTCATCACTTCGCCTTATGCAACCTGCGTGGTCAGGAAAGTCTTCGTGACACAGGTCCCCGTTTTCGGAAAGACTATGCTTTATTTCTTCCGGCATTTTGAGTTTGGAACTTTAATCCGGTATCCAATCTATTTGAGTCAGTTTGATATGGTACTGCCTTTATCAATTATCACTAAATGAACAATGGCAATCAACTGCCCAAGGCGTCGGACTTTTAACGATTTGTCCTCTCGTTTCTTTTTGCACAGAGTCGTAACTTTAATTTAAATAGACACAACCTAATTGCCTTCCAGAGCTCTTTAACAGTCACTGAGCAGCACAACAAAATTTAAATCAGTCCGTTTGTTTTCATCACCCAACATTACATCACAGACCGGCTTCCGGGAATGTTGCCAGCGTTAAGAATTTTCCACGTGCCCATAATCGTAACACGCCAAATACACGCCACTAACACGCCGGCCAGCGACAATCCAAGAAAAGTTCATTATTATCCACACCGACAAATAAGTTACAACCACGCGTAATCCACACTTCAACAAAGTGCAGACTGCCGCAAGATTAGTTATTACGCCTTCAAATATTAGACGTATTGACACACTAATTATCACGTAGCGATGTGCCTTTACAGTACCAGGAATTGAGTACGTCTTGTTGATTGGCCTGCAAATCACTTTACACTTGAATGACCTGTTAGAAAATTAATTACAAAGCGGCGTTCTTGGACCGCATGTCTACCCACGTGAGAACGTGTCTGTGAAAATGACGCAACATGGCGTAATATTAGGAGCGTGTGTATTTCGTCAACAAAAAAACAGATCAAACTAGTAGCATGGAAATAACATGCAAAGTGACAAAAGAAATCGGCAATACTGTACCTGCACAAGAATTCACACCAATTGCAAAACAATGACAAACACTACTGAACAATGCACAAACACGACGTCATAAACTTAAGGCAGCAATTTTAAAACTTTGTTTTGTTTTTATCAAAACGTAGAATGCTTCGTACGGGTATAAGCGATGCGAGCGCACAGTACAAAATAGATACTGCTGGCACAATGAAAATGTAACAACTGCAATGTACACCATGTTCCGCAATGAATGCAATAAGGCTTGGTGCGTGGTTGACCAGAAATGGAAACGTTTGTCGTATTTCCCGAGTGGATCGATAGGTATCGTTCTGACTCAATAGTTCCAGAAAGTTGCCTGAAACATGCAGCAGCACGATAAATGGTTGTTGTTCAATTCGGAACCGCTTAAACCCTGTGCAACCACTGAAATATTGTTAGATCAACGGCACAGTGTGGTAAAAATCGTATCAGATAAGCGACCAAATGAATGAAAAAGTTGACGTAAAAATTGTGCTGACGTGAAGACAAAAGAAAGAATTTAGTTTGTGATTTGAACTACATCGACAACTAGAAACGCATTAAAACTCACATGCAACACAAAAGAAAAGCCGGGTGGATGGAAGCAACAAATATTTCGCTCCACTGAAAACAAGCGCATGCAAAAAAATTGACACCGTCAATTTTGAAATTGGCTAAGACAGCAATGAGCAAAAAAACAATCACATAAACCTAAACTTCATTACATCCTACAATTCAATATGTCAAGTCTATTTCAATAAAAACGTGCAACTTATTTCGACAAGCATATTTTGACCAGTAATAACCTTTCAGTTGCGAAGGAAATCACGTGGCTTATAACAGTGGTGGAAAACGGGACAAAGCAAAATCTACGTTGAGTAATCAGAGGCGGTTTCATTCCACTAATGCAGCAGGCTTGGGTAATAATACTCGTTCGTAAAAAAGTTCGACATATTTCAAGAATCAAACGATGAAAAAAAATAAACAAATACTGGGCACCACAATTAGTATTTATCATACGTAAGCAGTCATAATTGGCGGGAAAAAGCAGCTGTAAATTATCAGTGGCAAAAGGCAAATCTTTTTCAAATATCAAAATGTGCACGTTAAAAAAATGGTGATCGGTCAATTCAACACAAGAACTATTCAACCTACAGATGTTGGTTGGGTCATCCTGGGTTGAATCGTCGTGTGTTGGAATTGGCCTGGAACCAAAATTATATGAAAGCGTTTTCCTACTTCTAACCTTTTGCGGCGGGTAGACATGTTATACTTTTATTTAAATATTAATTGAACGGTTCCGACAAAGGCAAGATACGCGAGGGTGGTAACCATAGAACAGTTATTTACAATATCTCAAATATGAAATGCAATGATAAAGTTTTCTTGCAGCATCTCCCTATGTTCAAGGGCGTATCTGATGATTCGTACATCGGTGTTTTCAAAGAAAATTTAGCTCTAAGTTCCCCAATCAATCAAAATGTTGTCTTTTTCAGAAAGAATTTAAGAATTTTATGGCGAAATATATTTCTTAAAAAAAAACAAACGTTCTGATTGTTTTAAGAACTTTGCTGAATTGTCTCAAATATTCTAATGAATATGCAATAAAGTTAATGCAATGAAATTCGACAAACGATCCACCGCAAGAAACACCGCCATCTGAATTCTAGGTCGGAAAGAAAATGGATTCTTTTTAGCTTTAGTGCTTCTTTTGTTGCGGAAATATGCAGAGATCCAGGTTAGGATTTATTTTCTTGTGGTGGTTTCAGTGAGCCCCGTCGTGACGAACGTATACTAAAATTTCGTTTTAATGACGTCAGCACATGAACCTGTGTAAAAATAAACCAAAACTGGATGAGAGATGGTTTGATTGGAGACCGACTGCACATTCAGAAGTGTCTTTGTATGTTCAGGTTAATTCGCATTTCCAACATAAATTAGTTTTAGCCGACAAATAACACCTGGACTTAAGCAAGAAATTCTAACGGTGTATCACACATGGATATAATTGTACGAAATATGAGCGGTATTTTGGCGCAACAAAAACAAAAAGCATTCCTACAGAAGTAACAAATCGTATAATTTACACCACGACATACTTTTAAAACACAGCACATTATCACAAGTAGTGATACAAAGTGTAATGTAGATGTGTAGCAAAATGTATAAACTAAATGCGCGTTCTAATCATAAGATTCAGAACCAGGCAACAGATAATTAATAAAACGGAAAGCTTGTTAACTACAAGCCATTATATAATTGGTGGAAAATTCCATAAAAACAAGGCTAGGTGATGCACACTTATTCTGTTAACATCGCAACACCAATTAAATTTTGAAATCTATTCATACGCATGATGGAGGACCAGCTGTGATAACTAGTTAACACTACCAGTAGCTAAATTGCTGAGTAGCTAGACTAAGCTACCGAGCTTCCACTTGTATATTATATATAAAATATATCAGAGCATACAGGCAAGAATGGAGAATTTACAACACGTAGCACAGCAAGCATAGGAAAGTGATTCAAAAGTACAAAGTCTTTTACAACAACATTTTCAGAAGAGCCTGTCAAAGTATTTAACGGAAAATGGAACTAGTGATAAAGAGGAAAAGCAGTAGTTGAAATGTAGCCTTGCCTGGCAGAAATCCAGCCGAAGAAGTGGCGTTTTAAAGGTGAAATCAGCATGAAGCACTGCAACATAAAAGCACCTGATCACCTACCTATGTTACCTGTAAGTTAGCAGGCTGTGCGTTGTGTGTACTTCGGGCAAGGGCAGGGTTGCTGTACATGTTAGGTGGATGCGTGGCTCTCCAGTACATTTCAAGGTACTCAGCGAGGTGGTCGCAAGCATCCTGTAACTGATTTTCTTCCAATATGACGTCAAAGAGATCCTGTGATTTATTAAATAGGAGTCTAACTAATTTGCTGAATTTAAACAGGCGTTTTCTTTCCACCATATGATGTCATCGGGCTTACCGGATTGCATTGTGCCAGTTTCTCTGCCGCCATTGTTTGCATGTTGAGATGTTTTATTTGGGACTTCCCCCGTGATTTAATTAACCTCTGCAATACCTAACAGAACGCAAGTCTTATTCAAATAACAACAAACTTTCATAATAACAAGAAGAAGCAGAAGTATTAACTTTTCCAATATTTTTTTACCATATTATATTGAGAATGGTTGTAGCTTCGACCGAAACATTGATATAACAAAATGTTTCTCAAGGTTTTCATTTTTGTTCTATTGCCAATTTCTCCTACAACTGCCGTAAACAGACAATAGAAATCTTCTTACCATGACCTGAACTAACCTTAGTTGATGAGATCCTGAGGCAGACCATGATGGGAGCAAGGGAGGTTTTAGAGAGATGGGAAGGATGGTTGATGGTGTCTGCATCCAGCACAACCAACTGCAGTGTTCGGGCAATTTCGAAGATTCTCTCAATTTCGTACTGGACCTCAGCTTAAAAGCAACCAGCCGGTAAGATTTTCAAGACTGAACTGAAAGCTTATCTGTAATGACTATATCTTCTACTTTGCCTTGTTTGTTTTGGTGGTTCATCGACCGTATATTACCCACTACTGGGGACTTATTTGCATAACAAATGCAAATAAAAATTGCAAAACACAGTTAAAAGTATGGGTATAAAGACAGATAATACCAAGCATGCCACCACTATATCCTGAAAACTAACGCCCCCGAAACAATGTTGAATTAACACAATGCTAATGGTTGAGAGAAGTTACAGTTGAGATTTGATCATTTGGGATTTTGTCGTTAGGAAAAATGTATTTTGGAAATTGGGCGGACCAAGAACTTGTATAGTAACAAGTTTTCAAAGAAATGCTGCAGTATGCAGTTTTTATAAAACAAAAAAAATTTAAAATGAAATTTATCATAACTGGAATTAAAGCAGACGACTGCTTTTGTTTCAACTCAGTAAGTGTGGATGCTCAATGTGAAGAAATTTACAGTACAGTTTTTTCCAAAACTCAAGCAAAAAACACAACCAGATTCAGATTATACAGAAAACAAGAGTCCAACTGACGAAAGCATAGAAAATACCAACCTACACTTGATCTTGTGTTTGACTTTTCAATAGCCGCACGTTTAGTTGGGTTGTTCAAAATAGATCGTTTAGCCAATGCAATATCAGCAGTAACACGTGTGATTGAGATCCGACCTTCAAATCTCCGTTTCAGAAAGTCGAAAATAGCTTTTTGCATCATGTCAGTAACCTTGAAAAATGCCAAAGCAAAGCAACAACCAAATAAAACAACAGGAGTCATCACATTCATTTGCACAAAATATTGCCCTACATTAGAATAAGGTAGCCTTGATGTCGCAAGTGTTACCTCGTAGCCTTTAAGGGACGGTCCGCATAGAATAATGGGTCTCATTGATGGCACGACATCATAAGGTGGAACGTTTTCTTGTTTTTTAAAGAAAGGTTTTCTCTTTCCATCCTTGTTCACTCCAGAACTTGTCATCGATGAAACGCTCGTCTTTGGACTTCTGGCCAAAGCATTCAATAAGCATGGTTTGATGGTTTTACAGGGTAATTTAAATTGAAATTGCGAAGAAAAGTACGAAATTGCAATTTCATGAACACAAGAAAGTTATAGTTTAGTCGTGTACTTCAAGGGCAATGCTTTATTGTTTAAATGTCTTGTCATAAACAGAAAAACAATTGCTCCACTCTACCGCACCACCACTACTTTCAGCTTCATACTATCGCACTTTGCATGGCAAAAAACAATATGATTCTATCACCTGCATTAAACTAAACTCTGCTTTATTGGACCTTACGTTTCAAATGGATTAGTTGGTATTTCTACAAGATTATCAATATTAACATATTCATTAACAAATTATGAAATCTGACACCACAACACTGAAACAGGAGCATCACCAAGTGTGGAAAACAAAGCAGAAAAAACAACAGATCAATAAAGTAACCTCGTCAAGTTACAGCTGGCCAAATTCTTGCCAGCAAATTGAATTAGAATTGAACAAGCGCAAGGGAAAATGAAATCAAGACAAACATGGAATACAAGAAAATTTTACTGCCAAGCTAGTTTTAGGTGAAAATCCATGGATATTTCAATTTCCACAATATCAGTTCTACAGCAATTTAACTGCTAATGAAGATCACCATTGAATCACAAAATGAGTAAATAGAACTTTTCACCTGACAAAACAAATAGACAATCCCAATACAATAAATAAACTATAGAAAAGATATAATAAATAAACTTAATGAAACTAACCAGCGCCTTACAATGTATTTACAACAGATTTACAGCTTTGTATTTACCTTTGTGCAGATGAAGAGAGGTTTTGTGCGTTCGTTGAATCATATTCATCGTCATCAGCACCAGTGGTATCCATATCACAAGTGACTACATGCACAATTGGAATTTGATTTAGAAATTATTTTGACCATTATTGGCACACCAATGCATCACATAATCAGAAAACCTTGTTTGGTTTAGTCAGTTCAATTTAAGTTGTCAGTGACCAAGAAGGCAACAGGGGCAGTGTTTTTAAGGTGTTTTTGAGAACCAAAACAGTCCTTAAATTTCACCAACGGTCTCTTAAACTTAAGCTTTTGCAACCACAGCAGAAAGTTTGCAGGTAGTTAGTTTTTAAATGTGGCAAAAATTTCTCTCGTGATCTCTTAAAATTTGTTAGCGGTCACCAAAGTTAGATCTTGAAAAAAACCCGAACAGGGGTTTTCCCAACTCACCTGACGAAGGTGGGGTGGATCTCTGAGATAGAGTATTGCCTTCACCCAGGGTGGTGGTCGATGTTCCCCCGGATTTTGACATGTAGAACTTATTTGATTTTAGGTTTTGCATCTGCCTCAATGCTTCAAGTTTAACAGGAGACGGAATAAAGCCAACGCCGCAACCTTCTTTAACTAATCTTCCTATCCACCAGTCGTTGTTAAATT
Organism: Clavelina lepadiformis; assembly: GCF_947623445.1. Taxonomy (NCBI): domain Eukaryota; kingdom Metazoa; phylum Chordata; class Ascidiacea; order Aplousobranchia; family Clavelinidae; genus Clavelina; species Clavelina lepadiformis. Next base: position 17,397,588 of record NC_135247.1, read on the forward strand.
TCTGCAAGTTTTAAGCGATTGATGTAACATGCTGCTCACACTAACTTCCACTGAGTAGACAATAAGTTATCCCGTTCTATGTTCTATGGCAAACGTGCAGTGATTGTAAAAGAAATGAAACATACTAACTGATCCGCATTAAGTTATTCAACTAAATTAAACTTAATTCAACAAATCTAGTTTTTTAATAAAAGGTGTCTGCATTATTTTATCTTCATATTGACGACAAGTAACGGCAGTACAGAAACAATGATAATGCTCAATTATGTTACTGAAGTAGGAATGTTAAAGGGAAAAAATTGTCTTTGTCGAATTACGACTTCGTTACCTCTTTTATATGAAGAAAATCTCGCACTTCAAATGATACAGCTGATCCCTGGACAGGAGAGTCATCGTCATGACTACCATCATAGCAGATGTTGGACCGAACAGCAAATGCAACCGCCTTTGTCTAAAACACGAACAAAAAATCCCCTATGGCAAAATTGTAGCTAGCAGCAAACTAAAATGTTACAAAAAGATATAGTTAAAGGACCTTAAATGACCTTTAGCTATAGATGTATGTCAGCTCGACAACTACGGACATGCCGAATCGAAATTATATCATAGATGTATGAATATTAACTTTTTCCAGTCCTTCACAAATATGAATCTTGCAGACAAACTTTGGTAAAATCATTGATATTGAATAAAGCAAAGTTAAGTCATCGGTTGCGTGATTGACTGCAAAGATGTTGCAGTGGTTGCAAGATCTTTGTAGTTTCAAAGAAGCAAAAACAGGTCAAATTTTATCGTTCATCACTGAAGAGTTATATATGTTTTAGTATATTATCGCTATCACAGAGCGTAGTGGGCAAAGTTGGCAGGTTCAAAAACAAACATGGGTACAACCCTGATATTAACAAACCTGTTAAAACTCACTGACACCACATCTTTAAAAATCGAAACTGATTTATTAACAACATTTTACAAGATATCTGTGGTCATCGAATGACTTTTATGTGCCGAAGAAACACTATAAGATTTAATATAATAACTTACCCACTAACATAAAGGAAACATACACATGTGGTTCTAGTAAATTCTAAATCACCACATATAGTTATTGAGTGGCCTGAACAAGTGAGCTAGCAATTGAATGACACAATTACCTTGGCCTTCTCCAGTTGCGCGAGAGCTTGACGTTCGTTCTCACGACGAACAGCTTCACGGTCCTCCTCTAGTGATATGTCCGAGTCAGATGGCCGACTTGTGTAAGAGTCGGCTGAAAACTGAACAAAAATACCGACATGGTTGACAATTTTCCTCACAATACAATGTGTACAATGATGAACTTATAGAAGTTGTTGGGGTTTTAGTAGAGTTCACCAGCAGTTATCTGAAGTATATCACAGTCATAGGTGGGCAGTACCGAATTACTGTACCACGGTACTTTTTCAATATCGATACCGGTAGCGTCGATACTTTTGAAAAAAAGTACCGAATTACTTTTTACAAAAAATTTCAGCCGGTCCCAGTACTCAGTACTTTTCACATGATTATTTCAAAATTTTAACTTGATATGTTTTCAAAAATACATGTTAATTAATCCTTAATACTAATTTTAGAAATTTATTTTTTAAAATCTAGAAATGACAAGCAAAATTGCAAGCGATTAACATCACATATGTTTTAACCTGCAGTAATCTTTATCGTGGGCATAATAGCAGCAAACATTGCATTTGCAGCAGCATTTTTTACACAAAAAGTACTGGTACCGAGTACCGGTACCTAACTACTTTTTCAAAATAGTACCGAATACCGGAACCTTTAGAACATATTTTACCAAGTACGCCACCGACAGTACTTTCAAAGTACCAACTGCACGCCTCTGATCACAGCTCTGTCACTTTGTAAAAAAATTAATGTCCCATACTATGCAGACCATTGACAACCATTAAATAATCATAAGTAACTGCAGATAATCCATATCAATCCTCAAAACTATCTAAATTCCAGTGAAATTTATGTGAGCATTTGTGACGATTGTAATTGGCTTTAAGATAAGTCTTAAGCACAAAAGGCAAAAGCATATCAGTATATACCAGAATGAATACCATAAATCTAGATTGTAGAGGTTACCTTGGGAATAGACAAGGTCTTCATAAGTGTGTACTTTACACAACCACACAATATCTTATGCTCCCTTACGCTGACAGAAGCATGTTCAATGCATACTCATAAATCACAATAAACCAAGTATATACATTTTCATATGTCGCTTAAAGATCAATAGAATAATTGCTGATAGTATCTTACTATCTTGTGTAACAAACGGCCTCCACAGAACATAAAAGCTAATTTGTAGGGTAAAGAGTTCACGTACATCAGAGACTTTTCCTATGGGAACAGAATGCCTGCTGCTTATTAAGTGCAAGACTGTCACCTTGAAATGCGTGTGAAGCTCTATACTACTTTCCCATTGCCAAAGGATTAAATTGAAGGTTAAAGAACTTGCAATCAGATGCTTTTAGTTAATAGATCATAGTGAGGCAAATCAATATACTACGCATACGCCACATCAGCAATGCGATTTAATCAGTGCTGTATGATGAAAAAACACAACTTAACATATGAAGTATATGTACAGATAGCAAAGTGTCCTACTGTTATAGCAACAAGTGCAGCATGATGATGTAATGTTAATCAACAAAGCAGAAACAACAGTGGAAAGGTTAACTGATAACCTAGAACAACTTTTTTATGAAACAATGGCGATAACAGAAATTATGCATTTTATTGAAAGTTGCATGGTAAACAGCTGTACCTTACGACTAAGCTTAGTGTCATTGTCATAAACAAAAAGACACTTGGCAGCAAATCCTCACTTAAAATTTCACCAAGTCCTTGCTGTCAGCTTGCCAAGCATGCTCTGGAGTACTACCTCATCATTAAGCAAAGTTAGCAGACTGGCTGCAATGAAGTTTCAAGTATGCAAGTTTAATTCAATTATTGTGCCAATTTAAATGCCCTTGTAAAGGTCAAAAGTAAGCTTGAAGCAGAACAGGCATCAAGTATAGAAGTAATATAGATACAGAAAAAAAACTTTAGACTTTCAAATTCACTTTATATAGCTATTAAAAGCAAACAATCACACAGTACAATTTTCACAAGAGATGTGCATCACGTACCAATACTTAACCAGCGAGATAAAAATCTATAAAAATAAATGAAAACCACTCCATTAGCATCGTTGTCAAATCAATTTAATAAATATCTTACCTGCCACTCTAAACCAAGCAGATGGTCTGAAGAGGACATACACAATTGGTCAAGCATTGTTTAAATTTATTCTATTCAATCAGATGTATGAAAAGTAATTAACTTAGTAATGCAAACCATAGGCAGTTGATTTCTACCGGTAGTTAATTTTCCTATAATAACACAAATATGTTTTATATGATATTTCTATGACCGTATGTTGAAAAACTATCATATGGTTGTCAAAGTTTAACTTTACTCTAAAGAATAATTTTTATCTCCAAACTAATCTATAAAACAGAGATTTACTAATTTCTTTCTCTATTTCTTGATTCCTTTTTCTAATTAACCTGATATCTTCTTTTGGCCAACTTCCAATAAAGGCCCCTAAATTCTAATGTTTTACAACGTTTTTTTTTTTTCAATAAATCAATCCGTCCAACTGCCTAAGCCCTAAGCTACTCCATTACTCAAAGCTGCACCTTAAGTATGAAAATTATGGCCTACATATGAAAAGTGCTTTGCCAAAATAAAGGCGGATGTATTGAACAAACAGAAAGGCAAAAATGATAAAGATCCAACAAAAAGTAATCTTAAAAACCAAGTCAGTTGATGAAAATTATTTTATACACTTATTCCTCCAGGTTGCTCATTGCCTATCACCCGAAACTAGTTTTAGTATGAAAGGGCAAAGTGTGTTATTGCAAAGCAACCTGCTTTATACCAATGTCATGCATAATGAATGAAGGGGACAATGAGCTGAGAGGGTTCTAACTCATATTGTTGGCGAACAGGATAATTGTTTGTTGAAACTCAGTGAAACCAAGTTGCAGTAATGGAGGCTGAAGGATGCTTTTAATTACTTTTGTACTCACAAGTAATCCAGTAATCTCGATCCTGTGAGTCAGCTAATTAATGAGCTGTTGTAAGTTTTGTTGGAAGGCACATATTTAATTTTAAAGGAAAATCATCTTCTATTGATATGGACCAGTCGATAAAATTTTCTAATTGAATATGAACCAAAGTGAGCAATTGGGAGTTTGGATACCGCCGTTTTCAGCCCTTGTTTAACTCAAAAATGGACAGAAAAATATGAAAACAAACAAATCATTTAGTTAAGTAAACAAATTAATAAAAAGAAACATGCTATTAGTTATATATATACACTGTTAGACGCAAATATATCCCGCAAGATACAAAAGTCAACTTATGCTGTTGTAATACGTAACACAGAAATTAACAAGGCTCTTCATGAATCTTTTCATTATAAATTAAATATCTGTCTTAGATTTTTTCGGCCTTTTAATTACAAGCCTATTGATCGAAGTAGGTTCTTATTTTGAATGTAAATGGAGAAACATTTACTACATATGCTGCCTTAAATTCCACCTCATTCTTTTTATAATAGATAAGTTAGTTGGTTATCACTTAGCATTAGTAATTTGACCGATAAAACTAAGAAAACAAAATGAAATGCACTCGTGTTAACATAAGTAAGTTATTAAACAAGAAAATGTTTTCAATGATGTAAATAGAGTTAAGTTGGTTAAGTTTTGCAAAATTTCATTAGTTGAATGAAATCATGCAAAACCAGCTAAATTTCAAGCAGAGTTTCATACAGCGCTTGTTATCCTCAACAGCTAATAAAAATGGAAAAATGAAAGTTTTAGCTTCGTAGTCACACCCAAGTGTGTTTCTTTAATATGATCAGGTCTTCGATAAATATTTAAACAAAAGCATGTCCTACATATAATTTAACAACTGTATCTAGGTTTATTCAGTTTTCACTCAAATTTTTTGGGCAATGTAGTAGCATAGATTCTGACATCCTGCACAAGGTCACATAAAAGGAATGGTCTGAAACAGGTTAAGTCAACTGGAGAGCAGGCGCATTTGACCACTGTCAAGATTGTTTCATACGCCCTGTTAGAAAATTACCGCTGGAATTAGCAACACAAAAAGAACCCACTGTTCATTTTTCAGACTGACATTACTGTGTTTTCATTTTTCACCAATAGTTAGTAATAATCGAAAGGATTGGATTGGTTAAAAAGTAAAAGATTATTTGAAAGTTATACATGAGAATCTTCAAAAACTGAACACTGTTTTGGTGAAAACTTATTACATATGTAATATATGTAAATATTATATAAAATCATAATCAGCATTTTACAAAAAGCTAGTCGGCAGTACCTGTCTCGGTAATGAGGACGAAGATGATTCACTCACACTCGTGCTTTCTTCGTTTTTCGCTTTGAATTTCTTCTGAGCTCCTTTCAAAATGGACGAGTTCTGTAAATATACGTAAATCTATAAGAAAAAATTATCATGCTGACAATAGATTTTTCAAAGATTGTTGAAACAAAAGCAAGTTTAAAAAGTATGTTACCGAATCCTTTACAGGAATGCCCAAATCTGCCTGGTGCGAAATGTTTCTCGAAACCATGAACTGGGTTTCCACAGACATCTTAATGTAGGGTTCAGTTAAAAACTTACATACTTATTTCCCTGAGATTTAATATAAGCATATAGTTAAAATCTTTTCAGTAGAAAAAGCTAAGAATTACATTAAAGATGATGCTAAAATTGTAATTAATAATAAATTAATCTACCCACGTCAATGAACCCTACACTAATCCCAGCAAATAGAACATGCTCACATTCAATTCTCACAAGATGAAATGCCAGCCAGTAAACTTTCTTAAACCACAACAGTCTCTTAACTACTACAATCCTTGCACTTATACACAAGAGTATTCCTCTCTACGTCAGACACATGAATAGTGTTGACATACAGTTCTTTCATATTGTGGAACATGATTAAAGCATGTGAAAATATTTTGGTGAACTTGTAACATATTTAGGTCTGTTTACAACATGTTTTAAAGATTGCTACCACAAGTTACATGTCTATTTCATTAAAGCCTAACTGGCTAAAGTATAATTGCAGGATTGAAACAACAGTGCATGCGACCTTAGTTGGTAAAACGGCATGATGCAACAAAGAAACAGAGTCATGCATGAAAAACACTAAGAGCTATAAGAAAACAATGATTGAATAGAAATTGACCCTTCCGTTGATGAAAAATGTTTAAATTATTCATGTGCAAGTTAGTAACAACACATACAGTACATTTTCCCTGTATAACATAGCTTTATAAAATGGTAACTTTGCAAAATTAAAAAAAGTTCACATTCAGTATGCCATATGAATCAAACAGATTAATATATCCATTTTTCCAAAATTTTAACACCAACATGGTGTTTAATGGCATTAGATATCACTCACACAATGCTCAATTTTTAATGTCCTAAGTTGTAGCTGTTAGAATCTGTCCAAAAAAAACACTAATGTATTGAAATACAAGTAAATATTTTATGAGTTCAACATATTTCTACTACAGTATATAAGTAATCAATTGCCTTACGCAGTATTATTGACGATTCAACTACTTTCGCCTGGTAGTAATGCTAATAGCTAATATCTGTCAAAGAATCTTAATCTCTTAAAGTAAATTATGACAAATCAGATATTCACATCGAATAACTGATTATTTGAATTTTGAGATAAAAACAACAATGCATACATGTATAGGCACTGGAACCACAGAAGCAGGGTGTTTTTCGCAACACGAAATTTTTGAAACTGGGCAATATGCCCTGACTTTCGCAGCTAGAGTATTTTAGACAGTGCAATATTAACTACAGATTTTTACAGGCAACTTTAGACATTGATGAACATGTTCAGTCTAAGGCGGGGTTTCTTAAACTGGGGTCTGTGAACGTCTTGGGGGTACGCGGACTAGTTTTAAGGGGTCCATGAGGGCTCAATGGAAATCTTAGTGTATACTTTCAAAAATGGAATAAATTTTTCATAAGAAAAGAGATTACGGTGGCATTATGCATTTAAAACATATTTTTGGTCAAAAATCATTTTTAATCCTATCTAATCAGAAGTTTATCACAAACTTGTAAAGACCTTGCAAAAGATGAGGTCATTGAACTAAGGGCAATGGGATCGTTAAGAACGTCCTTTAATTCGAAAACTATTGGCGATTTTTGGAGTTCGTTGAAGCAAGCATATCCTCTTTTGGTAAAGAGAGCCATGGCTGCTATAATCCCTTTTTCGGCTACATACTTATGTGAGTCAGGATTTTCATCCTTGGTTACTGTCAAAACAAAGAGTCAAAACTGGTTGGATGCAAAAGATGCGTGTTGCCCTGTAGCAGCATCAATTCATATTAATGAGATTAAATCGAAGATATTGAAAAACAAATTGCATTTGCTATTCCTTAAATTTAATAAAACAAAAATTTTGTTACCAATTCATTTTAATTTTATTGCGTTATGTCCAATTCATGCAGTTCAAAAATTTTTTCTAGGACTTTAGGCCACAAAGGGGGCCAAAAAAATTTTTCGGGTCTGCGCTAAAAAAAGTTTAAGAACCCCTGGTCTAAGGTAATGACATTTCACTATCGGCTTTTATTAGACATAAACGATAAAGTGTTTGAGACACTTGTATGCAACTTACGAAATTGTGAAATTAAATTCAATGCAGAAATTTACCTAGTAAAAAAACTAGTACAAGGCAGTCTAATTTAAAGCAACTAAAGAATGCAAATTAACTTGTTGCCAATGTAAACGCTACAATATATATATATATTTAATGTGATAGTTATGCAATTAACTTCTGTTAATCGAGAGCAGCAAATAGGGTTTAGGAGTGTAGTGAGCACTCAGAAAGTTTATAAATAGTACAAAATAACTAAGCTTATACATCAATCACATTTTGATCTTTTGCAACACCAGTTTTGCAAAAGTGGTATAAACTATGATGCGTAATTTTAGGACAAAATTATGAACTCCAAAATTATAGAGCCACCAATTTTGTTCACTGCAAAATCACCCAAAATCCCTTCGGCAATACCTTATTTTTTCATATCTGTGCTCGAAATGAGCTTATTGAAAACATTGCAAGTAAAACAAACATAAAATTACCTCTCTTAAGAAAGTACCAATTAAATCAATTTTAATTATTCTAAATACAAACTAAGTTTGTTATTGTGCAAGTTACAACTCAAAAAGAAATAGGCAGACATTGGGACGATCATGAGAGACGTTCTTTTTTTCAAACTGGGAGCGAGAGCAGGAACGCTATTTTGGGGTTATCCGCTCGTCGCTCTTTTTTTTGGACAAACAATACTATGAAAGCACAAAATAGAAAAATTTAAGCGTATTATTTTTGCGTGGTGACGTCATAATGACTGCCTTCTCCGTCACAACAAAAGGCCAAATTCGCGATACAATTTTGGCAATAACTGCTTAATTATTATATATTATTAAAAATCCATTCACCAGTATATTTACTAACAACTACTTTTTAATTTAGGCTAACTTATTTCTGGACTTGCCCCACAATGGGACTCATCTCTCAAATGGAGCCACCTCACAAAAATAACAAAATCATGAGAAAAAATAAAGGGGAATCCCAGCAAGTTGGCGTCGAGGAGACGCCTAAAAATGATGGGTCTATTTCTACAAATAATAATTAGCAAAACTTTAAACCTGACAAACAAATGTAGAAACCGGGCCTTTGTAGGAGCAACGCCCGGTCGCCAGTTGCGATCCGATCCCGCTTGCGCCACCGAGTGGCCCTGTTGTTCAGTAACGAATGTAGGGAAAGTTTAGGGACTGTAGGCCCATTCGAAGGCCTATCTTAAACAATGCAAAGTAACATTTTTCAATTTGAATTTGCTTCTAAACAAGCCCGGTCACCTCGCTGAGCTTTTGTATCCGACGAGAAGGACTTAATGCAATATTTTGAGAAAATTCTCGTATCTGGAATTCTCGTAAGGAAATAACAGAAGTTTACTTTAGTACTTAAAATTTAGTTGAAACTAGCTTATAGTTAACTAGGAAACTCTAGTTTAACAAGGAACTGAACGAAATGGCAGCAAACGTTAACATCTTACCCATTACATAGTGGCAAATTTCTGCAATCGTTTAGTCGTGTTAAATACGTGAACGTGTTTAGTGCTAAATGTCAAAATTGCCAAGACAGAATACGAAACAATGTTTATCAAAAACGCTTGATTTTTACGGTTGACTGATATTCGTATAAGTGATAATAGCTTACCGTTAGGTTGAGTGATTCAACAAAATGGTTCGCTCATGTTAACCGCCACAAAAGCTTGTGACGCGCGAACGGTTCAATTCACCGTGGAGACGTAGGCGTAGCTAGGTCACGAAATCAGCTTGATTCTCATCTAGACTACGCTAGCTAGATTTTCATCTAGACTACGCTAGCTAGATTTTCATCTAGACTACGCTGGCTTGATTTTCATCTAGACTACGCTAGCTTGATTTTCATCTAGTGGCCGAATGGTTAAGGAGACAGACTTGAAATCTGTTGGGCTCTGCCCGCGTAGGTTCGAATCCTGCCGACAACGCGGAATTGAAATTATGTTTTCATAAGAGATTCGAGAAAAGTGCTATTTTATTTATTTGCATTGAACATTAAGCACAGTTGTCGTGGCCGAGTGGTTAAGGCGACAGACTTGAAAGCCTTTGGGCTCTGCCCGCGTAGGTTCGAATCCTGCCGACAACGCGGAATTGAAATTATGTTTTCATAAGAGATTCGAGAAAAGTGCTATTTTATTTATTTGCATTGAACTTTAAGCACGCTAGTTGGCTAGTTGGCTAGTTGGCTAGTTGGCTAGTTGGCTAGTTGGCTAGTTGGCTAGTTGGCTAGTTGGCTAGTTGGCTAGTTGGCTAGTTGGCTAGTTGGCTAGTTGGCTAGTTGGCTAGTTGGCTAGTTGGCTAGTTGGCTAGTTGGCTAGTTGGCTAGTTGGCTAGTTGGCTAGTTGGCTAGTTGGCTAGTTGGCTAGTTGGCTAGTTGGCTAGTTGGCTAGTTGGCTAGTTGGCTAGTTGGCTAGTTGGCTAGTTGGCTAGTTGGCTAGTTGGCTAGTTGGCTAGTTGGCTAGTTGGCTAGTTGGCTAGTTGGCTAGTTGGCTAGTTGGCTAGTTGGCTAGTTGGCTAGTTGGCTAGTTGGCTAGTTGGCTAGTTGGCTAGTTGGCTAGTTGGCTAGTTGGCTAGTTGGCTAGTTGGCTAGTTGGCTAGTTCGCTAGTTCGCTAGTTCGCTAGTTGGCTAGTTGGCTAGTTGGCTAGTTGGCTAGTTGGCTAGTTCGCTAGTTCGCTAGTTGGCTAGTTGGCTAGTTGGCTAGTTCGCTAGTTCGCTAGTTCGCTAGTTCGCTAGTTGGCTAGTTCGCTAGTTGGCTAGTTCGCTAGTTCGCTAGTTCGCTAGTTCGCTAGTTAGCTAGAAAGAGAGAAAAGTTCACTGCAATTTAATTATTAGTTAGATAGTAATATTTACTGCATCAGGCTAAGTATATTTCACATGTGATGTTGGGCCTTGACTGATGAAGTGAAAATTTGGACCATCGTAATAGAAGTTGGCCGACCACTAGTGTAGACGTTTCTGTAAATAATGAGTCAATGACACAATATAATGTTGGCGCTAAGTTTATAAGGTTTTACTCAAGTTAATGGGCCAAATGAAATTTAGTTCAATCTTCTGTGAATTGATTTCTGCATGGGTTGAATCGACCTGGAACCGGTATCATGAAATATTCTGCCCACCGAGATAATCTGTCCCCTCCATTATGAAGTAAAATGCGTAGCATGACTCCGCAGATTGCTTCGCTTAGGAATCTTTTGCGACGAAATGCCAGGTCCAGAAACATTTTAGCCAGTCTGTGCGTGGAAAGTTGTTAATTAAAAGTGTCGTAGGCTAAAGTTAGGTAACTTTACTGCGGTATGTTCTTCCGCTTGCGGCGATACAGAAGCTTCAAATCATTTGTTAACACAGTGTTTCTCAACCTTTTTAGCCCACGGACTATTTTCCTATTAGCACAAGTAATCGCGGACTCAGGTAATAAGAAAAAAAATTAAGTTAGTTCTACACTAAAAAAGTGAGATAAAAAAGCAGAAGCGGTTTGTTTATTGGGCATATATGCACTATAAATCTCAGTGAGAACCTTGAAAATTACGACCTTTGCTCAACCTATCTCAATGAGAACCTTGTCTCTGAACTTGCTTCAAAAGTTTGTCGAAATCAGGAATTATGGTCGTTAATGCACACCTGATATCATCTTCCGGGTTGAAGTTGGTTCCGGCACTTGGTTTTAAGCATAGCTAAAGTTGAAAATCCTGCTTCACACAAGTATGTAGTCGGAAAAGGCAAAAGAGCTATTGCTGCTTTTTTGTAGAGGTCAGAAAGGTTAGGTTCCTTCGATAGAACATTCGCCCAAAATTGAGTCAAAGAAACAATTTTCAATTTGTCTCTCCACATCTGTCGACTTTGCAGTTCAATTAACAGTTCAGAAATGCAGTCTATTTCTGAATGCACCTCTAACGCTGACACCTCAAAAGGACTTCGTACCCAGTTAAATATCTTGTTTTAATTTTGGTAAGGAACATATCAATCCAGCTCAGAAACAAATGTATTGAGGTGCTCAAGAAGCATTCGACAAATACCGCGCAATTCAATATTTTTCTCCTCAAAAAATAAGTTCAACGCTGGAAAAGCAGTCAGTCATCTTCCCACTTTCCAATCGATGTATCCACAATTTTATTTTAGCTTTAAACGCATCAACGCATCTTATATCTAAAATATATTTGTCTTTTCCATGCATAGAGCCATTCCATTGGTTCACAAGGCTGAAAAAATTATCAAAGAAAAGCAATTTCGCAATCCATTTGTCATCGCTAAAACGATCAACAAATTCATGTTTCTGTTCTTTCAAAAAGTGGCCGTGCGCATGCGAAATTGCATTTCGAGAGAAGGAAAGAAACAAAAAAAGTTCTGACACTTGGAAACTCCTTTTAAAAAAGAGAAAAAAGAACGTGATTCGCACGCCAGGAGTTGGAAGAAGGAGAAGAGAACAAAAGAATTAAGGAATTGGATTGCCACCAGTGTAACATAAGAAATAAGCAAGGCTCTTAATCAGACTATTTTAAATTACCAACAAATGGATGTTGTAATAACCAAAATTATCGAACACGCCAAGGTATCTCTTGCGACACCTACTTTTTGAGGCAAAGAGCCGTCGCGAAAATTATGACCTATGCCTAATTATATACGGTAAATTAATGGGCTTGCGGACTCACAAAAACCTTACGCGGACTCAAATGAGTCCGCGGACTCGGGGTTGAGAAACACTGTGTTAACAGTAAGGTAGCCACAAATGTTTCTAATGAAGCAGCATTAATGCAAAACTAAACCAGATTAAGTCTGTCAAACCTACCGTGTAGGCCTACTGTATGTCATCAGCGAGCAGCGGTTATGATCGTAGACGTAATGTAATGGGGATGGAATGCTGAAATAAATGATGTTTACTAGGTTGGTTGTTGAGAAAAACTTATTAATACTCTAACTTAACGTGTTTTGTGCAGCAAATGTTTTTTCTTTTTGATCATAAATGTTGACTAAGTTTTGTTCCTGTAAAATTGAATTATCCTTAACTGAATAACACTTAATGGCTTGAATAAGATGGCAGAGTACAGCTGTAATGGAAAGTGGGTATATGGCACCTGTCCTTGAGAGGTTGACCCACTTTACTACAATAAGTACTTGTTGAAATGTTTATTGCGAGTGATCATATGTGAGTCTCATGAGGTCGTTGGCTGCTTGTCTCACCGACAGATTTAATTGTTCGCCTTGACGGCTTATTGTCTGATTACTAGGGCAACCAAAAGTCAATATGGTCAATTTTTTTTAACCTGCTCAGAATGCTATCAAACAAGCACAATACAAATTTCAGCTTTGTACGACGTGTGGTATAGAAGTTATTAGGTCAAATAAAGTCAAAATGTTACGTTAGGTCAAATTGTTTCTTTAGGTTTTCTTTTTAGGTCAAAATCTATTAAACTTGTAATTTTGTAATATTATTCTTCCGTTTTTCTTTTTTCTTGTACCGCAAACAATTCCAGTGCCCCAAATTATACTTAGAACCAAAGCCACAAAGAGAGGGAAGGACTTTCAGCGCGTCTGGTGACGTCACGAATCACGATGTGAAGGCATTGCATTTGAAACTGCAAGTTGTCAATCTTAATACGCAGAAACGAAAAAAAGTCAACACTAGAAAAGCGTTTTGTCAATTTTAAATGCAGCTTTAGATTAGAAAGTTGCTGTAGACAGTGTAGAGACTATCAGTATAGCGTTTTTCAAAATAAGGTCAAAATTTGCAAATTTTAAGGTCAAAATTTAAACTTTTTAGGTCAAAGATCTTAGTTTTAAGTGTTTGATGGTCTCTTTATTACAGCAGGTCGAATTGCGAATTAACTTCAAACTAAAGCTGGAAGAAAAGCACCGACGGGTGAATAACAATGAACAGAAACACAAACGCATCGTGAACGAGAATCTAAACTGCTCAAAACAAACTCAAAATTGAAACAAGTTTATTTTAGTATAAAATCTATATATGGTATAAAGTAAAAAACATAATGCATAATCCTACGCAATACTGACTCAGTCACTAGAAACTGGTCATTGAAATGATTTTTCCTATCCTATATGCATATAAACTCATCATGTGATGACCCCAGCATAAATGGCGCGGTAAGTACGAAATGTAGATAACAGCACAAGTTTTTGTCGTCTATTAACTGCATGTGACAACACTCAATTATAAGACTTGTTTTAGGGTTGCGCTGAACATCAAACCAACACATAAACACAATAAAGTGCATAGTTATAACTCACAGTCCAGTGCACGGTTATCACGTTACCTTTTATCAAAGTGCGCTGTAACGCAAATGAATTAAGCCAAGTATACAAATGGTGCTGCGTATCCCACTAAGCCTACAAGCTCACTGCTACAAGTGCTTTTGCTAACAGGCCAAAACCTCCATAGCAGCATAACCGCTTGTAATAGATCATACTGAGTCGTACCGTTGTGCAAATAAGTTATCTAAAAAACGATGTTTCGTTGAAAAAAAAAACAACTTCTGAGCCAATGTGACGACGCCGTTGTCCACCATGAGGAACAAAATTACTTTAAAACCTGTCGCACGTGGCGCGCTCACTCTACGCATTTCGGGTCTTCGGCACCGTAGTAAGCCTGACGTAAGTCGGGCACCGACCAGTGCGTTGTCTTGTGCTTTTTTTCGTGCAGCATTTTGCAGAGGTGACAAAATCCGTTCACTTCGAAATGACAAATGCTTTCGCTGACGCGATCCCGCGGATCTTCGGCTTCTTTCAGTTTGTAAACAGGGAAAAACCCAGGCATCATCCACCACCTGCGCTTAAACGTTTGTTGTTCATTAGTGTAAATGTGCATTTTATTGAAAATGTGATATAATCGTCTTTTGAATTTTTAGGAATTTCTGTAAAAGGGGTTATTTGAAAAGCTGCCTAACCAGTGTCTACAACTGAGAACTGTGAACGTCTTTAAATAAAAATTGGTTTTATGAGCGCGCAATATTCGAGCTACACAAATAGCAACGCAACAATAATTCTCTTCCTTTCTACGAACATCTTTATCACCGAATATTAAACTTCACCAATTTAATTGCAGAATAATTGTAGCTACAGAACAATTAAGTTAAGTTGGACTTACTTGAAATATTCTTTATACGCTTTCTCATCGGCTTCAAGACTTCTCAAAAAATCTACCAATTTTTTGGCGTCATACTCGAAGTCCTCGACGTGAATAAAGGAATTGGGTGGGGCCAGGGACTCCACCGTCTTCTTGCTTGGACCCCACACCACAGGTACAACTCCAGCGTACAAGGAGTTGTACCAGAACTTTTCGGTGAGATATTCCTTGCAAAATTTCGTGTTCTCAAAGGCGAGATAGAACCTAAAAGTATATTAAAGTGGAACATTATGTTATGGTGGTGATCCAAAGAAAAATTTAAAATCGGGCCAAATCGGACCTAATTGACTGATACAATCAAGTACGCGATTGAAGAATATAACCGAACGAAAACATTCCATTAAGGGAATTCCAGTATAACTACATATCAATATTAAATACTTTGTTCTAAAACGAACTTCTTTTAGCGTTGTAGGCTGCTTATGTTTTGACTTACTTGTAGGTCCGTAAAGTGTCGTACATGGCCGAGCTTGTCTTCGCCAACTGCTTATTGCCACACCTGCCATAAACATCGATATTAAATTTTCCATCATTTGTCATCGAATCGGCGAATTGTCTTCTCTGAGGCGCTCCTTTGACGTCATTACAGTCGCTGACAATCCATGCGGTGGATCTTGTTTTCAGCTAAAAATAAACCAGATGCATTGAAACTGTTACGACCTTTTCGTGGACTCATACACCAGTTACACGCAGGACAAGATTTGTTTGGAGTTATCGTAAGTGTTGGTTGGCAAAACAATATGAAACACTTTCCGTGGAACAACTATGCAGATCTGTAACGACGGTTTTGTGTTGTTATAACCGCCTTTATATCATAACAGCCAGTACTGTTTCGGTTACGCCGGTTCATTACATTTCGTCATTTCATTCCTGTATCCATTCACGTTGTGAGTTTGATAGAACCGGCGCTGAATTAGGGATGGTACAAAAACGCTAAATGCGCTGACCACGCTGGGTAGTGTGCTTGTGTGCCGAAAATCAGTCATCTATCAAGCAAACGGAGTCGGCCCAGTCCGGCCGAAACAAACAGAGTCAACAAAGAAAACAGCTTCCAACAAAGGTAGTCACCTTTACTCCATATACCCCGTCAAAGTAAACCTAAGTCAATCAAAGTGGGTCCAGCACCGCAATCAGCATTTTACTGACACTGGTAACTACGTCGATTCGTCGAAACTATAAAATAAATGAACGAATAAATGAACACTGAACACGGACATGAACCGGCAGCTACGAGTCATGATTCTGCGCAATGCGCATGCCCGTCGATCTAGCGTCCTCTTTTGACCTCAATTGTAGTTCCATGATTTTTCCGAAAATTAAAATCAATATCTTTTTTAACGTCACTGGTGGCATATCATCTTTACGATGTACGCAAATATTAGCGTTTTTTACTTCGGTGCCGGCATCACCGTGTTCAAAATAAAGCACATGAAGCTGATAAATATAGCTGGTGCTGTTTAGTTTTCATGTCTTTCCCGTACTTAGTCAATTGTGCTGCTGATGTTAATTCATCAGATGATAATCTAATTCCAATATTTGTGATTATGTTTCCGTGTTGATATTAGGTCTCTGATGAGAGTAATTTGGGCGCCAGTTAGTGACAATGTCTCATCTACTTCACGGGACCTAAGTGCTGGAGAATATGTGGTTCTATCACCATTTCCAATAAACACGAGCTCTACATTTTGATTTGCTCACACGGAATTGCGTTCTGTGTGGGAGCACGTTCGGGCTTTGATAGTGATTGCACCTAAACCCAAACGCACACGTTCCGGCTATGCGACTGCAAGAAACAAGCACTGTAATACATAAGAAAATACGTTACGTACGTACCGTGGATAACTGTTAAATGATTAAGGAAAACATATTTAGCCCAATAGGTGGGTTACACGCATAGATATAATATAAATACTATTTTGTTTAAGAACTGCAACCACACGCAGTTGTAGGATTTTCACCCACAAGCGATTAAAGCAATATTGCTTTATTTCGCGTTTACGAAATTACTCACACATGAGATTACACCACACGGGATCAGAGGCGTACCTAGGGCTTTAGTGCCCGGGAACAGAGGCAACATTTGCTCCCCACGTGTCAAAATAAATGAGAAAAACGAACACTGAAGGAGCGAATTATAATGGAATTGGCTCGTTTTACTATCCCGTCGCCAGTTCAAAAAGTGAGAAGCGCAAATTATGAAATGAAATCTAACATTTATTCGTACAACAGTAGTTTAGTAGTAATTTATAGTGTACAATTTCGAAACGTCGTACAGAAAAATTTTGATGTCGTGTTACCATAGATATATATATGACATATAGTATAAGTACGATTTATACACGATATAGTGTTTATATTATATCTATGCGTGTAACCCGCCTGTTGAGCTAAGTATGTTTTCCTTAACCATTTAACTGTTATCCATGGTACGCACGTAACGTATTTTCTTATGTATTACAGTGCTTCTTTCTTGCTTGTTCTTACAGTGCTTGTATCGGTTACGTTTGCTACAGCAGCAATGAATTATTTAGGAAGAATCAATCACGTTAGGTCATTCTAACCTTCATCAATTCGTCGAACATTTTGTCAAATCCTTCTTCTGTGGTGTTTGGCTTCAGTTCTTTCACTGACATTTCAGCTTTCCTGAAACGAAATTCACAAGTTAAAGTCAGATTGCGAACGATTTTTATTGCCTGGATTCAATCGAGAGCAATGGAAAAACCTCGTTGCTTTCTTTCGCAAGAAATAGCCCATTCTGCTAGATTCAAATTATTAACTACAAAGTACTAAATGAACGAGTGTTCCACCTTCCAACCCTGTTAAAGTACCAGTCCCTGGCCGAGTATGGCATCATTGCAGCTGTAATGTTCGAATCGCTCCTGTAATGCATGGTCCAGTTGAAATATCCATTAAATTCGGTCAACGTTTTGTGCCAATAATGATTGACCGTCCACGGGCTTTCGTGGCTCCACCAAACGAATGCCTGGTCTGGTCGCCTGAAAAAACAATTAGTCAGTTATCTCTCGTACACTTTAGTATACGCAACGCCTGCAATTAAACAGCCAAGAAAAAATGTGCTTGGCTAATACGGATAAAGGTGACAAAAATTAGTGTTGACTGTTTATTACTTTTCATTGGGTCAGGCAAAGGTCAAAAATAGTCACTGAAGCGAAATAAAATGACCTTTTACGGGAGTCAGGCAAATCCTTTCCGTTCGTTCCTTTCATGTAGAATATGAGAGCGTCGCTGCTTTCGTACTGGTTTCGATCTTTTGTAATTTCGCAACCAAACCCGCAAGCCTCGGAGTCTGGGAGAGTCCAGCCCCCGTCGTGATAGGGCGGAACCCACATCAAAATTCTGGGTTTCGGAGCTTTTTCTACACAGACAACAGATAAAGTTAGACTAAACTTCAGTTATATTAATTTTTAATATTGAAATTATTATTAATCACGTTTTGCTATTGTAATACAAGTGAATAATTATTATGAACTTCTATACCTGTGGTTTTATTCATGATTTTAAAAATTTTGTTTATTCTCAATTTTTTACTTTGTGTTGACATCAAAGGCGACGTAGGGAGTTTTTGCAAAACTAAATAGTAAACAAACAAAAAAATAAATGGTTGTAACCTTTTTATCTCTTCACGAGTTCGGATATCTATACCATTTATGGTACTGTATATGAACAAAAAACGTCAGTTGTAGCACTATCGTTATTGGTCTTTGCTTCGGCTTACAGCCTTACATTTACTAGTAGCTCTAGGACCCATCACAAAACGTTTATTGACACATACCGGGGGGAGGATCACTGCCCGCTGCGAACGCAACAACATCATAACATCGATAAAAGTGAACTATTTACAAACAATCTGCTAAAAGTGCGCTAAGAAGATAACAAGGGCAGTGCGGCAGGTAATAGCCAAGTGAAAGCATCGAGCAGTCGACATCAAGCAAAAACGGGTTTACAATTTACATGGCGTCTAAAAATAACAAATCCCAGCACATCCAGTTAGCATTGATTTTGATAAGCGCCTGTAAAATGGTCTCTGAAAGGTTTTTTGTGTTGTAGCTTCTTCAAATACTTCGACCCACATTTCTAGTTTCTTTCATTTCATTTCTATTTCTAGGAGACTGAATTCCAAAAGAGTAATAAACTAATAACTAATAAGTTACCGCGCTTACAATCGATACACTGTAGAATGTAAAAATTTGTGTAAAGGATAACTTCGGCAACAGACTGTACGTTAGCTTAAAAAATTTAATTCATACTGGCTTTCGCTTTCGTGTGGCAGTTATTCGCATGCACACGTGATTTTATAGTTTACCTTTGTTTTTTTTATACGTACTGAAGCGACATACTTAACCCGATTCGCAAATTTTAACCGCGTTTCAAACTTCACAAAACGTTTACGTAAAAAAAGACTATGTAATTATCCATGAGGCGCACAAGTTTGACAGTCGAAGCCTATGCTGTGCTAAGCATACGGAATTCCATGTTAGGCTGTTGTTATCATACCAAGTAATTCGCCTACCAGTTGGTCGACGCTATTTCAATATGCTGACGTGGAAAAATCGCATAGCTTTTGTAGGCTTGATATTACCAGGTAATCACCATATTACCTGTTGTCAAGTTTGTTTCTTGAACGGGAAAGATGTTACGGGAATTATTCCAATTTTGTGACTTTCTTTGCTGAAAACGCCTAACCTTGGCTTTTGCGAAGTATTTTTGACGGTTAAAAACTAGTTGAAGTATTGGTAAATTACAAAACTTGAACCATAAAATCACGGCCCAAACTTCAGGCCATGTTACCAGGAGCTCAGTCTACCGCATAGTTTCTGATAAACAATTAGGAAATTATAGACTGGATGTACCACGAAACTAACATACTACTTCCACTGTCCTATAAGGAAATAGAATTTATTTTTGTTTGAAAGCATAATAACTACAGGGATCTCAGGAAAAAATATTTTATCGACAATTCAGTTCATCTTGAGAACAAATTCGTTGACGACCTTGTCATTGCACACAAAGATCTAGATAGGCCAGTAGATATTATAAAAATAACATGTAAGGCTTAATAAAGTTTATCTTAGTTGTTACAAGATCTACAAAAGCCCACCCATTGTGGTCTTCGCTGTTTCAGAAGGCACTTCAGCTTTCGATAACTGGTAAGCTCCGTAAGTATTCCCAGCCTGTTTGACGATATTATCCTGATGCTTTTGGTATGTCGCAATAAGGCCACGATTAAGAGAAATGCACAACACTAACACCAACGTAAGAAACGCTACTGATAGCTGAAACAGCCAACGTTTTAAACGCTTCATATTGAAAGTTAACCTGCAAGTAGATAAAATCTATAAAGCAATCATGAATTCTATTATACTGTGGCGGTCAAGTCCACATATTTATTACCTAGCACAGCTAATGAAGAACGCTTAAGCTTGTGAAAGCTCCTGTTGACAAATTAAAAGTTAACCTGAAAAGTGCTGCCAAAACCTCAGCCCTTTATGCTAATTTCAGTCATTCTGATTTGTATTTTACCGGCAAATGAAACCTAACCGTAAGCAGAGGTAAATGTACTAATCATAATCTGATTAAGATTGATTGACTGCTTGATGATTCTCATGATTGGCTGCTTGACAAGTGAAGTTTCATTCTAATATCAAATAGATGTTGGATCCATAGCAGGCAAAATACAGGGCTAATCTTACACTACAAACATAACCTTGCGGTCGTACAGAACTCAAAGTTAACTGCCTGACAATCACTTGCTCAACTTGGCGTTATGTTTTCCATAAGCATACCAAGTTATATTTTACTGGTTTGCTACAGATACAAATAAACCTTGGTACAATATTATGCGCTATAGGATCTTTCACCAATCATCAACTGAAATATTAACTTGTCGGATTTAGCTCTGTTATGGTCTTCATGATATTTGGAAAAATTTGGCTTTTTGCTTGTGATGTCATAAAGCGCTCTATGACCAAAAATATTGTAATGTGTTGCTTTCACCTGCTTAGGTTGGTACTGTACATCGATGACTTTGTCCTGCAAAATTACATAGAGCACCTGCGTTATCAACTTATCACGCAACGCGAAAACAGTTGCTCTGTAGGCTACACGCTGGCATTGCTTTCTACAACGGATTTCCTGAGCATTATGTATACGCTATACAGTGCTGTATACGTGCTTATAAGGTCGCAGGCGTTTTAACTGTAGCAAAGGTTTTTAATCACCTACACACGTTTGTAAAGCAAGCTCTGCTGGCCTCTGTTGTATACACCTGAAGCCTGAGGAACTGGGCATCTAACGAGAAAAAGTCAACACTAGAAAAGCGTTTTGTCAATTTTAAATGCAGCTTTAGATTAGAAAGTTGCTGTAGACAATGTAGAGACTATCAGTATAGCGTTTTTCAAAATAAGGTTAAAATTTAACCTCTTTAGAGGAAAATAAGGTCAAAATTTAAAGTTTTTAGGTCAAAGATCGTAGTTTTAAGTGTTTGATGGTCTCTTTATTACAGCAGGTCGAATTGCGAATTAACTTCAAACTAAAGCTGGAAGAAAAGCACCGACCGGCGAATAACAATGAACAGAAACACAAACGCATCGTGAACGAGAATCTAAACTGCTCAAAACAAACAAAAAATTGAAACAAGTTTATTTTAGTATAAAATCTATATATGAAATCTATATACGTAAAAAACATAATGCATAATTCTCCGCAATACTGACTCAGTCACTAGAAACTGGTCATTGAAATGATTTTTCCTATCCTATATGCATATAAACTCATCATGTGATGACCCCAGCATGAATGGCGCGGTAAGCACGAAATTTAGATAACAGCACAGGTTTTTATCGTTTATTAACCGCATGTGACAACACTCTATTATAAGACTTGATTTAGGGTTGCGCTGAACATCAAACCAACACATAAACACAATAAAGTGCATAGTTATAACTCAGTCCAGTGCACTGTTATCACGTTACCTTTTATCGAAGTGCGCTGTAAAGCAAATGAATTAAGCCAAGTATACAAATGGTGTTGCGTGTCCCACTAAGCCTACAAGTTCACTGCTACAAGTGCTTTTGCTAACAGGCCAAAACCTCCATAGCAGCATAACCGCTTGTAATAGATCATACTGAGTCGTACTGTTGTGCAAATAAGTTATCTAAAAAACGATGTTTCGTTGAAAAAAAAACAACTTCTGAGCCAATGTGACGACGCCGTTGTCCACCATGAGGAACAAAATTACTTTAAAACCTGTCGCACGAGGCGCGCTCACTCTACGCATTTCGGGTCTTCGGCACCGTAGTAAGCCTGACGTAAGTCGGGCACCGACCACTGAGTTGTCTTGTGCTTTTTTTCGTGCAGCATTTTGCAGAGGTGACAAAATCCGTTCACTTCGAAATGACAAATGCTTTCGCTGACGCGATCCCGTGGATCTTCGGCTTCTTTCAGTTTGTAAACAGGGAAAAACCCAGGCATCATCCACCACCTGTGCTTAAACGTTTGTTGTTCATTAGTGTAAATGTGCATTTTATTGAAAATGTGATATAATCGTCTTTTGAATTTTTAGGAATTTCTGTAAAAGGGGTTATTTGAAAAGCTGCCTAACCAGTGTCTACAACTGAGAACTGTGAACGTCTTTAAATAAAAATTGGTTTTATGAGCGCGCAATATTCGAGCTACACAAATAGCAACGCAACAATAATTCTCTTCCTTTCTACGAACATCTTTATCACCGAATATTAAACTTCACCAATTTAATTGCAGAATAATTGTAGCTACAGAACAATTAAGTTAAGTTGGACTTACTTGAAATATTCTTTATACGCTTTCTCATCGGCTTCAAGACTTCTCAAAAAATCTACCAATTTTTTGGCGTCATACTCGAAGTCCTCGACGTGAATAAAGGAATTGGGTGGGGCCAGGGACTCCACCGTCTTCTTGCTTGGACCCCACACCACAGGTACAACTCCAGCGTACAAGGAGTTGTACCAGAACTTTTCGGTGAGATATTCCTTGCAAAATTTCGTGTTCTCAAAGGCGAGATAGAACCTAAAAGTATATTAAAGTGGAACATTATGTTATGGTGGTGATCCAAAGAAAAATTTAAAATCGGGCCAAATCGGACCTAATTGACTGATACAATCAAGTACGCGATTGAAGAATATAACCGAACGAAAACATTCCATTAAGGGAATTCCAGTATAACTACATATCAATATTAAATACTTTGTTCTAAAACGAACTTCTTTTAGCGTTGTAGGCTGCTTATGTTTTGACTTACTTGTAGGTCCGTAAAGTGTCGTACATGGCCGAGCTTGTCTTCGCCAACTGCTTATTGCCACACCTGCCATAAACATCGATATTAAATTTTCCATCATTTGTCATCGAATCGGCGAATTGTCTTCTCTGAGGCGCTCCTTTGACGTCATTACAGTCGCTGACAATCCATGCGGTGGATCTTGTTTTCAGCTAAAAATAAACCAGATGCATTGAAACTGTTACGACCTTTTCGTGGACTCATACACCAGTTACACGCAGGACAAGATTTGTTTGGAGTTATCGTAAGTGTTGGTTGGCAAAACAATATGAAACACTTTCCGTGGAACAACTATGCAGATCTGTAACGACGGTTTTGTGTTGTTATAACCGCCTTTATATCATAACAGCCAGTACTGTTTCGGTTACGCCGGTTCATTACATTTCGTCATTTCATTCCTGTATCCATTCACGTTGTGAGTTTGATAGAACCGGCGCTGAATTAGGGATGGTACAAAAACGCTAAATGCGCTGACCACGCTGGGTAGTGTGCTTGTGTGCCGAAAATCAGTCATCTATCAAGCAAACGGAGTCGGCCCAGACCGGCCGAAACAAACAGAGTCAACAAAGAAAACAGCTTCCAACAAAGGTAGTCACCTTTACTCCATATACCCCGTCAAAGTAAACCTAAGTCAATCAAAGTGGGTCCAGCACCGCAATCAGCATTTTACTGACACTGGTAACTACGTCGATTCGTCGAAACTATAAAATAAATGAACGAATAAATGAACACTGAACACGGACATGAACCGGCAGCTACGAGTCATGATTCTGCGCAATGCGCATGCCCGTCGATCTAGCGTCCTCTTTTGACCTCAATTGTAGTTCCATGATTTTTCCGAAAATTAAAATCAATATCTTTTTTAACGTCACTGGTGGCATATCATCTTTACGATGTACGCAAATATTAGCGTTTTTTACTTCGGTGCCGGCATCACCGTGTTCAAAATAAAGCACATGAAGCTGATAAATATAGCTGGTGCTGTTTAGTTTTCATGTCTTTCCCGTACTTAGTCAATTGTGCTGCTGATGTTAATTCATCAGATGATAATCTAATTCCAATATTTGTGATTATGTTTTCATGTTGATATTAGGTCTCTGATGAGAGTAATTTGGGCGCCAGTTATAGTGACAACGTCTCATCTACTGCACGGGACCCAAGTGCTGGAGAATATGTGGTTCTATCACCATTTCCAATAAACACGAGCTCTACATTTTGGTTTGCTCACACGGAATTGCGTTCTGTGTGGGTGCACGTTCGGACTTTGATAGTGATTGCACCTAAACCTAAATGAACACGTTCGGGCTTTTGTGACAGCAAGAAGCAAGCACTGTAATACATAAGAAAATACATTATGTACGTACCGTCGATAAATGTTAAATGATTAAGGAAAACATATTTAGCTCAACAGGCGAGTTACACGCATAGATATAATATAAATACTATTTTGTTTAAGAACTGCAACCACACGCAGTTGTAGGATTTGCACCCACGAGCGATTAAAGCAATATTGTTTATTTCGTGTTTACGAAATTACTCACACATGAGATTACACCACACAGGATTAGAGACCTACCTGGGGTTTTAGTGCCCGAGGACAGAGGCAACATTTGCTCCCCACGTGTCAAAATAAATGAGAAAAACAACACTGAAGGAGCGAGTTATAATGGAATTGGCTCGTTTTACCATCCCGTCGCCAGTTCAAAAAGTGAGAAACGCAAATTATGAAATGAAATCTAACATTTATTCGTACAACAGTAGTTTAGTAGTTATTTATAGCGTACAATTTTGAAACGTCGTGTAGAAAAATTTTGATGCCGTGTTACCATAGATATATACAGTGGGACCTCGTTAATCCGGACCCCGATGAACCGGAATCCCCGCTATCCGACACAAAACTGCCGGGAACGGATTTCTTCCTATGCATTTTACCCCTTTAATCCGGAAACCCCGCTGTCCGACTCCGACACAAAAGTTTTGGAACAAATGTGCTAAATCAATAGCAATAAAATCCGATAAACCGGATTATTAACAGTTAAGCGAAAATGATTCACGATTGTCCTAATACAGTATTGTTAGTTTGTTGACGAAACAATAGCCGATTATTATCTACGCATAATTACGTTGCGTTGCATAATGACGTTGTAGCAGCGGTGACGGTCCTATTCGTTGTGGCAAGCCACTTTGTCAGTTACAGCTGAGTAAGCCGCACAGCTTTTTAGTCATACTATGAAATACTGTACAGTATTTTAGAAACGAAAAAATAAATTGTTCATCAACACTAACAAACAAAGCTTCCGCGGTCGCAAAAAAATACGTACATTACATAGGTTGAGTGCGGCAATCTATTGAAGACATACTGCTGCGACTCAATCGTGCTATCAGCTTTTGATATCGCATTGCGCAAAAATTGGAAACAGGCCTAAGAAAGTTCTAGACTGCTGGTCCCGCCGGAATGCTTCGCCATGCAAGAGCGGTTGTCAAACCGATTTGCGGCCGCATGTTCGTCACTTCTGGCTTAGAGCATTCGTCTTTAATACGGTGGTTCTGGGGTTCGACACTGGGTCGGATCATACAAAAAATATAATTTTATTTTAGTTGCTGTCCAGCCAGAAACTCGGTACTTAGAATTGGAGTAAGGTGCATACTGCGTATCGAACACGGTGCTGCATTTGCAAGATTGATTGATTTTTTACTTTCCAATAATCCGGATACCCCGCTAAACCGACATTTTTTGACGAAACGAAGTGGTCCGGATTAACGAGGTCTCACTGTATATATGATTTAGTATAAGTACGATTTATACCCAATATAGTGCAAACAAAGTAAGTGAGCTTTTAAAAGTTAATCTTATCGGAGCCATGTAGGCGTTGATCCTACATAAATTATGAAACAAACAAAGGCGACAAAAGTAATACCTTGTGTACTCGAAACGTGATATTTCTAAAGAATTTTCCAGGTTTTTCGATAGAATTTGTTTGCAAAGTATTCGTCATACCGACAAAATTTAAACATATCTGAAAACCTTTCGTGATTAATCACTTATATGCATAAATAAATCAATGATAAAAAAATGAATGGGCCATTGCCACTTTAAAAGATCTCATGACCGATACTTTTAACTTCACTTTGCGAAAGCGCGGGTCATGGATCAACAAAAGTTAAAGGATTGATAGATAGTTTTTTTTGCAGAATATAAAGGAACTGGAAAAGTCACACAGTTATTTTAAGTCCTATGCTTATATACAATGTGATGCAGACACCTTGGCTTAAATTTTATTGAGCATAAAATTTTAGAAACATTACAACTGATAAATTGTGCACGCAATGCTAATATGACATAAATGTATGATATTGATGGCCAGAATACTGTGGGTGACATTGATGCATAAAGCACCGTCTAATCGGTTGCAATATAAAACCTTGTTTGAATCGATTTTATCTTTCTAAGACATAAAAAAGCAACAAAGCTAACTTAACCCGGAAGTTGTTGATTTAAATCAGCCAAGATTGCAAACTGTTGTTGAGGCATATTGCAGGATTTGCAATTGATCGGCGAGTCAACCTTCCGACGTTTAGAAAAAAATATCTCGCATGGGTATTCAATGATTCCCGATATATAGCTAAATTTATAAAATAACTATTTGCGCCAACAATAAATGTAAACCGAGTCAGAAGTTTGACACATGAGTCATATACCTTTTCCGAAGTTATCGCTGTGTTTTTTGAGCTACAAACTCTCAAAATATGCGGTTATCATACTGTTATGTTCGAGTGGTAACGATGCAGCCTTAGTTACTCGGATAGGTTTTTATATCAACAAAATAACATCATCACAGGAAAAAGGGCAAAATAGCCACACTGACTCCATTAGAATCCGTACTTCTCGTACCTTTTCTAAAGTTACCCTAATATGTGGTTGGTCTTATTCCAGCCGGTGATGATCTTATTCTGATAGTTTTGATTTTGCTTTTGGCGCTTATCTTAATTCTTTCATGGAATTTACATGGGCGCGCCTCACGACATCACGAATCAACAAATTGGATTTTGGGCAGTTTGACGGATGCCTGATTTAGCGAAATAAAACAGTAGTGGCGGTTACAATAGAATAGACGGACGGTTATTTATGACAACACAAAAGCGTCGTTATTATTGTCAGTTCGGCATACCGTAATTGTTCCACGGGAAGTATTTAAGGTTGTTGATAAAGCGACACAAACAGCCATCTGTTGAACAGCAAATATATTCTCACTTGTATAAGGGAAAGCGAACTTAGCCATTTTAAATTTAAATACACGCATTAAAATTGAACAATATCAGCAATCGCGGCTTAGCGTTGACATAGCCTATAGGTACAGTAGCAGATACATCCAGGACATACTAGTATATATCTGTATCATCATCCAAACAGGGAATTCTTATGTTAAAACATAGCTTGCTTCTATATGGCCGATTGGCCGCACGCAATGCCCAACAGTGCAAGTTAAATACATCGGTTACGTTTGCTACAGCAGCAATGAATTATTTAGGAAGAATCAATCACGTTAGGCCATTCTAACCTTCATCAGTTCGTCGAACATTTTGTCGAATCCTTCTTCAGTGGTGTTTGGCTTCAGTTCTTTCACTGACATTTCAGCTTTCCTGAAAGGAAATTCACAAGTTAAAGTCAAATTGTGAACGATTTTTATTGCCTGGATTCAATCGAAAGCAATGGAAAAATCTCGTTGCTTTCTTTTGCAAGAAATAGCCCATTCTGCTAGATTCAAATTATTAACTACAAAGTACTAAATGAACGAGTGTTCCACCTTCCAACCCTGTTAAAGTACCAGTCCCTGGCCGAGTACGGCATCATTGCAGCTGTGATGTTCGAATCGCTCCTGTAATGCATGGTCCAGTTGAAATATCCGTTAAATTCGGTCAACGTTTTGTGCCAATAATGATTGACCGTCCACGGGCTTTCGTGGCTCCACCAAACGAATGCCTGGTCTGGTCGCCTGAAAAACAATTAGTCAGTTATCTACCGTACACTTTAGTATACGCAACGCCTGCAATTAAACAATCAAGAAAAAATGTGCTTGGCTGATACGGATAAAGGTGACGAAAATTAGTGTTGACTGTTTATTACTTTTCATTGGGTCAGGCAAAAGTCAAAAATAGTCACTTAAACGAAATAAAATGACCTTTTACGGGAGTCAGGCAAATCCTTCCCGTTCGTTCCTTTCATGTAGAATATGAGAGCGTCGCTGCTTTCGTACTGGTTTCGATCTTTTGTAATTTCGCAACCAAACCCGCAAGCCTCGGAGTCTGGGAGAGTCCAGCCCCCGTCGTGATAGGGCGGAACCCACATCAAAATTTTGGGTTTCGGAGCTTTTTCTACACAGACAACAGATAAAGTTAGACTAAACTTCAATTACATTAATTTTTACTATTGAAATTATTATTATTAATCCCTTTTTGCTATTGTAATACAAAGTGAACAATTATTATGAATTTCTATACCTGTGGTTTTATTCATGATTTTAAAAATTTTGTTTATTCTCAATTTTTTACTTTGTGTTGACATCAAAGGCGACGTAGGGAGTTTTTGCAAAACTAAATAGTAAACAAACAAAAAAATAAATGGTTGTAACCTTTTTATCTCTTCACGAGTTCGGATGTCTAAACCGTTTATGGTACTGTATATGAACAAAAAACGTCAGTTGTTGTAGCACTATCGTCAACGGTCTCTGCTTCGGCTTACAGCCTTACATTTACTACTAGCTTTAAGACCCATCACAAAACGTTTGTTCACACATAACGGGGGAGGAGGATCACTGCCCGCTGCGAACGCAACAACATCATAACATCGATAAAAGTGAACTATTGACAAACAATCTGCTAAAAGTGCGCTTAGAAAATAACAAGGGCAACGCGGCAAGTAATACGGAAGTGAAAGCATCGAGGAGTTGACATCAAGCAAAAACGGGTTTACATGGCGTCTAAAAGTAACAAATCCCAGCAAATTCAGTTAGCATTGATTTTGATAAGCGGCTGTAAAATGGTCTCTGAAAGGATTTTTGTGTTGTAGCTTCTTCAAATACTTCGACCCACATTTCTAGTTTCTTTCGTTTCATTTCTATTTCTAGGAGACTGAATTCCAAAAGAGTAATAAGTATTAACTAATAAGTTACCGCGCTTACAATCGAAACACTGTAAAATGTAAAAATTTATGTAAAGGATTAAATCTCGGCAACAGACTGTACGTTAGCTTCAAAAATTTAATTCATACCAGCTTCCGCTTTCGTGTGGCAGTTATTCGCATGCACACGTGATTTTATAGTTTACCTTTGTTTCTTCTGCGTACTGAAGCGACATACCTCACCCGATTCACAAATTTTAACCGCGTTTCAAACTTCACAAAATGTTTACGTAAAAAAAGAAAATGTAATATCCATGAGGCGCACAAGTTTGACAGCCGAAGCCTATGCTGTGCTAAGCATACGGGATTCGATGTCAGGCTGTTAATATCCTACCAAGTAATTCGCCTACCAGTTGGTCGACGCTATTTCAATATGCTGACGTGGAGAGATCGCATAGCTTTTGTAGGCTTGATAATACCAGGTAATCACCACATTACCTGTTGTCAAGTTTGTTTCTTGAATGGGAAAGATATTACGGGAATTATTCCAATTTTGTGATTTTCTTTACTGAAAACGCCTAACCTTGGCTTTTGCTAAGTATTGTTGACGGTTAAAAATAAGTTGAAGTATTGGTAAATTACAAAACTTGAACCATAAAATCACGGCCCAAACTTCAGGCCATGTTGCCAGAAGCTCAGTCTACCGCATAGTTTCTGATAAACAATTAGGAAATTATAAACTGGATGTACCGCGAAACTAACACACAGCTTCCACCGTCCTATAAGGAAATAGAATTTATTTTTGTTTGAAAGCATAATAACTACAGGGATCTCAGGAAAAAATATTTTATCGACAATTCAGTTCATCTTGGGAACACAATCGTTGACGACCTTGTCATTACACACAAAGATCTAGATAGGCCAGTAGATATCATAAAAATAACGTGTAAGGCTTAATAAAGTTTATCTTAGTTGTTACAAGATCTACAAAAGCCCACCCATTGTGGTCTTCGCTGTTTCAGAAGGCACTTCAGTTTTCGATAACTGGTAAGTTCCATAAGTATTTCCAGGCTGTTCGACGGCATTATCCTGATGTTTTTGGTATGTCGCAATAAGGCCACGATTATGAGAAATGCACAACACTAACACCAACGTAAGAAACGCAACTGATAGCTGAAAGAGCCAACGTTTTAAACGCGTCATATTGAAAGTTAACCTGCAAGTAGATAAAATCTATTAAGCAATCATGAATTCTATTATACTGTGGCGGTCAAGTCCACATATTTATTACCTAGCACAGCTAATAAAGCACGCTTAAGCTCGTGAAAGCTCCTGTTGAGAAATTAAAAGTGCTGCCAAAAACTCCGCCCTTTATGCTAATTTCAGTCATTATAATTTTTATTTTACCGGCAAATGAAACCTAACCGTAAGCAGAGGTAAATGTACTAATCATAATCTGATTAAGATTGATTGACTGCTTGATGATTCTCATGATTGACTGCTTGACAAGTGAAGTTTCATTCTAATATCAAATAGAAGGTAAAAATGTTGGATCCATAGCAGGCAAAATACAGGGCTAATCTTACACTACAAACATAACCTTGCGGACGTACAGAACGTAAGACCAACTGCCTGACAATTCCTTACTCAACTTGGCGTTATGTTTTCCATAAGAATACCAAGTTCTATTTTACTGATTTGCTACAGATACAAATAAACCTTGGTACAATATTATGCGCTATAGGATCTTTCACCAATCATCAACTGAAATATAAACTTGTCGGTTTTAGCTCTGGTATGGTCTTCATGATACGTTTGAAAAAATTTGGCTATTGGCTTGTGATGTCATAAAGCGCTCTATGACCAAAAATATTGTAATGTGTTGCTTTCACCTGCTTAGGTTGGTACTGTACATCGATGACTTTGTCCTGCAAAATTACATAGAGCACCTGCGTTATCAACTTATCACGCAACGCGAAAACAGTTGCTCTGTAGGCTACACGCTGGCATTTCTTTCTACAACGGATTTCCTGAGCATTATGTATACAGTGCTGTATACGTGCTTATAAGGTCGCAAGCGTTTTAACTGTAACAAAGGTTTTTAATCACCTACACACGTTTGTAAAGCAAGCTCTGCTGGCCTCTGCTGTATACACCTGAAGCCTGAGCAGAGAATTAATTATTTAAACGTTGCATGGAAATTTTAAACTGTACCTGAAAAAACATTAATGTCATCAAGAGGTCTAAGCTTTTACAAGCGATGTTACGTCATTCTACAAGCTTTCGGCATGGCATTGTTCTAAGATTCTAACAATTTTAAAATTAGACACGACATGACTGATACGTGACATAATTGCTTCGGAAAAATAAACGGCTTACTCCTTCTAAAAATTTTAATACAACTTGAGGTAACATTAATTCATCATAAATTTACAACATCTTTAACCTACGGTAATCGCTACTCAAAATATTGCATCTATTTTATAGACTATGTACCGATATAACTTTGCGTTGAATCCACGTAAGCAGTACACTTCACAGCTTGATAACGTAACAGAACTGTATGTCTGATATAAAGTCAGCTGTATGACAACAGCATTGTACTGTACTCTGTACGGGCTGTGTGTGACGCTGTTATATCTGGCCAGAGCAGATGCCTAAGTTTTGCCTTGGGGAGTTACCACAATGCTAGCTGTTTCAAAAAAGGGTGGCATAGGAAATTAGTTATCCGCCTTAGCGTATTGTGCTGGCTTCTTCTCAAGGTGAACCTTGCTACCTTTCCATTGGTTTTCTGTTCTCAAATATGCAGTAGTCCGCGGAAAAATTACCGATTTTGAATGCACTATACAGCGTATACAGTAACATGCGCAATGTAGGTCGTGCAACAGTTTCCAGTTTTGGATAAATTAAGCGCTCTCTTATTTCTCTTCCCTTTCATTCTCATTGCATATCTTGTTTAAACATGTAAGTGCAGCGCTATTACGTCACGACTACACCACCGTATTAAAAGTCTACAGTAGTAGCATCTTTATTGCAAAAACGAGTTACACAAAGCTCCATTTCGAATTTAAAAACACCTTTTCCGTTAGTTTGCTTCAACTTCCTAAATGTGACAGAACGCACGAAGTGGCACCATTCAAACTGTACGCCAAGAAGAACGATGCCGATGCGATGTCGTCGTACGGTTAGAAAAAATGTCATGCCTAATGCGGTAATTGGTTATATTATGTCAGGAAGCATAACTTGTTTAACAATATGCCTGCGCAGCCTGCATACTGTACCTGGCTACCACTTCACCAAAACCGCAGATCAACATTTTTAAGTATACTCTTCTTTTACTAGTCTACAACGCATGACGTGTTCTTTACCGACTGTCCTGCTTTCAAAAAGAGATACTCGCCACTTGAAGACAAGGAAAACACACTTTTTCGCTTTACTTCAAAAGTAATTATTACAACTCGGAAACCTATTTGTTTTCAACCATTTATACGCGTTCGAGTATAAATACATCACAACGCATCAAACATGTCATTTTCCTCACTCCTGTCATTTTAACTTCTATTGTAATGTTAAGTACACTGTGAGCAAACCGTAACCAACCTATAATTCCCGCTTTTGCTCCCACTATAATTTTGGGGCAACAATTGTTAGCTCAAAAGATATCAATTGTGTGAAACTTGCCTTGTTATTCTAACAACCTTTATCGGGCGGCAATTTTCGTGGTGAATGATATTAAACCCCAACAGCGAAGCCTGTTCTGCGTAAGCTTCGCAGGCGTACCATTTTCTTGTGCATGTTGCGCACTAGGCCAAGATTTTTTGCGCACAGCGAAAAATTAATTATTACGATAAAAATCCCCGTTTATGCCAATCTAGGCTGTGAGTGTTAGGACCAGTGTGACGTGAAGAAATTGTTTTGAAAAACAAACCATAAAAATAGAAAGAAAGTAAGAGTACTCGCTTTATACTATTTTGGTATCTTTAGCACAGTGGTTCCCAAACTATGGTACGCGTACCACTAGTGGTACACAAAAGTCTTCCAGGTGGTACGCGAGCAACTTATCAAGTTTACACCAAACGATCGCAAATGATCTTTTATTGTCGTCGGCATTATTTTAATTCACATAAATTAGGTAGAGCGTAAAATTTCATGCTATATTCCCTACTGAATACTAATTCCTTAGCTTAGGGTATTGACGCATTGGATTGTAAAACAGCGTTTCTTTGTGACGAAATAGAACGTCATTTATTACTAGGTAATAAATCCTTGAAGTCAGTTTTTATAGTCCTACAATGTAGGTGGTACGAGAACGCTGCATAAACCAAAAAAATGGTACGCGAGTAGATAAAGTTTGGGAACCACTGCTTTAGCACAAGCGGCGTCTTTTACCAAAACCTCGTTAAAATTGGGTTCATCCTGGGTTGTAGGACAGAGAGAGGGACCAAGTAGATGTGCGTTGGTTAAACTCCATCATTTATTTGCCAGTTTTTGAAGCTAAGCATTAACAATTCATAATTTTTCATAGTCTTTTGTTCTATCAACTTCTACAGTGTTACTTACACGGATGATTCTGAGATGTTTTCTGTCTAATAACGAGTTGTTGACGTTTCCTGGTTGGCTGCTCAACTTTATTTGTGTCTTTGTAAGATGTAGAACCAATCGTAGTCTGTGTAACACTTTCTTGTAAACCAAACTTAAATGTTAGAACATTTTGAGTTAAATGTCCCTTTTACTATAAATTTTACTTCGTTTAAGCCCTGAACAACCTAAGTTAACTTTTTTGTGTATCTATTCACCTAAACTTACAGTCTCTCTTAAACAACGGGAATCTTAACCTGCACACGGTGAAATAATTACTTTAGTTTCATAGACAACTGTTGGCAATGAATCACTGTGACTTAGCAGTTGTCGATCGGTTTTAATTGTAGGCTCTGTCAGGTCTCCTCTAGAAGCACCCCCGCACGTTCGTCACTTCATCAAAGGATGGTAAAATATTTACCGAATTGGATAGGACCACAAGCCAAGCATGAAGTTAACCAGAGCGTGATATTCAATCTGCGTAAAGTTTAAAATGCTGTGTCCTTCTTCTTAACTTACAGTAGTTCTTTTTTTAAGAAATGGTTTTAGTTTATAAGGAACAGCAGAAGCTTTCTTCTGGATACCTTTAAAATTTAAGTAAAAGTTATGGTTACATGCGCACTCGGTCGTTTTTTGTCTCGGTCTCGGTCCTGTCCACCTCAACTTAACTACATTTCATAACTGCAACTGTATTGCGACCGTGATTGATTGAAAATGATTGTAACTTCTAATAATATGCATATAATAGAAAGTTTGCCCCTGCAAAGTTTTCTAACAAACTAGGTCTGTGGTTCTGTTCAAAACTTTACAGTGAAGTCCAATTTTGTTGTTTTCATATAAAAAACTGTTAATTCGGCTTCGGCGCAGGGAACTTCGCTTTCAAAACAAGTTCATGTCTTAAGACTTAAACAACAAAGGAATTTAAGTTCTGTTTGAAACTTTTACTATAAACGTTGTGATGCCCAAATTTAGGATAATATAGGCCATGTTACTAGAAGCTCAAACCCACAGTTTCTTGACAAAAAGACTGCAGTTTAGATTAAATTGTTTTTTGTACAAGTTTTATGTTTTACATAATGGGTAATGACGTACCATATCACAAAAACAATTTGCAACGAGACGTGGTTGTACCCTTTTTCACTGCGTTCCGAAAAATCTTACCGAATGGTCAAAACCAGGGGTGGCCAACCAGTCAGAGACTAAGAGCCTCACTTCTTACTGTGTTAACCGCAAAGAGCCACATCATACACATTACGATTTATTATTAATCTGCCTAAAATGGGTAAAATCTGCTCTCTTTCGGAGGTTCAATATGAACGAAAAACCCGCATAATACCGGGCAAAGAGCCGCGGGTTGGCCAGGCCTGGTCTAAACTCTGCAACTACAAGGAGTGGGTGTAACTAACTCTCCTTGTCCAGCCGTGAACTCGAGAAATAGTCTGACTGGTATGGCGCTACTAAGCGTTTGAGCCGACCGAAATTTTTCGGGCTATCATTCTGTTGCAGATTTGAAGTAGGTATACAGTTAGACGAAATTCAAACATAGTGAGCTGTACCTAAACTGCATCCTAGCTATGAACACATGGCGACACATTTCTTATCAGATCTTTCTAAGGTAACTGATTGAGTGAAGACACGTTACAAAATTACCTCGTTAATCGCGCACCCATTTGTTGCTGTTGTTGCACCTATTCCCACTCTCGATATCTCAGCTGAGGTTAAAACGTCCTACGTGGCTCCCAAAACCTCAACCCCAGTAAGTCAAACGAGGTTTGAAAACAAGTGTATTATAAGCATTTTCTGTCAAGCACAGTTGAGGGCATTGCACGAATTTACATAGAACTAGATAGTATACAGCTGTTGCGCGTACTCATACAGGATAATACTTCAGCAAAATCAAGTCTACGTATGGTTAAAAACATGTGAACAAGTGTACATTGGTGGATACGCACTTTGAACACGACAGAAATATTATAAAATATACTAAAAAATCTACATAAGTCTCTATATTTTTTCAAGCAAAATAATGAAAATTTAATTAATCGCCAAAATTAAAAGAAGGAAAACAGAAAAACGGAACGATAAGTTCAGAGATCCTCAAAAATAAACGCTTTTTCTATCTTCCGAAACAATTGAAATGCTACGAAAAGATCGGTTTTTGCGATTTGCTGTAGCAGGATATTTTACAGAAATTCCAAATTCAATAGACCATAGCGCGCCAAAAGCGAGTTGTGCTATGCATGGCACACTTAACAATACGGCCGGTTACACCAAACGTGTTCTCATTAGTTTCGAAAACATGGGCTAGGCTCAAATTGTGTAAATTGAGGACGTGGCACCAGCTCCATGTAAGGGTTTGATCAGGATGGCGGTACAAAGTGAAAATCGACCACAATTGCGGTTTCCAATTTGACAGGATGACAACGCGCTTAGTAGGAGACGGCTTTGCTTTGCATTATTTGCGGTGATTGACTGCACGGCGTGTCGGGTTAAAGTAAACTTTTCAGCCAGATCTACAACCCGCGTTGAGAATTGGTACAAACGCATAAAAAACAAGACAACAATCTTACGAAACAGTGGTCGATCAAAAGATATAAGTATTTGATAAAATGTTTAAAATAAAACTTTCTTTGATAAAATAAAGTCTGACGTTCTGTGAAGAACGTCTACTGCGGAAAAGGCAAGGGTTTAGGTCAACCCGGACATGCCAGAGGTCGTATGGACTCAGTACTTAAACGGTATTGGCGTCCTGAAGCCGGTACAAGGTTATCGGCCTGTACAGTGTCATGTGCATAGGATTCAATCGGAAACGAGTGATTAATGATAATGGTAGGGATAGTCTGGAAATCTTTCAAGCCATTTCACAAAAAAAACAAACCGATTACTCAAGTCGTTAGGGCGGAGTGACTTTGCGATGCCGGTTATATGAATGTGTGGCTGACATGTCTTTACACCACCGCTGTAGATTCCAGTTTGAATTGATCGTAGAAGTTGTCGACGATGTTTAAGACAACGTCCATGGCGGTTGTGTACTGGTCCACGTCTTCCATTAGAATGCCCAGAAACCTGAACAACTCAAATTCGTTATCATGCAGTCAGCTAAGGTTGGAAGAGTTGTTAGGTTCGAATAGAATGCTCATTCGGAAGGAGAAAATACCTCAATGTTATTGGGCTGTTAATATTATTTTTGGAATGTGTTGATGGCGGTCTTCTCCGAATCATAAGCCTTTGACATATGGGCCAGTGCGTATGTATACAGCTGTACGTCGTACATGTAATACCATGTATATATATAGATACCTGTATGTACAAACACTCGGAAGATGCCCACCTTTTATCTTGTGCGTGGTCAGGGTTGGTCGCAAGTGCTTTTATGAAGTTGTTTGGGTATGGCGCCGCTTTCACGGCAAGCTGGAGGAGAAAAACAATGTCATGCACACTCTGTTATGAAGAAGATATTTGAAAATAAATTTTATTGAAAGATGGGTTGGGGTTAGATGACCTACCGCGAATATTCCTTTCACCACCCACCCGTGGTAAGGTTTCAGGGTGACCGAATAAGCTTGATCTGTAAAAAAAAGGGCAAGCATTAATTTTACCGATTTCAAGTACAAATAACAACGGCAAAATTTGCAGAAATTAATAACTTATTCTATTGATATTGTTAGGCTCCGTCAGACCAATAAACGCGCGGCAACAAAGCTTCGGACTAGGAAAGAGAAACCCACTTAGTGCAAAGGTAAGGTTGCGTTCTCCATTCATGAAAATCAGGAGAAATTTCTGCATAAAACGAAGGCCGCGTTTTAACCACATGAGGGCGTCCGTAGCCGAATTCCGAACCTTGGTCGTGGAAGTCGCTATTTCCTGATGCAGAATGCCTTGCAATGTGGCAAACCGCGACGGTTCAGACGAATGCTTGGTGCGTAATTTCTGGAAAGTGAATTTTATGAAAAGAAAACGCATGCATTGACGGGGCCTCTATTAATAAAGAAAGCACTTTTAGTAATTTATGACACACTTTGGTTAAAAAATATAAAGAATCTCAGAAAAGTGACATCTTGTCAGACCAACTTTGCTTGTGCTGCCAAAGGCACAATTTATTTCTTTAGAAATCACTAAAGTCAATCAAAACCCACCGAAATATTTCCCATAAAGTCCATTTTAACAGGAGCAAAGGCAGTTGAGCCGATGGTATCAAGGAAGGGGATTATCCCTTCACAGGCAGACAGAAATGAGATGGTCGATATACCACCGTCTTCTTCCAAGACGATATCGGAAAAACTTGACAAATAACACGACATGTAATTGAACAAATGTGCCAAGTTTTTAGACAAAAAGTTGCAACATAACAGCCTTTGCAAAGTGCAAAGGTTTCCGCTTCGAATTAAGGGAATTAGCTATCCGTATTATAAGAACTTATCGAAAACATCAGCTATGCTAAGCTAAGCCGGGGCAATAAGATAACTGTTGCACTTAATCTACATATGCAAATTAGATGACGTGGGCATCAACAAACGAGGAGCATAAGACAGAATACTGTTAATTTCCACATGGACACGGACGAGCACTAGGTAACATAAGTCTGAAAATCTACCTCTATTATCAGGACAATAAGTGCACCTGTGTAACATGGCACTGAAAAACGTGAGCATCGTTTCTTCTTCCACTGGCGATCCACGATATTCGTGAAGCGCTTCGCAAACTTGATTGCTGTTTGCTTCGCTGGAGTTGAGCTTTTCATTGATTGTGTTTTGTTTTAACGGTGAATTTGAACGAGTTTTGTTTGATTCAGAAGTCTTGGAAGAAGCGGAATCAGACGTTGTCAAGCTGCTTAATGATGATGTTTCTGAGTTTAAGTTTGTCGAGGGAGATGTCACTTCATTGGAGGATGTTTGCAACGGAGGATCTGTCTCTGCTGCTTTGTTGGATGCAAGGGACGAAGGACTCCACGAAGGACTTTGCCCGATACTCTTTGTTGTGTGCTGAAAAGCAATTATTATTTTTTGCATCATATATTTATCAATTACATTAAGATTTCTTTACCAATTGAGTTAAGATTCTTCAACTACTTGGACTACACGTGGCCTATTTCTAAAAGCAAACACATATACGTTCTACCTTTAAAGTGTCAAAATTTTTATCTCACCTTCTTCTGCTTTGACCTTTGTATTCTGAGCTTAGGCAGCGCGTGTTGCCCATCACTTGATTGCGATCGTAGCAAACGAGTTGTCGTTGTTGGAGGTGCAAGGACAGACTCTGACAGGTCCATGCACCTCCCAAGCGTGGCAAGAAAAGTGTCGCACGTCGTAGAGAGGAGCGTTGAGGAGTCAGATATTTTCTGAACTCACACAAACAGCCAATGTGCATAGTAGAGTAGACTTAATAGATGCTTCAAAATACATATCAAGTGCACGGCTGGTTAGCAACCATTGATTTATGGCACAAATATTCAGTCACCTGTATGTCTGGTTGATCTTTCTGGGCTTCCACTTTCACATTCACAGCTTGCCGGACAAGCAAATCGCAAAACAATCGAACCTCGCCCATACTTTGCCGCAGCTTGTCATGTGACCCTGAGGCAACTGAAAACCATTTTCTATTAAAGCCTTCAAAGATAAAAACTCTGGAATACCAATCTGCAATAAGCCAAAGACTTTCCAGCTCTCACTATATAGGAGATCAGTACGTAAAGTAACCAATTAGTTTGAGACTGGAATCTAAATGCAACCCACAGTAGATGAGTACTAACTAACTTCGATCAGGCGTGACTTCTTTCTCTGCTTGGTTTGCCTTCGAAGTTCCGAGGGAGATGAGCCATGCCTGGCGTTCTCCGGGGTTTGCGGCTTTCAAGTACCAGCGCTGTTCATTAGCGACAACGACATCAAAACGAGTGTTGTCGTTTGGATACGCTGACAATTTGTGAAAGTGATAGTAAGAAACTCTGTGCATTTACGAACGCCATTGCAAGAGAGAGTAGAATTTGATACCGATAATGTCGCTTGCTGTGAGGTTAATAGAAGCTCGGCAGCCTTTCCCAACTTCATCAACGCTGTTGTAGTAGGAGAGCACGCCGCCGTGTAAGACGACCCACCTTGCTTGCCAACCTGTAAGATCGTTAAATTTCGTAAGATGCGAAAATACTATTAAATGTAACTTTGAATTTTGTATTTAAAGCTTTGCTGAAAATCTGTGCTTACCACCCCAATAATTTGTCCATTTGAAAAGTGTTCCTTCAATATCGCTGTTTAGTGACATCACATTATTTAAACATATAATTCAAAGTCTACACAAACATCTAATATATCCAACACTAAATGCTAAAAACAATCAACTAGATTTTAGAATTTTAAACATTTCAATCAAGTGTAAATCACACTATGATACTAGAATATAAACTTTCGCAAATTCATTTGCAAATGAGACTGATAATTTGTGATAAACATGTGTTTTTGAAAGCATCTGGATGCAAAGTAATTGTATGACTTTGAAGATAATTCATAGCAATGTTACAGTGATCACATGTTCCCTGCGTAGAATAGCTTTGTCATAATTGCAGGTAAATCAAATAAAATCATATACAATTAGTCTATGAAAAACATCAGAGGCCTAAAGCAACTGTTGCTTTGAGAGCAACTGTAATTGGTGTATGATGCATAAGATGTTGGAACACATTAACGGATATGGAAACAATTATTGAAATAGCTTACTATTTCGAATATTGGGAGCAATAATTAAAAGCATGACGAGCATAAACTGATAACACTGAATCATCACACAACCCCAAAATTAACTTGACCAACAATTTCACATTTGTTTCACTTACTTCAACATTAAAGTTTAATTGAGTGATTCTGACAGCAACAGGATAAATGATTTTTAGGAACTATCATTGTGCTATATTAGCGTTATCATATCTCATAATCAATAATAATATAATCCGCGGGGCCGGTGGAAAACTTCTATTCAAAATTATTCAATAATAGTTTTTGTTCAAAACAGAATATTATTCAATGATCAAATTTTCGTCGATTGATGGGAATTTCTCGTAAAATGCTTTATAAAGTTTAAAGCATTGCTCTGGTGCGAATACTCCACAGACTTCCCTGCACGAATGCATACTGAGCTGTGCCCCACCGACATCAACAGTGCGCATGCCCAGACGCGTTGCCAAGATTGGACCTATAGTGGAGCCGCATGGAGAATCATTACGTACCATCACATCTTGAATAGGGATGCCAGCCAAACGAGCTGATTCTCGGAGTATTGTGGCTGTGATAGCTGTTGTAGCGTAACGTTGGTTGTTGTTTGTCTTAATGACGGGACCTCCGTGCAATGTTGGTCGCATGTTTTCTTCGTGTTTATCTGAGTAATTGGGGTGGATAGCATGAGCCATGTCAGCGCTAACCATCAACGATTTTGGGATGCTCTCTTCAAAGGCACATGGATTTGTTGGATCTGATGAAATCCTCCTCATTGCATACTCTGTAATGGAGGATCCAGCTCCCTGTGCACTGCTCGAACCCACCTCCTCATTGTCGAACAAAGTAACCATCCGGACATTTGGCTCAGATTCCAAATCCGAAGATTCAATTAATCCATGCAATGCTGTATAACTGCTCAGTAAATTATCCAGTCGAGGGGCAAAGATGAAATCCTTAAGCAAGCCTCCGATCGCACACGGCTGATGGTCAGCAAGAAACAAATCCAAATCAACAACATCCTCTGGATTTGCTCCTGACGCTGTTGCTAGGGCTTGCACGAAGACAGAGGGATGTTTCTGGGCACAGCCTTGATCACAGGCAACTTTATTCAGCTGTGAATCAACGCTCGAGGCAAGAATTGGAACCATGTGGGTCTCCTTGTTTATGGAAAATTGGTCGTTCATTCCTCTCTGCAAGTGAATGGCCAAGTGAGGAACACGCATGATCGGTTCATCGATATGAACCAGAGTGGAGTGAATCTTATTTTCTTTTGACACCAGGAGACGACCAGCGACCTTGAGATCTCTGTCAAACCAACTATTCCAATTTCCACCTCCATAACATTCAGTTCCAACTTGAATGAATCCATGCTTTTCCCGAGCGCTCTTCACTTTAACTCGCAGACACGGACTGTCTGTATGCGCTCCCACCAGTGTGAAACCATTACCCGGACGAAAATTTCCACCAACAGCAAAGGCAATGATTGTAGATTGATTGCGAGTGAAAAAGCATTTATCATTGGGCTTAATATTCCACTGGTCTCGTTCTCGAATCTCCTTAAAATTTGCATTGAGAAGAAGTTTTCGGCATTCATCAACAACATGGTAAGGTGACGGTGAAGCGTTGACAAACTTCAGGAATCCTTCAGCAAATTCTAACGCAGAAGATTTGGTAACAGACATTTTCTATAAAGCTTTACAAGATATGTATGATAGATATATAAAGCAAGAAACTGAGTATGAATGAATACCAGTTAGTAAAGTATATGTAATTATATCCTAGAAAAACCTAAAGTTATGATATGAATTATATTTTCTGCAATCAGTTTATTTGGAAAAAACATATCTTAAAAACAGTTTACACTTAAAATATAGAAATAGTATGGGCCTGTACAGCTGTAACAATATACTTGATCTAAAGAAGGCAAGAAACCTTAACTATGTGATGCGAACTGAAAATATTTTAAGCTACGGGCTACAATATGATACGATTTGCAAGCTATTTTAAAGATAAGCTGTATGCTTACAGCCTTGCTGGGTCTAGTATACAAGTGCACAACCAGATGACGTCACAATTTGAGTAGCTGGGACCAACATACGAAGGTATCCTGTGGTTGTGCACTTGTATACTAGACCCGCCTTGCTCCCACTGTAAACGCATTTTCTGAAACTGGCCTAAACAGAAATTCATTTACCACTACGCTTACGCGCAGTTGAAAGCTCATACTGTCATATTATGCCGGATAAATTTATGGAAAAGCGTCAACATTGAGAGACGCCTTTAAAGCTAAAGAAGATTGTACGCGTTTTATATTTCATCAAGATGATACTGGGATGTCAAAACGTGTCACCTCATGTAATTAATCAAGTCACCTCATGTAATTATAATGTGGGACAACTCAACATCTCTACAAAACGGACAGGATAGTTTTGAAAGAAACATACTGTGCCTTCAAATAGGTCTATAAATAAAAACATTTCCATAGCGTATCGGCTTTAGCTGAAAGTCGGTTACCATCCTCTCTAGACTAGAGTATAGGGCCTAGGTTATTATACCACCGAGACAAATTTTTGACACAATTTGGTTAGACCTTGTCTACATGAATGCTAAGCTAGATTTATACAAAAATAAAACTGATGTTATTGGGTGCTAATACTTCAAGATGTCTGAATTAAAAATAAAGCATCAGGTGAAACAGTTCTTTACATTTTTAAAATACGCGTTTAGATTTAGATTTAGATGTCAGTTTTGATTACGTCACACAATAGAAAATTTCCCCAAGTCACGAACGTGAATGAAG
Source organism: Clavelina lepadiformis (assembly GCF_947623445.1). Lineage (NCBI taxonomy): Eukaryota > Metazoa > Chordata > Ascidiacea > Aplousobranchia > Clavelinidae > Clavelina > Clavelina lepadiformis. The sequence goes on from NC_135247.1 coordinate 17,441,014, forward strand.
AAATCTTCTGTATTTCTCATAAACAACTACTGCAACATGCAGAATACTTTATTTTGTCTCATCAACATATCAGTGGTTAATTACTACTCTATAACTAGTATTGTATTGTGGTTTATTCTTCTTTATTAGTTTTCCAACAAGGATTAAGGGCAAGTGGTTTGATTTTGTTATTTACGATAACTTCCCGAACTAAACTTAGGCCGGCTTTGTAGCCCAACGGTCGCATTAAATGCGGATCGTATTATTATCATATTATTATCGATTTTTGTTCGATATCCAGTGGCGCTATACCTATACCTTTGCAATACCTTTGGGAAAGGCATTAACGACTTTTAGTTTCGGTTACCGAGCCTTTTTGCAAGTTCCGATTGTCACAGATTTCTAATTTGATTTTTTGAAAACATTACTGAAGCTGGAAATTAAAAATTCATTGAAGTATTTATGTATTAGTACATTAGTTACTAAAACTACAGCCGCATTTAGTGGTAAAATTTTGGTCACGATTCCAAACGGTAATGCAAAATTTTATTTTCCTAAACTAAATCAAATTGTGTGTATAGATTTTATGATAGAACATATACCGTAAGTATTTTTTGCAGGTAGGAATAATGTAATTTAAATTGGATTCATAGAATTTAAATTTTTTTCTTTATCAGTCTTTTTAATCAATTAGAATAACTTTCTATTAATGCTGTTAGAAAATTCCACAATGTTTGTGATATGTTAATACCTTACTTTTACACTTTTTTGACACTTAGTGGTTGTTTGTTTTATGAAATTTTCCTGCTCGGTCGCGGTAAAGGGCTGTAAGTGATGACTGATAATACTTTGGTTGTAAGTGAAGACGTGAAGTATCGCATTGTATAAATTATTATTACTGTACCAAATTGACCAGTCTTGAGTTGAACTAACTGTTTGAAGTTATGTAACATGCTGACATTAATTCGTAGATTGTTGAAGTAAGCAAGGATAACTTAGTTTGTTGTCAAAAACTTCGTACTGAAAAACCCAAAGTAGCAAACTGCACACCCTGACTGCAGAGTTCAGGGGTTTGGCATAAGCGCATTCAGTTTTGCTTTTTATGAGCTTCAGTGCCGGGGTCTAGAATACAAGTGGACAACCAGAGGATGTTTTTGTGTACTAGATCCCAGCTATTCAAGTTGTGACGTCATCTGGTTGTGCACTTGTGTACTAGGCCTAGATCCCAGTGCCTCACTTAAGGTGCATTATTTCGCACTTAATGACTTTGACAGAACTTCAGTGCACTCAATTTTCAATTGATTTAAAGATTGAATAAGTCAATTTGTTTAGATTACTGTGTAATTGCGCATTGCCTAAACGTGTACATCCATTGTGTCTGAGCATTTTTGCGCATCGCACAATTTGTCATTTTTGGTTGTTTGACGCACCCAAGATCTTGCTGAAAACGGCCATACTCTGCAGTCCAGCTGCACACCTAGTGCCTGAAACTAGTTTCCAGCGTCATATTTTTGTAAAGACGAATTGATCAGTTATGTTAGTTCCATATTTGCATATTTTAAGCAAATATTGCGATATCTGTACGCACACGCTTTCACATCATAGGCTATTGGAACACAGCCAACCACCAACCCTTTCCAAGTTCAAAGATCTCTTAGTACACTGGCCATCTTATATTTTGTTTTTATTTTACTATATACAAGTTCAAGAAGTTAGGTTTGTTAGATATGACCCCACCATGGACAATAAGTTGCAAACGCAAAGCTAATGTGTGGGCAAAGCTGTGTAATAAGCGTTTATCCAAAATTTTCATGGAGAAAGTCAGTATCCGGTGCTCACCCATAGTGGAAGGTGTGGCTCCTGCATGCACGAGATTCCTTAACTTGTCCGCTAAACTTTTTTATGTTCATGCCAATTTATAATTAATGAATAAAAAATGGTTATTTGAACGCCAGTTAATAGTAAATAAACATGGAATTGAAGCTTCAGTGCACACCATCACGTCAAAATCTACGTTTTTGCATGTACAATTTATAGTCGAAAATTGCCATACTTTTCAATCGGACTGCTCACTCACCCATTGAACTTTAGTCTTTGTTTGGTGTTTTGTTCGATGGCTAAGTGAGTGATTTTATGTGTGGTCTGTGTTTTCATCAGCCATCACTTTGCTGCTTTGCTCGACTTGCAGGTATGGCAGTTTTTGACGAGAAATTATACGTGCAAAGACGCAAATTTTGGTGTGATTATGTGTACTGAAGGCTTAATTATTTATTTATTAAAAATCAGCGTGAAGATAAAAAAGTTTGGTGGTCACGTTGATGTACCTTGTGTGTACATGTGCCACACCTTGCATTATAGCTGCTTTGTAGAAGTTTTGGAGAAGTTCACATCGGCCAAACATTTTGCAAACTCTACTGTCTTGCATGGAGGCAGTTCCTAAATAAGACTAAAGGTACACAACTTGCAAACTAAGAAGAATCTTGTAATATGACAGTGCATTTAGTTAAAGACAGAAAAACAGGGATGCTGTGAACTCTAAAAAACAACAGTAATTTGTATTTGTGGATTTTCTACTTAGGTTGCATTACTTGCATATTACGTTTACTTGCTATATGTTTTCTGTATCGTTTACATCACAAAACATATTGGACTCGCTTATTTTTTACTGTTGCCAATATCACTGTACTACTGGGAGTACTTGATACAATCAAGAATGTGTGAAGAAGTTTTTGTTTTGCAGTGAAACAGTTGCCACCATTTATGTAAAATCTCTGTTTTAAGTTTGGTTGTGTGGAGGGAAGGAAAAGGCTGTACAACATGCTCAGATCAGCCCTGCACAAAGTGGGGCCTATTGTCAATTTGCCAGGTCGCTTCTCCAGATATTGTAAGTGGCGTATTCCTAATCAAGATTTGACATAAACGCACAGTGTTTGTAATTTTTAGTTTATTTAATGGTTTATAAATATTGTGCCGAGAAGATGCGTTAACTGATTGTTTTTGATTGGATTATTATGTGCTACTCAGGTCAATTTATACCAAGTACACCCCCCTTGTAATGGAGCAACACTGCAAGGGATTAAAATCTTTCTTTTTTAAGATGTATGTGAAATTTATGTGTTTGTTTATCTGCAGCCTGTGTGAAAATATGTCAACGAAACCAAAGCACTGATAATCGAATTGAAGTATTTGTGAACGACCAATCAGTATGGGTTGAACCAGGTTTGTTCCTGTATATATCTGTATGCTTACGATTTTGTTTAGCGCAATTACAATCGTAAGCAATTATTACTTGCAGTGCTAACACAGCTGAGATCTCAATTGTAATGGTTAATGGAATTGAAACACATTTTCAGGCACAACGGTTTTACAAGCTTGTGAAATTGCTGGCATTCAGATTCCAAGATTTTGCTACCACGATCGTCTTTCTGTGGCTGGCAATTGCAGAATGTGTTTAGTCGAAATAGAACGTTCTCCAAAGGTACATATATTTGTAATGTAGTCATTGCTGTATATGCCTAATACTCACGTGCCCTTGCACTGGCAATTTATTTCTCATTTGACCTTTCATTTCTGTTGTTGCCATGGCCTCAGTTTGCAAACAACATTATGGTATTAATAGCTTAATAATTTTAAGCCACATGGCAGGTTTATTATAACTGCAGAATTGTATTGATATTTGTGATTATATATTTGTTTGAGCTTAGGCCTGGCAAGACATTTACAAAGAAAACTGGTCTTCATAGTAAAGAAGACAAGTAGAAAGCTATTTATAATAGGAAATCAACGTTATATTAATTAGCACCAGGCATTAATCTGTTCTTAACTTAAGTCCATTCGTTTTTTTGTTAAAGCCGCAAGCATCTTGTGCCATGCCTGTCATGAAAGGAATGAGAATAAAACCTGACTCGGATGTGTCCAAGAAGGCAAGAGAAGGTGTGATGGAATTCCTGCTCGCAAATCATCCCTTAGATTGCCCAATCTGTGACCAAGGTGGCGAGTGCGATTTACAAGTATGTCTGTGATGTAACAAACCGGTATTGTTTATTGATAGGCTTAAGTTAGTTTTGGGTGGGAGCGGTAGGTTTAATCTGTTTGCAAGTTTATTTCCAGCCTGTTTGTTTCCTTGCGTTTAACCTTTTTGTAGTTCTTGATTTAAGATATTTTCCTTAATATCTTTCTCTCCACCGATAAGCTTTCTTGATTATAACAGCACTATTTTGTGCACAAAACAACCCAAAAATGCAACTTGTTTATAACTGACCATTAGAATCTGCTGTAAAAACACTGTTTGCTTGTTTATATTCAGGATCAATCCATGATGTATGGATCAGATAGGAGTCGATTTCTTGAGCATAAAAGAGCAGTTGAAGATAAAAATATTGGACCTTTGGTAAAAACAATCATGACACGATGCATTCAGTGCACACGATGCGTCAGGTAGACTCTTTTATATGGATCTGTTTTTTTTTTCATTTTCTTATGAAATCTAATATATATTAGATGGATTTTATATCTTATATTTCATGGATTTTAATTTTTCACCACTGTGTTCTCAATGGCATTTCTGTTTGGTGATCTTTTACATATAGTGGATGCTTTTTTGTATCAAACATAGAATATTATCATCACGGAATAAGTTCTATGTTGCCTGAATAACTTCATTTAAAGAATAACTCCACACATCTTTTCTGTACTTAGTCCTTTGTTGAATCAGTTTTCCATCAGACCGCGATGATCTTGTTTCAATATGTGTAGTTTTGTTTTCCGTGATAATTTTGTTTTGTTGTTGAATTAATACCTTCATGCATCCCTTTATGCTACTTTGTTATGTATCATTGTAGTTGCATTATGCATTTTTCTTTCTTTGGTTTCATCTTTGCATGCATTACCAATGTTGTCATTCAAAGATTTGCCGATGAAATTGCCGGAGTGTCTGAGTTGGGTACAACAGGTCGCGGTAATGACATGCAGATTGGAACGTACGTTGAGAAAATGTTCAAGTCTGAATTGTCTGGAAACATTATTGATATCTGCCCTGTGGGGGCGTTAACCTCGAAACCTTATGCATTTACAGCAAGGCCATGGGAGACAAGGTCAGCTTTGTTTACTTTGGTTGATCTGTGAAAAGAACTTGTATTATTATTATTTGTATTTTGAAATTACATATTTGTACTATTTGTATTAAAATTTTCAAACCTTGCTGAAAGAAAATGTGGAAAAATTTGGCCATTTCTAGATCCAAAAAAAAACAAAATAAGCAAATCAAACTAATATATCCCAGGAGCATTTTTAAAGAACACATTTTTGTGTCTTTACAGGAAAACAGAATCAATTGATGTCATGGACGCCGTAGGAAGCAACATCATCGTCTCAACGAGAGCTGGGGATGTCTTGAGGATTCTGCCCCGTCTCCACGAAGATATCAACGAGGAGTGGATATCTGACAAAACGAGGTACATGTCTCCACTAGGAGTCATTGTTTCGGATGGTACATATTCAGACGTTGTGTCGTCGCTCCTTTATAGGATCTAGATTGTTTCACTTTGTATTAATTTTTTTGGACAATTTCATTTTCCGAAGTTGCAGATTGCAATTCTTAGACGTCAATGAGTATTTTGATGTCTATGAGTGCGTATTGTGTTTAGATTCGCATGTGACGGCTTGAAAAGGCAGAGACTCACGCAACCAATGATGCGTAACAGAGAAGGCAAACTGGCAATGTGCTCATGGGAAGACGCCCTGCCAATCGTTGCCGAAAAGGTAAAGATTTAAGATCAAATCAAGTTCTCACAAAAAAAAGAAAGTGTTACTTAAGCTCGGCTGAGATTCTGAAAATGGTTTAAATATGATCAAGAAAGCCTGGAGTATTACTAGAAGCACGTGGAGGGTTGCTCACACAAGTAATAACAGGACAATGTGTTGAAAAAATGACATTGAGAGCCAAGTTTCTTTCAATTACCACTAATAAATTAAATCAGGCACAAAAGTTAGCTCTGTTAAGTAAACAGTTTTGTGTTTAGATGGTAAACACAAAAGCTGAAGAAATGTCGGCGGTGGTGGGGGGATTTGCAGATGCAGAAACCCTCACATGTCTCAAGGATCTTCTCAACCGCTACGACAGTGAAGGACTTTGCACAGAAGAACTCTTCATCACTGATGGAGCAGGGTTAGAATGGCTTATCGCGTTCATTGGTTAATTTTAAAAATTCTGTTACGAATAAAATATCAGAGGATTACTTCAGTCAAATTTGGAATTGACATATATTCGAACTGAAGTTTGAAAATTTGTATTTCTTTTTGATTGGGAATTGATGAAATACTACAAAACGATAGCAACTGTAGACGGCTAAATGTAGTGACAACTCCCACTGTTTAGAACTGACCTGAGGTCCAACTATCTCTTAAATACCAGCATTGCTGGAATCGAAGAAGCTGACTTAGTGTTGCTGGTTGGAACTAACCCAAGGTTTGAAGCACCTCTGCTTAATGCACGGATTAGAAAAGCGTAAGTTCAATGGACATCTAATCAATTGATCAGTTGAATTGATGAACTTGCATTGCTGTTACATATCAGAGAAGTTTGCTGGTTCTTATTACTCATTACTTATTGTACAATTTGATTGAATTGAAAAGTGGTTGAGTTTTCTTAACATTTAACACATGATAAATTTTGATGATATTATTTTTAAGATGTAGTATTTAGGAGCAGGCTTAAGTCTTGTTATTAGTAAAAATTTATCAGGGGGTAAAATTTGTATTATTTCAGATGGGTCCATAATGAGTTGGATGTTGCAGCGATTGGAAGCAAAGTTGACCTCACGTATTCGTACCAACATCTCGGTGATTCTACTGAAACCCTTAAGCAGATAGCTGATGGTTCACACCCGTTTTGCAAGGTGATAATTTTTGCACAGATGGCCTAAACTTTTATTTCGTTTCGTTATGTGCAGCTGTTGTTATGTGCCATGTAGTTGTAGCTTCTGCAAAACATAAGACTGTGCATTTAATCGGATGTGGTTTAACAAGTTTAAAATGTTTGAACAGTTAATTGATAACAAATCTCAACAAACAATAAATGACAAGTAGATCTAGCTGTAAGTACAAAGCTCTCTAATATTACTTGGAGTCTTGGATAATTGCATATCTTCGTAATCAATTCACATCCATTGTGCATTGTTGCTTTTCAAGCAAGCAATTGTCAACAAAGATATTTTTTCTTATGCAGCGACTTAGTGAGGCATCTCGTCCCATGGTTATTGTCGGAAGCGAAGTCTTCAAACGAGATGATGCAACAGGAATTCACGCTGCCGTGGCAACCATTGCACAAAACGCAAGATTGCGATCTCAAAAGGGTGGCCAGGATGATTGGAAAGTTCTCAACGTTTTGCACAAGGTCGATCACCGATTGCAGAGACTTCTTTTTTCATCTTTCATTTGAGTCTGATCTTAGGTCGCTTATGAGTCATGTGCGACCGCAATTCTCCGCAATATTGAGATTTCAGTGATTCACTCATATTAAAATTGATTTGATTTGTGACATTAGGAAGCAATTTTAGTCGTATTCACGTAGTTGGGGTGCTCAAGTATTGAATAACTATTCCCCATGGCTGTGCCCAGGTTATATAAATTTTGTGCAAGTGTCTGATAATTCCTGGTGCTTATAATTTCTTCTGGCTCTAACTTTCTTCATTTCTTCAAAATGATTACTTTTGATAGAAAAGTAACTGAAGAATTTGCAAGGCTATCCTGACGCCAATACTGCTTATACTTCATAGCATCAAGTTTGTTGAACGCGAATCTTTCATTGTTAGGTGGCCAGCCAAGTCGCTGCCCTAGACCTTGGATACAAACCAGGAATCGATCACATTCGGAAGAATCCTCCTAAACTTCTCATTCTCCTCGGTGCCGATGGAGGAGCTGTGAATAAGGAGGATTTGCCCAAGGACTGCTTCATTGTGTACATTGGTAACGGCATGGCATTCTTTGCCGTCTTATACTAGCTGTCTTACTAAGGGTGTCTGAGTCAGGGTGTTCTTACTTACTTGGTGTTTGACAACTGTGTATACTATGTACTTTGACGATTGTGTGCTGCTTATAACAGGCACCCACGGGGACCATTCAGCCCCGTTTGCTGACGTCATATTACCCTCCGCGGCCTACACAGAGAAGACAGCGACTTTCGTCAATACCGAAGGCAGAGCGCAACAATCTCAGACAGCAGTGTCGCCGCCAGGGTTCGCTAGAGAGGACTGGAAAATCATTAGAGCACTCTCAGAGGTATTTGCCATAGAAATCTAAGCGAGGATAACCTTTTCCCTGCAGTGGAATCCTTTTCATTGTCATGTTCACTTCTCTACGCTTTTGTGTGATAATTTATAACAAATTCAGACGCGAGACGAGGGAAAGGGCCCTTGTGACGCATCTGTTGATACTCAAGTTACGCAATTACCATAATTTACCGCTGACATTTATGACGTCACACAGATCATGGGTTCGCCATTACCGTACGATGACTTGGACGGGGTGCGGGCACGCATGAGTGAATTCTCCCCTAATCTGACGAAATACGACGCCGTGGAAGACGCCAATTATTTCAACCAAGCTGTGCAGCTTGCTCGGGTAATTTGTCGGGAAATGACAAGTGGAATTCATTGGCAGATTGGTTGGATGAAGCTTCGTTTTGCGTTATAAGCTACAATAATTAGACGAAATAACTGAGAGTAACAGCTTGTGGTTAGACTGGCACTTACACGTATAAATTGTTTTTAAATTTGGAAAATATTTTAATAGTTGGCTAAACCAAGCCTTCTGAATCAACCGCTGCAATCATCACAATTGAGCCTCGCTGATTTCTACATGACAGGTATTGTTTTATTTTTCGTTTTCACTTGTCGTCAGGCAGGTTTGAACCCGAAACCATATGCATGATGAAACGCATCTGTGGTGTTTACACCGTAAATATTTTATTTAGATCCCATTACCCGGGCTTCAACGACGATGTCAAAATGTGTGCGCGCGGCGAATGAGGATTTGCCTCCTGACCTTTGAACTTTTGGAACAGCTTTTTTTCTTGTATAGATTCCACGATCTACGAGTGGTGTTATTTATAGCGAATTTATGAAATGGAAGTTTGATGCCAATTTCAAAAAAATAAACTACTTGTCTTTTGGTTTGAATTGGAATGAAAACGTTTTCCATGACTGTTACAGTACAGTTGTGGTTGGTTTTGGTCAGTGGTGGGATTCAGCCGGTTCTTAGAATTTTAATGCCTTTCGCGAACCGGTTGTTAACAAGCGTATGTGTAGGTCTATATATACTGACCCCTGGTCAATATGGCATGCTGCTAGTGAGAGAACCGGATGTTAAAATATTTGAATCCCACAACCGGTTTTGGTGCATTGGCAAGCAAGTGTAGTTGTCCCCAAGTCTTATGCATGGAACGTTACCTGGGTTATTTTCACCTTGTTGTGTCCGCTTTAGACGTTTTTCACGTCTGTAGGCTGACTGGCATCTGTCAAAGTTAGCTACTGTAGAAAGCAAAAGGATTCTGTATTATATACAGAAGGGTCCCGGGTCTGCTTTCTTTGTCTCAAGATAAGTGAAGTCTTATCTAACTTGAGCAGAATTCTTTCAAATTCAGCCTGGTTGATGAAGGTCCGGAAACTGTAATTTGTTTTAAAAAGATTGATTTCTTTCACTTAAAGTACAAATTTTTGGTTCTCACATCTACCATAATGCTATTCGAAATGTTTCCTCCAATGATGGATTCGAGTCACGTCAAGTGATTGGGAAATGATACTCGAATCATTACTACAAAGTACAGTACTGTTGCTATAGTTTGCAATCCGGCACTAACTTTTTTTACACTGCAACACTGGGCTTACGGTGAAGCAAAGAATTAAGCCATAAATCAGCCAACTTTGTCTACCGGTAACAAATACAGGTGACGCAATTGGTACAAAAACGCAATAACTGAACATATGAATGATAATGTGCGGCAAGAGCTGATATTTTTATGTTGAGTTACGCACAAAACGCTCCCTGCGTAACAATTCCCTGGCAAAAGTCGCTCCCTAATTTCATCACAATTTCCCATGGTTCGTAAAGAGTGACGTCATAAAGTGCTATTGCAGGTTTGCGTTGCAAGAACAAACCCACCTGGAAATGCGAATGTCGGCTGACGACAGACTCCTTGTAAACAACCCTGCAAAAAAAACAAAATTGCTCAAGTTAATCAACCTGACGGAATTGGTTCTATTGCGTAACAAGGTAAGATAACGGTTTTATCACACTTTGATTGCATTTAGAGGTAATTAAATGACATCACTAGTTTTTCTTTTATACCAAAGATATCTATTTTCTTTTTATCTTTTTATTGTTATGTTTTACAGATTATATTAACAATATTTATTAATATGAAGTTTTTCTAATATGGTTAATGTTTTGCAATTTTTAAAACATTTCTAAATAATAATTTATTTCATAACACGTTTCATAACTTCTTCCATACCATAATATAACTGATAGTTAAGAAGCAATTAAGAATTTTCAGGCATTTAGCGGAGCAATTTGAGCAAGGTTTAAACAATATAATACATTATACGTCAATAACGTTTTCCAATGCGCAATCAATTAGGCCGACAGCCTTCCGTATTGGTCAGTTTTTGCAAAACCCTGGTAATGACAACAGGTGCAACAACAACAACCTGAATCTGCACGAAGCTAGCAGTAAATTTTGCGGAACTCAACTTGACTTGTGTATAGTAAAATAAAAACAAGATATGGATTGGCACTATGAAGGTCAACTTTATTTTTGATCCTTCTACACGAACCTTCGCAAACATAAGCTTGCTTCTTCAGGTATACTGAGAAATGTGATTTGTGTAGTACTAGTTTTGATTGTTGTATTAGATTTGATTGATTTGTGTGGTAATAGTTTATTTGAAACGTCGCCGTATGTATATGAAGACGCATTGGCGCACAGCTATCTAACCTAGCGCACAACCACATAGCACTACATAATTTACCCTCCGGATCGTTTCGCCGAATGTCACTCGAATCATTTCCGAGCCTCTTATTTTTATGTTGCTGACCGCCAGTCGGTTGTCGACTTGACTCAGGGTTCGTCCATTCCAGGCTAAATAACAGCCAGACTGAACGCACTGGTCACAGCATTCATCACGTTCAGAGCGCACCTAAATCAGCAGCAAATGAAGAACATAAACTAGGCTAAACAGGCACAAATGTGCTGGATAGTACACACATCAAAGTACCACTATTTCAATGGAATATGCAACAGGAAACTGTCTTACCAAAACGCAGTTTGGGTCACTGAGAAGAGGATGGGTGCATATGCTAGACACGCAAGTCATAATGCTGTAACCGGTAAAACAGTGATTTTGGATTGTGGGTCCCAACATCTGCAGAAAGAATCACGATAAAACTAACAAGCTCTACTGTAATAGCATCATTCAAGCGGCCTTAAAAGTTGTTGAAAACTTTGTTGCTTGAGTTGCTTCTTTTAGGCTTTAGAAAAATCACTTACACTAAGCACCATTGATCCGAACGGTACATCAGCACACCGGCAACTTGTGCATCTGCAATGACATCCTTGATTACGTCATAATGATAATTTATGTTTTTGTAAACAAAGGACATAGATCTTACATTGATCCAGGATAGACGAATCGCTTTCCAGCGTTGGTCTTGCTTAGACAACATTCAAAGGTCCCTTCGGCTGTGCAGGTGCAGTCAGTACAAATATTCGGTTGCATTACTTCTCCTTCCTAATACAACATGAAATCTCACGCTAACAACCGATTAACTGATCTCTTAGTACACTTGTTGGCGAAAGCTTGCGTAGAAGAATTGAAAACAAAAGTTAACCCTACAGTGCCGTAGTATATATTGCTTTTTTATTTTACTATCTGCTGATTATACCGGGTTAACACGATTCAGCCACCATCAACTGATAAGTTGTCGTTATTCGTTGTCACAACAACCTACTTTCATCCTTTCTATAGGTTCCACTTGCTATGCTGACTAGTTACGATTTAACGTTAACACAAACAAAACGTTATAGCATAACACAGCCAAGACGACTTTATTGTCTGCACAAATATTATTCGACTACAGCAAGTTGCTGCAAGTATACTTACAGCTAAAGGACTTGTCTGACCCCGAATGACCATTTGAGGTGTCGGTTGGCATTGTCCCATCTGGCTACTTTCTGGCTTGTCTTGCGCTTGTAACGTCACAAAGAACAGCATTGTTACAAAACATTTTATAAATCCCATGCTAAGCTTTTCACGGTTAGTCCTTTTGCATGTCAGTCAGTCTGGTGCCTTGAGAGATATTTTCCAGACTGCTTTACAACGTTCCGGAAATCATTATGACGTAATACTACTCATTATCAAGGTTACTCGTGTTTGTCAGAGAATGCGTCGGCAAAAACAAAGGGAGTGTGATTTATGTGTAAACAGTTTGGAGAAAAGTTTTCATTGATTTCAAACTTTATGCATTGCCAAAAATACTTAACACATGTCGTAATTCTTAGTACTACCTGGTGGTAGTTTTATTTGCGAACATTTAGACACCAGGAGCAGTACTGAGAGATTCGCGGGAGATCTCTGTGATAGAACCAATTTTTTGTGAAGTATTTTCAAGCAATCATTTCAATTTTCGTCTTTAGCGTGGCTGGAAAAATTCAGTGTTAATGTGTTATTAGCATGCGCCAATGTATGGGAAAAATGACGAAAACAGAACACACTTAAAACGTCCAAGAAAGTGATAATTAGAAGTAACTTGCTGATGACAATTAGTGCGGCTACTAAACCTAGAAATAGAAAAACAGACGTTTTCGCTGCAGAATTTGATTCCGTCATGAGTTACAGCAGGGGCGTCGCCAAGCGGGGAGGGAATGAATTATTTTGGGGCTGAACCTGCTATCTCCTAGTGACGGCTCAAGACTCAGACTACATATACAGAATCAAATTTCGTAGCCATAATACTTTAAACTTTCGACATTGTTGAAAGGAACAGCCAAAGCACATCAATTACGCGATTCCTACAGTCCCTATAGTTCACGACCGATGCTAATAATCTTCAATTCCGCTTTGCGGTCACAGACTATGAGACATTTACTCAGTTCCCCAACAGAATTATGACGTAATAATTCAATTAAAACGTAATTGTATAAACATTCGAATGGAAAAGGGAAGTTGGTAAGGAAAAGCGAAAAGTAAAGTGAGTGTTCAAAGAAGTCATGACGTGGGTCTCGTCGCGAAATATCCGGGAAAATTTTGTTGAACATTCCATAAGACCTCACTCTGACAAACCAACGTGAAGATGGTTACAGGTTCTCTGGTTAACCGTTCAAAATCGGTAAATTATATAAATAACTGACTATGTCGCATGTAACCAATTTCATCTGCAAATAAGTAATCGAATAACAAACCACGTGACAGGCAACCTAAGTGATGTTTTGAATAAACAACCAAGGAACCGATAACCACAGCTTCACGCTGGCCCCTTGTAAGATGTACCAGAATGTCTGGCGCGGAATGTTCGCAACAATCAAGAAAATACCTTTTGTCGATTCGGTGTTCATCACACTCCTTGCCTGGCTCGCATTAAACTGTGCTATCTTAATTTTGCAGCGGCAGGACGCAGTTAATTAGCAGGACGATCGAAGCTTTCTCTTCTGACAAGCCCCTTTATTGCGACACCAAGAGCATTCCCTTTCTTTTTTTATCTTGGAAGAGCAACACCTGACAGCCCATGCCTGGTAATGACTTTTTTTACTTCGCTTTTTTTTATGCAAGACGCGTTATTGCATTCACCTGTAAGTTCACTATACACTGAGGCTGAATCGATAAGAAGAAAAGGCGATGTCGCTTGAATACATCAAGAGCCGTATCAGGCTAGTTAGCTCCGTTTTCGTCCATTAACTTAAATGGTTATGCTTTTCCTGGGAGGTTATTAGCAGTTTGCCTAACAAGATCATAACTTACCACCCACTAACGAAGCTGCCAAAACTGAGAGTTTCAACATTGTGTGAGGCTTAGGTAAGCGTAGGCTATATAGTGGTTTAGAATAATTGGTGTAAAGCTCATTTTAGAGCAATTTGTTAATTTATCGCAGCACCGAAGTCTTGATTCTGAGAAAGGCATCAATGCTTTATTGATAACTTAAGAGGCGTAATAATGAGACTTGTCATGTCATAGGCCAAGAAATATGTTGACAGAATTTTTGTTACTTTTTGAACTATAATACATGCCTTCGAGCAATTTTGTGAGCCTGTTAAGTGGCTTATAGAGATTAGCTGATAGCTTTGTTCACGCATACAAACATGCTTTACCGCATTTTGATTCCGTGCTAGCGATATAGCCCTGCTTGTATGTTTTGAGACTGTGTCCTAAAAACCTTTCTGGTACAATATCAACACTCAAAACTTTTCTGCATCATGGAAAAAATTAAGTTGACGAATATTTTCTGGCCGCTTTTATTTTGCCTCAAAGAGAGAAAACGTTGCATGAAGTTATCTCTTTTCGATAAAATTCCGGTAAAAAAGTCCATGACCTTTTTGCGCCCCAACCAATTGTTTGGTACGTTTTACGAAAAACTCCACCAAGCCACATCAAATCGAGTGTGTTGAGTGTTTTTCCGCAATCCTTACCAGGTTACCTTCAGTTTTTTGACGAAGTAAGCTGTTTTGTTTACGTAATGTGTCTGTTTAATTGATCGTCAATAACATTCGTAACCGTCTCAATAATTAAAAGCAAGTTTTCGGACATCTTCCAAATTTGTTTTGAAACTTGATCGACAATTAAGTTTCTAACACACTACTTGTTTAATACTTTATTTTTGCAGTGCGAAGTAAATAACTGAGGCGGAAGGTCTACAGGGCAACCTTTTTCGAAGCAGTTTTCTGTTTTTTTTTTTGATGACTAGCTGGCCTTTGCCTGGTTAACGACATTACAGTGTTTCTGTTTTAAATGGTAATATTCTCATAGACCTAACACCTGTTACAGCGTTTCAAACGCACAGTTGCTAGCCATAGAATTGTTGTCAAAGTCGCCCAGTTTAAACACCAGTTATTCAAAACGATATTAAACTTGAAAAAGCGAAGGTTTAGGCCTATTAGGTGTCAGGTTGATAGCTAGGATCTACACATAGAGGTACATGGCCAAGTGTGACAATAGGACAGTTGGACTGGATTATATTACTCGTAGACAGCTTCAGTAGGAAGACGGAAGCTTCCAACAAAGGAAATTACAATCATTTCGGTGTCGACGTTACGGCCTGTCACGTCAGCTGTAGCAAGAGCAACTACATTTCCCCCTGCCGCCGAGGAAGATATTCTGAATAATGAATAGATGCAATTTGCTTCCCTGTCCCAATCCGTCGTCTGCAGTTGTTCGGTTTTAGCCTGCTCGTGATTATTACGTCATATTAATTATCCCACATTTACCTCGGGCAGACATTTAGTTAAATCAGCATTGGAGACCAAGGTTAACAAGACTGATCAAAACTCTTGTCAATATCTATTTAGATAGAGCTATTCGTCTTTTATCCCCTTTAGGCAGAGATGTGGGCTTTATCAGAAACGGTAATTTTATCAAAATTATTTTCTCATTTTCGTTCAAGCGGCTTTTTCAGTCGTTTATTCTTTTTCACCGGCAGCATACGACATTGATACTTTTGAGAAAGTTAATATGAACGCCTGATGTCTTGTGTGCGCGCATAACCGCTACATGAACTTTAATATCGATTGACGATGCGGTTGTTCGGTTGATATGAATTATCCGGCTAATTATGCGTCCCTTTCACGTAGCATCGTGATTGCTTGGCGTACGCAGCAAGTGCGACGCGAATAAAGTAAGAAGAAACAAAATCTCGCTCCACGGAGAAGCGTCTGAACCGACCCTAACTTGAGCCTAATTTCTATTAATTATTTAGGGTATCTTGCTTTCTCTTGAGACGCGATAGCGAACGAGAGCGTTTTGTGATTCAGCAACCAACTTGGGGTGAAGTACACCGTAATTGAACAGCGGTTTCATCAGTAACCTGTTGTTGTTCGTTTATTGGAATGCCAGACTTCATGTATGGAGTGTTTTTGTTAGTAGGACAAAAGCTAATTAACTTTGTTTGGATTTGGCCACTTGAGATTTGCCTTTTCGTGTAATCTGTATGTGTTTTCATCCTGGATGTTGTAGCGATTGAGCTAGTCTGCCACTTGATAATATCCAAACATATGCGGCCGACTGACACCTTGATAGTTATTACCGATGTTCCGAGTATATATCCTAATAAGCTGCGTAGACTTTTGCGTTTGTGGTGCCTTCTTGAAGTGCCAGTGGCCTGCGAGAGGCTACAGTGTACTCCCAAAAATTTGCCTAGTGTTTTGCATGCAAGCTATCACTCTGAAACTTTAAACATTACATTCATTAACTAGACTCGTTTTAACATACAACTTAAGTACTTCCTATTTCATCTTCTATAATTTAAATCTATACAAATGTGTAAGTGCGTTTTAATTGTTTTCCTTACGATGTTGTGTATATGGATGTTAGCCTGGACATTGCCGCCAAGCAATGGAGTAGGAAATTATTTTATTCTAATTTCTTGAATCGACACCAGGATGGGAAAAAAATTTCAAAATATGATTTGCCATTTACCCTTTTAAAACCCGCCCACGTCAAAGTTTGATTTAGTTTAAAAATCGATTACATTTATGCTCTTCAACGTCGACCGTTGTGTGGCTGTTTGAGGGACAATAAAAACATTTATTTAACAATAATGATCAACCGGCACCACCGCTTGGGACGCATATAACGTTGTCTGTCATTTGAAACCGTATGTTGTTCATTTAACTTACAATGCGCTATAAGGGAAATGATAGAGATTGAAGGTTCATTTGGTGAAATGAAACTTGCATATTCTATTCCAGCCTTTCTAAATATTTTTTAAAATCATCAGAAATGCTCTAATTTAGCGATTCCTTTTTTACAACTTACCACAGTTTGTTTTGTCAATTCTATTACTCTAAATTCAATGGTTTGTGATGGGAAGGCGAACATAGGGTACATTCTCATACTTTTGATTGCGTTAAATTTGAAAAACATATATAACATCACTTAAAGGTATATCCTCGATTGTAGGCTGCAGCGCACGTCACTTATAGACATTAGGTTCAGCATTCAGTGTTGAAACTGAAACTTTATTTTGCAAGTTCAAGCAAATGGAAAATGATTTTCCTCTGTTCACAATTAAGAGGTCCACCGCTTCGCACACGTTTTCTGAAATGTCAGCAAATATTTCGTGATCATGAAGAAATGTCTTGTTTTGTTGTTTTGATTTAATACCAACCGCATAATTTAATTGTCATGAAAATACTTTGCTATAATTCAATTCTTCTTTATTTTATTGTTATAAGGCCCTGCCTTGTGATATTGCAAAGATTTCGCTTCAGTGGCAAATTTATTGCGCTTTCTGTCTTATTATTTTAGCTTAAGTCTTATTATTATTTAATTTATTCATCTAAATGAACCTAAAGTTTGCTGTAGGGTCAAGTCCAATGACTCTGGCAGACGTGACGTTTAATTGAGAATAATCTAATTGGTGTCAAGGCATGCATGACCGATTGCAGAGCTGTTACGTAATCCTCTAAACTAGGGAGTTTCCCAAACTTGGGTCCGTGATGAGTTTTCTTATCACAAATTGCTCCGAGAATTGATAAATTGCACAGTAAAAAGCAACTTCATCCAACTCATTGATGTTGTCAGTGTTGTTAATAAACATGATTTAGTGTTATTTATTTTTCGGGTTTGTATTATCCTTCCTCGTTCGTTAGGCGGAAATATTGATGCGACATAAGATAAAAAAAAGATTTGCAATAAAGGACCCGTGGCCCGAAAAGTTTGAGAAACCCTGCTCTAAACAATCTTTTAAAGAACGCTTTAATTTACAAAGTTTAATTTTTGTGGCTAGCTTTTTATCGTGCTATCACGTGCTTTACGGCGATAAAAAGGGACGGAAACCTCCTCACCAAGTACGTCACAAGGAAATTGTTTATTGATTGATTGGTGGCAGAGGTCAGACAATTATGACATCATAACGGTGTAAATTCAAAACGCAAGGGTTGCCATATTATATTATTAGGTCTATAAGGTACCCATTGAAGATTTACTGGAACTATACATACTTACCTCGTACAGTTGTTATTATAAGACTATAGCACAAAACCGACGGTTGTTTAAAAGTTCATTAGAAATAATTCTTTTCCTTTTCTAAATATTTCTAAACTGATTTATATGTTTTGGAATTTGGCGTCATATAGAAAACCACCATATGGGGAAACACCGAAGCAAAACAAAGAAAAGAATCTTTGTGTAAAATCCTTATTTTTTCGGTAAAAGTTATGTTTGTTTGAAGTGAACTCACATCCATGGGACAAGTGGCGGAAGAAAACTCGTTGTCTTCGCATCGACATTTCAGCATTACATTGTTCACGTGACAAGCCTTTCTGCAACTACGCCAACGTTTTTGGGGCGACCCATGCGTAAGGAGTCAGAATGTCCGCATAATTGTATGGGGTCGTAATTTTACGCGTAGCTGTAGGTCTGCTTTCGCTTGCTTGTGTGATGAATATGAAATCTGACTTGCTTGAAATAGCCATGATGCGCTTCTCGAGTTTATTGTACTGGGCTACTGGCGATTGTAAAAGCGCATAGTTTGATCTTTCAAACTCAAACGTTCAAAACTAAATTACGTTCAAATGGAAGGTTTAAACAAAATAAACCAATGCTGGAATATGATGCAAAAGCTAAAAATAAACCGTTCACTTAAGTTTCGTTTTTATGAATAAGTAGAAATATTTAAGTTTATAGTAACGTTTGTGAATAATGGGGCTTGCTGTTTTCAATGATTCGAACGGTTTTTGTGTTGGCATTGACCGAAATACAAATCTTTGGAGGCGCCGACAGCGCATGAAGGTAACTTTGCGTTTTGAGTGTATCGTCAGACCAGAAGACGTTTGAACAAGCTCATGCAATATGCAAAGCTTTCCTGACCGCCCTGTCTGCTTTGGAACACACTTATTTGCCCCAAAAGTTGTTCCTCCCTTCCACAAAAACGCCCTTGCGCATCAATAATTAATACCTGATTTTCTTTTGCCTTATTTTTTTATTATGACGTCATAATGAAAGATCAATTTTTCTGCGACAATTTGGTAACAAATTGCGATTACCAAAGCCTGTGTTCAGGGTGCTTCATGCATTCCAAATGTCTCAATGAATTCTGGTAATCTTAAAGGCTGCAGTTTGTTAGCGGCAGAACTGTGCCAGTCCGTTGTAGTATTCGAGGCCACCCGGATAAAAACTGTTGATGAAAGTTTCGGAAGTGTTACTTACAACTTAACCACAGATTAACGCGACTTATGTGGCAAGCCTTAGACACATCTGTAATACGTTAATATACTTGTAATATACATATAATAATAATAATAATATTTTTATATAACTGTAAATATGTAATATATATCTGTAATACGGTGATAGGAGATTTATTCGGCCATGTCGGTTTTCTTTGTGTTGTGTGATCACGTGCTTTTGAATTGCGGAACATTTTATCATGAGGCTGTCTTTTCGTCGTCGTCGTCTTAAATTAGTTCTAAGAATTGAAACAAGGCAAAAAGTTTCTCGCTCTTGGTCGTAAACGTTATAGGCCTTTTGTTCGGCCGGCAACGAATCTCTGCGTAAAATCTTTCAAAGTTTCAAAGTTGGTCATGTAAACCACACACAGAGCAACGAAGGCAAGTTGTGAAAATTGGTGAGGGTAATTTTTCAGAAATGCATTAATATTTCAACGCCATTTGCTAGAAGAAGACTGCATAAGAGAAAAGCTCTACCATATCGATTCATTTTATAGAGGCAAAACAATTACAGCGTTCTAATTGGACAGAGTATAGCAATGCGTACGCTACACTACTGTTTTAACCATTTTGGTGAAACTAGCGTTTTAATCAGGTAAAAAATCACGTTTTATTTGTTGGTTGTTTCGTGCAATTTTTTTCGAATCGATGGAAACTTCGTTGTGGCACTCTCTGTGACGTCATAATGTAAGTTCTTTACTTTGGAGAGTTGATGGAACAGTTTAAGCGACCGTTCACTTGGTGTATCTTCCGGATTTTATTGATGTATGTTTAAAGTTCATATAATTTAGAGACTTGCTACTTTAGTTGTGTAGTGCATGGGATACATACGTCTCCAAGTGAAATAGAAATCGTGTATGGCAATATACCGTTGCAGCTTGTGTGCGGCATAAGGTTCATAGCTGTTCTTTTCACCAATTTAAGCTTAATATCATAGAGCTGGTTATAGCAAAGTTTTTAATTATAAATACTGAACTTGGGAATTCTGCAGAACCTGGTGGCTGAAGACGACGTTTTAGACTCCAATCAGCCTTCAGTGAAAGGAATTTATCCAGGCAATGCAAGCAGAAATCTTTGTTGAGTAAAAATATATACCTTACAGTTTCAACTGAGTTTCGTTCCGTACAGTCTTATGTGGTTTTCGATGGAAGTATTTGATCTTTGTGTATTGAAAGCGCTTTGTTGACAGACTCTGCGGGGTGATGTTATGGTCGTTCATTGTGTTTAGGCGACCGTCAACAAGGCTGTTTAGACGTTATCTGTTGTGTTTGTCATAGGGACGCGTTTTTTAGAGCACAGAGAGAATAACATCATCACCGGAATAAGTTCAAAACCGGACGAATAATTCGACCAGAACAATAAGTGCTCATAACTTTATCATATTTATTTAAAAGCTGTCTTGGTCTTATTCGATCTAGTGATTGTTTTATTCCAGTATTGCTTTTTGTTTCTTTCCTATAATAATTTACAAGCGCGCCTTTTCGCATTACATGCTCTATTACGTCACAGACGCTTGATGACGAACGTTTGACGACATGTCCTTGGAGCTGTTGGATGTAGCATTCGTCAAACTAACCCGCAACCTCATCAAAGAACAGGAGAGACGAATCGCCAATACCAATGACCGACGCCGTAAGAAGACGTTTAAGGTTCGTTTTTTTCTTTCTTCTACACCTGGAAAAAATGTGGTTGCAGTTGTAAGTGCGAATAAATGCGGGATCGAGCTGGGATTGCCCGATAATGCATTTCAGTGCAGTGGCTTGATTAATGGTGATTCTACATCTTTTGCAAAACACCGAAACCAATGCAAAACTCAACCTTTGCGCCATAAGCGGTATATTTCTATTGTGTTGCTGATTCAAACTTGACCCGAAAATACGTCATCTATTATGACTCAGAGGCCCTTGTTGACATTTGGCATGACTCATCGTAGCAATAAACGTGATTTCATGTGGGTGTTTGTCACATCACAACTATCTTTATGACGTGGCAGGAGGATGAAGCGGAAGAGGCTTCAAGGAAGTTGGATCCTGTAGCAGATCTAGAGCAGGGAAAAACACTTCCGGAATATCTCCAAGGAGACGTGGAAGAAAGCCAACTCTGCGTACCCCTCGTTGACCCTGACCCCTACTATCACGACAAAAACGTAATTATGACGTCATTAATCTTTGGACCCTTGTAAATATAGCATTACGTGTAATTGATTTTTAAAAGACGGTTTCGAATAATGTGTAAAAAAAATACGTTTGAGTTCCCGGTGTCTTTTCGCCTAATGTCTTCTCATTTGTTTCCACCTGTGCAGACTTTTATTATATTGGACAACAAGTACTCAATCTATCGCTTCAGTGCTTCGAGAGCGCTTCTCTGTATCAGTCCCCTCAACTTTGTAAGAAGGGCGGCGCTAAAAACCCTTATTAATCCATATCCTTTTTTGTTTTTATCAGTTTTAATATTACGGTTGTCTACAGAATCTCACGACAGTGGAAATTTGAACCTGATTCATGTTTAAATGTACTTTACGGTTTTATTGGTAAACTATTTGGCGTGGTGTGCATTCATTTTCTTCTAAGAAACTCAGAAACCAGAGGCTTCTTACCGGATAAATATAAGAATCTTTATAACAAAGATCCAAGAAGTCTGATGTTATCATATTTTGGTCAAAACTTTGCGGTTGTCTTCATTGTTGTCATAGTCTGTTCAATGAAAACCGCGAAGTTTTTTATCTTTGATGAACTTAAAGAGGTTAAACGAAGTACATGAACTGACTAGTTACGAAACTTCATTGAAAAATTTTATTGTTGTGGATAATCATGCCCATATTAAGTAATAAAAAGCACAGTTAATAGAAGGTCTGACCCGAGGTTTCTTATGAAGTAAAACGTGCATTCAAGTACATAGCTTAGCAGTGTTGCTTCGTAAAAGATGTCGCTTTACGTACGGTCACAAGGGTGCCAATAGCTTCCTTGTTCTGAGTTCAGCCGTTTTTCCCTTAACTTACCATCTCTCGTGCTTATACGTTCTTCAATGGCTTGATAATGCTCACCATAGTGGTCAACTGTATTTTTATGGCTATGGACACTGAATCTATGCCTTGGGTCGATACCTACGTGGAGTGAGTTTTGTTCTTTCAATTTTACTGATCTTGGTTGGTTTGTAAATTACTTAAACAGTAATCTCAAGTGTGTTCCTCGCTTCAGCAATAGACCCGAGTTACACGTTTGAAATAAAATCAATGCTACGATGCCTGTAGAGTATGTGAATTTAAGACATCTTATTGTGTTGTAATCTTACGATATACTGAATTATAGACTTTGACCAAACTCGAGAGTAAGTTCTTTCGGTTTTTAGGAAGATTTTTCTCGGAATTTACACATTTGAAATGATTGTCAAAATTTTGTCACGCGGATTCGTATTTGCCCCTTTCACCTACATGAGAGATCCGTGGAACGTCTTGGATATCAGCGTCATTGTAACTGCGTAAGTCTTTATCAGAGCAAATGTGACCTTTGACTGTGAAGTTAAAGTTAACCACCGATTATCCGTGTCATGTACAATTTATTTGTTTGTTAATATGAACAAGAATTTGCTAACAGTTGCTTTACAATGAAAATTAATAACACGCTGAAATCGCTCAAAATCTGTGGATGCCAAGACGATAACTTTTCCTATTCAGCTTTTTTCCAATATCTTCTTCAGATTAATCGGAGAAATTCTTCTTCTTCTCCTCTTTGAAGCTCAAAATCTTGCTGCGCTGCGAGCTTTTCGGGTCTTTCGCGCCCTTAAAACAATCTCTGCGAGCAAAGGTGTTTATTTTTTCGGCAAAGTCCTGCCAACTTTCCGCTTCGTCTTGAACTGCTTTGGTCCTTGAAACAGAGTTTCAACGCGTTATATCGATCGCCATTGTTACTTCTTTGGTTAATTATTGCATTAAAAGCGTAAAATTACCATTGCATGGAGTCATGGGTTCGTCGGCCAAGAACCGAAACTTTTGCATTGACGATAAAGATGTCATTAATTCGTTTGCATTTGACGTCACATCTCTTCACAAAAACACAAAACTCTTCTTTTTTCGTTTTATTTTTAACCTTCACATTATTTTAAATGCGTCATTTCCTGTCGCCTATCTTTCATTTGCAGCACCACTTGAATATTTGATTTCGTTATCATAATGTCATATCATTTTCAAAGTTACTTGGATATTGCCCTGGCCAAGATTGGGGAAGGGGGCAAAATCCCGGGAATGGCGGCGCTTCGTGCGTTCCGAGTCCTGCGGGCGCTGAAAGCTATCTCAGTTATACCAGGTTAGTAGAGATGATCAGGTTATGCGTATTTTCTCTGTGGTTGACGTAGGGAGTCTTCTTGAGTCTAGACTCTAGACCATTCTTCACCCTTTCTTGGGCCGACCGACTCGCAAAATTGTCGAAAACTATTTGGGTAAAAATACAATACTAGCTCGAACGTGCTCGATCCGTGTGTTCTCATGAGTTTCACATCATGTAGCGGTCAGATATGTTCATGCTGGGTTCACATCATATAACAGTCATGTGAACTTATCATCCAACCTTTTGAATCAAATTACTAAAAACACGATCAAACTACTTGTATGCTGTGAGGTCAAATCGACATTTAACACCACCACTACGACATAGACTGACAAAGTAATGTGTGCTGACATGTGTTGAGTATTGGTATATGCTATGTTATGGGAAATATTGTGGCAATTACTGGCCTGATTTAGGTAGATCGCAGTAATGTAATAGCGGATGAAAAAACTTTTGATCAATCATACTTTGACACATCCAGGATTGAAGGCGATTGTATCAGCTCTGATTGAGTCTGTCAAGGCCTTAAAAGATGTGATGATCCTGACACTTTTTTGCTTGGCCGTTTTTGCGTTGATCGGTCTGCAACTGTTCAAAGGGAGCCTGTTGAAGAAATGCATAAAGACGTGGCCACCCGAGTAAGATTTCTATTCTTTTCACCGTAGATTAATATTTGTAGGGAATTAAAATTTTGCCATTTTTTGTGGAACTTCTTAACAACAAATAACTTTGTAACCCCGAAACATTGGCTATTAACTGATCTTGTGAAAAGTTTGCTTATTTATTGTATGATTTATTTCCGACAGTGCCGTCACAAAGATCTAATCTATTCAGAATAGTTATTGGTGTTTTGTAATTGTTTTCAGCATAAATTCTACTTTCAACAAAAGTTGGTACAACAAGAACCTCACTTTACTAAACTTCCCCATATTCGTGTGGGACTATAGAGTTGATCCAGAGTTGCTCTTGTCCCAATTTGCACTGCTTACCGACAGCGGAGAGAAAATTGCTTACAGTTCGAGTAGATACAATGAAAGCGTAAGTTATCGCGAATGGTTTTGATCTATTTCATAGAATTGAAATCAATTTTGTGCGTGAACTGAAAATAATTTAAGTTGCATCTAACGCCTGTCGACATTGTAGCAATCTTCGTCAACACTACACGTTTAAGCAAACTTTCAAAGAAAAGATGCTAATCTGTCAATCATAGAACAGGATGGAATGCAAATGTGATAGCGATTTTCGCCTTCTTAAACTGTATACGGTTTTGTTATGGTTCACAGGGCACATAAGACTCGGAAAGTTGTGGTAACATCTTGAACTCAGACAGAAAATATTTTTTCCAAAAAAGCTTCTGATTAAATGTAGGATTTAAACCAAATTTCAACTTCGCGCATCGGCAGCAAAATAACCGGAAAAAGCTCCATAGCAATTGTTAACTCAATTACCGTGAAAGGCAGACAACTAATTCTACAGGCAAACAATCGCGTCACGCAAATGTCCTGGACTTTTTCTAGATACCTGGACATCTGATATCACTTCCAATGCCCTGCGATGGACACGAAAACATTACTAAGTGCCCCAAACAAGACATCCTATTCTGGAACAACGATATTTCCTTCGCTGATTGGGTTGGAGACGAATGTGAGTATAGTGATGATTAAAAATACTAGTTTTTTAAAATTTATCTTGTTTACAAAATCCAATATACGTTGTACTAAGTGGCAAATTATCGGGTAAACAATAATTGTTTGTTTGTTTGTTCATTCATTATTGGGATATAGCTAACTGTATTAACTATAGCTTGTAATTACGTTGATAACAAATAGTAAAAACACGACAAATGGTATGTGCACTCGTTTATGAAAATTTTGCTATGTTGAAAGCTTGCAATTTGAATTTTAATTTACCCTTATCGGTCAATCGATGGTGGGAATAAAATCTCCGGTATTTCACACAAAGTAGCTCAGTAAAATGTCAATGTTTATGGCGTAAACATGATCTTTACTTTTTGCTCAGGTAACTATTGCTACGTCAACAACGCGCCTCTGGTGTGTGGTAGCGGGTCGGCCGGGTGAGTGCTGTCTAAACAAATCCAGTGTTTGTCCCGGCTTGAGTCAGCCGCATAATAAGTCACTTTATATCTCTTTAGTTGTTTACATGTATTACATTACATAAGAATCGCGCTTACTCTGCTTTAGTTTAACTATTTCAGAGATTTTGAACTAATTTATCGCGCCTGTTCCGTTTGTTGTTCTTTTTCATCATGTTGTAGTTATCCGTTATCTGACGCAATGTGGTCGTCTAATGAGCCGTCAATCATCTTCATTGAAATTGTTATTTCACGGTAGCGGTGTGACATTCTGTAATATACTGAGTTATTATTGTCTTATTCGGAACTCTGAGCTGATTAATAACGCGATTTAATTGGTTTCAATCAACTCGTTTCACCGTTAATGGTGATTTATTGGAATAAGTCTGACATGACAACGATTTAGCATTTGCAAACTTACCAACCGACGATGTTACAAACCTCCCCTTAATCAGCCAGTTATGCGTTATATAATGATGACATTGCACTTTTGCCTATTCGCACCTTCTACTGACACTTCCGTTTAATGTAGGAAATGCTGGGACGGTTACAGCTGCTACGAAGGTGGTATTAACCCTAATTTTGGCTACACCAGCTATGACACCTTCTACTGGGCATTTCTATCACTTTTCCGCTTGATGGCGCAGGACTATTGGGAAAATCTTTATCAGCTGGTACTTTACGACGTCATCGATGACGTCATCACATCAACTGTGTACTAGTATTTTTATAAGTGTTCATACAACGTTCATGATTGCAATAGTTTAACGGATGATGAGAATGTCAAGCAAGCTTTGCCGTGAGGAGTTTCTCCAACGAACTTAGGAGCTCACTCGTGACGTAGTTACGGTGATCTGAAATCACCGGCGCTTACGTCACTAATGGCTAGCAGCTCCCGTGGAATGTTACCCTTTGTTACAGCTGTGCGCATTATTATAGTTGGGTTTGACGTACTTTGGTGTGACGAGTTCACTCGCCATAAGTTGAGACAACGTGAGGATGATAAATTTTTGATGATAATCCAGGCATAAGACCCGAACATGGCTTATTAACACGAAACTGCGCCTTCACTGGACGTAGTGCATAGAAAGATGTACCTAACCTCTAAATATTTCATTACTAGTTCCAGCTTACAACAAACGAAATACCTTAGCGCGGAGTGCCTTATATGATGCTGGAAATCTGAGTTTGTCTATAATTATTTGGAAAATGTTGGCGTTGGGGCGACTTAGTGTGCTTTGACTCCCTATTTGCTTGGTGTAGGTGGCCCTGTATGTATCCAAGCCACTTGTGACTTTTTTCTTTTTGAATTATTCAGACTATTCGGTCGAACGGTCAGTTATATCTCATCTTCTTCATGGTCGTCATATTTCTTGGATCCTTTTACTTGGTCAACCTCATTCTGGCCGTTGTTGCCATGGCCTATGAAGAACAGCATCAGGTAGAGTTGGTGTCTCTTTTAACTGTTAAAACCGCTTCGATAAGAACTGCCATTAACGGTTGTCACCCATTCTATATCGGCAGTCGGTGACAGTAATCTATAAAGCTACCTAAATACCATCTGTTGTGGTTAGGTTTCAATATGAATGGATGTTCTCCCATTAAAATTCCATTAAGACCCAACAATAAATGCCATCAAACAATTTACGTCACGACAGTTTCCTCATTTTTTGGACTCCCTTCAGATTTGGGCACGACGACGTCCAATTAACTATTTATGGAACAAATTTCCCCAACTTTACGGTTGATGTTGGCATTTTCACACCTTTCACGTAACTTGGCAGAGCTGCCTTGACGAAATTAGCTTGGCTTGTTTTGCGCCACCAATGTATTTTTTGCGCTGGTGCCGCACTCAGAAAGCCAACCTTTATCAGACGTACTTATAACTTGTATCGGTATACACTATACAGAGCCCATCACGCTGTAGTAGTGTTGTAACATAGTGGCTGTAAATAGGAGTGCGGTCGTCTAACGTCATTTAATTGAGACGTCCATTTGAAAGAAAAAGCTAGTTGAAAAATTAGTCGTAGCTGTTGAAAGTTTGAGTAAACATATTTTGCCTTTAATGAATTCCAAAATACAACTTAAGCCTTAAATGCGTTTGAATCGGGTTTGTTTGATCGATTTTGCGACTTTAACCACGCGCTGTGTTCCATTAGTGAGTAAAGTTTTTATGCGAAATCGATTTCCGGGCTTTTCGCGACGCCCAAGGACTTTTTAGGACTAAACGCATACAGACAACTAGTTGCCTACTTTGCCAATTTTATCTGGGCACCCAAGTAGGCGTTCTACGTTTAATCGATTTCTTTGTAAATGTTTATGCTTTTTAAGTAGGTTTATCGACCTATATGATTACACACAGTTGGTCTCTTCAAAGCTGGTAAGGTAGTGGTCGTTTCGTTTCTGCACGCAAACACAGTGGGTTGTAAATCAAAGCGAAGCCTGACCGTAAATAACAAACGAAAAAATTTTTGAAATTCAGCAAAAGACCGCGCTACATCGCTTTCAAGTTTACAAGATTTTTATTCTGTTAAGTTAAATTTTTTAACTTCCTTTTGCTTAAAATTCTTTGCTGGTTGGAAAGGTTTAAAATGCGTTTTGCATGATTTGAAAATGCTCTATTTTCTGACCATCTTCATCCACCATTAAAACACAAGTTGTTCGCAGATAATTGCCGAGGAGGATGAACGGAAAAAGAAGTTGGTTGAATTGAAAAAGAAGCAGCTGGAGTCGATAAGAAACGAACTCGAAAGAGAACTGGAAAGCAGACAACAAAGTCGACGGGTCGGATGTTTTTAAATATTTTGCTCCGAATTCTACAATTGCTAACCGGATTTATATCAAATAAGAAAACTTTCATTTTGTGGAAAATTATTTCCTGCAATTTCCTTTACGAGTTAAACTTTTTACCCGCTATGGCATCTCAAGGGTAATATGTTAACTCGTCATAATCTGACCCTGATATACTCTTAGGCGAGCCACGCCACGGACAGTGGCGGTCGAGGGTCGCCAGCGTTAAGCGCCACTGGATTCCATCACCACAATTCTTCGATCAATAGAAACAAACGACCAAGTAAAAGCTCCCAGCGCGAGAAAAAACAGAAAGAGAAAGACGCCAGACGAACGGCTACCGACTTAGCCCGCGAGGTATGACGTGTTATGACGTCATGTAGACGTAAGACGGTTGGTTCGTAAAACAACAAAGTCAAGATGCTTGCCAGATTCTCACAGACGCTTTAAAACTCCGCCTTTTTCTTGCAGTTAATGTTGTCGGTGGTAACGAGCCATTCAACGAAAACTTAAACCTGAAAATGTCATTCCCACGTAAAATGAAAAATTAAAAGAATTGGTTTATTTAAAACTAAGCTTCTAAAGTCGTACACATTGTTACAAGCCACAGCCTCCATTCGTCCTGCGTCAATCAAAAATTTAAAAGCTATCTGAAATGACGTCACATGTAAGCATGGCATACAGTAAGCAGATGTGGAGGCGACAAACTTGCAACACAACTGAAGCAGCTTTGAGTTGGTGTTTTACTATGGACACTTGGGCTAAACGTTAAGCATTGGTTGGTCTACCGATGGCGTTTCGGTCAGCTACTTGTAATGTGCTAGATATGGGCTGCAAAGCTAGGCCTTTGTTGAGATTCCCAGATTGTTTCATTTTTCTCTTGTTTTGTGAACAATCATGGACCTGGGTCACGCCAGGTCAACCTACATGGTATTTTAACTGCATAGAAATCATAAATATTCAGTTGCTTCTTTGAAAGCATCTTGTAAGTGAACGAAGAGCGCGCAAGGGCTAGAAGTTGCTGCACTGCTCACACTTTTGTAAAATAATGGATGCACTTTTAAATTTGAAATAAAACACTTTCATGAAATTCTTGAGAAAGGTAAGTTACTTCAAAATTGATTTACAGTTTAAAACGACAAAGATCATTTGGTCTGTGCTTGGTCACATGCTGAGGTTTAAAATTAAGAAATGGTTTGCAAGATAACACTTTTACACTCCTATCGAAATTGCGCACCAATTGTTGTGAAAATAGCTGTACTTTCAGCCAGCGGGTGCTTTTAGGGGCAAAAAGTCTACTAAAATTAGGTTTAGCAAATAGACCAATTGTAAATTTGACACGGTCATGAAATATTAATATCTCGATAGGTTTTCTAAACCCGCATATTGTCAAGAAGACTTTTATTCAAAATAATCGTGACGTGCTCAAATACTGCCGAAGAACCGTTCACAAAAGCAACTTGTCTGATTTTTTCCACTTGTACTTTTAGCTCCTATTTTGTGAAGCGTTTTGCCAAGAAAAATACTAATCTTTCTCAATTTGGCTTTACATAAACAGTATATGATCCTGCCTAAAATTATTATGTTACTCACAAGCAGGTCGGAAAAGGTTGTAATACCAATAAGAGCTGTCCACCTGGTTTAATTAATATTTCAACTTGAAATGTATCAGGAGCCTCGAAATGCGGAAGATATGAAGCCTCCTTCCTTGCCACACGCATACTGTACACCAAACGATATATACACCAAACGAACTCTAGAATTTTGTGCTGTGTCCACAGATTGCACGGGATGCCAGTGACGCTCCTCCTCACATAAGGTCCGGATTAATTAATGATGCCGTGGCACAGATTCATCAGAGCAATCATGATGACTTGGAGGCGGCCCACATCCCCCATCCCCACAGCATCCTAAAGAGTCCCAACATCACTCCGAGGTAAAGGGTTTCTTGGTGTAAACAAGAAGTAATGTCCTAGCAGGTTCCTAGCGGTTTTTCTTCTAAATATGTATCTTACATGCTCGTTTATTTGCTTGTGCATGTTTGTGTGTTTCAATGTTGCGTACTTGAAGATGCAAAAACAATTAAATCTCTATTGAGTATTTTTATGTCTGGTTATAGCATTTAAGGAGTGCTGGTTTTAAACGTAGGATTTTTTCCGCATTTGCAGACCGTCACTACGAGGCTTGAGGATGTCTCCGATAGTGAGAAAGAGAGAATTTATTTGTCATACTGACGATAGCGTGGAACTTGTTGAGCGGTGCAGTCGCTTCGGCAAGAGAAAAAGTAGCAACAATTCAGGTTTTTGAAGAATTACTTTTGCGTATTTTGCGTCTCTTTGTTTTGTTGAGTTTTTTGTTTTTTTTCTTTTTTTTTTTTTCTGCATATATTTCTCGAAATCTCGCTCACTGTAATTTCTCCGGAATTAAATTTGTTGGTATATTGCACTCATAAACAAACTCATCCTAATCTTATTTTCCCGAGCAGGCCATGATTCTGATTTTGGTGATGACGAACACTCCGATCATTTGAGTATTGATGACGTCATTCTGGGGAAATCGCCGCATGTAGATAAGTTGAGTCATCACGTGCATATGGCAGGTACAAACGATTTTTGCTCAACTATGGCTTGTGTTGCTACATAAAATTTTCCATTGACTCTAGTTAGACCTTTTTCCAACTAATCCACGCCGTTGTGCGCAATTTTTTGCAATTCTTTCGCAGAACGCGATAGCAACGGCACAGCTGTTGATCGGAACGGGACGGTCAGTATTGTTCACTACCAAAGACACCCAAACAACTGTCCGGATGTTCTACTCCACAATGTTAATGAAATGGAGGTGGGTTTAGGGTGGTATTGGGATGCTAAGGTAAAGTTTCCACGATGTCGTTTTGGTAAGGGCCGGATTCGTGACCAAAATTCCTTTTAATTGGAAGTCGAGGCGGGCAAATGCGAAAATGAATTTATCTTAGATCAAAGATTGTTATCAACTGAGTAAATTAGTGTTTCAAAATTTTGAAAAATTCTCAATAGTTATCACAAATCCGACATTTATCGTGACACATTCGACAGAGATTATGACATCACTCAGGAAAATCTCATTATATCCATGATAAGAAAAAAATCTTGTTTCTCGATAAATTTTATCCTTTTTCAGTCTTTGTCCATCGACAGCGAACAAAATCACATGGATACGCTGAGACCAAGCACGCAAAGACAACGCATGTACTCAATTGACCTCCTATCGGACTCGGAACTGCTCAGACTGAGAGAGCAAGCTCGAAGTAGAGTTTCCCTCATGAGTGGTGAGCTTGCTGCGCGTAGCTGTTCTTTTTGTGTGGAGTTGTGCCCTATTCCACTCTCGATTGTCCTTCTTACGGTTGTAATGCTTTTATTGCTCTTCTCCCAGTCTTTTTTTCACTCTTTCTTTTTCTTGCTTTGCTCCCACTCAAGAATGGATGCATCCAGTCTTTGCTGGTCTTTTGTTGCCAAAAAATAAATTCTTATCTTGTTTAAAACTTTTTAGTTTTGACGTCATGTCGTGATTTTGTTTGAACCGTGACCACGGCTCTTACCCAGATAATGTTGATTGACAACGTTCTTGCGCCAAACAATTATCAGCGATCATGAGTTGGAAAATATTTCTGTGTTTAGAAAAAGAAGAAGAAAGCGGAAGACTCTGGCGCCGCATCACAAGACTTTTACTCATCTGGGAATGCTGCGGATGCTGGGTCAAAGTTCAAAAATTTGTAAGATTTTTTCCCGAATCTAACTGCGCATGCGCTTTGTGTGTGTGTATGTGTATTGTGTGTGTGTATGTGTGTTTGTCTGGTTTTAACGCAGTGGCTATGATGTAATAGATGAGGTTGATATGCGACGATCCGTTCTTCGACCTGATGATAACGCTTTGCATCGTTGTCAACACGACATTCATGGCTATGGAGAAACACCCGGCCACCGACGAATACAAAGTTATGTTGCTGACCGCCAATAACGTAAGTTCACTTTGTAGTTTTCCTTGTCACATGTGGTTGGAATAATAAGATGGAAAAAATGTTTTTAATTCGTTATGAGTTTGCACACCATCCCTACCTATGTAAAAAATGGTGATGCATTCTTCCAAATGTCCGTAATCTTACATAAACATTTCTTTAGGCTTCAAAAACTTGATTTTGCGTATCTTTTCTCCTCCCGTATTTGCCTAACAAGTAGTAGGGCTGTGTCTTGTCAAAATGATCACCACCATTACCACCATGCCAGGTCTTTACCGTTATATTCGCCATGGAGATGGTCATAAAGATGATTGGTTTACAACCATACTACTACTTTCAAGAAGCTTGGAACTGCTTCGACAGCATAATTGTATCCGTCTCTCTCCTTGAACTGGTCATGAGCGACTTGCCGGGCGTGTCAGTGCTGAGGACATTTCGTCTGGTTAGTTTTGGTTAACAATTAAATTCCTATCAAGTGCTTTTCCGGTTAATGAACATTTATTACTGCTTTTGCTTTTGCCTGTGCGATAAGACAAACTTTGTGCAAACGTAAAATCTAGCTCGCTTTTAAAATCGATAAAAAAATCGTGTCTTTTAGATGCGAGTTTTCAAGCTCGCAAAATCCTGGCCGACTCTGAACATGCTGATCAAGATCATTGGAAACTCGATGGGCTCACTCGGCAACCTGACCCTTGTTCTATGCATTCTACTTTTCATCTTTGCTGTGGTGGGAATGCAACTGTTTCGCGACAAATACAAAGCATTTGTAAGTCCACGCGTGCAGTTAAACGATGGAGTGGTGTCAGATTTTTAATTTTTAGCAATTTTAGAATGGTTGAAGTTGGTCTTCAGTATATAACCTTGTTTTTAATGTTTTTAATTGATGAAATAAGGCAACTTACCACTTTAATCTTATGCTATCGCCCGAGAAGCATATCATTATGACATGCATAGTGAGTAATATGCATAACATTTAGCGCGAGAACCTGAACACAAAAGAAGACAATCACCTGCGTTTCTCGAAATGGGGGAACTCCCAATAACGGCTGATATTTTTTTGCTTCAGGATCCGGAAGGAGCAATGCGATGGCACATGAAGGACTTCAGCCACTCTTTCCTCATCGTGTTCCGGATCCTCTGCGGCGAGTGGATCGAGACGATGTGGGATTGCATGGAGACGGGTAGAGATGCGACTGGATTCGACATCTCTGCATTTTGCATCCCTTTCTTCATGCTCGTGCAAGTCGTTGGCAACTTAGTGGTAATGACCGGTCCAATTGAAGTCCTTTTGTTGTTGTTGTTGTATTACCGGTAAATATTTTTTATTTTACTAGTAATAAGCAATCCAATTACTTTTATTTGCATTTTGTTAACTAAGTCGCCCAGTAAAGGCAAATATATGAGATTGCGCGAAGAGAGATGTAGGAAACAGTTCAAAGCGAGCGAGATTATTTCCCTCATCTCAAGCTCTCACTTGATCAGGTCCTCAACCTCTTTCTGGCCTTGCTCCTGAGTTCATTCAGCGCCGACAGCTTCTCGTCGGATACATCGGAGGAGGAGCCACCAAACAGCATCCAGCTGAGTGTTATCAGGATAAAACGCTGGATCGTTTTCATCCGGAGCAAAGCGAGAAGCTGTAAAGAGACCATCGTGATATCTTGCCGGTAAATTACCACCCACCGTCGATTGCCATTTAAATACAGGGCGGGTGGAAAATGTTTTCCTTGTA
This sequence comes from Clavelina lepadiformis, assembly GCF_947623445.1. Classification (NCBI taxonomy): domain Eukaryota; kingdom Metazoa; phylum Chordata; class Ascidiacea; order Aplousobranchia; family Clavelinidae; genus Clavelina; species Clavelina lepadiformis. The sequence continues at coordinate 17,475,349 of NC_135247.1, forward strand.
AAATGATTTGCCAGTTCCAGGACACCTCATCTACCTCTCATTTTCTGGTAAATCATTGATAGAGCATCAATCAATGCATCAAACAGCTCGATGTATTTTGAAAGAGAAAATAATACTTTTGATCGGATCGCCGATTTGAATAATTATTTTGCAACAAAATCAATTGTCGTCACCTTGTGATAGTTTGAGAAAGATTTCCACCAGAAATCCCTCTCCCCCCCAGCACACTCACGGCCAGGCGTTCCCGGACAGCTACAGGGACACAGAAAGTCCTCCAAACGCCGTCGTAGGAACTCTATGTTGTTAGCTGTCCTTGTAAGCCGTGGCTTTCCACACTGTCCTTTATTTTTATTCTCAACGCTTCTTGCATCCCAGAAGTTTTATAACAGAGGCTTCTGATTGTGAGTTTGCTGGGAGAATTTCTCCCAGAAAAATTCATTTCAAACTGTCATTGATTGAAAATAACAAAACTCGTAGCAAAATATGCTCCCACTATTTTTACTCTCTCTTTCAAAATGTATCGAGTTGTTGGAGCCGTTGATACTGCGAGATAAAAGTCCGAGGTTTTATCTATGATTTGAGTTTGACACCTGATTATGAGTTTGCTGGGAGGATATTTGCCGGAAAAGTCCCCCTCAAACAGATTTTGTTGCAAAGTGTGCTTCTACAATGTTTTTCTTCTCTTTCAAAATATATCGAGTTGTTGAACCCAATGATGCTTTTCGACAAAACACTGAGTTTTTATTGATGATTTACCTAAAAATATGAGGGAGTAGGCGAGTTATTGTGGAATTGACAAAAAACTATAAAAGTACACATTTTCCACCCAATCTGTATCATTTAAATGTTTGTTTAAAGCTGGTGTCATCACGTTAACTTGTGCAGAACTACTGCTATGTAGTGACATTGAACATTGCGTCTCATACAGTCGCTATAGCTCCTCCAGATTGTAGCACAACAAACTGCAAGACTGAATATATTTTATAGAAAGAATGATTTCTCTCAGGCATAGGTTCTTTTTAAACTTAGAGATTAAAGAGTCCAAAAAGTATTTTCCCTTTTCTGGCTTGCTCCTGCCTGGACCAGTGACTTGCTCTTCTTTGTAGCCGTAAATTGAAAGGTTCTCCTGAATCAATCGGACTTGACGTGAAGGCGGTGGATTCCTCTTGCAATACGAACTCGATGCAAAGGACGGATGTTGTTACCGTACTCGTTGAGCCTCCGAGCACATGCGCGTTTGAGAATGACGGAGGTGTGACGTCACGTCCGGCCAACACGCTTGAATGCAGATATGAGATTTCGTTTCATCATAGGAGCAACAGTCGGATAGAACAAGATCTTACAAAGGTATAAAGATGACTTTTTCTTGTGTCCATAGAAACTCTTTTCAGCGCGAATTCGTTACTGGAACAAACTCCCATAAAGTGCGATTAAACTTTGTAATAAACCTCACTCATGTGAAGATAGATTTGTAATTTGGTTGCTTTGGTTGCATAAAAAAATATAGAAAAAACTTTTTTTATTTGTTGTTAGGACGTAGAAAAAGTCCCCATAGCATCCCTGGATTCCGATTTCGAAAACAAATCCGACAGCGAATCCGACGATTCAAGTGTTTTAACAAAGGTACATAAGAATCTCATTAAATAGACATTTTTATGTATTTATTTTTGTAACGAGAATTTATGTAACGTATTAAGTAATTATATTTCTAACGCTTTTCGAATTAATTTACCCTGATTTAAAAGGAAATATAATTAAAGTTTCCACCCAACCTTATAATGTAGCAGGAACGTCTTTCAAGAGTGGGTGCTAGGGAATGTGTAAACATAGATGATCTATGTAAACATAGATACATAGATCTATGTAAACATAGATAAACATAGGGGCTGAATAGATGAATTTTTTTGTAAGTGGTAAATGGCTGCGTTCGTGTTTTTATTTTCACCACCATGTTGATACTATCTTATTATATTTTGTCCGTTAGAGGTCGGGCGTGAGCGATGACAGTGAATCGTGCACAACTATAAGCAATAGCGAATATGAAAGAATGCAGATAGATGGCGGTGGGAAGGCTAACCAAGCTGACAGTACGTTAAGGTTTCATTGTCTCACATTCAACTCACTTTTACTAACCTTTTAAAGTTTACGCCTTCACACACAAACACATCCACATATAACCAGACAATTGATTTGTTAAACGACACTGCAAAAATTTTCTGTAAACAGATAATACAATCGCTGACGAACCGGCCTCCTGCTGGCCGCAGAAATGCGTCGCGAAGTTTCCTTTCTGTGATCCTCCCATCCCGGAAGACGGATGCTGCAGAGTCTGGTGGAACGCGAGAAAGATCTGCTTCCGGATCGTCGAGCACTCCTGGTTCGAAACCTTCATCATCTTTATGATCCTGCTCAGTAGCGCCGCCCTGGTGAGTTTTAATTGTAGAAAACTTTGATTGAAATAACCGCACGAGTTCGCTGTGTGTGCGAAGGCGTCAATTCCAGCGTCAGCTCTGTCACTTTTAATCCGAAATCTTTTTTTTCCTTTCAGGCATTTGAGGACGTTTATTACCACGATAGAAAACAGCTAAAGAGCATTCTGAAGTACGCCGATCGCATTTTCACCTACGTGTTTATCTTTGAGATGCTTTTGAAATGGGTCGCTTATGGTTTCAAGAAATATTTCACCAACGCCTGGTGCTGGCTTGATTTTTTCATCGTCGGGGTAAGATCATTTTAAATTGATTTATTTACTTTTATTTGTATTCTAACTTTTCCTTTGCTTGGAATTTAAATTAAAGGAATTTAGTTATTTTTCACATACCGCTAGGTGTCGATAGTGGGCCTGGTAGCAGAGATGACCAACTTGAACAACGTTTCCAGTATCAGGTCCTTGCGTACCCTGAGAGCCTTGCGGCCTCTTCGTGCGATGTCTCGCTTCGAAGGAATGAAGGTAACGCAATGTCTTGGCCTTATGTAGCCAAATTTCGGGACCATTTACGTTTGAAAATCGTTTAGAAATCTATTCGTTAAAGCGGGCAAGTTCGGACATTGCGCAATCTCTACGTTTACAGATTGTCTGTTGGCTGTTTTAGCAACATTTCACAGCAACCTTTAACAAAAACATGTCGCCATAGTTTTGTGCTTCTGACTCTCATGCCTTTTCATGACGTAGGTTGTGGTAAACGCCCTGATTGGCGCAATTCCATCCATTGTAAATGTGCTGTTGGTTTGTTTGATATTCTGGCTCATTTTCTCCATCATGGGGGTCAATCTATTTGCCGGCAAGTTTCAGAAATGCCTTAACAGAATGACTGGCGAGAAGCTGGCTTGGAAAAACTACACGCACGTATTTCCAGACAACTCGACGCAGTTCTACGAAAATATCAACAAGTAAATTTCAGTTGTGTTCGTGCGAAACTAAACACACACTTACGTCATAGAGCTTTAGCAATCACACATTTACACAAGGAAACCTTTCTCTATTGTAATTGTTTTTGTTTCTATTTCAGGACCGTCTGTTACGAAATTAATCAGTTTGACCCTACGATAGTTTGGACCAATAACAACGTTAATTTTGACAACGCGTTCGGAGGATATCTTGCCTTGATGCAGGTATTAAGCCTACAAGTCATCTGAAACATTCGCTTTTCAACTAATATTTTGTATTCTAAGCAACAACGTAGCACTCTGCGCTCTATAAACGTGGTACTCTTCGTCGGCTAACATAATATACGGAACTAAACGAAATAACTTTTCAAATTATTGTTTACATTTTCGAGGTTGCCACTTTCAAAGGCTGGATGGCTGTTATGTATGACGCGGTCGATATGACCGCGCAGGACGAACAACCGTCCTTTGAGTACAGTGTGGGCGCTTATTACTATTTCGTGGCGTTTATTGGTGAGAGTTTCTTGGGTGTTTTGTACAATCTGTTTCTAAACTTGAAAGTTTGATTCGCACAAAAATTCAAATTTGAAAAAATTTGACCCATTTGCAGGAACAGCTTGATTACGGAGGAAGGGACTGTGTAAAAATGTAATTATAAGTGTAAATTTGTTCCTAGTTTTCGGGAGTTTTTTCACTTTAAATCTCTTCATCGGCGTCATTATTGAGAATTTTAACCAGCAAAAGAAGAAACTGGGCGGGCAGGACATCTTCATGACCGAGGAACAAAGAAAATACTACAACGCCATGAAAAAATTGGGTTCCAAGAAACCACAAAAACCAGTCCCAAGACCAAAGGTGCAAATGGAAATTGTCGCATTTGTAGAAGCATAAATAACATCACCCAATTATAAATTAATTACCTAGTTGTTCTTAAGTCACTATACTTCTTACCACTTCACTCTGTATAAGTCGAACAATTTAAACGAAAGAGTTTTTCCGTTTTCCAGAACAAGTTCCAGGCTTGGGTTTTCGATATCATCACGCATCAAATGTTCGAAATTGCGATCATGATTCTCATAATTGCAAACATGATTACAATGATGATCGAGTACCACAATATGCCTCCGGACTTCACAGCCGTCTTGGAGTACATCAATTACGTTTTTGTGGCCATATTTACAGGGGAAGCCATAATTAAGGTTCGCTTTGGGTGAAAAACGATCGGAAGAGTTTTGTACAAGCACTTTAACCACCATTGTTCATAGATTTTCGCGCTCCGTCATCATTATTTCAAAAATCCTTGGAATGTTTTTGACTTCGTTGTGGTTATTTTGTCCATTGGAGGGAGCGCCATGGGAGAGTTATTACGAAAATATTTCGTCCAGGTAAGATAATTTCACTTCGGTGTTAATTTCTGTACAAATCGAAATCGGCAGTCTCACAGCAAAATGCCATGGTTAACCTCACACCCTAAACCGGACCAACTGTACTTTCTATGCTGTTTAAGTTGCCCACAATATCAGCTATGAAATATGTCTTTACAGAATCGTGATAAGATCATGATGTTTGAAGGTCATGAAAGATCTTGATGTTTCACCCAGTCCGGTAAATTAAGCATCTCATAATTCTATTTTGTCATCAGCCGACTCTCTTTCGGATAATTCGGCTGGCTAGAGTTGGCCGCATACTCCGTCTCATTAAGGGAGCCAAGGGCATCCGGACTCTTCTCTTCGCTCTGATGATGTCACTTCCGGCCCTGGTCAATATCGCCCTTCTTCTGATGCTTGTCATGTCAGTGACGTAACCATCGCTTCAATACGATATTGTGACGTAATTATGACGTTATCGCTGTACGTCACAGGTTTATCTACTCCATATTTGGCATGTCGCAGTTTGCTTTCGTTCACCGCGGGGGCATTATGGACGACTTGTTTAATTTCGAGACTTTCGCAAATTCCTTTCTTTGTCTCTTCATGGTCACTACGTCAGCAGGTATGTAACACTTACGTCATCATCCAGTCACAGACAAAACGTCCTGAACATAAAGGAAATTTAGGTCAACGAACGAAAAATATTAAGATTGATTCATTTTTGACGGTATGAGAAGAAGAAGAAATTTTTCATAAAGTGATCAGTGATCCGGTTGGCGACGTTGCAAGCGTACATTGTATGACACAATCGAGTAATTTTAGCCCGTGCTTTATTCTAGGTTGGGCCGGCCTTTTGATGCCGATCCTGCAGAATCCACCGGATTGTAATCCCGATCTTAGAAATCGTCCCGGGGATTATTCGAGAGGAGATTGCGGTAATTCTTCAATCGGTGTCTTCTTATTTGTCACTTATTTAATCATCACTTTCCTCATCGTCGTCAACATGTACATCGCGATTATCCTGGAAAACTTCGGCGTTGCAACGGAGGAGAGTACGGACCCTCTTGGAGAAGATGGTACAGGATGTCATTATATCTTCACTTTGTCACTTTTTCAGTGCTTGGATATTTTCCTCGCCTTCATAATGGACATAATTTTGAGAAAAACAAACTTAAAATTAAATTCTTTATTAAATTATAAAATATCTGATTGGTTAGCTCTGAAAGTTTTTATTTGGCAGATTTCGAAATGTTCTACGAGGTTTGGGAGCGATTTGATGCAAAGGCCACCCAGTTCATCTCGTACGAGCATCTTTCGGACTTTGTCGATAGCCTGGAACCGCCTCTGCGAGTTGCGAAGCCGAACGGGGGAAGCTTGACAGCCATGGATCTTCCGATGGTCATGGGAGACAGACTTCATTGTCTTGACGTGCTCTTTGCGCTCACCAAGATGGTCCTTGGTGAATCGGAAGAGCTGGAGGGACTTAGATCCCAGATGGAGGATAAGTTTATGGCATCCAATCCATCCAAGGCATCCTACGAACCGATCACGACCACTCTTCGCAGGAAACAGGAGGAGTTGTCCACCGTTAAGATCCAGAAATGGTGGCGTAAAATTCGAATTGTGAGGTCTGTGAGGATGAATTCTTCCTTCATGCTCACCAGCGAGAAGGGGAGTTTTGACGATGATGACAACGCCAATGCACCAGGAGGTGTCACATTGTCGGACCAGGAAAAAAATTCAAATGACAACAACGGGAAAAAAATCTTGCCTCCACCGACTTACGATCGAGTCGTGACGGCCAACAACTCTGATTTATACTCGAGACCTTCCATGCTGGTGGAAGCAGAACTCGCCGGCCGTCGTCCAGACGCCTTCCACCAGGAAAATGACGAGTTCCTGAAGCTGATGTCGTCAACACCATCGACTACGTCTCCGCTGGAAACGTCATCGTTTGCGTCATCAACATCGACACCTCACGGGGAGGCTGCGAAAGGAAAACAGAGAAATTCGATATTCGGCGACCGACGTGGCTCCAGTGATATGACGAGAACGCCACGTCTAGAAAACCGCGGAGCTAGTGCCAGTTTCGCGCCAGAGCATACGGAGTCCGACGCGGAAAATAATAACGACGGAGCGAACCGCGAATCCGATGTGACTTTCGTTGGAAACGTTCAACTTAATGACAACCGCAGCGAACAATTGCAAGGTGCAGTCGTCCGTAACGATCAGACTGACGTCAAACCGAACCTTGTAAGGGCGCCGCCTGAGTTCCCAGTTAACCACGTGATCACGCCGTCAAATAATATGGACCAATCACAAAATGACAAGAGATTCGCTTCCTAGCTGTATTTTACCATTTTGCTTACGTTTCAATCGCGAATTTAACCGCGGCACAACTTCTCTAGAGGGTGTAGCGCTTCGTCAACGTATCAAACTGATATACGCGGATAGTGGTTTGTGTTGTATGTGTTTGTGTAGCATTGTTCCTCGAAGTGTTATGATAAAGCATTCAAAACCGGAATGTGCGAATTTGTTATGTAAGCGCTACAGGTTTAGCCCATGTCCGGTCTAGTATGGGTTTTTAAGTTACAGCGCTTACTGAAAAGGGTTTCTTTGTAAGAATGAGCTTGTAAAAAATTGAGAGCAGGCATTCATCTTTGCAAGCAATTTTACTGGAAAACTACCGCATGTTACATTCAGCAAGTATTTTAAGGCAGGGTTAAAACTAAAACTGCTTCTGGAAGGCGATGGAAATACTAAGAGCTTTCACTGAACAGTGTCCTGAAGACTAAGAGCTTTAACGATGTCTTCATCTTTGTTGCAAGCAGCGATGAATTCATTCACATCGACTCGACCGTTTTTGTCCTATAAGGGAAAAATATTTCCTAAAAAACGGTTTTATTTGTTCGTTCGTATTTTATCTTGGAAGACTACAGATATAATATATAGTATAGCAATACTGTATATAGGAATCCTGCGATTCCCGCCTGCAAGCTGCTCTTACCGTATCCATAAGATTGAAGACTTTTTCCGACCTTTTTTCTGCAGTATCTTCGTCATTAGGAAGCGGGACGTGATCAGCCTAATCAAGATAATGTTAAATGTAGGCTAGGCGTGTGTGTGTACACTCATTGTTACTTCTTAAGGAATTACTATCATGGAAAAAGTTGCATCATCGATTAGCCGAAGATTTTCCTTTGTGATGAAACCGGAGTGATCGACGTCACGAAGATGAAAAGCCCCTAAAGTGAAACAAAAATCTTTCAAAGAAAGTTCTACAACGTTTTTCGTTCACACGGTTAAGATTTTGAAGAACATAGTAGTAAACGCTTTACATCTCTCTTTGTCTTCCACAGTTCCTCTCGACGCTAAACTGAGGAACTTGATGAAGCCTTCGAAACCTAGTGACGCGTCAGGGCCGACGTCCACCGCGTTGAACACGAATCTGCTGAAATTTTCCGCGTTTCCATTTGGAAAGAACGACTGAGCAATTTGTTGAAATTCTGCAATTGTGAATCTCCCGCTGGGACAGTCGCGAATGAATCCTTTGTACCACTGGGAGATTTCCTCTGGTGTGACTGAGAAAAATAAAAACTAGTTTTCGTTTTCCTTAAATTACAAAAATGTAGTTTTTTTCTAAGCTTAATCAATGCCAGAAAAAGCAATACATAACTTATCCAAAACTTTGCGTATAGAGGTAGACTGGTAGCACAAACCAATACTTACAGTGCGTCTCTGTGCTCAGTCTGGCAACTTCCTCATCAGGAAGTTGACTCTCTTTCTGACCCATTTCAATATCAAAAATATCGTCAAGATAAACCTTTACAGCTTGGTCTGGAAAGAGTTTTACAAGATGTAAAGTTACGCTGATTAGGTTGCGCTATAATTGTCTTGCATAGCTGCAATATCGTGTACAATGTAAAGGCATTATGGCTGATGTCCTCAATTTCAGACGTTACTTTTTATTGTTTATTTTGTACAAAAATATTAAGGTGAGTTTCATCGAATTCTCATGCAAAGGTTAAACTGCTTCAACTCTACATGCAGGTGTTACGATAAATTGCTAAAAACTAGTAACATTTTTAATTATCTATTAGTTGCGCAAGACGTTTTCTCACATTGCTGCTGATAAATAAATGCATCAACTAAGGTTTAAAGAAACTCAATTTACAGTAAAACCGGTTGTGACGTTTTTAACACAACGGAAAATCGATCTTGTTACAGGAAAATGATATGAGAAAAACGAAATAGAAAACACAAACAGAACGCCAATTAGCCTATAGCTAAGTGACAGAGTTTACACTTTTATGTTTTTCAAAGTGGTTTTGTTAAAAAACACAGGCTACAGCATAACCACCTTGCTCAAGCTTTTGTAAAAAAAATTAGTCAAATATGCTACTTTGACACAAAGGATTCGTCAGATATCGTTTTATCGATGTTTCATTGGCTTACATACACTGTACTTCTCCAATCCTAATGCACCTCCAAATACTTGTAGTTTATACAGTCTATGTTTCTTTTTAATATAGACAACTTTCTCGCTGGGTAAAATTAAACAAACTCGAAATTTGCTAGCGTGAGATCTCTGTGTTGATCCAGTCTTAGTGGCATTTATGTTTAACTTTATGATTTCAATAGATAATCCGGCGTTGTAAAAGGGACGTCACGAAAAGAATGTTTTTTTTATACCCAGGGCCGCCAATGAAAGAAGATAAAGCTTGCCAGGCCCATATAGTGTTATTGCTGTTAAATTAACAAGGGTATTGGTCAGTAACGAGCCGGACTAGAGCCTGTGAGTAAGACTTGGCTTAGGATGTCACGTTGCTTAGTGGCAGCGCACTGGTTAACGTACTGCGCTCGCAATAATGTCTGAACGTGCATGCCTGCATGGGCTGTGGCCCGTGTTTTGCTGTAGTGGTGTTCGATACTCATTGGCTACTGTTGTAATGTAATTGAACAAGGCATGAACGACCTTGCTCTTGTTCAGTGGTCCTGCTGGAAAAGTTCCCAAGTACAACAAACTATAATACCAAATAAAAATGTCAATCGACAATCGTATCTACGAAATTGGTCTATCGCGCATTACAAAAGTATGAAATTTATGTCCACCACGCAATATGAAAAGAATGCAGTCTGGTGAGCGATAAGGATTCATCACCGAGTTTAAGTTGTGCGAAGAAATTTTTCAGTTCGCCTGTACGAGGATATAGAGTATAAGGTCTTAGGCCTATCATACAGCCTGTATGGAAAGTTTGCATTTTAGAACAAGGAAATTTACGCTGAAAAAATTGGGTCTATGTTTTAGCTACACTTGTATTAAAACTCTAATTGTTTTCCACCAAAACCTATTACTATTTTGTTAAATGGAGCTAATTCTAAGACCATAGCCTTCGCCCTATACTTATCACTATCAAGTTACAACCGTCAAGAAATAAAAGAAGCCAAAGCGGTAGTTTTCAACCTGGGAGTCAATAGCCTTTTTTCTACGAGTTGCGAGAGATTTCAATGTACCATAAAAAACATTTCAATAAAATTTATTTATAAGTAATTTTATATTTCATGAGAGAACCATTTATAATAGGACGCCCTGGAAACATCATACCCTGATTTTTCAATGTTATTATGACCGTTAACTGTTTTAGGCAGTGCACGTTAGGCAGGAATCCTGTTCTTGATATTTCTGAGGTTAGGGTTAGGCCAAACGTTCACACAAGGCTGTTTTGAAAAAAATCTATACCAGATGTTTATGTATAGTTACACTTTGCACACAAAATTTAAAAGAAAGAGAAATGTACACGCAAAAGCGAAAGGTGCGCAATGAAATATCTTTGTCTCCACAAACTTAACAGTCTGGTCTAGAACTACTGTACAATACCATCTTGTACTAACTGTACTGCCATACAATAATTACAAACACAAGTACCTGAGTACCAAGTCGCATAAACCGGTAATGTTAAAAGTGGGCTTGACTTTTGGAATTGTTTTATTGACATTGATATGTTTTACTGCATGAAACAGCAGGGAAAATGAGAGAATCAGGCTATTGGTAAACAGTAGTTCAACAGACGCCAATAAAAATTTATGAGCTGACATATTCCTGTGCGTATGAAATATTCAGGTCTCACGCAGACATTTAATTAAAATTTAAAACAGCAGGTGATATCTGCAATTTTTTAATGGTTATGCCTGTTGGTAAGACTGACATTTTTGACACAGTTGGAAAATAGGCCACCGGTATTGAATTCGTGCAAACATTTATGGTTTTAATTCATTCTATGTATATGATATACTAGTTTTTTGAAACCTCAGCTGTACAAAATACAAACTGATTCAGTCTGGATTTGGTTATGTTACAAAATGCATGAATAATGATGTAAATTTGCTCATTAGCTTAACGGATTTGCAAACTACTTATGGCATTTCACATTGCCACCATGCAAATGAGTTTATTGCCCAGGCTGGAAAGTTTGCAAAACAAGCAACTAATGTAGATTTTTTCCATTAATTCTGTTGGAAAAGGCTGTTTCAAGTTGAAATTATATTTACATGTATATAAGTGTTTTTTTCAGCTGCTTGCTTTGCAAACTTTCTAATCTATTTGATTCCAGATTTTGTTTATTCATCTCAAACAATTTCTATAACTTGTTGCTTGGTGTTATCTTCATATTTGCGATTCATATTATGTTAGAAATTAGTTCCAGTATTTGCAGTCATAACACTTCTCTTGAAATTAGCAGTGGCAAAATGATATGTTTCTGTATTCAATCAACGTCCAAATAACATTATCTGAATGTTGTTTTAAACTTGTACCAGCGTGCTTGGAAAGAGTAAGTTTTAAATAATTGTGTGTTTTACCACAAAACTTGCTCGTAGATGGAAACTCACCCACTTACTCTAACATCTTGTAAAGTTTTAAGAGCAATGTTGCTGTATGGCCAAGATCAGGCTGCTTTGTATTAAGTTTCATGCAAGTTGTGTAGAACAAAAGACTCAAAGCACATTAATTTTTTCTTTTCAAGTGTAGCATGATATAGTTGCAGGAACGTTTTTATGAACTGGAAATTGTAACATTATTATAATAGTAAATCCACGTACTTTGGGCAACACAACATTGTATCAAGTTCAAAAATGAACCAAGGGTTTATATTGTTCTAACATACTCAGTTTATGAAGCATATATATCTGGAAAAATATTTCTATGACTGGTTTATTAATCTGAAATTATGCTAACCTTTCAGAAGACAGACAGTTCAATCTTGTTTTAGCGAATTATTGCAAATAGAGAAGCATTTTTGAGAGCCGAGCAAACAGAGAGCTATCAATTGACGAATCATGTATATATTTGTCTACTCGTAGTTGTAAAAGATTTATTGATGCTCTTTTGAGTCACTAAATTTTTCTCTGACAAGAGTTTGGCTAAATGGTTAATAATTTCTACATGACGTGGCTATGCAGTTTAACTTAATGTATAATTCGTATATATATTCTATTTCTGTGTTGGTGAGGGTAAGTTTGGGTATTTATTTTGAAAGAATGTTCCTGGAGAGAAAAAGTGTATATATACAATTGTAATTAATGTTTTTGGCATAAATGGTAAAAATGGCATGACTTGTAAATGCCACTAGGGAAGTATTAATAACAGCAAAAGTGAAATTAGTTCACTTTGTGTTTCATACAGGCAACATTCATTGGGTTATTGTTAGTTATACATTTGCAATGTCGGCATTGTTACTATCAAATGTCAGTTCCGATATTGATTTACCAGTATTAATGTCATCGATTTGATAAAACTATATAGTTTGGTGTACGAACATCATGTATGCTGTTTCTTACGTCAATGCAAATAGTTGTTTACATGGATGTTGTTAGGTATGTTTGCAGATAACATATCTTTGTAGTGACAGGTTTAACTTAGGTGAAGGGTCGGCAACCTATGGCCCGCGGGCCGGATCCGGCCTGCCATGCAGAATCGTCCGGCCCGAGACATATTAATTAGTTATCACAAGAATACGGCCCGCCGTTTCTTATTGAGTTTCAAACTGCAGTGTTAGCACTGTTTAAAAAAATTGTGGTATTGTTACGCCATAAGTACGTCGTACTAGTCTATTGTTACGCCATAAAACTGGTGCGAAGGCGGTAGACTAGTATCTCATACTAAGTACGAGATTGTATGTAGAGTAGACTAGTCGTTATAGATACAAAGAGAGATGCACACGAGCTTTAACCTAAGCTTTTTTATAATGCTGTGTTGTTGAAGTGTGAATACATATATTTTGCTCTTTTTGTGATTGGTATGATTGAGATTGCAACAATGTAGCGTAATATACTAAAGTGAGTGTGAATTATAGTATTAATGAAAATTTTAGCCCGCCAAAGAGTTGTACACTCGACATTTGGCCCGTGACTAACAAAAGGTTGCCGACCCCTGACTTAAGTAATGCTTCATGATTTATTCAGATATACTGGAAATAGGTTCTTGCTACTTATCGGTTCATTTCTTCGTGAAATTTTGCAATGAGTCTCATAATTTATGGATATATTTTTGTAATGTTGTTTCCATTTTCAGACCCAGGTGTGTTGGTTTCATGACAAAGTTGTGTTGCCAGTCATATTTGAAAACTTATTTTACTTTTTTACTTAAGCACCAGACAGTGTTGTAATTTTAAAGACTGTGAAACCCATACTGTTGACTTTTTTTTTCTGTTCACCGTGATCACATTCTACAAAGACAATGGGAAACCGTAGAAGCAGACTTAACCCAGAAGTTTTGGAGAGGCTTACAAAACAAACAAAATGTAAAATACATTCCTGGTAAAACTAAAATTTAGTACATCGATGTGCAATCGATCGATTTAGTGCATAAAGTATGTTTAAAAGCATTGTTATGAAAACGATTGTAACTTATTACAAGTTGCTGTTATTATATACTTCTGTTAATATTTTTCAATTTAATCTACTTATATCAATAATTCTGGTTTTTACTCAACCAGTGTACTTTAAGCGCTTAACCACTGTCTTGGCTCACCTACTCTTAAGGCTTTTGTTGTCGGTTGTTGTCTTTGCTTTGTTATCTTAAGAAGCTTATACTTTAGTTTATTTTTATATGAATTTATTGATTCATAGTTACAGAAGCTGAACTTCATCAGTGGCATAAAGGGTTTCTTCATGACTGTCCAACTGGAAAGTTATCATATGAAGAATTTCAAGGAATATATCGACAGTTTTTTCCACAAGTAAGTCAATTTTGGTCGTAAGGCGGCCATCAGCTTACAACTTAGTTTCGTGTTTGTATCAGGGGAATTCCGGAAAGTTTGCAAAATTTGTCTTTGCCACGTTTGACGACAACAAGGATGGAACGGTGGAGTTTGAAGAATTTATAATGGCATTAAGCGTAACATCTCGCGGCACTCTGGACGAGAAACTAAAATGTATGTAAATTAGTTTTACTATTGAAGTAAACTTGGTAAGATGAACTATTGATAACTTTTTGCTGCTATCTTGACCATTGATTTCATAATATTTTGTGACCAGTTGACCAATCTACAGGGTATCCACAAAGTTTGGGTACATGGTTCAAAATAAAACGATCTTTATGATAAGATGATCATACTTACGGTAAGACCATCCTTCTTGTCCACTTAAAAGCACCAACTCAATTCGTTCTTCTGCAGACAGAGCCATCATTCAATATGGAAAAAAATAAATGAATTGGCAAAATTTGCAATGTACCCAGACTTTATGGACACCCTTTATAATGAGCTAAGCACTTTGATACTTAGACATGTGGTAAGCTATTACACTTCAAGCACCATACTTTTCGCTACCCACAGTCAATGGAGAAAAATAAACGACGCTATACAAATATTTTGTCTTTTTCGTTTGTTCAAATCTTTCTGTTTTAATTTCAGGGGCCTTTCAACTTTATGATCTTGACAATGACGGATCTATCACAAAAGAAGAGATGCTTAACATAGTTGAAGCCATATTCGCCATGGTGGTAAGTTATACCAGTTCCCATTGAAATTTTTGCAAGTTTCTAAAAGTTAGCTGTAATGACATAGCAGCAGATGAACTTATAAGCAACATCACATGCCCACATGTGTTTAACTGATAAATGAATTTTGAAAGGGTGATACTGTCAATTTACCAGAAGAAGAAAACACACCTAAAAAACGTGTTGACAAGATTTTTAAGCAAATGGACAAGGTGAGATAAATATGTTTTTTGTCTTGCTATATTAAAATACTAATCAATACTCAATCAATATCTTTAAATATTTGTTTAAAATTTAAATCACATAGGTAGTCGTTTACCCACAATAGTTTAATCAGTCAAATTAATATTCATAAACGTGTAAAATTGGCTTTTCTAACTGCAAATCCCCTCAACATACTTAAATGTCACACGAATGTCGTATTGAAGGGAAGACGTTTTAAAATGCGTATATATCAAGTTTACCAAATATATAGTTAGACATAATGTTAACTAAAATCTTGTTAACGATTAATCACCTGAGTCCACAATGTAAGTTAACAGTGTTAAGTGAGTCACTGTGTATTTTCTTGCATTGGTTAAGAGGTCATACTTATTTGTGTTTGCTGTGTTTAGCAGCTGAAATATGCTGGTAAATTTAGCCTGACAATTTGGGTGAAAGAATGTCTGTCATATCCTGCTCAGAAATTCCCTAGTAACCATACATGTCTACCACAGTTTTAACCCTTGTCACTCAAATCAGTCAAATGTTTAACCATTGGAGGATGTATACAGCCATCGTCTACATCAAATACTCAATTATAGGAAACAAAATCATCTAAAGTAGTTAAATTAAACGCCCAATATATTTTACCAAATTTCAATCAAAACTCGTGGAGATTTTCTTTGTATTTTAACTTTAACTTTAATTTTAACCATAAATGGAGCTTGTTCATCCAAGATAGATAAAAACTTGAACTGTTAATCAACAAAAATACACATACATACAAAAATGCAGAATATAAAGTAGCGCTAGGGAAGTTAAATAATCTCACAGTACACCTGATGAAGCAAACTGATGCCTGGGAAAGCTTGTGTTGAGTAACTAAAAGTTAACCCATGAACTACAGCCGTGTATTCTGTCTTTTTAGTTTATTATACACTGGGTTAATACGGTTCAGTCACAATTAACAATGGAGTAAAGGGTAATTACGGTTTTGAACTACTTTTTCTCTAAATACAATGGATTCTAAACTAAAAACACAAATAAAGCGGATCCAAGATAATGATTCTTAAGTGTTAGAAGTTACTTTCACACGACTACACGGCCGCTCGCATTCGCACGATTTTACACAGCGGTGGAATGAAGAAAATAGCCCCGTTTGTTTATTATTCTATTCATAACAGAATAAGGATGGACGGTTGACTCTGGAAGAGTTTTTAGCTGGCGCCAAGAGCGACCCCTCAATTGTTCAAGCTCTTTCCATCTACGAGGGTCTGGTGTGAGGCTGCATTCGCTATTTTGAAAGAGATTTCTTAATACTTTTTTCGTTTCCTTACAAGTTTCTGTACGAAAGACAATGTTTTATATAATTTTTGTATGCAATCAAAGCAGGTTTTAATTCTACTAATCCCACCGAGCTGTCGCGGCTTATATCAAATGCACTGGCGATCTTGCCAAATCCAATGTTGAAATTGTGCGCCCTCAATCGTAACGTGATGGTACTAATATCTGCGCAGCGTGCACGTAACACCTGAGTTACTTGCAGAGTTTTGTCCCCAATGAAAAGGGTGCACCTATTCAACAGATTATTATATTTGTTTTGCTTGCAGTAGGAAGTGTTCACGCTAATTTGTGTCGTTTGTTTTAAGCGAAGCACAGTTTGTAGCGATTAGTTTTACATCGATTGTGTTCGTTTGTTTGTAATCGCAATGATCAGCCTTCTGTTGTACATTATATATATCTTTCAACCCTTTGCACTAAAAAGTGAACTACGTTTTATCGCTATTAGAAAACGTTCGTGCTATTGTTCAGTATTAGCATCAACGTCCCTATTGTAAATCATACAGTCCAATTCTGTCTGAGCTAACAATAATATTAAGAATATGGATTTTATTCATACCATGTATTATTCATAAGATCCCGCTTATATTTTGATATGGGCTACTTCCCATCAAACGACGATCTCGGTTTGTTACGTATATATTGCTCATAAGTGGTATTATTAAGTCATAGAAAAGGATTATTGTTGATGTGTCTCCTGATGATTTGAAGCAGGATTTTCGCAAGATTTAAATTCGATTGGTCTTAAAAATGCGTCCTTGTTAAATACAAGGTCTTAATTTTTAATGCGTCTATTTTCGTCCTATAGCTATATGTATAGGCCGCTGTTCAAATTTCAAAAATAGACAGATCAATACGACGTCATGTGATTTAAAATAGGAAATCGTTTTTAAATGTTTACTTGAAGTTGATCCCTGTTCTATAGTTTATGATTAAAAGCTTGTGCTGTGTTTTTCTAAGTGAAGAAGACCTTACCATCATTTAACTCCTACATCATACCTTAACCGGTTTGGGCGATAAACGTTTTAAATTGCAAGAAGAACATTTCTGGTGGAGTCCGGATTTAGATAATTCTCCATGACGCTAATTTCGCTAAAGAAACTTAAGAAATCCAATCATATTTGACAACAAAACCTGCATATTTGATGGAAAACATGATTTTTCGCTTCTCGACCATTTTAGAAAAAATTGTTTTGACGTCGTAATTTGGGAAGCGCTCACTGCAGTTTCTATACCACGCCGGTGCGTGACGTTGCAGGTTACAGCTAAATGGATGGGTTTGAACTTGCAGTAATGTTAGTTGGCTAAACGTGACCAGTTATTTCTCATTATGCGACCATAACTTTTACAACTTAGTTTAAATAAAGCACGGGTTTAGATCGAAAGGATACTTGCATCTGTTGTTTTTGAATTACTGTACAGAGCCCAACGCACTGTACAATGTAAATAGGTTATGTGCGGATCATGTACGCCTGAAGCTCATACACGTTTAAAGGATGCTTGACACGTTAAATTCTGTATTTGATCTGTATCTTAAATTCGGATCAGGTTAACGTCATGGTTCGATTAACTTATCAAATTTCATCCTTGACAGATGCGCGGATCGATTAGCTGCCAGTAGGCTATTCTAAACTATTTTATAGGAAAATTGTTCATTTTTTCCCTTTTGAAATGTAGATTTATCTTAATAAACGCCTAGTATCGGCTCATTGCTGATTGCTTGGACGGATTTGTCAATATTTACCTTACAACATGATATCATTCATGTCAGCCGTGTTGCGTAGGCCCTAATGGCCTAATGGCTTTCGTAGATCCGAGCCAGAAACTGCATTACCATGAGGCCACACAGGTCTTTCATCGTCAATTAAGTGTACTTACTGACAATTCATATTTAAAAGCAAGATCGAATTAAGAATTCATTGGTCTTTTGTGTAGTGATCTCCGGCGGCTCTTTTGTTGGTATTTTCAGTGAAGCGTTCATAGGTTTTTTTAAATAATGTAATTACATATTTTGAAGAAAGCGATGAAAATACACAATAAATTTTCGAAATTTTCATACTACATGGTTGTTCGTATTCCTTTGCCAAACGATTTAAAACTTTGGCTGCCACTGTTTCACTGGAAAAAAACTGTGCGTTCGAAGCTCTTTTTCACAGTTTCTTGATAACCTAACTTAAATGTTGTAACATAATAACCTAAACCAAGTAACCCAAATCTATCTTCTAATCTAAATCTAACTCCAATACAACCTTTAATAGCTGAAACAATTTTTTGCATACCCATTCGCCTAATCTAACCGCGCATCTTTAACAACAGGCTGTGAGGCCTACATTCGGTGAAATACAGTAGTCACTTTGTAAAACTACTGTCCTGTAGCACTACATAGGGCATCGCAAAACGCGCTGGTTTAAGCTCTAAAGTTTAGAGTCTAAACTTTTGCTGCAAAGATTCTTAATGAGTAATCAGGCTATGTAGTTTGCAGTCTGTTGTCAAGCCATAAGTATGAATTTGACAGCTTTGTGTATCGAAACAATTTACTGTGATTTTAGACGGCAAGTCGCACTCATAAAAGAACTTCAGAAGGTGTATTTCAATTGGAGTTTTCCATTAACAAACTTTCTTGCCTCTCTGAAATACTGCATGGTGGATTTTAACTGCCCAACATCACCGTCTAGCGGCGATTGTACGGATTATCAAAATTGGTGCTTTTATCTTCGATATAATGTTTTCCAGTGGCAGGAATAGATCGCCGAACAGGAGAGACCGGGTGAGGCTATCCACTTTTAAAAATAAAAATGTGAAATAAGATGAGTACTATAATGTTACACGTTTCATGCCAGGGCACAGTTTATACCGGGCGCACACACAAGTGTATTTAGCGTGGCGGCGGGTATTACCCCATGCTTTCTCACAAGCTCAATTTTTTGGGCCGTAGGCGCTTTTATTCACTTTCGTTCGTTGTGTTTTTGTGCTTGCGATTCCTTATCGGCTATAACTTCAATGTTAGGTGCTATGAATGCTATATCGTTAATAAACAAAGATTATAGTCAAGAACATAATGAGCGAAAGCACGGCAGGTTGCTAGTCGTTCTGGTTGTCAAGCACTGAGAGAAGCTTTTCGACGCCATATACTTCCAGCCAAGCAGATCGACTATTGCCGTTAATGATACGGAGTTTTCACCGTTTTCTCGAGCTGTTTAGGTAGATGCTGAAAGGAGAAACCTCACAAAACCCATTGTGACGTGAGCACGGAAATGATTCATCAAGCTTAGTTTATTAAAGACTTGGCTGATCCTTGCAAGACTTACAACAAGCCGGTTATAACAAGGCGTTATAAAATTTATTTCATACGGCGTCTCAAAAGTGAATTTCAGAAATAGTCAACTACTGTATGTGGACAACAAATACGAAAACTTGGGAACACCTTTGATTTCACGGCGTCTTGACGCGGCTTTTGAAGCGCAAAATTTGCGTGGTTGAACCTACCCGCTTTGAAAATGGTTCCGCCATCGCTGGTGGCGTGGTAAGAATGTTTCCAGAGCCAAAGCAATTTGCTTGTAGCTTAGGCCTTAGAAACCACACGATCCTTATACCGAGTAACAGTACGCTATTACCATTTTACCAGCAACAATAAAATTTGAACCTTTCCCAAGAACGACTTAAAAACTTAGCTTAAAATGTTACATGTCTGTTCACAACGCGTTATAAATTGTTATCAGTGGAAAATCAATACCCTACCTGAGGGGAAATCTCCGGGTAAAACTTCCACAAAAAACTGAGGGTATTTTATGGCCCGAAAAAGAGACAAGCTACGATTTCTGGGAAGAAATTTAAGAAGCTTCGAGGGTTGAACATGGAAGACGCCGTTTCCATTGTCTTCCAAGTTGTGATGTTATAAATATGTAACCGCTATTTACCGCGCTATTTTTTGAAAAACGTCATACTCACCATAAGTTCTTCTCAGTTCACGACATAATTAATCAAAGAATAGTTATTTGACAACCTGTTCAGCAAATGTGTTATTTTTCTTACGCCTTCGAAATCATTGTATTAAGATAACCTCACTAATTATAAAAAAAAAACGGACCTGCATAGCATTATGAATTTGCCAATTTTGACATAACTCCTTGTGTGATTAACGAATTATTCACCCGACATGTCTTCTGCACAATTAATAACCGCACTGGCATTCCAAAAATAGACGATTTTGACTGATCTCACTTTCTTCTCCAATTAATTGTTGTTAGAACTGACACCTAAACAATGGATCTTCGACCCCAAAAGCTCAAATCATTTCCTGTTCCGATGAGCGCATTTCGCCCTAAGTTGAAGTTCTGTTTCTTTAATCCTCTCACTCAGTGTAGGTATATGTACGGTTGCATGCCATGTTATGAGGGTTGATTATTATTATTAAGTATAGACTTCTACAGTATCTAGTTTAGAGTTCTGAGAGTTGATGAAGGAGAATAGATAGATCGTGAAATATAACACGGTGCGCCTTGATTGCTAATGGGTTCTTAAAATCCTTTTTTATGTATAGTAATATTATTGTAGTTTGCGTTTGTTTAAAGTTATAATGAAGAGTATTAAAAGTGAAATTAATCAGATTCTCAGTGTTTAAGTTGTATAAATTGTTCGACTGAAGTTTAGGAATTCTAGACAGTATTCGCAACCTTCTAATTCTTCTTAAGAGTCAGATCGCAATATAATAAAATATTTTGTAATACACATAACCAGTGTATTTTACAAACTTTGCAATTTTAATCGATTCTCACGGCTGCCAACCGCGCAATCTCAATGAAATTTATTTTGCTTAGATGCAATCTTGTGATAGACTGGTTGTTAAAGCCGCTCGAAATTAACGAGCCATGTCAAATCCAGGATAAATAAAAAAGCCCGTAAGCACGGACTCTAGTCACGAGCAGTAGCGTTTTGTCCGGTTGCTGTTACGTAGACTGTAATTTTGGCTCGTTGCTGAGCATACGTGATAGGCCATGTGCCTTATATTGATGTCTTGCGTTAATTAAGCGTCAATAATTCTGAAGCAAAAAATCAAGGCTATTTTTGTTCTGATAAGAAGCAGTTGGCGGTTTTTTTCCAAACTTAAACGAAAGATATTTATCGGTGAAAAACCTTGACACAGTTTGCAATGCTAGCTTCGAATTTAACATTACTTTGCAAAATGTTTGTAGCGTCCGGAAAGGTTTTCTTTGTGCTTGGTTATGTCAGCAATGAAATGACCACACACGCTGTCGCTTTAGCTGTTCGTTAGTTTCAAAAACGTGCGAAAAACATAGACTCATGTTTTTCCAGCAAAATTTGGGTTTGAATTTCAAGTAAGTCAGCTTATAATTTCTTAATTTTCTAAGTTCTTGTACAATTATTATAGTGAACGTTTCTTCACGACTTGCCACAATATGAAGGTTTTTTTTAAACTAAAATTTACTTCGTTAGCGCAGACCTGACTGTTTTCATTTAAGAGATATGTTGTAGTTCAGCATAGTCAAGCAATTTTATGCCTGTCACATATTCAACCTTCACAATATTGAATATAATAGTTATAGTTTTAATCGCGCAAAGTTCTTCTAATCTTAGCTGGTCCAACACTAAGTTTTCCGAAAAGAGGATTTTACAGTTTATCGTGAACGATGTCTAATAAAGATAAGTGCAGTGTTTGAAAGTGAAGCCGAAATAATGTAATTATTATAAGTTGTATAACATAACTCTACTTGTAACACGAAAAGCAATGACATTCCAAAAAAAGTTTATTCCAATTCATAAATACTTACTTTACTTAAAATCTACATGCTAACCTCAACTAAATCTCAGTTGGCCCACGTGCCGTCTAAAGCGTTGTATTTTAGACATGACGTAACGTTTTTGGCTTATAAGGAAAAGCAACAATTTCGTATTTTGTATCATTACTAACGGCGTAAAAGTAAATCATACGAATTTTTTGTTTTTGCCTCGTATGCCATCTCGAATAACCAGACCGGTGTGGCGTGAACGACAACACCTTCATCTGTCTATTTAACTGGAGAGTGTGTGCGCGCGACGCAACTTGTGGGTTGCGTGCATGTGTGTGCGTGCGTAATATAGCGATTTTTTAATGTGCAGCCCTACAACAATAGCACGGTCACTAAACAAATTCAGTTAAAACAGGGCTGTGCTGTTATGTCGCAGCTTCATTTTACGAACCTCAAGTGGTCGCTAGTGATCTATGCTTACACATCGCAGGACAAGCGATGGTTTTATTAACATGTCATTATCCTATAATTTTGTGTGCTTTAACGCACGTAAATTCATTCTAAAGATAGACGAGCTTAAGAAAATACCTCAGGAAGTAACGACTAGCCAGTGTGCAAACAATGTCGAATATTATTGGCATGGGCCACTTCTAATGTGTATGTATGCAGTGGTTATGTCACACGGCATAGAAAGTTATCAGTTAGTAGCAGAGCACAGAAAACCTTATGAGTGAGTTATAACTGCGCTACACCGAGAGTCAGGCAGCCAACTTGCTTTTAGCTGAATAGAGAAGAAAGAAATGTTTATAAACATGTGCTTGCGGGTATATCACTAAGATGTCTTAGCAAATAATTATCTGGTAAAAAGCCCAAATTTATCAGGTTTTCAGTATAACTGTGCTATAACTGTTTAAGCTCTTATGCAAACCTTTACGATGGTATTGTAGACTTGAACATTTTGCTTTTCGACGACTTAAAACGAGGTTTATTTTGTAGACGTTATAGAAAGGATGACGTCACCTCGTCGTTACAAAAACTTTTTCATGGCGTCACCGTAGGATTTCTGAATTTGTACTAACAAGTAACTAACGAATCGAACGTTCAGCATAAGTTAGACTTCGTAACAGGTTTTATTGAAACGTATCGGACCGTGACCATCGAACCAGGCAAGAAGCACGATTTTCAGTAAAGCGATCTCGTAAACAGCCACACTGGTAGGCTGACGTTACAAAAACAGCAGACAGAAACTAAAATTCTTCCTTACGCCACTTTTTGTTGAAAGATTTATCAGCGCGTCCGTGTAATAGGTGATTAGTAAATGTGTTATTTTCGTTGGTGTATGAGGTTACAGGCCGCCAAACTCGTGAAGAAAACATACTTACTGTAAATAGCAGAAAACCGTTCTGATTCTTTGTTTGGGGAAGCTTGTCAATGTAGATAAATATAACTGTAAAATCTTGCAACAGTGAACTATAGACCGGAGCAAGAATGATACAAAGGCTAAAGGGGTAGTTCCTGAACCATTACAAGTTGCAACAATAATGTCACAAGACCTGACTGAAATATCGACATTTGAATGTGATCGTAAAATTCAATCCCATTGATAGGGTTCATATCCATTGTCTCACCAGAAGTCGAGACAATAACATGACTTGTCAATGACGTCGCGATTTCTATTTAAGTAAAATGATAATATTTATCTTATTTTAGTTTTCATGCGAGGCTTAATAAAGTGTAATAGGTTAGATTTGCTTGGTATGGTTATAGAGTATGGTTTTAATTATAGAGCAGAGGCCCCCATGGTTTATTGGATAACCGGAAAGACGCTTCACATATAAAAAGGCGTTTGTGACGTGCAAAGTTTCGTAATCAAAACGTTTCGTGAATCACAAAGACAACTGTATGGAAGCATCGTTGCACTAATAACACGTATTATTAGTTTCCGCTTTTAAAATTGCGGCAACCTGTTTAGCTTCATAAACAAACGGAAAGAAAGTATCGATCGATCACAAAACAGCCACCGCCTACAATATACACAATATCACGGCAATCCTGTGAATTAGAATTAGGGATTCGAACTGTCGTATTTGAATCGTCGCATGACCAGTACACGCAAGTCAAGCATAAACTATGAAGTTGTCACGTTCTGCAGTTTCCACGCATTGCAAGTCAGAAGAGCTTTTAGCTTGAATCAATTCTAGATAAGGACACAGCAAAGAATGATGACACGAGACACGCAGACACGGCAATACAGCGCCGCTATTGAAAGTGATTATTTTACCAAAAGTACTGTAGATCCTGCAGCCCGTCGTTCAACATAGTTGATAAAAAGTCTATGTTGGTAAAAGTTGATTTTAAATTCGAAAAAGTCTATAATGCAAAATGACTTAATCAGATTAAGAAAGACTACGATAGTCAACAAAACCGAACATCGTTACGTGTATAAAAAGGAACCTGTGGGTCGGCCAAGTGACGCAAACTCGTGTACTATTTAAAGGTCAACCTAAACCCTGCCTACACCTACACCTTTGTTCAGCCTAACGTCTATTCTAAGTTAAACCTCATTCCGTACTTAAACGTTATTAACCAACTTTAACTATTCGCCTAAACGCGATAAGTTATTTAGGTAAAATTACTTTTTGTTAATTTCGGTAAAATTACGATAAGTTAGTTAGTTAGTTAGTTAGTTAGTTAGTTAGTTAGTTAGTTAGTTAGTTAGTTAGTTAGTTAGTTAGTTAGTTAGTTAGTTAGTTAGTTAGTTAGTTAGTTAGTTAGTTAGTTAGTTAGTTAGTTAGTTACAGAAATTTTGACTTAGCCCGTGTTTTGTCTCATTTGTCATACTCACACTTGTAACTAAAACTACAGGTCACGGTTTTCACTTTTGTCCACAATTCCTTCCATATCCTGCGTTATTTCCTTTGTTTAATATTCTGCATTGGACAGGTTTGTATCATATTGTTTTTCTGAAATAGTTCAAGTAATATGCAATAGACTTAATAATAGACTTAAACCCACTGATTTGTCCGAGTGTTATCGTAACTTGCAACGACATTCAATGTTCAACTTATTCCTCTTGTTTGAAGTAATCGGTCATTTATTTAAATCTTCAATATAATTGATGTTACGTCATATAACATCTGAGCATGCCGCCTTGGCGTCATGGTTTGCAAATTTATAATAATAAATGTTAACGTGATCATCTTTAATTCTTTAAACGTGTTTTTTAGTCAAAGTTTTGTGATCTACCATCGCGTACATTGATTTTTGCATGTACAATACATGTTGCTTACACACGGCATGTACAAATATAACAAGAACTTTGTTACGACAAGCTTTACAGAGTAAAAGTGAAAATTGGTAGATGTTAGGTGCTGGATTAGCCAAGTGAGTCAAAAAACGCTTGTTTTTAAGTCATATCAAATACTACAAAGCCGGCAGTTATATTTTGATGTCGTCTTGTTGTACGTTTCTTTAGTTATAAACAGGGTTGCCAGACCGTCCTCATTTCTAAGATTTGGGGCATTTTGACACTTTTAGTATACCATTTTGTACCAAAGAGATACAAAAATTGAGAACATGCAAATGGTATCTCGTTTTTTCATTTTCGGAACATTGATTGCCTTCTCCTGTTGTGCACTGTGTAAAGTAGTATTCTTCTTTTGTTTCCTAGTCGTCCTTATTTTTGAGTTCAGACCGTTGGCAACCCTGGTTATAATAAAGCTTGGTTATGGCTTGTTGTCGGTAGTCGGTGACAGCTTTTCTTTTAATTGTCATCAGAAACTTATCGGACAGAATATGGTCTAGTCTTGCAACTCACTTTAATCTGACTGTGTTGTTTGTTTTGTTATAATTGTAGAGTGACCCTAAATTACTTGCAATATGGTGGAAGAGCCTTTTCAATCCAAAGATCCTGATTTGATACGAGCAGAGGACAAATTAGCAAAAAAATTGCACAAAAATTGCAACCCCGCAGGAAAGGAACTAAACTTGAAAAAATCAGCTAAAATATTTTACAAAATGGGTTTGCTGTACAAGAAACGAAGCCCTGATAAAATCAGTCTTCTACGAAGCGCTGCTCTTTTCAACGCAGCCATTTTAAGGAATCCTGAAAAGCATTATTACAAGCATGATCTTAAACATCTTTGTCAGAAAGTTCTCAAACTGGCAAAAGCTCAAAACTTAGACGCAAACTTGCAGCAGATATCGAATGAAATCGCTGAGCTCGCCCAGCAGATGCGGGTCGAAACTAGAAGCCAGTTAAGTGAGCTCAAAAACATACCTTATGATGTCACAGAAGAGGAATGTAAGGAAATAGAGAGAAAAAAGATCACAGACGTGAAGCGAATCCAAGACATGGTATCTAACAAATACACGGAACTTATGAAGCATATTTCAGTCAAATGTCTTGAAGTTATGGGCCCTTCGCCTTGCCAGTTTGCCGTTGTTGGTATGGGGTCTCTTGCCAGGAGGGAGATAACTCCTTACTCTGACTTTGAACACATAATGTTGTTAGAAGAAGGCGTACAGTATAAGTCAAATTACGGAGACGTTTTACACTATTTTCGTTGGTTTTCGGTTCTCTTTCAAATCATAATAATCAACCTCAAAGAGACGATTATACCAAGTATGGCCATTCCAACCCTCAATGACGTAACAAAAGAGAATGGTGACTGGTTTTTTGACGCATTCACTCCTCGGGGTATTTCTTTTGACGGCTTGATGCCCTACGCTTGTAAATTTCCGCTTGGCCGTTCAGAAAAGACCAAAAATAAGCCGTGGACGAATGAACTTATTCAGCCAGTGAGTAGAATGTTGAAGTACCTTGATTCGGATGAGGATTTGAAGAACGGTTACCATATTGGCGACATTGTTACTCGTACATGCTTCGTTTTTGGTAACTTAAAACTTTACCAACAATTCGCTGGCAAAGTGAGTGAAAAGCTGCACGATTCGAACGCTTTCAATCACACTCTGCTTATAAAACAACTTAACGAGGACCTGAAAAAATTTGACGCCTTCGATAGTTTGTATGGCTTATTTGTGGCCAGCAAGTTTAATGTCAAGCGCGTGCTCTACCGCAGTACAAGTCTGTTTATAGCTGCACTGGGGAGAATTCACAAAATAGACGAGACTTCATCATTCGCGATAATCAAGAAATTGAATGACTTGAAAATAATAGACGATAAAACAGCTCATATGTTTTCCTATGCCACTGCTGTAAGCTGTCAGGTTAGGCTCAGCGTGTACATGAAGCAAAATAGCCAGGATGACTATGTCGGCGAAGAAGAATTGTGTTTGGTTTTTCAGAACAACATCTACAACGAGGTTATCAGCACGGCTGGTGAAAAGAGCGTTGTTGATTATTTTATCATCGCCTACAATCTGCAAAACGCGATCCGAAGCATGAATTGGCTTCGCAACGAACCTTTGCGTATTATCTTTAGGCCGTCTACAAAATTTCTGATGCTTCATCTGCTCCGATTGTTTGACCGGATCATCACCGAATGGGAAGGTAGTTTAAAGAAGAAAGCTTTCCATCCACTCGACGAGGAAGACCTGTACATTCGTTATTACGTAGCAAACGCTTACTGCGAGAAGAGAAAGTATTACAAATCTCTTCTGATGTTGGACGCACTTGAAAAGGAAGAAAAAGTTTGCGATCTTTCAATATTTGCTGAAATTAAAACCGACAAAACCTGGTGCATGCTGTCGGTAGGACGTTTTCAAGAAGCTTTGTTATACGCCCAGGAAAGTAAAGAAAAGATCCTGGCTTTAAACATTCCGCAATCGGCCAAGTATTACCGACTTAGCCGGTTGTGCCACATGCGCGGTACATGTAAGACCATGCTTTTGCAATTCGACGAAGGTATCAGCGAATTCGAGGAGTCCGAGAAACACCTCAATGACATCGATGAATGGCCGAGAAAGTCGCTTCGAAGAGCTCACTGCTTTCGCAATATCGCCTTTTGCCATTACAGGCTAAGTGACTACGACAAAGCTCTGCTTACAATCCACATCTCGCTTGAAATCTGCGAAAAGCAAAGACTTCCTGTGCACGATAAATGCGAGTGCTATCATCTCATTGGACTGTCCTACTACGAAAAGGCCAATTACAAGAAAGCGTTGACATATTTTGAAATTGAACTGACCAAGAGAATGGCTTTTGTTACTGAAGAAACACAAGATTCAGATGAATATATTCGGTTGGTAAAACGCAACATCCAATTTTGTAAAATAAAACTTGAAGTAAATCCCAAGAAAGAGCAAATATTTTGAGAAACTCTTACAATGCTTAGTGCTTGGCCTTTTTATCCACAACAAATTTATATTTTAAACATATTTCAACTAGTTACAATTTGGTTTTCCAACCATAATGTTTATAAAAATATAATTCTGTTTTATTTTTTCCAACTGCTTTTGTTATATAATTGAAGAATACGAGTAAACTTTCAAATTATTGCATAGCGTTTTCATACGTTGCAGTTGTTTTGAAGTTCTCAAAAGCAGATAGCGTGAGTCAAACACCTTTGCTTTTAATCTTAACGAGGCTAAAGTACCAACCAAAGTTATACAGAAAAACAAAATATGAGACGCTAGGTAAAGCGATAGTTACCAAACTTCAGAAAACTGGAAATATAATTAAAACTCAAATTCGGTCCAGTTAAGCGACTTATTTCCAAAAGTGCTGTTATGTTTGTAAAATAACAGGTTCCTTTCACATTGTTTTCGATTATCTCTACAGTATCCAGTCACCTTCAGTTTAGCGTATATAAACACTGGAACTGACGTTTGTCGTACGCCATCAAACGGAACTGATGGTAATGTGTATGTTAATTACTTGAGGTTTATATCATCTACCTATTCAGCATCGATGTTACCCATCTAAGCAATTAACACACTTTGGACATTAGCTGCAGTTGTGTGAGTTATAGTCACTAAAATTTATTAGGTGTGCCCAGATAGTCTAAAAGTCAGGCCATGAAAACCCAGGCACAAAATGTAAAGAGGTACAATAGTCTTAATCAAGGAACGAAGTACTTTAAACAAAATTTTGTTCAATGAGTGAATCCGTAACAATATGACTATAGACATTTTATTCTGTAGCAGCTCGAAATGGGAATTGTGGCTTCGCTCCTATGGTCTCAAATCTCGCTGCGAAATGCCGGAGCATATGTGTCCCAACAAATACATCATCCATGGGTATCGTCCTAGCTCGTCGTCATGGACTTATTGCCTTAAAAGGTTTTCATGATAAAATATAACTTCAGTTATTAATTGAATCAATTAGATTTAATTAGAACTCACAGATCAGTTTCTAATATTTAGCCTTTTTTATCCAACCAACGAGACTCTAAAGAGTCTAAACGTATGGAGCCACGCGATATCATTGTTTGTCATGGCGAACCACTACTGGAACTTTGCATGTTTGTATCCAGACTACCTCACTAACCCAATATTTTATCCTTACTGGGTTTTTGTTGTAGGTAAATACCTTGTTGCAATGCAGATCATGCTGATTAACAAAAGCAACTAATCAGGTCGTTTCAGTAAATAAACAACTGGTTTGTTTTGCATTTAAGGGGTGATTACAGTGTTTACTGTCAGCTGTTTTTCTCATCTCTTCAATTGCAAGTCCCCAGCAATGTACGATACCTGCTTCTGTTACGACTATGCAAGTTTTTCACTTCATGGGATGGGAATGATATCCAGTTTCGGATTTTACCTTTGCTCTTATTCGTGCGTCGGTTTCAGCGCTGGTTAGGATAACCAAAATGCACGACGTTAATATGACGTGTCAAATTTCATCTTGGTCCAATGACGTCATTAATAGTCATTGAACATCATTGATGACGTGTTAAGAAATATAAATTGCGCATTTAAAGCTGTGTGATGATTTTCTTTGTAGATACTTCATCATGGATTTCGGTGATTACTTCTTTGGCTTCACCCGTCGGCGTTGTGTGCTTATGCTTGACCCGATACCCAACGATACAGCATAAGCACATTCTTCGTGTCCTCACATGCGCTGTTTTTGTTTTAGTTCCAAACCTTGCGTTCGTGTATAAGTGAGTAAAAGGATTCGTGTTGCCCTGGATTTGCTTAAGACTCATTAAATGTTTGGTAGGACTTCTTACTCACCAATCAGAGTACGAAAGAGAAGGTCATTTTGGCCAAATTGTGGGGAAAGGGCTCGACCAAGCTTACCTGCCTGCAAGTTCAAAATCACATTTTCTCTTTCGTTTTCTGAACTAAGAGTATAATGAGTTCTACGAAAATTCTCCCTCATAAGCTGTTTCTTAAAATAAAATCATTTTATGGCCAGATACTTCATACAAAATGCTGACGTCAGCATACATTGCAGAGTGGGAAACGATGCTACGTCATTAGTTTATTCTGTAGTTTCTGTAATTGTCTTGATATTTGCCGGTTTTTTTCAAGGAAGTCATTATCCGGAAAGCTGTCATCCAGGTATAAAGGATATTTTAAAGAATAAAATGAGAGTTTATTTTTAACATAAATTTGTCGCTGTTTGCAGGAAAATTTGACATCGTCGGTCACTCCCACCAACTTTTTCATTTGTCCGTCGCTTTTACAATTTATTTTCAAACTCTCTTGATTGAAGGTTCATTGACTGAATGGGTCGATTTGTTGCAGACTTGGCACGCAGCACAGGATTTACTTACTGTTCATACGTGACGATACTTTGATATAAAATTAGGTTACAGAAACAGTACTTTAGAACACGCAGATCATAAGCTGTTGTTTTTCGCTTAAACAGATTGATCCAGCCGGAAATTTACAGATCCTATAGGCCTATATGTTTTGCTTTTATATATGTTTTTCATCCACTCAACTATATTTGCATGCAAAATATTAAAATACCAGCAAATATTCTCATCAAATTGTTATTTCCCCGAGCACAATCTATAAAAGCAACCGTATATGCTGGGATAGTATCTGAGCCCCAACTGATTGTTAGGAACTGTTGTTCTTTCAGCAAAAATCAATTTAAATCCAGATAGCTAACTTATATATACAGGTTTCGTAATCAGGTTTCAGTATGCAAAATTTAAAGAAAGTTAATCTACTGTACAAAATTTGATTTGACCATGCGTTTGATGTTTGTTGCAAATTCCATTTTGGAATTTTAATTGATAACATATTACACTGTATATTGTTAAGTTGAGAAGTCAACTCGGTGACTCATCGGTAACCTGCTACTTTGCGGCCAGGTTTTAAAAATCATTAAATCAATGTATCGAATACTTCCATCATGTTTCACCTACTAAGGTTTGACGAAGTCGAAAGTCGCTGAATTCATCCAACAGATGTTGGTCAAACTAGAATTTAAATAAAGTACCAACTGCTTGCGTCATGTTAATAGTAACTATTGCTTATTATGCCATTATCTTATCTTGAGATGGCGATTGAATTAAAATTATAAATGAGATGAATGTTTACATACACTTTAAACTATGTGCATATATAATTCCGATTTGTATAAAGGCCTTGTACATTCACTTACCTACCATCTAAAAAGGTTGTATATTTATTTCAGATCATTATAAATGATAATAGTTATAATAATAAAAATCACATCAATAAATATAAGCCTATAATACACATTGGACAAAAGCAGTTATTTTAAATAAAAATCCAAAATGAGAACTTTTATTTTGTTTTGGTGAGATCATTCGATCCACATAAGTCGATTATCAGTAGATATAGATATAGTGGTGTGCTAACTGAGAGTATTGCGTAACACGGCCAAAATATAGTACAGCGCTTATTGTTAAACACACGAAATAAAGCACAAATAACATAATAATATCATCAGATCTGCACGAGAATTCCGTAGGAATAAGAGCTAACTATGACAATTAGCACAGTGGCTATATAATAGTACATTGGACAAATTATGTCTGCTTCCATAAATATCAATTGGACATCTTTCATTCTGCTTTGGTATGACATTTCAACCTCCTCAAGTCGTTACTGTAACGAATACCGGCGGCGCCAGAGAGCAGAGCACTAATCGTGGGAATCACCACCGCTTTAAACAGAGTGATCTGCAAAGTTTCCGGTTGAATCAACCTGTTTCAACGACAAGAAAATGAAATTGACCACTGTCTTCCCTCAAAAAAAGTGACATAAAGGCTTATACAGTTTGCAGTCACAATTTTTATCAACATATCAACAAATAGTTTCTAAACAAAGTAAGCTTTGCGTTGTGTCGGCTACCCAGTCTGTAACAATACAATCCATTCTGTCAACGACCATTCAATTAGCAAGGTTTGCAAGAAGACTACAATTGCAAATAACAAATGAAATATCTGATGGGAGTGACCAATAATGTCAAATTTTCCTGCAAAATTGAAACAATTTTTTACAAAGTAAAACTTATTTTACTCATAGAAAATTCAAAAAGCTAACCTGGGTAAAAGCTTTCTGGATACTTTGTTCCTTGCAACAATGCTGATATTATAAAGCATATTATCATAATTGCAAAAGTGATTATAGACGCAACGTCGTTTCCTAGTCTGCATTGCATAGCGGAGGCACTATCTGGTACAAGTGTGTATCTAACCGAGACAAAAAATTGACTGAAATGTTTTCCGTCTCAGCAAATCCACAGATTTTATAATTGTCTTCCTTAACGAGCACAGCATAAACAGACAATCAAGATTTTACATATGCAAAAAGACTTATTTATATATACCTTTACTATACATAGACTATATACACATACTTGTAGAAGCATGGAAGGAATGCAACTAACACATAGACAATGCAGGTGATGATTCGAAGAATGTAACTGAGGGTGGTAGGCACTCCAGGATAGAGCGACAAGCACAAGCATACCACCGCTAGTGGATGAACCACAACAACGACATCAAATATCCACGACGACGAATCTAAAACAATTGCAACGATTTGCTTACAATGTTTATAAGATGTTTAATGAAAGCGGCCTGAAAATTGACGTCATCAAACAACGTTATTGCTTGTTTCGTCACCTTGCTGACATATCAAAGCATGGTTTATGGACTATGCTACCTGGTGACAAGCCGGTGCATGAATAAGGACAAAGGTAAAGCCCGACAGCGACCGCTGTTCCGGCGCCGTAGATCGCAATGCCGGCGTAATCGTAACAAAAACAAGCGTTGAAAAAGGCTGGCGATTTACATTGGAAAAGATGAGCAAAACAGCTGCCAGAAAACACAGCAACGACCCCTGGAACAGATGAAAAGTTTTTCATTGTTTTACCATCAACTGGAAAAGTCCACAATCTTTAACTCTGCTTACCCACAACAAAAACCCAGTAAGGGTAAAATATTGGGCTGGTGAGGTAGTCTGGATACAAACATGCAAAGTTCCAGTAGTGCTTCGCCATGGCAAACAATGGAATCGCGTGGCTCCATACGTTTAGAGTCTCGTTGGTCGGATAAAAAAGGCTAAATATTAGAAACTGATCTGTGAGTTCTAATTAAATCTAATTGATTCAATTAATAACTGAAGTTATATTTTCTAATGAAAACCTCTTAAGACAATAGTTCCATGAAGAAGGGCTCGGACGATATCCATGGACGATGTATTTGTTGGGACACATATGATCCGGCATTTCGTAGCGAGATTTGAGACCATAGGAGCGAAGCCACAATTCCCATTTCGACTCACTGAGAACAAAATAGCCTAGTTTTGCTCAATTGTGTCTTGTTAAGACAATTTGACTGCTCTAAAATTTTTACCTTTTCGTTTGTTTGGACTCTGCGCCGCTCATAGCTTAAGATGAAAAAAATCTAACTAGGTTTTTAACGTACAAGCTAAAATGTTATTATTGCAAGTAATATCTGGCACCATATGTTTTGTAACTGGTAGTCGTCAGGGGTAAGCGTGATATTACGGTTTCCTGCACATGTCGCAAGCATCATACAAGCCATGTAACGCTCATGTTTATGCAGGATACATAAAAAATTGCACATAGTATTTTATTTCCAAGAGCCTGCAAGAAAGGTTTTCATTTTCAAACAAAACAAGAAAAAACATTTTCAGCTTTTTAAATTTGATTTCATGAAAACGCAGCCTCTATTTGTAATCTCAATCAATGCGTATACTATATATGGAATAGAGCTGTAGCCCATTGAATTGCAATGCGAGAACTCACAGAAGTCAAAATTGGTTCGATGTCTGTTAACATGATCACTCCAATCATTTTATGTTTCAATTCATAGCTTGCGAAGTGTAACAGCATGTGTATAGCTGTACCGCTTAAGCTGGTTGGTATTAATTGGTATTGGATGTTTCTTGACGAATTTTGGGCTTCAACTATCTTGGCTATATGCAGATTTCTTTGGACTGAAGGTGTTGCGCGATGCAAGTCTGTAATTTTCCACAAGTTTGTTTCACAAAACATTCAAGTTTCTGATTGATTTTGCCGTCATTTAGCACCTCGCGATTTTGGAAACTGAAATGACATAACTGTTGATGAATTAAACGCAAACCCGGTTCACAGGTATTCGT
Source organism: Clavelina lepadiformis (assembly GCF_947623445.1). NCBI lineage: Eukaryota > Metazoa > Chordata > Ascidiacea > Aplousobranchia > Clavelinidae > Clavelina > Clavelina lepadiformis. Next base: position 17,509,914 of record NC_135247.1, read on the forward strand.
CATCTTTTGTGACTGTCATAACTACTTAAATGGCAGTGCGTAAACATCATGCAAAAATGAATTATAGATTTGGTTGTTACGTTTATTTAAATAAAATCTGGATGATGCAATGTCGCCGGTGCTGCTATCTAACCCATAAATCGTCATCAAATTTTGCTTCACGTCGCAGCTGCCAGTGAATCTGACACCCGTTAAAAATGTGTTTTTGCCATCAGGTCTCTATATAAGGCGCTCTATCATCCCACATTCCACAGTTTAGATTATTTTGCTTTGAAAAGCTGAATTACTAAACTGTGGCTGTCGGATTCGAAACGAGGTCCGTAAAAGAAAGTTAATTCAAGCTTTGACTATGACTTTTCACGTTGTTTCAATTCAATGTTTTGTCATACGTTGACAAATATGAATTTCCTACACGGTGTTTATAAAATAGCTTGCGTTATATACTGTTGACCTTTTTGTTCAGTTTATTTCATTATTACTTTTTGATTGAGCTAACGTTTATTTTCACTCATTTATATCAACTCAAACTAAACGTGTGTGCATGAAAATATTACATAGATTGCACCGCATTTTGCAATCTTCTGTGAAACCGTTTATTCTGAAAAACTTTGTTGTTAAATGTAAGTCATTCTTGCTTTCTTGCAGATTTCCAAACAGTTAGGTTCCAAAAATTGTACAATAATGAGTTACGCACTTTTGACTGTTCTATTGCTGGGCATCTTCAGCAATGCGCACGGTTGCTGTGATAGTGTGAGTCAAATGCAAAGAGGTAAAGTGTCAACTGTGAAACTGATAACTGATAACATTCGACTGATTTGATGAATTTCTTTGAACGGCAACGTTATAACTTGAAATCTTTGTTGCAGAACTCCGAGCATCAATTGATCCAGATTTCTATGTTCCCTTCAACGGTTACAAATACCGACTGACACAAAACTCACTCAATTATGACCACGCCAGGGCTGCGTGTGAAGAGATGGGAGGCGACCTTGCTGTTTTTGGCATGAGAGATCTCACCACCAGGAGGTACGGCGCAGTAATATGTTTAAGAATTTTCTGGTTTCCTAAACACCAGTAAGGATTATTTCACTTTTGTAAAAAATAGTCAAAGACAAGGCACAAACTACTCCTCATAATCGTTGTGTCGCTTGTTTGAATGTTCAAATAAAATCCAAAACACAAAATATAACTCTTGTTCTTATAACACTGTACTTGTTGTAGATTTATCCATACAGCACTGGACAAAAAAGATTCTTGGATTGGACTCAACGATATAAATGAAGAAGGACAGTTCAAGTGGCTGCGTGGAGTGAGAACTGGAGACGAGCACTGGAAGGAAGGAGAACCAAATGATTCCTGGAATAATGAAGATTGTGTTCAAATTGTGAGCGATGCTATGTCCAACGACATGGATTGTACGAAGAATTATCATGGATTGTGCGAGATTAGAATATGAGGAAAACCTGCCTGTGTGTGAATTAGTCATAAGACTATTATGAAATAAAATCACACAGAATATTGCTTCGTATGTTTTGTTCCTATTTAAGAGATGAGTTTGTCAGCACAAAAACTAATTTTTGTGGTTTGCGAATTCTTTATACAATGACTTGAATACCATAAATTTCAGAAGTCAATTTACGAATTTAAACAGTTATAAGCAATCGCGTGCTTTCATGACTTTCATGATTATTTTCCTTTTCGATCCTTTAAACCCAGCGTGAAAACGAAAGATCCGTCAAAAGTGTCATAAAACCACCAAATGCAAAACTGATCTTAAACACCTTCCATGTTATGATATGTGTTGTGCTAATGCCCACTGTGTAGTTAGGACAACCTAGTACGGAAGAGACAAAAGACAAACCAGGCTTTACTTTGTCGGTTCGTAACAGCCAGCGTAAATGGCTGTTCGTAAAACTATAGACTTACAATAGTTACACGCCAGTCTATATAAGGACATTAAAAAATTTGTAATCTAATAAGTGATCATTAGCAAATAACTCTTGAATTCTATTTGTGAAAATTAAGCATAATTATAAAGCTACCGCAAACATCGGTTTCACCCTGTTCAATCTAAGTGCTTTTGCTATACAGTTATAGCACAACAGGGATGTCAAACTCAAATCGCACCTTATGGGCCACATTGAGATTTTCGAGTAAGACACGTTCCGCATCAAGGAATCGAGGATGAGTTTTGCCTATAGTTGTTCTAATTAGGCTAGAGTGCTAGACGTATAATATAGTCGTACGTATCTTATGGCATATCTGTAAACGCATTTAATTCTTTTGCACAGTCCCTATATAGCTTGCCCATGTTGCTATTGGTTTTATTTTTGGCATTTTTTCTACTATAAACCGAAAATGACGTTGCCATAAACAAACAGTAATATCCTTCCTAAAGCTTTATAATATTGCAAAAGTGCAATTGCTAAGAACTAACCAAGTTCATTTGACATCAAGTTGTGGTAGTAGTACCGTAGGCCTGCCTCTGAAAGTATCAGGTGGTTACCCATGATGGAACACAACCTAATTTTCTGCAAAGAATTTTCCTCGAGTGATACCATACCTGTATATATTGTAAGTCAAAACTTGTTTGCGCTTTTTCGCCACGATAACAGTTTTGTTTCCGTATTCAAGTAACGGCAGCTTTTCACGCAACCGCTAGAAGGCGTAAAGGAGATAATTCTGTGACAACGTCGTAGATGAGTGACTTGAAAACTGGATAACACTACATTAATTTTTCAACGTGTACTTAGAGGTAATTTTCAATATTTGTTGACGTTGAAAAATACATGTCATAGCTGTGTTTTTGCAACGTCGTAACAACTACGTGACTATGACGTCATTTTTGCAGCATGGTTATTTTACAAGAGATGTTGAGCGCAGGTGAACAAAAACGTCGGCAATTGACCAACAACTGACGTAATCTCAAGCACACGTCATAACAACGTCACTTTTGTTAATAAAAGTAAAATAAAATTCTGTAAGAACTGTCGTCATAATTCCATTCCAATATATTAAGGTATTGAAAATTTTATAGATTTAATTTTAAAAACTCTTTTGGCACAAGAGAGTGAATTTTAATTCTGATTTTTTTAAATTGACGGTGACATGCGAACATAGCAGAGACTTTAACAAAGATTTTCCATCGAGGACGACATGAAACCGCTTGGATCGTGAAAAGAGACTTTCATGAACTCCAGAAGCCATATAAAAGCGTATAATTTTACTCGGTTAATATGGAACCAAAACACGTAACGTTCTAAGCTGTACAGTGTACATTGTGCAGCACACATGCGCTTTCAAGTCATTCCATGTGCGCTCATGTACAAATGGTTTTTCAAAATAAGCGCAACGTTCGTATTTTTGGAAGGCGGTGACTTTTTGTGACCAAGCTGCGTCATAAGAAACAAAATAAAGCCATAAAAGAATCAGTGAAGGTTATTACCGGCACGGGACTACTTTTACTGCCTTTTTATGTCGTCACAATTGCCTGGATTATTGCGTGTTTGTGACGTAAAGGTTTTGAAAGAGAACGCATTAAGCTTAAACGTCGACCGATTGCAGACATATTGTTCAAATCGATGAAGATTTTCAGATTAAAAGACTTTGTGCTTTAACGATTTGAACTCGAGGTCAGGCGAAGCGACCAATCACGAATTCGGAAGTTGAAGGTCATAGAGAGGTGATCGTCTCCAAGGAAAACCTGGTCACTTCATAAACGAACCGAACAGCGGTCAGTTGATCGATAACCTTACTAGGAGTGAAAATCTGTCCTCGGCCCTGTAAAGCAAATTTCCACTGGAATCTAATCCCGTGATTTGATCTGTAAATTCTAGCATTTCAATCGAGAAATGAAGTTTTAATTCATGTATTTGTGAAAAGAAAATTCCTTTTGTCATTCTTTTTAGGATTTATTTTATATGAGCTTGAAAAGTGCAAAAAGTTGACGATGCAGCGAATTTCTTATGTCGGCGGCGACATCTAATCAGAAAACAGTTTTCAAAATTCGCGAAAGACCTAAAGAAAGCGTGACAATTACGTAACGTTTCAGCTGGAACTGTCGTGTATATCTGTACAAAGAAATTATCAAAGCAATCTATCTTTAACCGCGTGCGACGTTTGAAATATTCACGCATCGGAAATGGCGATGGTTTTACAAACAGCCGATCAGCGGTCGCCAAATGTTTCGATTTTCCGCGTGCTTTAACACGGTCGAGTAAATCAATTTCTTTCCCTATACATTTGTCCCCGTACGCTCTTTTAAACCCTCAGGACCTATTCATTGCGACGCACTGACGTTGTAATCCAACGTTGACGCAACACGTAAGCACACAAGCTGTTTGTTTGTATTGACCAAGTATTTCCCTTGATACAAAATCAACAGAAAAATACTTAAAAAAGGAAGAAACCTTGTTAAAAATTTTCCTGTTCCCAACTTTTGCCGTTAGATAGCGCCACTAAACATAAGTTATATAATTTGCGAACATTATTATATTCGCATTTATGTTATATATGTTAGTTGTATTATGTTTGCCACGAGTTTTACAAAGCGTGCTAACTTCAGAACCTTCTTTAACTCACAAACCAAAACGTGCAGAATTTTCAAGAATCGTCCCGAAGCTGCAAACCTATAAACACAGCAACTGATTGAACTTTGAATTTTTGTCCCAAGCACTTTGTATCATATTCATCATAATAGTGGTGTCGCTTACCCAAGCCCACACGTAAATACGTGAGTAACAGGGGGCCCATGCCTTGACCCGGTGGCAAAATCTCCCGATTAACCCCGAAACGGTTTCCGAATGTCAGAAATCTTGCGGTGCTCAGCAATTAGCGTATGTCGCGTGCCATTAACAGCGGGAATAGTAGAAGGATCGAGTTATATCTAAATCGGGGCCGGGTTTGGTTTCGGCCCGGTCCCGGCTGAAAATGACTAAAATTTCAAAATTTTGAGATCAAAAGATAAGCAATCGTTTAAACACACAATCAGCGACAACCAACCGCTATAGTTTAAAACGTTTAAGCGCTAATTGTTATCGCTGTCGTTTAGCCCCATATACTCAACCCCAAGTTTCGGGGTGCACAACGGCGATAAAACCTTTTTTGGGTCAAATTTCGACCCGTCTGGGCGTATAGAGGAAAATTGCCATTTCGGATGGGATTAAATTGCCTTTATCAGCAAGATTTGTAAATAAGGCGTTAAAATTTTACCGGTTTTGTCGCCGATTTGCGTCGACGGTGGCTCTGCAAGATATTTTCCTTCTTCAAGTTAAAGCCTGGTGAGGAGAAAGAAGTTTTGTAAAAAATTATTCCACTCAAACCAATCGGAAAATGTCAAAAGAAAATTGCAACCATTTATGTCTTTTTGCAATAACTGCCGGACAACGTGGCTCATTGATTGATCGTCAAAAAAAAGAAAGAACCAACAAATCAACAAAATTGTGAGCTTCGCTGAGGCGGAAAGCGCGTTTTCTACGCGAAATTGTAGCTCAGGACATTTCTATGCGTTTGTTGGCAAAAGAAATATTTACAAAAACATGTTGAATGTATTAATTGCAGAATAAGTAAAAGTGACGTAATTTTTTGCCTTAATAACAAGTGACGTTACTTGTTCTACAATTACGTGTATAGTCACGATCAAGTTTCTCTAAAAGGCTATTGGTTGCATTTTCAATTTTCTTAATGACAAATTAAGTCGCATATGACACCGCACATAAAGTAACCGCTTTGTTCTTAAACATTGACATTTAAATAAAACATAGTCAAATAAAATATTGGTCTTATCACGAAAATTTATCCCTTCATGTAAATCCGCTTTTAATTATAAGTAAACAAAACAAATTTCTTTACAAGTTTTAAACTGCAGTGGAATTTTAAACCACCCAAATGAAGTAAAATTTAGCAAAAATCAAAATGGATAGCCCACACTGTAGCAGCAGATGGTATATGTGCACCCAAGTAGTGCCCAAATGTAGATGGCGCTGTTCACAATTGTTCGCTGTCGAGAGATTTCGCTTTTCTTCGCCACAATTTAACCTTTTTTTGGCCGACAATAATCGTCTGTGTGCGCATTTGGGCACGATTATAAAAAAACGACGCGCGCAAGCGGAATCGTCGGTCAGTCTTTAACGACACGAACTTAAGTGGACGCTCTGTCATTTGTATGAGTCGCTCTTGTGAGAATGACGCGGCTTACTTCAGAAAATTAAGTGAAATGCCGTGGTTGTTAGAAATGATTTTGACAGGTTTTTCATAAGTTGTATATTAAAGAGAAAGTTAATTTGAACCTCAAGATTTTATCGAGACATTTACTTGTTACAGGTGAGCCGCATGAATATTACCAGGTTAACAACGTTTGCAATATGTCAGTCTATAGCAGTGATGTGACGATAACTCATGAAGCAAGTTGTAAAAAATGCTTGCAAAATATCTCACGCTGAGACAACAGCCTGTTTGTTGTCTTTTACATTTTTCTTGTGATTTGTTCGGTTTTTTCAAATCATTAAACCTAATGGCGATTAACCAATAATAATAAATGCATAGGGTTGAAGATTGAATTCTTTGGGTGAAGTTTTCGAACACATTGTTTTGACCATGTACGTCATAATACGCGATAGTGTGACGAACGAATAATTAAAACCGCTTGATAGATCGTTTTGCTGTTCGAGATGGCATTGCCAATTTCACGACAATTTTAAAAGTTGTACTTGTGCAAAAACCGATTTCGCAAATCGATGTAGAACTGATAAAATGTGGTTAATTTGTGAATGAAAAGCAATAAAATTTGCGTCGAATCTCTTGATCAGCGTAGCGGCTAACAACACTTTCTTAATAAGCGTGTAATCGACGCATTTTATTTACAAATTACCGAAGAAAGTCACCGGGTGTTTTCAAAGTTTGCTGGTCTTGTCAAAAGTCGCAAAGTTAGGCCCATCCCGACCTAAATGTCAATGAAAATTACGTCATAATAATGCATTGTCATCCAACACTGGAGTTGGACAATATTTTCTTAAGCAAACATAGGATCCAGTTGCAAGAAAAACATTTGCCGTAAACTCGATCTTGTCATAAAGAGTCCAGCTGTGCTAAAACGAGTAAAAACTTTCGAAAATATGTTTGAAAACTTGCAGACCCAGGACTTCATTTTCCGCCTTAGACTGGTCATGAATATTGCATTGTATCTTATGTAGACTACATTTATTACAGAAGTTGAATTTTAAACATTTTGGGCGTTATCAGGGCATTAAGTACCTTATCTATTGGAAACAGGTTCAGGCAAAAATAATCTTGGTTTGTTTCGGAAGCAATTTCCACACCAATATCTCTTAGAATTGGAATGCATTATTAAAGCTGTTGTGTTACAGCAATTGCCCACATAACGCTATGTACATACTAGAATTCTTTTACAAAAAAATTTATTGTCCGATAAAACCAGTCAGCAATTTTCGTTTTATGCTTTTTTTTCTCTGCACATTAGGCGGGTATAAGTAACGGTTACTTCCAGTAATACAACGATGTTTTTCGAGTTAATTGAGCAGAAATGTATTATTCATTTTCAAGAATATTCGTCATTGACAACCGGATGTGCCAAAATTTGAAACCTTTATCTGACCGACATCTTGTTGCAGATATCGCAATACCGTTAGTGTTTGTGACAGATTTATATTTTGTAACTTTTTTCGCGAAACCGATGTTTTGATTTCACGTTTTGACAAAGTAGAAAGACATTTTTATGAAAAACGTCGTATTGGTCTTTAATTTACTGTAAGATAGGCAAGAACCGTATAATAAAATCCCAATTAGGCGAAATTAGCATCACAGCTCCTTGTAGCAAAATTCGGTAACGGGTCCGATGGCACCGGAGAGATATCGGTTGGTTTTAAATGCCGGCATTATTTCAGAAGTATGACGCTCAAAATTGTGAAGGAAGATTTAGGCGAAAACTCAAATTGGATGTGTATCTGTTTTTTGAATAAATTATGTAAAAGCCTTAGACAGGTAGATGAAAATTCGAGCAACAAATATTAGTTAAAGGTGCGGCCGCCCATTGCGGTAACATTGCATTTTGCCAGGACGGTCCTTCATCGAATATATACCTCGGCCACTCGCAGGTGTTCTTTCGTCTCACCACGACCAACTTTGAGCGTATATTTGTCGTGGACGCTGTAATACGGTTGTATATTTTGATGCAGATACTTTCTTGTTTGTTTTAAATGCGATGATAACTGCTAATTATACGTTCGCTGCTTTTTTTGCTGTAAAGTGTTTTGTGATAAACGGAGTATATCATATACCGGTGTTTATTTTTTGTAACGTAGTTGGTCAGTTAGTAAGACATGCTTTGTAAAACAAGATCAAGAAAGTCTGTTAAATCTTGTTGTTATAAAAGCTCACTATGTGATAAATGAACCAAAATTATGAGAAAATTATTGACTAAAAATTTGAATGTTTTTGCCGCCAGCGAGTAGGCTAGATCCAAGTCAGCGTTAAGCAGAGTCGAATGCAGCACACCGTCGCCATTTTAAAACATGCGAACGGGGTCGTTTGCATCTCCCGTGACCGGTGCAGCTTAATTTGCGTTTTCAGTCACTGGTTACAGGAGGTCTTAAGAAGGTCGAGGTATCGTGTTACCTTGTTACCTGTTATGCGGGCAGCATATAGCGCGCACATTTTTAGCTCATAGTTAGGATCGTAAATTTGTCACGCTTATAACGAGATTTATCGACTTTATAAGCGGTAGAGTTTGACAGCATTTTATAGCTCATCCACTTAACTTGATGTTTAGTTTACGCTAAATCCATTTTTATTTTTCTCTAGGAAGTCTGTTTAAATTTTTCATTTCTCACAGTCATCGCTTTTGCGAAACGGGAATAGTTTGTTGACTTCAAATCTTATTTACAGTTCTCGGATTCTTCAAACTCGAGTTCCTCTCCGACGCGTCAGCTCTCGCGAGCATTTCGTTAGTGGCGCCTTGCATCACTTTGCCAAATGCAGAGTGAAGCCACGTCACAAAACGCTCAGGCGTTTGTCGTGACCAGTGAGAGCTACGCCGATCAAACATCCTGCTTTAAGCAGCCGGACTGGGGAAGAGAAATCTCTACCTCCCCTGGATTCTCTCCGAAGAGCGGAGATCCGCGGGATCATTTCGACGACTACGACTTTGATAAATTCGTCGATGACGTAATTCATGACGACGAAGACGATGACGATGACGAAGACGACGGAATCGTCCTCGATTGCGAAGAAGATCAAGATTCCCTGAACGAAATCGACATCCAGTTTCCCTTTGATGAAGCGAATGGAATGTGCAGGAGGAATGACAACCGCTTCCCAGTCTTCCACTCCTTCCTCCACGACAAAGAGGAGGAGGATTTTCTCTCAAGCAAAAAACCTCACCGAGATCGCGATGCGAACAACTTCAACGACTCCGGACTCTCGGACGAATCGAAGAAACACGTCAAAGCCGCGATGACGTCATCGATTTCGTCATCAGAAGCTGGGAGCAAGACCGGCGACGATGAGTGGAGGAAACATGAGGAGAAGGTTAACAAAGTTTTACTTGACCTCCTCGCAAAGGACGAAAAACTCCGAGGTAGGAAATTTGGTTTGTCTAAACTCTTAGTATTGACTTTGTATTGCTCTGCTTGATTTGAATCAAGTGTAAATTCTTAACTAACTTATAAGTGCTCGGAACTGACATGTACCCTGTCCTTACACTGTCTACGCCTTCTGAGTTTTGATTTGCTGAAATCGTCAACTATAACTGAGATAGCTTTATTTGTCTGCTTTAATATGATTTTAAAACTAACTTAAAGGTTTTAAGACGACTCCAACGTTCCAGTTTGTTATAGGACTACTGCTGTACATCGTTCTGTCTTCTCTCTCATGTACCAATACATGCTGCTTATAAAGCCTTGGCTGCATGCGACTTGGATTACTTGATCTAATTTGGCTTTGCTTCTTTCGGTCTATACTGTATAATGGATAATTCAATTTCTTATAAAGAAATCGGGTTGCCTTCTGAGAGAAATTACCGATAAATTAAGTTTTCTTTGACCGCTTTCCAAAAGAGTAAATCTCGCGAAATAAGCTATTTATCTATCATTACTAATACTATATCGCTTTTCTAGTTTTCTGTTTGGTATACATAATCCGAATGACTTTAAGAAAGGGATTTTGCAACTTTTCTTTCATTAAAAATGTCCATGACAGCAGGAATATGGTCCTGCTAATGTTTTGTTTCGATCACACGACTTTATCGAAAAGCGGTTTCTCGTTGCAGCGCTAGAAGGCTTGATGACGCTTTAAAATTTGGAAGAATACGCATGATGATGAACTAAATTTCAAAACGCAAACCAGTTATTTGGAAAACCAAAGACATTTATCAAGTCAAGTTGTCAGTACGATTAGTCGATCGAAATATTTTTGCACGCCGAACACCGTAAATTTCCAAAAATACTGCAAATAAATTTGGTAAATTGGTAAAATTATTCAAAATTTTAAGTAAATTACATAGCATTCTTGTGTAAACGAAACATACATGACATGAATGTAATATCACAAAGCACCTTTTATATTGCGTAACTTCAGCTGCATTTATATATGACGCGGATCGAAAATGGAGTTAGCACTTAAAATATATGCTTAAAATATATTGGATGATTTTGTTTATACGGTCATTATCAAGTTTAATGGATTTGTTTTCCAAAATCTAGAACAGGTGCCTGATGACATTAGAATCAGACATACTGTAAACTGAAACAGAACTTGCGACAACGCAAACGCATGGTTTTGGCAGTATTTAGAAATTTTAAAACGAACTATTCGCAACAGTCACTTTTAACCTCTGCAGAGAAATTACGGGTCAAGAAAATGTTAAAACTTCGAATTTTAGTTTTGCGGTTGGAATAAACCGCAAAAGTCCACAACGCAAACAAGAAGAAACCTCGCATTCTCACGGCTTAAAAAAGGGTTAAATTTACTCGCATTTAATATTTGGACAGAGACGCGCTCGCGTCACCTCTGAGATGGATATGATTTATATTTTTGAATTTTCTTGAATATTTTATCGTCTTCCAGGAAATCCGATACTTATTCGTAGTAATCTTTGGCCAAATCTATTGCAGAGTCTGTGTAAACCAATACGATAAATTCCTTCAAAACTCTGCCGTCTACGAATTATGACGTCACTTGGAGCGAATTATTACTTAACAATACTCCATTTTGATGCATCTGCTGCAGTAGAAAGTAATGCAATATTTTTAGGGGTTAAAACTAGTCACTATGGTCTCTCCACTAATCTCCTAAGCCATCTTAATCGTTTCTTATTCTATCCTCATATCCAGTTCTTTCATAAAAGTTTCACAAAGTCGGTCCATCTGTTTAGTAAGGGGCCATTTCCAGCCGTTGCCACTGGTCAATCGGTCCATCAATTTTTAATGTACACCTTTTGTAGTGGCCAATTATCCGCTCATAAAAGAGCCGGCTTCTTCCATTGTTTACTTTCAACAAAACTCCGCCCCTGTCTTGTTTACAAAACACGGACAGGCTTAATTCAATCTGCGCCTGCTGTCTGTCATTCCTATAAGTAAGAATATTTGACTTCACAGTTGCGCCGGTTTCTGTGCGTCTTAATTAGGCTGATATACAGCATGGAGTTGTTGATGAAAATTAAAGTGATAAATCATAAATAAACAAACTTGCGCTAAAACATGCACATACTTACACCATCGTTTACTGTTGCATTAACTACTTACAACGATAAAAATTGGGTAATGGGTTGTTTGGGCACATTTGTTGAGCTTGCTGGCTGTGCTGACCATTACTGGTCTTTATCATGTGTTAACATCTTTCTTGCTGGTTTTAAGTTCTTGGGCTCAAAAGCTCTCTCCAGTCATTGTCTGCTGGCTGAATTAGGATTTTTCTTCGTTGTAATGGTCAGCTTTTTAATGTTCCTTCCCTCCACTGACCATGACGAAAAATAAAAGATACGATAACTCTTGATTTATAAAATTATTCGAATACTCATACTTTGCTTAAATAAAGTTGATGTTTATTATGGTCGCCTTTAATAAGGCTTCTGATATTTAGGCCAAGGTAAATTTATTCCAAAGCATTCAGACTTGTAACAACAGTGACGCTCTTTAAACGATGGGGGTAATTAATTTCGATTACTGACGTAATTATCGTTCTGTGACATCATTAAGGATCGAGACACGAAAAACAGAAAACTGAATGACGTAACCGTTTGCAACATTTACAATTTCTGTCCAAAAATTACTTTTTAAAATGTTTTGTTTGTTTGTCAAGAAACACCCTTTAATGTCATCAACAATAAACAATTTGTTCATAAACGGCCAATATCAGGTCATTGTGAGAGTCGCGTTAACAAAACACAGTAAATTGCAACACTTTTCAAATTTCGATTTTTCGTAAAATAGCATTTGCTGCAAAATCTGTTTCTATAGCATACTGGCATATCTCGTGGAATCAGCTGGAAATCTTAAGCAAAGATGAATAATTCGCTTTTTTAAAAAGTGGCTTCTTATTCGCACTTCACGTCGCTTTCTTGAAGACTTTTTGGATGTCCTCCTTTCCATTTCGGAAGTTTGTTAGGATGCTTTCAAGGCGGGACGCCTTGTAATCCAGCAAGCAAATTGTATTTGTTTTGGTTATAAAACCGACCGGTCGTCTCGACATGAGATTTTCAAAGCAATGTGAGGAGCTTTCGGTACAAGTTACAAATCGTCGATTTGTTGCTACGCTAAGCAAACACGGTCTCACACCTTGACCGATGCACGTGCGGCGAATGAAACAATGCGTCCAGACCGATTTCCGTACCCCGTCGGTTAATGAAAGCTAACTTGTTTGCACTTGGTTGTCTGCAACCTTTGATGATGTAAAACTTTCGCATTACACAAGTGGCGGCCGCTTTAATTGTTCTCTGTGACAAGTTCAGACGGCGGGAAAAAATGGCGACCATAAATACCGGGCAAGGGTGACCGCTGAACACATTTAATTCAGTTTGGCTTGTCGACGTCGACGTAGGCTTGTCACGTCGATTTATGCGTGAGGTTGCTGTCAAAGAAAAGCTGGCTTTAACTTTTAAAAGATATTAACTGTCGAGTGAGAATTACTGAGTAGAGGAGGTATCATGGTATTTCCAGCGTTGGACTCGTCGACTCAATACAGTCAGTTCGAATCCGTCACGCTGGTCAAGACCGACGATATGACGTCATCAAACGACTCGATAAGAAGTACGTCATCGTTGAGTAATCATTCTTACAGCAGAGATAACGATTTGGAGGCCTTAGATGACGCAACGTTCCTAGAAAGGATTGGAGAAATGCTGGAACCTGATGAACCTCCATCTCTTCTTAATCCGGATCCCGGATCATCATCCTTCGACTTGGATGGAGAGGTTTCTATAGAGATGTGCAGTCAGGAGACAGTTTTTTGTGAGGGTCAGGGTTTCTCGGATCAGAGCGAACTCAGTGACGCTGTTGGGATTCATTGTGAGTTCTTTGTTGTCATCTTACTCTTCCAGCAGGTTTTCTTCATCTTTTTGTTCCGGTTGATCTCAATTATTTCCTTTCGTCACCAACAGCTCGTTCCACAGATATAACAAATTTCTGTTTATTATTTTACGTTCTTGCAGCAATGATCTAATCACTGCATTGTTTCAGCACAAATCCCTAAATGCGACGGTTGCGGCAATTTGATCATCGAACGCTTCATGCTGAAGATCCAGGACAAGCAGTGGCACACGCAATGCTTGAAGTGCGCAGTTTGTTCTTGTTCACTCAGTATCTCGTGTTTTACGCGGGACAGCTACCTTTATTGTAGAGAAGACTTTTACAAGTGAGTCCTTTGGTAAACTGTGTATTTAAAGATTTAATTGTATGAGAAAAACTGTGAAAAGTCACAATTGTAAAGAAATTGGCTATTACTATATGCCGGCAATAAAATCTTGTAAATTTAACTTTTAAGTAAATCTTCATATAAAATGTGTATCCAAAGAGAGTACAAGAGAGTCGCCGCTAAGACTGGGAAAACCATAAACGTAAATAGATTGACCATAGTATATGGACAACAGAATCCGTTAGTTAACCAAACAAGATAAATTTCTTTCATAGGCGATTCGGGACAAAATGTGTTGGTTGCGGTCAAGGGATTCCCCCTCAACAGTCGGTCCGCCGAGCCCATGAAAACGTTTATCACGTGGAATGTTTCCGATGCATCATATGTCAGGAACAACTGGACACAGGAGACCAGTTTTACCTGCTGGACGACGGACGCCTCGTTTGCAGACCAGATTACGAACGTGCAAAATCAAGAGGTGGGTGGTCTGCATACATTTTTTTGTCTTCGCGTCCCGTCATATGGTCATAGTCGTATAGATTGATAAGAGTCAGAATTATGCCCAGTTAGGATCAACGGAGCGAAAGGTTTTTCAAACTTTGGTTAAACCCGATCCTGACTTAATGGAGAAGCTCTCGCACGTTAGGGCTTTCTTCGGTAGAGACTGTTCCCTTTTTAAGGTAAACATAAGGTTGAAATTCAAGAGGTCGCCAACGCAATTGATTTTAACCTTAATCTCTGTAATCCCGTTGAGCTTTTCCGCGCCTTCGGAATCGTTCGGTTTGTGACGAGAACAGTCGATATCCCGGCGGAGTTTGTTGATGTTTATTCCGGTCAATCGATAGCAACCTTGCCCGAACCGATCAAGTGAGCTTAGAACCGCTTACTCAAAACATAAGCGACGCCCACGAGAAACACAACCGGTCGCTTAATCGAACATATTGGAAATCGATCTTGCTAAGCGGCCGGGAACTGATCTGTAGCGCGGAAAATTTTTTTTAAGTGCTGCTGTCGCATTTTCGGCGTTTTTCTTTCAAATTGAATCAAATTTTTACGAAAAGCTTTGCCTGTTTTATAGAAGCATTTCGATATATATTGTCTTGGCTATACCGTTCAAAACATACAAGTTTTACCATTGACCGCGACGTCACAGCAACGCTGAGTGTTGCATTTCGGTGCTGGTTTTTAAAGTTTAACGGAATTTTTTCCTGTTAAAGATACAGATATGGAAAATGGGATCAAGCGACCGCGAACCACGATAACCGCAAAACAACTGGAAACTTTGAAGCTCGCTTACAACGCCAGCGCTAAACCACCTCGGCACGTGAGGGAGAAATTGAGCTCTGAAACGGGATTGGACATGCGCGTTGTGCAGGTTAGTTGCTTGGCAACAATTTTTTTTCATTGCGTCCGGTACTAAACCTATTAAAAAGGAGGATATACTCGTCTTATGATTGATGTGTCGTAACACAGACAATAGTATCAGCAAGAAGTCGAAAAATTCGTTTTACGAGGTTGATTTTTAGCAAAAAATGTGATAATTTGCACTAGGTTTGGTTTCAAAACCGCCGAGCAAAAGAAAAACGAATGAAGAAGGATAGCGGCCGCCATCATTGGGGAGAGATATTCGGAAGTTCAACAGCGCCACCGGTGGCTGTTAATGAGAGAGCAAGTTCGGTGATTTCCCGTAAACGTTCCACACGACCGAACAGCTCAGCCAACAGGAAACAGGCTGCGTGCTCGCCAGGAGACGTTCAGCAGCATCTTGCCGTATCCATGTCTCACCAACAGGCTGGAAATTCTGTTGTGCAAATTCCAATGGGTCGTGCAGGTGATTGGAGGTTAAGGTTTAAAAGTTATTTTTTGACATCAATAAAACGGTCTCTTTTATCTTTTCTTTCTCTTATACTTGTTTCCGTGAGTCTTGCATGTGTTTATTTTTCAAGTTTAAGTGTGTAAATAGGGTATCAGTGATTTTTCTTTCATCTAGACCTCTTTGTTGAAAACGGCGGTGGCATAACGCCACCTAACGGGTTTGCTCAAGGTCAACAGACTCGCGTCTCTGAGGAATTTTGTCAACAGCAGATGCACAACATGACCTTTCACCCCGACTTTGGCACCCAACAATCAACAGGAGCAATTCAACCGGCTCAGTTTGCCCATCCAATGAATAACGGGATTCCATTTGGTCCCCGACAGATGGCGCCAGACCAGTTTCTGCATCTCAATCCCACAAAAATGAACCAGTCGTCAGAATCGATGCATTTCGTTAACAATGTTGCAAATTCTTCCATTGCCCCACGTTTTGCAAATGTCGGAAATTTTTGTTCAAACGGGGGATTACCCGTCGTCTGTCCGCAGGTTGCCGGCAAAGCAGACTCCGACCTCGTTTCAAACAGCAGTGGACAAAATTCAAGCGATCTATCTGGCAGTCCAAGATCATGGTTCGGTGACCTTGACCTCAATTTTAAGTGACGTCATCATAGACATTGTGACGTATTTAGTCCAGTTCTTGTACAGTTAGAATGACTTTTAACAGCCAAACACATCTGCAAGAAGGGCTTAAGCAATGATGAATTTCGTGAATCTAAAAATGTTTTTATGCAAAACAGTTTGCACACTTTTGTTTTGATCCAAAATTGCACGTGTTGTTATTGACTTGTTGCAGGAAAACGCAAAAGCCATAGCTTCATGCAGAAAGACTACAATAGACGAATAACTTTGACCTCCCTACCTTTTCCGTCATCAATCCTGTAGTTAACATTAATCCAATATTATGCTGCTATAGTGATTAGCGTGTTGTGTCAAGTACTGTGATTTTTCCCTCTTCTTCATTATTTATTTTGTATTCACTTTCACAGCAAAGAACAAAACTCCATACAGACCGACGGCGTGCCAAATTATGATGTCATAATGGTGATCGATTGCGTATTCTTTACTATAGCCACGTTAATCAATTTTCCACGTTTAGTTTCAACTCGTGTCGCGTGTGTTGCGCAGGATGACGTAATAAACTCAAAAACCTTAAAACAGATGACGTGACCAAAAGTATACGTTTGTTGTGGGATCCTCTTTAAACGGCACGCGACCCCACCGCGACATACAAACGCCCCAGGTTACCTTATACCTTCGGTTGGGGGTGGAAAGAATGGACCGTTACATGATCAGATGAGAGTTTTCGATAACTCCTGACGTTTTGTATTTAATGATGGGATTTTATGGATGATTACTTCTCTGACTTATCCAACAAAAACCCGATCTAATTTCAAAGGCGAATAGATCAAAAAAACCTTACATTAACGTTAGTTTTGTTTATTCTCGCTACAAAAACAATTTCCAGTTAATCATTTTGTTCAAATGGTACTTTAAAAAATTTTTTTCTTTCAGGTTAGGATACAAGCTTTTTCGATTACGTCACTGATCAAAACTGATGTAGAGCTTGCAAAAACTTATTGTTTAACAATATTGGTTTTTATTTCTCGAGGATTTAAAAATTTGCGGCATTTTAGCGATGAACATTTTTAGACATTAAGCTATAAAATGCGATATGTTTATGTTTAAATTTTGCATAAAGTTCATAAACTGCCGGCAGAGTGGATTCGATGATAAGCACCTAAGCACACGACGAAGATCTCAACAGGGTCGGCGATATCTTAGAATTGTATCTCAAAAGTAGGGCGATTATTTTTTGACTTGTCAAAAAAATTCAAAAATTGGTCAAAATTTATAGCGTTAGGTCAAAAATTGTCAAAATTGTTTACAAACTGCATTGTCGTGGTGTCGAAGAGGTTGCACTGTCAGTGAACTTTTCATTTTACATTTTACGCTTTGTAGCCTACTTTATACTGTTGTAAATGGCCCATTGTCTACTTATTGTGAATCATAAACCATTAAGTGAAATAATTGTGTTGATATGGTGTGATGCTCAACACACCTCAAAATGTGTAAGATTTTTGGTAGGTCCGAAGTCATTTTGCGGCCGCTCTATTGTTAGGTGCAGCTCTTGCTTCGGTTTTGTTTTAGCTACTTCATGTATCTTTAGTTTAGACAAATGTATTGAACAGTTTTTGTTGTGTCTTAGCTGCAGTTTTTTGGCACTGATTTGTAATTAGCTCATTTCCCTTTTCAGAATAGGCTAGGTCTATGTTCAGATTTTTGCCCTTCTGTTAGATTTTCGCACATGTTTTCGTTTTAGTTAGATTAACCTACAGCCACATTTGGCTACAACGTTGCCACTTATTTTGTATTCTGTTGTATTCTAGCTGTTTGTGATTTTTCGAAATGCCAAAAACATCAAATAGGCCTACGCATGCCAACAAAACTTGGATTTACATGTACTTTTTGTACAATAATGCTTAATTTAACTACTTGAGTTCTTCATACGTCAAAATTTGTCAAAAAAAGTTTTTTAATGTCCAAAGTTGTCAAAATTTTCAATTTTAAGGTCAAAAAATAATCGCTCTACTCATAAGTATTTATGAGCTTGGCCCGTGTAATTATAGCAATTTTAGCTGCTACAACTGAACTAAACTAAACCTTTCAAATTTTATTGCATTTAAAACAGCCGACATTCTGTATATAAGACACCCATGAGATAAGGAACGTTACTGGAGTCACTACCTGCAAATATCCGCGTGGCGCCATAACACCTGTCATACTTAAAAAATACCATTTAAAGATTTTATTAAAACTGTCTCGAAAACAATGGCAAGTGTCGCGTAACACTAGCATATTGTGGCCTAAATTCTACAGTCAACACGTTCTCCAGTCTACACCTTGTACATAGCCACGTTTTAAATAACAACGACTGATGGAAGATTTAAAATATCTTTGACGTTAGATGGCGCATAAAGGTGAATGGGCAGCTTGCGTTGAACGTCCAAACGAGAATGATTCGCCAAACATGACTCAAATAAAGCAAAACAAAAATGTACATGGTGTGCCGTGGTATGTGGCGCTGGTTAATTTGGTTCGCAAAAAGAAAAAGGCGAAGCAAGTTTAGAAAATAGTGACTCATGTTTTATGGTTGTTATACATGTAGGCCTATTGACTGGCAAACCACTCCCAGGTTTCAGGCAATACAACTTTTTTTGTTCAGGCTAAACGCTATGGTTCAGAGATTCACAATTTAATATAGGCCTACATGTTAGGCTGTATATGAGTATATGTCTAAAACCGTATTTATGAAAAATTGTTTGTTATGGAAATTACGTTTTTTTTCATGTGCAATCAACGTGTAGGATTCGAATTGTCTGGTATTCATGGCTGTTTTCTTTGGCCAGTTCAGAAATTGTAACCCTCGTATGATGCCCGCTGTTCATTGGACCTGTATGACTTATTATAGCTTCATAAAATTCTAACAGAAATTTTAAGCTAGTTAAATATAATTGTTACAATACTTTATACAACTACACTTATTTGCTGGGGAGGTTTTCACCGCGTTTCAGAACATCCATGGTGTCTTTCCTTTTGGAAACGATTTCTACAAAGAGCGCAGCAGATTTAGGCTACAGACAAACATGATTTTATTAAACAAGCTTAGTCTACCAATCTAATACCGGTAGCATTGTTTAATCTTTTAGGCTTACTTACAAATTTGTAAGCATTTTTATTTTTGTTGATAAGTTGTTTTTGTCATAGGTTTTCCTATCAATAGATATTTTATGTATTTTCTTTGGTTAAAACACACTAGGCATTCATAAAAAAGGACTTTTTTATCAAGACTTTTTACCTGGCAGAATCATTAAACTCTGAGTAACATCAGATGAAACACTAAGTTACATGTACTAACGCAAATACGTTTTGGTACAGGTTCTTATCAAAAAGGGATGATTCCTGTTCCAATTTTACTACGGTAGAGCTACATACAGTAAATTGATGTGTGGCAACTTGGTTACAGGTTACATATTATGTTTCTGTGAAGTAAGTAGGTTACACGTATTGCGAGGATAGATATATTTCTTCTAAAGCCAAATTTCCAGTGCAATCTTATTAAAAAATTTAAAGTCACTATTTAATAAGTAGGAAGCCTAACCTTGGCGTTCTTGGTGAAAACACCAACCTGTTGGCGCAATAAGGAATGGACAAGATTTATAAATCTTTCCCTCTACATTCAGTTTCGTTTTTAAAAACTTGTCAAACGTTGGATCACCGCGAATTCATAGTTGTTGCGCAATGTAGCTTGAAGCAAAGGGGTGCGTTGTAGCACCAGGTAAAGTATGACTATGTTCAGGTGTTTTCTCAAATTAACCACGTAAGAATTCGCTTTCTACCTCTAACCAATACAATACTTCACCTGTACTTTTGAAATTCTACCTTTAAACATGAAAAGAATCTTTTAAAAATCTTCTTATGCCTAAAATGCAAGCAAAAATATACTAATGGAACAGGATTTCTATTAAACAATAGAGATTCCGTAAAATTCCGCAAAATAAATCGCTTCGATCAATGATATAAAGGACTTTCTTTATATCGTTGCTTCGACACAGCACTTGATCTATTTCAATAAACTATTTTTAGTAAAAAGGTAGATAGACGGAAACCGCGAAAATGCGTCATAAAAACATCGAAAGTTTAATGCAAGGGTAACTAAGTGAAAGTATAAATTTTATAAGAGTTGAAACAAAAACAGAAAATAAACCGTCAAAAATAGGCATTTATTAACTTTAGTCATAATCGTTTTCTATTTATGGTTCAAAAATTTTAAATTTAAATTTTTTTTTCTTACTGCGAATTAGTTTGCAAATTTTTGCGTATTTATTTACAACGCAAACAGGAACGCGATAGTCACGGTTCATCGACTCAGATAAAATGTTTTAGGGTAGGCGTAAAAAGCTAAGTTTAGGCTAAAACAGGCTTGATGTGTTGATGATTGTGTAGAAAACCGAGTAAAGTCGAAATGTGAACTTAAATTACTGAAATATATGATGATTTGAGTTTATTTATTTTTTAAGGTGTAGCAGCAAATCTATTGATCATAAAAAGTTTATGACTTTAAGTGTACTGTACTTGCAGAGGCCGACAGGTCTATCGCCGCCATCCTATTTAACTATCATAGGATCGTAGCAGACTGACTAGGCCTAGCTTAATTCGCATTACTGAAAACTTTGCATTACCGGTACTGTATAGCCTGTTATGCGGCGGTATTCTTAAGCGCGTAAAGTTTGGTTTATTCGCCGATTTTAGCAATTTATGTGTTTTAAAGTAGTCTATTTCTTTATTCGTTGTTAACGTTTGAGAGGAAAAATCAGGTTTCTTGTCTGCTTGTACCTCCTGACCTTAACACTCTGACTTGAAGTTCTGAATGGGAAGGAGTTATGAGGTAATAGAAAAGAAATTATGATGTAATAATTCCTCAATACTGAGGCCTGATATATGAGAATGCAAAAGTAAAGGAGACTCGTGAAATCCAGCCAACTGTTTAGAAAGTTTGTATAATAAAATGGAAAGCTCTCAAAAGGACAAGTATCGTTCCACCACTGGCGCAAGTATCTGCTTCAGCCTTTCTGGCATGGTGTCACAACTCACAAAATGTCACAAGAAACACACCTACAAAGATTCCAAGAGCAGTGAATTATTTTTCAATTTCATCTCTTGACAGTTGTAACTTGATTGTGGTTGAGGGCACGGATAAGCAGGTCAAAGCCAATGGCTTTAGAATTGACTCTATTTATTGGAATGATCCTGAATTAGTTGCGGCGGAAAATAATTAAATTTTTAATATTGGCAGACTGGCGTGGCGTAAAACGTAGACCTTAATTTTTTCAGAGTAAATTTTCCTGAACTAGCCTATACGGCTCTTTCCATACAGGATCCAACCTGTTTAAAATGCTCCCGCTGACTGCACAAATTTTCTCTTAGCTGATTTTCTCTATTTCAAGGTATAGCGTTTATTTAGTGTGTTGGCTTATGCATGGGCTGTGTTTGTGTTAACATATGCTGCTGCAAACTTAGTTCATTTTGAAAATACTGGGCTGACTTGTGACTTCATTTATTTCATTATGCAAGAGCGAATTTCTATGGTAGTGGAACCCGACTGTAATTTTGATCTGTATTATGTGCACATTCTCTACACTAAAAGCTTGACAATTAACTATGTCCATAAAGAATCCGGACTGCAAAGCTTGCCCAGAGCAGAGGATTTATCAAAGTTGTGGTTTTTACACGCAGTTCGCACAATTTTAGAGTATTTGTCCAAAAGTTTGCGCAAGATATTGTAAGTGCGAGTAAATAGTATGTACTGGTATCACATAAAATGCCAATAATCTCAGTATGATATTTCTGATCTGTTTGTTAATATTTAGTGAATAGAATAAAAACCAACGCCGCGGAATGATCAAGTTTGTCTCACTTATAGAGCTCTAAAGGGAAAAAAATGAACTGTGTTTGTTTAAGTTACACATTATTTTACACCCTGTCTAAAAATATAATGATCTGCCAAAAATTTTTTCATTTTTCATTTTTTTTCCTGAAAAAAATTTTCCTATCTGTTGAAGAAACAACATTTTTTGGCATAAAGAATACTACATTGATAGAATAACAATTTCTGCTGCTAGACATAAGCTGGTGATCAGCCCAATTTGCCTTGCTTGATCTACAAGTTAAGTGAGTATTGAAAATCAACAAGGATGATAAATAGTCTGAAGTGCACACTGATGTATCCAGCTTCATGTCTTTGCATGCATGATTTCTCATTGAAAACTGATGAAACGATGGTATGACTTAAACAATTGATGAGACGCGATTGAAGTTTTTCTGGATGGTGCAAGCAGAATGAATATTTTTAATCAGTCTGTATCAGCTATGTCCAGCCAAAAATCCCTTTTCTGTGCCAGAAATGCTGGAGTCACTTTTTTAATGAGGGCTGCCCAACAAACTTTGTGCACAATGATAAAATACGTTTTAAAAGAGTAGGTCTGCACAATCATCTTGGTACAAATGTGTTGGTCATTTTCGATCAGTCAGAGTTTGTCCAAAAACCGTTTGTTGTTGATCAAAATCGTAGTTAGTTTGTTAATAAGTTAGTTGTCATAATACTTAGTGATGGGCTGATGCGAACCTAGACCCGAATAGATTCATCGAATATCGGCTCAATTGAAGATTTGATCGAACATGAATATTAACTACCATAGTCCTGAATACAAGACTACTTATAAATTTATCGATATTGGTAAGAAATGTTGATATGTTTTCCTGGCTAAACTAAACTAGAATCTACATCTCTTACTGAAGGTCATTTCCTTAAGGATTTTGCTTTTCAAATCAAAGCAAACTAAATCAAATCATTTGATCATTAAGTTTTAGAAATGTCACGTCAAGATTTGGCAACTTTTTGAAAATTTTTTATCGTTTGGTGCTGATACCAATAGATTCGGGATTAGTTCATATCAACCTTTCTGATATTCGGATTCGCACGAACCTGAATAATCATCCTCTCCGTACACTCTTAATAATATTGTGTGTAGCCTACAGTCTACAAAATCTTTAATTGGGCTAAGAATAGTGATAGAACATAACTGCTCTATATAATATATATTTTCTTGCTAAATTTATTGAGAATATTAAACTAGTTGTGCAGAACAGCCTTGAGATACAGCCAGTTATCTTTCAAAAAGTCGAAGAAATATGGTGAGTCGGGCGTGTATCAAAATGGCTTGTAAATCATAGGTATATATATATATACCATAAATACATAAGGGGCGTCTTTTGCACTTGTAATGTGACATCTTCTGCGTATTTGCTAACTCTGGTTTAAAGATGGGTTGTGCTTTTAAAGTCAATATTTGCATTTTCCTTCTTTTGTGTACTTTTTCACCATGTCAATCATTTCAGAAAAGAGTTTATCATGTCAGCTTTCTCATCCATTTAAAAATTATATCCGACTTATGTCATTTTTGTTGCAAGAACAATGGTGTTTGCATTTCAACTAATCGATAAATATGGTACTGTAATATTAATGCCTGTTTTTAAAATTAATCGTTGTTGTTCTTAATTTAATGCATTGTGTTGAACGTTTATAACAGGCACTTCACATTTTTCAGGATCAAGTTTTTTTTCTGAGTCTGTTTGGTATTTTAGCATATCAGTGCACTGCTTCAGAATTGTGTAACGGTAGTGATTTTCCGCCACTAAAATCACGATGTCGGACGTGGATAACATCGACGTTGAAGATCCCCGGATCCAGAATCGCCTGGAGAAAGTGAAAGAAGAGATTAGGCGCGACATTCGAAAAGAGTTTCGTGTTAAAGAGGGAATCGAAAACATGCTTAAGGTAAAGATTATAGATTTATTACTTTTTTAGCATGTTTTGATTTCGTGCTGTAGCATTATACACTTTTATTCTTATGTTTACTGTTTTTTGCAATAAAAACAACAGTACTGTATATGTATGTCTGCTTAGATGATAGTACAGTAGCCTATGTCTTTCACTGTATGTTGTAAGAAATAGTCTATTGTATTGACCTGTGACTGGTTCCTGTGTTACTAACTGTAAACAAAATCATCTAATCATATAGGCTCATTTTTATATATATGGGTTAAGAATACTTTGCAGAGGTTCTAAATGAAGGCGTTCTAGACATGCTTCTCATATGCATAATATATACAAGTATACACATACTGTATATATATATATATATACATAATAATTTTTATACCATAATAATGGGTGAAAAAGTGGTCCAAAGATAGTGCAAAATATAAAACATGTGCATTCCAGTAACTCCTGTTTTTTGGTTGTTGAAGAGAAACTTTTTGTTCCTTGGTTTGTTATTTAGGCGACAACAGATAAAAAGCAACTCGCTTCGCTTGAAAATATGCTCCGAATTTCCAACCGGCAACTCGACGATCTTCACCAGGAACTAAGGGAACTGGATGCAGCCCAAATCACAAGATCTATTGATGATCATCAAACTGATGCAAGCTCAGGAGGCACGTAGTTTATATTTCTACATTATTCACAGATTGATTAGATATTATGTTGACAGTTTGGTTGGCTGTGATGGATATGGGGTAAATAAGGATATTTTGTATGTCAAGTTAAGTATAAGTAAGCCACTATACATATATAAATGCATCATTGTATAAACTACTTCCCAAAAAAATTTTAGTTTGGTTATTTATGTATTCTATGTAATTGTACGTTATAGTCATTTTGCTATACAATAACCCATGAAGGATTTGATTGGTTTTTAAATTGTGTGATGATTGTGTGTATTCAATGTATAATAAGACATTTGTTGTATAGAAAATGGTCTTATGCTTTAATTTTATCTACATGTGAAAATTTTGAATAGGTCTATTCAAAACTTGCCGTTTAATGCAACCAAAGGATAATATTTCCTTCTTTTTCTTTTTCCTTCCTTTCTCTTTTTATAACCGTTTTGATACCAAATATTTTCAAATGAAAATCTCTGTTTAGTTCAGACCAAACTGTAGATATTATAATCAATTTTCATCTTTTTTCAAGTTTTTTTCTTTGCGCTAGACATCACTGCATTTGAGCATTGTGTGTATAGTTTCATGGATGTTACTTTTTAGTCCTTAAATTCATATGTGCTGTTGTGTTTTACCTTTTCTAACTATGTTCTTTCTGCCTGGTGAGTGGTGATGTGAGTTTACTGTGACATGTGACAGTTAACGTCAGTCCGTACGATGATCAATCGTTTTCTTTCTTGTAGTAGTTAAACCGCTGACTAAGTTTAACATCTTGGCATATCACATGTAGCAGAGCTGCAAATGACCAAATTATGTTTTCAATGAGTGTTTTGGGCTGATCCTATTGACCCCAGTCTAATCAACAACAGCTTTGGTGATTATAACCATAAAGGTCTGGTTCCAAGGTGGTGATGTTAAGTAACTCACGCTGTAGGCTATACAATGAACTTTTTACCTCAATTATTACAAAGATGGTTCTGATAAAGTTTGTATGGTATAAATGCTGTAAATGAATATAGCATTTGCTATTTATAATTTTATGACCACCACAGCGTACTGCATTAAGGTATACTTTAAGATTTGTCGTTAGTCATAATCGGTTGTTAATGTCCATAACTTAAAATAGAGTAGTCTAAGTCACCTATTGATCGACAGTTTAATCATACTGTATTGGCACAACATTTTTTGCAGAATTTCAACAGAATTACTATTTTTGACCTTATTGTAAGTTCACCTGTAATGACATTACTGGAAATTGTGCGTATCGGCACTTATTTAATTTCCTGAGAGGTGTTAACATAAGAAAAACTTGCTATATCGACATTAACTTCACTCTGATTACATTAAAGTATGTCGTTTTTCTTTTGATAACTTTTTCAAGGAATAATCAATTTAATATCCCCCCATTTTTTTTCAGATATATATATTTATGACAACTGTTAAATAATTAATTTAAAACACTCTCGTTATACACTTGTAAATTTTTGTTTTCAGACAATAGCTTTTGTTAACAATAATCAGTTCCTGTATGCTGCATTCTAGGTTGTTTATGTGTGCTGTATATATATACGGTATGTTTTAAAACATGATCTTATGCATGTCAAGAAAACAGTGTCAACAAGCTTTCCTTCCTGGTCTTGCGTTGATCGCAATGTTTTTGTTTTCTATTCTTAGACACTGCGGCCGCCCCTCAAGTTTTCGACAGCAACAACGCACCTGTAGACTTGCGTATTGCAGGCTTGGAAAAACAGCTTCGCATTGAAATGATGGTGAAGCAGGGTGCCGAGAACATGATGAAATCATACAATGCTGGACACAGCAAGGTGAATGGCCCAAATTTAAATATTCCTGGCCCTTCTATTACCGAAAAATAATGGAACAGTTGACAGTACAATTTTTGGTTTTGTAATATATTCCCAACTAGAAGATTAAGTTTTTTACAACCTTTACTATATACAGGTTACAAATCTACTGGTTATCAAAAGTTACTTTTTTAAGCAGAAATTCTAAATTTTGTATTTTAGATAGCATTTAAAAGTATTTTGGTGAAACAGTGTCCAACTTAATTAGTTTGCTATTATTATTATGTGATACTTATGTGGTCATATGTTTACCTTTCAGGATCGAAAACTGATTGCAACAGCTGAGCAAATGCTATGTGAAAGTAAAAATAAGATAGAAGTGATCCGGATGCAAATATTACAGCTTAAAAATCATCCTGTTCGGAGCTCAGACACCACAGCACAAGCTGGTGACAAATGTAAGGATATTTGTGCTATTTGGGCTCAATTGATGAAACAGTTTTCCTTTGCTATATATTATTTTTATTGATTAGTGGTTTAAATAGGCAACTTGTGTTTACCCAAAGCAAACATAGGCATGGTTTTATTTTGTTTGTTTGTGGTGCAGTTGATACGCAAGTTGGAAATAAGCATATTCTTTCTGTACATATTAAGTTTAGGGAGGTTAATAATGAAAGTGTATATGTATGTACCCTGATAACAATTCATATACTACCCGGCCTTATGCGATCCTGTTTGTAACATACGAACATTTTTAGTGTAAGGCAAAATAGCTTTGGTGCTAAATTATCTACTAGAACATTTGTTTTAACAAACGTTTACATGATTTTCTTTCCAGCAGTATTAATAAGTGGTGCTTTGTTTTATTTTTATTAAACTAAAGCGCGGTGATAATTTTGTTGCATCATTTCAACTGCTCAGGTTTGTAATTTTGTTTTATGAGCACTGACATGGAACTCACATTACATATAATTCATCTTTTAGCTCCAGGTGACATACGCGACGCACTGGCCCTGAGAATAGCCGTGATTAGACATCACATTAAAATTGAAGCTGCCATTGTTGAAGGCTCCAAGAACGTTGTGAAGATGCTTGGAATGGCTGGAAAGCAAGCCGATAAAAAAGCCCTTCAAGAGGTGATGTACCATACATGACGTTTAGCTTTAAATTCAAATTTCCGCAGCATAATGCAAAAGTATCAACATTTCACGGAGCTTCATTTATCACCAGGAACTTTTTCAATCATAAACAGGTGCAGGAAAAACTTCAGGAATCTTCGCACAAGTTGGATCTACTGAAACTTGCGTTAGAACTTCGATCAGGAGATCTTCCCAGTGGTTCTCGCGGCCGACAAGAATTAGAACAAGAACTTAGTATACTCTCACCAACTCACTACAAACAGTCTGATGCGAATGGTCAGCCCAAAACAGGAGCTGCTCAGCTTTATAAATACGACACCATTCCAAAACCTGCCGAGTTGACAGGTGAACACACTCGTTATTCATTGTGTTGACTCTTAAACAAACCAGCTGATTGTCAACAACCTAAAGTGAAGCTGCTTTTTGCTTCACAGACGTATGTCATGTGTGGGTCGAATCCATGCATGTAGTACATGATCTAATCAATCCTATCTGCGTTAGAGTTTTTAGCTGTGTTAAGTTCAAAAGCTGTGTAACTTGTGAGCAAAATGTTGGGAAGATCGAGTAATTCAAAGTAGAAATACTAGAGCCAGATTAGTTGGAAAAATTTAATTTGAAATGTTTCTGTAAGGACTAAATACATACTCATTCTCAATAGAATGGATGCAGGCCCATACACTAAATGAACAACTTTCGTACCCAGTGAATATGAGGTTAGACTGCTGGGAACTGTAATAATTGAAATTGAATAATTGAAATAATTGAGACCATAGAACATGTAGTACAAGTTACTCCTTGGAAAACAACATCTACTCTGGCTTTAGTGTATTTACTTGAGATGTACAGCTTGTTATTAGTTATGTTATTGAACAGGATTGTTAGTTCATTGCCTATCATTCACAGTTCAATCGAGTGTTCCTGGTTTGGAGGTTCAGAGGTAAAATTTAAACTTGTCGTTATTTGCAGGGAAGTTAGAGGTGCGCTTGATTGGTTGTCAAGATCTTCTTGAAACTGTTCCCGGTCGCTCAAGGAATGCCACAGTCCAGCTCCCTGCTGGGAGTCCTGAAAACAGAACTCCGTGGAGAGGAGCCAGTCGAAGTTTTCACGGTAAAAGCAACAAATACAACGTGAAGCCCGATGACCTCTCAAGTATGTCATGTTCATATGGTAGCTCACATTATCTTGTTGTGTTATTTCTGTATAGTTTTTTGATACTTTCACAACTAATGGAACTTATACAGTAACTTGTACTCCTGTGAAAATTATATTCTTATATCCATGCTAGCATCAATTAAAAATTATTAGTTGTGCGTTGGGCTACAATTCAATTTATTTATCTTTCTCCTCAGCCGAAGTGAGCGCTGTGCTTAAGCTTGATAATGTTGAGATTGGACAGACTCAATGGAGGATTTGTGGTCCCCAGTGTTGGAGTCAGCAATTCACAACCGACGTTGAGCGGGTATCTTTAAAATCAACATTTTCACATTCTTAGCACATAATAGCGTTGATTAGGTTTGAGATAACCTTTATTAAATGTCACTTCTGACAGAGTATTTCAGGACATTTTGACATTGTAACAACATTAAGTTATACAAAATCTGTGACTGCTATTATGGGTCATGTCGTTTCAATGATGATTTACAAAATTCTGCTTTCAGTCACGAGAGCTTGAGGTCACAGTTTATTGGAAAGATTGGCGGGCTATGGCCGCCGTCAAATTTTTGCGTCTTGAAGATTTTCTTGATAATAAACGCCACGGCCTTGCCCTACAGCTGGAGCCAAAAGGAATCCTCTTTGTTGAGGTATTTTTGCTTTGCTTGGCATTTTCTCTGCCACATAAGAGCACGTTAATTTTATTGTTTATCGATTTCTTTAAATTTATTCACAAATTTTAGGGTCAAGTTTTGGGTCAGTGGTTATTAATGCTGACCTTCCAAACATTCCATTATTATTCTGCATTCACCTTGTTTCTGCTGTGATAGATTAAAAAAATGTGGTGTTTTTGCAAATGTGACTATTTTAACGGATTAAAAAACTGCTGATAAAGCTTGTTAAACACAGCTTGGTGGTCAAATGGGAGTTGCTTTATCATAATAATGGATGGTAATAATAATGATGGTGTATTTCATAGAAGAGAATTTAGCCTTAGATTAAGCATTTACAAGGATTCATTTTTTTTATTTCAAAAGTAATTTTTATATTGTAATCATGTCTTTGACCTTGAAGGTGACCTTCAGTAACCCCAAGATTGAACGCAAGCCAAAATTACAAAGACAAAGGAAAATCTTCAGGAACAAAGGTAGGTTGAAAAATATTTACTCGTCATTACCAAGTACTTCAGCTCTAAAACCGAACTACCTCGACCTATGTATTTCAAGGCAAGAGCTTCCTACGAGCGCCACAACTTGACATAAATATCGCCACTTGGGGCAGACTTATTAAAGCTATCCCGCAGTCGTGTAATGTCCCGGACACATTCAGTCCGCAGGCATCGAGTGGGACTCGCATGTCCTCAACTGGGCGGCCTCCTTCTCAAGATTTCGATCAAATTTCTGACCATGCCACCCCCCAGAAAAGGTGCGGGGTCAAGTGTAAATAGCTTTATTGTTATCTACTATAATTACCATAAATATTTTTTATTAATGATATTGATATTTCCATAGTGGTATATTGCGTATTGATTTATTGCTTGTACTTGTTGCTGTGAAATGTTATCGTTGACTGCTGGTGAGTGTTGTGCAGGATTATTACCGTATGATATTGGAACTAAGTTTACGATGCTGGAGATTAGTCAAGCAAATGTTTGTTTACAACATACATCAAATCTGATTGTAATCGCTTTCAACCTTATAACAAAGTGATGTAAAACTTTCATGTCCCCTGCAGCAAGACAGCAAACGAGTCCGCGAAGCAGAAATTGGAATTCCAGGAGCCAGCCCCAGTGAGCAAGGAGCGTCGTTCCAGTCGTGGGGAAGCCCCAGCAACAAACAAACCGAGTCGTGAGCCAACATGGAACGTTCCTGGATCGAACAAATACAACTCAAAAAACTCATCAGAAGACTTGTCGGCTGACAGGTTCGTCTTTTTACTCCAATTTTATTAACTTTGCAGAAGCTAAACATTTTAGAATTTAATAAAATCGATTTGGATTTTATTGCAGGCCCATCACCACTTCCCGACCATCATATAAGCATGCTATTCACCAGCAAATGTCAGATGAAAATCTAAATGTGAGTTCTTAACTCAACTTAGCTTATTCAACTACGTATATTGCAAACTACGTGTTGTCGCAATTAATGATTATTATGCAAGCATAGAAGAACTCGGGCAAAATATTTCTCACTCTGACTGACAATATTCTGATAGAAGACTCAAAGAACTAATTCTGACCAATTTAATTTACACTTCAGGAAAAAATGATAGACATGCAAGTTGCTGAAAAGCCCGTCCCTGCCCCCCGTCACGCTGCATCGTCAACGAAAACTTCCTTCCTGCAGTGGAACCCCCCATCGTCGCCACCGAAGCCCCACCGGAGAACAACAACCCCACAGAAGCCCGGTGACCGTGAAAAAGCAGCGTGAGCGATTGATCAATAACTTATAGCGTGTGTTCGAAGAATTAGATTCATCCGTTTGCCAATCGTGTCGCTACACACTGTACACAATTGTTCATGTAAACTGCGTGTTAATAACTTTATGGCGGCTTTCACTTTTTAGAATAACAATGAATGATTTCCGGCCAGTAGCCGTGTTAGGCCGTGGTCACTTCGGCAAGGTTCTCCTCATGCAGCATAAGCGCTCGAATAAGATGTACGCCATCAAGGCTCTCAAGAAGGGTGACATTGTAGCACGTGACGAGATTGACAGGTGACTTACGCGAGATATTTCTATGTTTG
This sequence comes from Clavelina lepadiformis, assembly GCF_947623445.1. Lineage (NCBI taxonomy): Eukaryota > Metazoa > Chordata > Ascidiacea > Aplousobranchia > Clavelinidae > Clavelina > Clavelina lepadiformis. The sequence goes on from NC_135247.1 coordinate 17,541,545, forward strand.
TGCGAGTTTTATTTTATTTCTGCTGATTTTTAAAGTCGCCGAGCACAAAGTTTAATTTGCGTCGTTTTCAACGGAAATTTACCACCAATATTGTCCTCGTCAACCATGGGTAGCAATCGATTTGTTTTAATATTTTGCCAAAACTACAGCAGCATCAACTATTATCCGCTACATACATAAACGCTGATCATGAAAACGGGTTAAGTGTTCTATTTCCACCAAAAGGTGCACAAATAAGTAGTTGATGTGATTTCGGTCGCAGCTTGCTGGTAGAAAGGAGAATCTTTGAGTGCGCGACCAAAGTGCAACACCCGTTTCTGGTCAATTTGTACGCTTGCTTCCAAACCCCGCAGCACGTTTGTTTCGTGACTGAATACGCCAGCGGCGGAGACCTCATGCTGCACATTCATACTGACGTGTTTACTGAACCCCGCACAGTGTAAGTAACGTAGAGTTGTAAAAGTTTTCTAATTTTTCTGAGAATACTGTTCATACTGAGAATACTGTTCATACTGTGAATACTGTTCATACTGAGAATACTGTTCATACTGAGAATACTGTTCATACTGAGAATACTGTTCATACTGAGAATGCTGTGAATCGTTTCGATTTATTAAATTTTCACAAGTATCCGAAATGCGTTGATAGCTTAGATTTCTGTCGGAATCCACCACAATTGGTGGTCAGTCAATTCGACTCATGACGATTGAGCCCAGCACAATTCAACCGACGTGTGTTGGTCGGGTCGTCCTGGGTTGAATCGACCTAGAACCACGAAAAGTATGTAACGTAATTAACTAATTATCCAACGATTCCTTTGACAGGTTTTACACTGGCTGTGTTGTGCTTGGACTGCAGTACCTGCATGATAATAAAATCGTCTATAGGGACCTTAAGCTTGACAATCTTCTACTTGACAAGGATGGTTACTTAAAAATTGCCGACTTTGGTCTTTGCAAGGAAGGTAATGTGGCTACTGCTGCTACTGTATAGTTGACTTCGGTCTCGTTTTACCGAAATAAGGAAATTGTAGGTAACAACCGCTAATGACTATTTCCAACGCGCTTGATCCTGATACACCGATATCTCACAGTGGGGTTTTGTTGCAGGAATGGGTTACGGAGAACGAACCGGTACTTTCTGTGGAACCCCGGAGTTTTTGGCTCCAGAGGTCCTCACCGAAACCTCTTACACTCGCGCTGTCGACTGGTGGGGCCTTGGGGTCCTCATTTTTGAGATGTTGGTCGGAGAGGTGAATATGTGACCAGCAATTTGTTATTTATTTGTGTTGGTGATGTCACTTGTTGATGACGTCATCTTAATGAAAGTTAAGGTGCAATGTCATCGGCATAGTTTTGATGATTTGATTATGACGTCATTATTGCGTGCTCGCAGTCTCCATTTCCTGGCGACGACGAGGAGGAAGTCTTCGATTCGATCGTGAACGACGAGGTCCGATATCCAAGATTCCTTTCCACCGATGCGATCTCAATCATGAGAAGACTCCTCAGGAGGAATCCGGAGCGACGTCTCGGAGCGAGTGAGAAAGATGCCGAGGATGTAAAGAGACAACCCTTCTTCAAGGTACCAGTTTGCGGTGGCGTGCTTATATCTATTGTTTTACTTACAACAGTTGGTTAATTAATTAGTTGTACAATATCTTGTTGGTTAATTGTTAATTTTGTTATATTTGTTTGAGTACCATTTTCATGTTGATTTATTCTAAACATACAAACTGTGCTGGAGTTCACTCCATGAAGTAAAACCTTTAATTTTTTCCTTTTTGCAGAAACTTAATTGGGATGACTTGCTCGCGAGAAAGATCACTCCTCAATTCGTGCCAACGATTGTAAGTATACAGAGAGTATGTGACGTCAGGGCTTAGCTGAAACGCTAAAGATACGAGTACACTGACAATTAGTTCCCCTACATCCATGATAATCAGTCACATACCGGTAGTTTAAATGAATCCAAGTAATTTGCATCAGCTCACGGCTTTGTGCTTTTGGTTAATATTGCTTCAACGGCACGGAACTCACAATCATCCCTTTTATTACCTCACAGCGTTCTGCAACAGACGTCAGCAACTTCGATAGGGAATTCACCGACGAAAAGCCCATCCTTACGCCCCCGCACGAAAACAACCGCACACTGACGCGCGAGGAGCAACGCCAGTTCGCTGGTTTTGATTACGTTGCCGACTTTCATTGAACTAATTACTAGCCCTTGTGTTACTGGTTGCCATAGAAATATTGTGACGTCATGCATGATTGTGACGTAGTTTAGGAATCAAATGACGTTCACGGCTATCGCCTTGCCGGAGTCAAGGGCGATTTTTTTCCAATACCAGTCCAAGCTTGACCAAAGACGTTTTCTATCTGCATTGTGAGACGAACGACCAAGATTTCTCCTTCACTTTTTCCAATCAATGACGTATGTGTACGGAAACAATTGTGACGTCATCATAGGCTCAATCCCACTATTTACTTGTGCGTGTGCCTTATAGTAATTAATCATAGGAATATATGCGTATATTGCTGTCTTGCGGGCGTGTTCCCTACGATTTCAAGACACTTGTTTGCTGCCCATCTTGCGCTAGTTATTTTTTTCTTTGTATTTTCCCATTGACTGCCAGTTTTTGAGCAGTTGTTGTGTAAAGTTAGCAGTAGAACGCCTTCTAATGTTTTGCCCATTTGTAACTTGACGCTTGTCCATTTTAACGTTGAAATTTCGTAGATGTAGAGAAGGACCAATGAACCATATATTTAACTATAGTGCCTATCTTTGAACTATTAAGTCTGGTTTCCATCTTATACGCGTTATTACTCGTGTTGTTTTTCATATGTCCCGGTACTCGAACATAATATATTAAATACCCTCAAAATCCAACAAAACTTTAATGAGTGCCCTTACTTGAGTAATTAATACACGTTATTGCGGTCTTGAGCGAAAGCTGCGTTGCTTGCACTCAACTGGTGTCAGTTCCGAAAGTGATTGTTAGACCTATATATCTTTTCCTTGTATTGCTACAATTGCATAGACACTATTTCGGCCGTCGCGCCTTATTTCTTTAGTGTTCATTTCGGAGTAATAATTTTATTGTGTTCCCAAACCAACTAATGCATAAATAAATATTAAGATAGCATCTGTGTAGGATTCTGTGCTACCAGCTCTTTCCAGTTTTGCAGGCAATTTAAAAATTGTGATCTATGACGTTCTTGCTAAAAATCTCCACAGAACCTCTAATTCCTTCGCAGATTAGAAAAGTTGATTTATTGAACTTAGTGAAGTGGAGTGAAACTAATATTTTATACAAAAATATATAATCTACTTATAACAATAAAACTAATTGAAGAAGAGGATGATGCCATCATGACGTGTGCTTGAGATGACGTAGTTTGTTCGTCACTTGCCGACGTCTTTGCTCGCTTGCTCTTAACTTCTCTTGCAAATTAGCCATGCTGGAAAAATGACGTAATTTTGACGTTCCCACGAAACTAAAAAATGCCTACGTAATACTCAGTGATGTGGATTTGTCAATTACCAATTCTCAGGTTTCATATCCACGATACTGTCCAAAGAATTGTCTCTTTCTCGTCCTCTACCGTCAAGTGGATCATTTGACCAACTCCCGTTACGTGGCGCAGCGTGGGGGTTCAAGGAATTTTGAAAAGTATCCGCAAAAACTCTGAAATTGCGAAAAAGATGAAGACAAAATTTTAAACACCGCAGTGATTAAGAACGTTCTAACATCAATAACATACTAAGCAAAAGTCATAATTATTATTAAATGAACATAAATTCTCGTGCAGGCAGAACAGAACGTTCATTCAAGCAAACCTCTTATAAAATGAATCTTCGTCTGCAGACAATTCGCCATTGATGATGTCATGTCTCTTTGCTGGCGATGACGTATAAAATAATGATGAATCGTCATCATTCCGCCTGACAACTTCTGGTTGTCGCTTAGTGCTGGCGGCGATTGGAACAAAACTGTAAAATGATAAAAGATTATAGAAGAGCGGTGAAAAATGAACACAAAATTCTACTCGTTTTTCGTAAGCCCGAGTTTAGTCATAAAATATTTCCGAAACATGTCATCCGCACCTGGGCGCTAGAGATCCCACGTCGGACTCCATCCCGGCAAACAACGATGTTGTCGTGTTATCGTCTGATACCCAATCTGGCTTGCTATGCACCGGGGAACTACCTAATACATCATGATGACGTGGAGTAGGCCGCGTGAGATCATTTCCTGTGCCTTCGTTTACAATTCCTTGTAATTTCAGAGGCGCTACAAAATAAAATGCCTTTTAAAGATTGGGATACCAAGAACGAGCCCTTCAACATTATTGTGGTTGACATGGATTAATTAAAGCTAACAACCGATAGTAACTAGTTAATAGCTGTTCACTCACTATTCGGTAATGACGTCATTGCTAAGCCACGCTCCAGACCTGAGATCTTCGCTTGCAATCTCGCTATTTCAGCGTCCTGAAAATAACGTGAGGTTAGAGTGCATGAATTAGTACCGACATAAAATAAATTGCATATGATGATAATTCATAGAAACAGAAATAACATTAATTAAACCTTCACAATTATCGTGTCGTTGGTCGCCTCGATAACTTGTTTTCGCGCCAAAAGTTCATGCTCGAGGCCAAGAAGTGTTTCTTTCGCGCGCTTGCACTCTTCCCGCGATTCACGTTCTCGCTCGAGGGCGCTATTGATCTCAAACTCTTGGTTGCCCGTAGCAACTCGAGATTTGATGAGAAGTTCGGCGTTGGTGGTTTTAAGTTTCTCAATCTAAAAAAAGAATAATTTGACCGCTAGAGTATAAGCGGCAAGTTTAAGATGAGTGTTGAAATATTTGGGAATTCTTCTCAAAATGTTCCAAAAATTACCTCCTCTTGGTAATCTTTCCTCATCTTCTGGACATCGTTCTGCATCCGATCCAGCTCCTCTCGGAAGTCAGACTCCACAGAGATCTTTTCGGATGCGAGGGAGGAAAGTTGCTTCGTGATCCGAGTCAATCTCTCGTCCTTTAACAGGAAGGAGAAAATGATAAGATTCTCCGGAAGAAAAACTCCCATTATATGATGTGGGATGCAGAACCATATTTGGAAATGAAACCGAATCATTAAAATTGCGAACGAACGTGAAAACTTACAGCGCATTGAAAGGTGAAAAACATAATATTTCGCACCGGTTTGACCTCACAAATAAGCTACATAACCCTGCACAGTGTTAAGTGGATCACACAAACACACGACGGGAGATGACGCAAGAACCTACCGCTATCCAGGACGTATTCATGTTACTGATGACGTCACACGAGTAACATGGCACACCCCGGGCAGTGGAAAGCGAGACAAGTGTGCGTGTGTTTGAACAAGGCAGATAGCTAGGAGGGCTGAATAAGCAATAACCTTTTAACTCCGCTCATAACACAACAATCTTTGAAAGGTGCATTTATGAAAATAAGCGAAGTCTTCGAAGTTGGCAATATGTTGATATCTTAATGTTTTCTATAATTATCTTACATTTGACAAGGTGTAACCCCACTTCACAACAGTCTATATTGTCTTCGCTGCAAAAAAAATATTACGCCGTCCTTTACACACACAATAACAACCAGATTCTTACATCATAATTACCTTTTCTCTGTTCACATTTTCCACTTCATCAATATCGGAGAAAAGTTGCTGATGTTCCCGCATCAGGCGCGCAACTTCCCGCTGACTTTCCTGAAGTTGCCGGGCTAGGTTCTGTTCCCTCTCCCGAGCCACTCGGAGCTCTTGTGACGTCTCAATGCATGTTTTGTGACGTTCTTCGCGAGCTTTTCGTTCCGTATCAGTGCTCTGTATGACGAGAAAGTAAAATGTTGATTTAAGCTAAAATTGAATTCAGGTTTTCACGCAAGTTTAATCAAACATGACATACAAAATAATAAGACACCATAGCTGTGAGTCTGATGTTACTTGTCTTTTAATTAGGAAGGTAATATGTCAGCTGATAAATGTTTTGCGATTAAGTTAGCAAAACGATTCATATTTTCAATTAAAATACACGTATTAAAAATTATCAGCAACTAAATTCGACAAAAATTTACAGATTTTTTCCTCGCAAAATTCCAACCTTAGTTAGCTCTTCAATTCTGTCTTCTCTTTGTTGAAGGTCCCGCTCCAGTCTCCTCACGTTTTGTGTCCTGTCCTCCAGCAGTCTCCTCTGCTCCTTCAGCTCATCCCGGATCGAGGTCAGCTGGTCATCCAGTAGCGTCACCTGGAAAAAGCGAAACAAATTTTCAACGGTGTTCGAAGTTCCAACAATCCCGTCCATGCATAGCAACTGGAAAGTTTGTGTGTTCGCAACTTAATCTTTAAACAGAGAGAAATGTTCAAACGTTTAAAGACATTTAAAAAGCGTTGCTTTGAAAATCTGACAAGACAGAGCGAGAATGTTTCATGAAGAGAAAAGGGAATGCTGAGCCACAGCAGTGAGTTATACTTCTATGACGCATTTGGCGGTAACTTTCCCTGAAAATAAACAGGGAGATGAAAAACGAAAAGTAAAAATATGGTAACATTTTCCCACCTGCTGGGTTCTTTCTTTCAGCTGAATCTGCGTGCTGTCCAACAAATTTTCAAGTTCAATATTTCGCTTCTCCGTCCCGTTTCGAAACTCTTGCACTTGCATGTCGAGCTGCGTCAACTGAAACGTCATAATCGTTCCTTTGTTCGTTAACAATTTAAGTGTGTGTGTGACACTTGGTACAAAATTCCGTCAATAGCGTATAAATCAATCACCAAATTACCAAACCGGCAATTATTCTGTGGAATTCTTTAACAAATGTAAGTTTAAGCAGAACTGTGAGTTGTTTTAAATTTGTTTTACTGGTCACGGAGTAAACACCAAGAATTTCGAAGAGTCTTTATCCATCTCACCTGAGCAGCTCTTTGTTGCAGCTGCCATTGTCTCTCCTCCAGCGACCTTTCAAAATCCTTTGAGTCTTCCTCTGCTTTTTTCCGCGCGCTCTCCGACGTTCTTTAGAAAATTTTAAAACAATCATTTTCTTCAGAGCTCATATCGATGCTAATTTATAGAACTGAGCGAAGTAAGTAAAAGCTGATGTTGATTTTAAGACAGTGGCAAAACTTGCATCAAATCTTCCTTTTTCTAAGAACATCCAACCGCTAAGTTCGGAATTACAACATTCAACAAAAATCGACACGACTAAACGACACTGGCTAACTGTCAACATCTGGCCCAGAAACGACCCTCATATAATGACAACCATCACGTGATTAATACAACTAATGACGTCAAAACGACAGCAAAATTGAGTAGACGTTGATAAGGAACAGATACTGAATATGTTCGCTTATGATACATGGAATGGTAAATATAAGTCAGCATTTTAACATGTTTCTGACATAGATTTGGATTTAAGCAGTGGGCTTCACATGTTGCTATCTTCTAGTACTGACGTGATCACGATAAACCCCGGGTCATTGACCCCGGTTTACGATCGGTCGCTTTGCCAAAATGCTGATGATTTAACGCCCTCTTTCAAAGAAGGCTGGATTAGTGAAAATAAGCGCGTCAATTTAGGAGAGACTATTTCTCTACAACAAGGACAATAGACGTGAAATTGTAGTTTGAAACGTTTGAAACGATTAAACCCAAGTCGACCTAATCAACGTCTGTGGGTCGAATTGACCGGCCGCTGTATACAGCAGTAACAAGCATATTTTCTTACCTCAGTGCTTCTTGTAGTTTGCCTATAGTGGTCTCCCTGCTTACAAGATCGGCGTTCCGATTTCTCGAGTAGTTCTCTAACTCTTGATTATGCTGCAATGCGTCCTAGTTAAGGCATAAAAGTTATGTGTTTTTTCTATTAGTAGGGTTGAAATTTTTGCATTTGAGTCACTACCTCTGCTTGAGCGTGTAATTGAGTTAGCTCTGTCTCAAGATTGAGGCATTTTTCCTGTTGTTTCTTCAGCTCACGGTCCAGAGTTTGTTTTTTTTCTTCCAGTGTTGCCACTTTTTTTTCAAAATTCAACATTTTGTATTACTACAACATTTGATGCTAATATACTTATCGATAAATTCATTAATAGCAATATATTGACTAATTAATCATAATTCCAATACTCTACGAAACATATTAAGTTAAACAAAACATTGCGAACTAAGTTCTATTTAAAATAATAACATAGGGGATGGTAAAGGGTAAAGGGTCATAGTCGCTATGTAAAGTATGACAGGCGACATTTCCTAACTTGTAATCAAGCTTGTAACGATAGGGACGAACTAAGTAGTTAAATAACTCGTACAGGATATAAGAGCTTAGTGGTTCCTATACAACCTGCAACATAGGTCAAACCAAACAAAGAATCTACTAAAGAGATGGCTTGATCAACCAGAAATTGTGTACTAGTTCATGTAAAGTGTCTCGTTGGTAAACTTTCAAAATTTTAGGAAGTAGGTGGGGATAGATAAGAGCTTTAGAGTATTAATTTTAAACACTGGATAAAACTTTTAACATACCAAAAGCATCGCGAGTAATCTATAAGTACACAGCTGGTGCGTATGCTTATAAATTTACATTCATTATTAGTTTATTACATTTACTTATAAATTAACGTACTTAAGTTACTTATTTAATGTTTGCGAGCGGTCAGTTGAAGATGCTTCATAATTATCCTATGATAGCTTATTTAACACATTTAAACTTAAATTTAGCTTTGGCAGTTATGCTTAAACTACAAAAAATAACTATGTCTTTATCAATAAGTACCATTAACAGTAAAAATATTACTAATTATCAACAAAAAAACAGTAAAATACACCTACATTCATACTTTGAACTCTTCCAAAGCTTTGTAGAGTTCTACATGTTAATTGTTTTTCATTACCTACCGAGTTCTATTTTGTCGTCCAACTTTGCTTTCATTTCTTTCCATTCAAACTTTGACCTTTCAAGCTCTTGACCTTTCACCTCGACATCAGCACGGAGGTCATCGGTCTGCTTCTCCAGAACGGCAAGTTCTGATTTGCAACTTGCAAAATCTTTGTCCACTCTCCTGAGGAGGAGAATAAGAAACAATCGGAATCCAGCGACGACATAGAAGCAAATAACAACGTTGTTAAACCAAAGCTCGTTTATTAAGTAAAAAGGCAAGATTTAATAGAAATTTCTCATAAAACATTACTTGTATCTAAAACATAATTCTACTTCATGGTACCAATTATATCAGTATTAGATGTTGATATAATCACGTCAACTGGTGAACAACAATATCACAATTACAAAACGATTATTGTAATAGTTTCAGAAAGTATGTATCAGGTCAGCGTATACAACTTGCAAGTATTTTAGAAGAAAACTATATGTCATTGCGAGCACTTTGGAACTAAGCATTTGTCCTTACTTGAGCAAGTCATTGAGATGTGAGAACTGATGCTTCTTCGTGTCGAGCTCAAGACAGGCAACTTTAAGTTTCTCTTCCATCTCTTTTATGACTTGATCAGATTTGGCATTTTCACGCGACAACTGTTGTTCTTGTTTGGATATCTTTGGCAATATAATACAATTGTTCGAAAAAAATCATCGCAAAGTTAGAGCATACCATGTTTCTGGTAATTGCTGCATATGTAAATTTTACTTGAACTTGACGGCCAGCTTTAAAACTGTTAAACAAGGATAATATTATGTCCTAAAAACTAACAGTTGATTAGCGAAATGTCAAAGGTTACAGCTCACCAAAATCTTGTTGTGGAAAAAACTTTGCTCACCTGAGACTGCAAGGAGCTTTGACTCTCTTCCAGTTCCGAAATGCGAGATGCCGCGTCCTCCAACATCTTATGTCTCTCCTCCAATGCGCTCTCAAGCTCTCCTGCGCGTTTCGCCTCATCTTTCAACGACACGCGAATCAGATTCAACTCACTCTCCAGATTAGCTACCTGCCCATAAATATAAAATTAAGTTCTTTAAAGTTAAAATCATTTTATTACAGCTCTTTTATTAGTAGGTCGTTCAGAACCAGCTCTTGTAGAATTAACTAGCTAGCACAAACATTTTGGAATCTCCCCTGTTTTGAATGCTATGAATCATATCTGTCATAAATGACAATTCAACGCAACATAAAAAAAGGGTGTGTCACGATAACTTTCAACGTGACTCTTTTAAGCAAAATAAATGAGTTTACAATTTTCATTTCACTTGCCTGGTCAGTTTTAACTGCTATCTGATGCTGAAAGTCGCTGTGTGCTCCATGTAGTTGCTCAATATACACAGAAATCTCATCTTTGCACTGCGCTAGAGCACCTTCTAGTGAGTTGACCTGCTCAGCGCTTGACAATGACTTGAGAAAGAAAAAAAATTATACAGCAAACATAAACCATGTTAGCTGTAACACATGGCATAAAATACTAGATTATTACCACAATAATATAAGATGAAGCTAAAGCAGCAAAACATAAACTAAATCGTTTTATTGCTTTTTAATTATAAAATGGTTTCAATGAATGGTGTTACAATCGCATGATAAAGCAAACCTTTTCCTCGAGAATCTTTATGGCTTGTTCGTGAGTCTCGGCCCTGGTGATTTCTTCATTTTTCAGAAATGCTATTTCAGTTTCCAAATCGTGAATATGGTTGCCAGTAGCAACCATTGCATTATTAAGCTCGTTAATGTGCCGCTTTGACGTTGAGGCTTCCATTTTATATTTATCACATTCTTCTCTGAGCTGTGAAGCGAAGTGGATTAAAACTCCCGAACAATAAGCAAATTACTTTTATTTCATTATTTTTACCAACCAAATTATCTTTAAATTTCTTGAGCCATTAAGCAATTGCCTTTAGAAACTTTACTTTGTTAATTTAACAATCTTAAGACCCCATTATATTGTAAAAGCTAGACATAACATTTTATCTTTATAAAATTAAGTCCTTCTGTCCTACACACAGTAACAAGGCACATACAAATTCAATCTGCTCAGTTAAGTCCAGACACTGTTCGTGATGAGTCTTCTTCAGTCTCTTCAACTCACGACGGCTGTCAGATTCCTGCTTGCCTGTACACTCGGTGGCAATATCGAGTGCTCTGGTTCTCTCCACGACCTGCGCTTGTGATCCTGATAATTTCTGTTTAAGAACGTCAATTTCACCGACCTGTAGAGCAACAATGAACAGTTAATAAACTTATGTTTGATTTACAGACAGAATACATAAATGTTGCTCAGGAGAATAAATTAAACCATGATAACCTACAACCATCATTATGATATTTGTTAATCTAATTCCTTATATTTTGTTCTTAGAGCTTCTTTTAAACAATGAACAACGTTTAAGTTTTATGCAAAGAAAAAATTATCTGGCAACTTTATTCACAAAAAGGATAAAATTTTGCATCGAACCTGATTGGATATCTCAGCCTCCATTTCATTCATTGTCTGTTTATCTTGCTTCTTGTCTGATTCAAGATTTGAAACTTTCTTCGCCAATTCTTCCATTTGTGCCTTTAATTATACAAATAAGAGTGAAAAAGACATACATAAAAAACCATAATTTTTTAACCATAACCCAGTCCTTTCTGTTTCTGAAAGAGTAAGTAAGAAGATGGCACATATTTTGTAGGTAGCTTGTGCCCAGATAAGATTTACAAGCAATTACCTGATGCTGTGACAGCGAGCTTGTTCGTTCTTTCAGGCGAATTTCTAAACTTTCACATTCCTTACACTTGTCCTGTACTTGGTCCTCCAAATCATTCACCTGGGAACAATGCTATGTCATGAAATATCTCTGACACATATGCTACATACATATGCTACATATGACTATACATATGCTACATATGACACATACGCTAAATATGCTACAGGTTAAAAACGCTGTATATAGTATATGCGTAAGGAAATATGTCAGTCACGTTTGGTTGTTGGAATTTTTTAGACTTGTGGTTTAATATGCAAATAATATGATGCAATATCTCACGCTGTTCATCACCTTTTTCAAATATTTCGTTCTTTCTTCCTCCATCAAATGCACAACGTCTTCCAACTCGTTTCCTCTGCGTTCCCCTTCAAAATTTATACTATTTTCAAGGAATCATTCCAATGAAATTATGAGCTTCATTTTTAACGATCAATATACAGGTACCAATAAGAAGAAGTCAACCACAGACAATAGAATAACCAAAATATTCAATTGCAACTAACGAAGGACCAATTTACGGATACTAACTACATAAAACTACTACCCTGAGCAGAAATTACGTTTACCACCATCTACAACTATTTTCTTTCGTAACTGTGTTGCTATTTTTATATGTTCTACTGATATTAGAAACGTACAAATTATATACTTTGTCTCCTTCATAACCAACCACACATAACAAACCTGCCCGGCATTTCTCGGAGACAGCAAGCAATTCTTCTCGGAGTGTCTCCATCTTCTCTGCATCTGCCGCATAACCACTCAGCCTCGCCTGAAATAGATTAAACCAGTGCAAGAAACCAGAACAAAGTCTTAAGTAAATGAAGTGGTTCATTGAAACCAAAGTAAATAACAGTTATTTTAGAAGCAAAGTGTTGGAAACCGCTAGAAATCTGAAGAATAAATATTGGAGCCAAAACGCTACAAATAAACGAATTATCAAATTTTATATTTACAAAGTGTCTAAGTTGCTCAGGACACAGCATAGCAACGTCTGCAAATAAAATTATAATTACTTTCTTGGCTCTAATATTCATTCTTTAATCAACAGTTGCTTTGTCTGTTGTTAAGAGCATCAACGTTTCTTTTATAACAGAAAAAATGACTTAAACAAAAACTTTTAAGGTGAAACCAAAAAAACCTTTACCTCGAGTCTTTTAATGTGGGACTCTTTGGTTGAAATCTTCATATTCAGCTCCGATATTGTAGAATTGTGTTTGCGTGGAGATATTTTAGACACCGATGGTGTTGGATCTGTAACTACGATTGGAATAAATGTGGCGCTTAAGTGTGTAAATAATAATAAAAGTAGAGAGCTTAATGTCAAGAAAGGTGATGTCACTGTACTTACACATTACTGTACAAGTGTAAGTCACTGTACTAGTGCCTGGTACACAGTTTATTGTGTAAAATAGAAAAACTTAGTATGGTGAACGTTTAATTGCTACGTACTTCCATTTCTTTGATTAGTGAGGTCATTTAGAACTTTGTGGGTTGCAGATAAGTTATTAGTTGTCTGAAAGGCATTACAGAAGTCAATCACAGACAATAGAATAACAACATTATAGATATATTAATAATTAAAATTATTAGAACTATAAGATTCACGAGTATCAAACAAGTGACCAGTTTTCACATTGATAGCAAAACCAAAATTATGCAACCAATTATATACAGTAATATAATATAATATAATTACTAATATAATAAAAACTTGTGAAAAATACATGACAAGCTGGAAGATATTTAAAAGAAATCTACCTCTTCTTTCTGCATTTCCAGCTTGCTTTGTAAGATTTCCATTTTTGCTTTTGTGGCTTCGTTTTCTTTTTGGCATGCAGCCAACCTATCACGCTGACATACATTCTGTTCTTTCATTTCATCGTATTGGTACTTCAAAATACGATGTTGTTCCTTGATCAAACTCATATCCGACAAACATTTCTGCAGGAAGCGAATTTTATTAAAGAGAAAATACATCAACTATTTCACAGTCTGTTAAACACTTATTTTTTCATCAACCTTAGACAACACGGCAATTTGTACTTAATTTTGTACCAAATCACCTTTAGATTAGTGTGTTTGGTCTCAATTTCTTGTAATAATTCACGGATTTGTTTTTGAGCTTGGTCCATTGTTTTTGCTCCGTCTATTTCTTGCTCGCGACATTTGCTCTCTGCTGCCATCAATGATTGCTGGAGTGTTCTGTTCAAAAAATTATTTAATTCTAACTATCATGATAATATTGAAATATCTTGCATGTTCTAATAATTAAATTAATACACGTAAGCGCTGACTTATAAAAATCCAAATAAAAAATAAACATCGCAATACAATGCACAATTTCTAATTAATTTTAGGCTAGAATAAAAGATATTAACTGGACAGAAATGAAAACATTGACCTTGCATCGAAGCAATAAATCTTAATGCAGAAATCATGCTATAATTACTTATCATGTCATACTTACCTCAGTTTTCTTTCCAAGGTAAAATTTTCTTGCTTTTTATTTTCAAACTGGTTCCAAATTACAGCACGTTCTTCAGCCAACTTTTCGAGTTGATTGTTCATGTCTCTCTTTGAATCTTTTAAATTTGTCGACATTTTTGTTTGTGTCTCCTGCAAACGACGAGACAACTCTGCAATGTCATTGAATGCTTCCTCTTTTGCCGATTCAGCGCTAGAAGATATATTTTGGCTTTTAGCAAATACTGTTTAGCAGTTCCTGTATATACCCCACAAATCCACAATCACGATTGAATTATAGTACCGGTAACCTGAGTTTACAGCACTCCTTACAAACGTTGAATTTTTAAAATATTATGTCAGTTTAATTGGAAAATAAATTAACAAAAAGTGAATTGGCTTTTTAACCTAGTTTTCTCATTATGACAAACTTCAAGCATAGCCTCAAGTCGACTGTTTTTATTTTTTAAGCCCAGGATTATATGATCCTTTTTCACGGACAGGTTTTCCTTGTACTCCAGTCTATCTTCAGTTTTCCTGAAAATTGTGTTGAAAAGTCAAATTTAATTAAATGAACACATAAACACAACAACCCACACGCTGACATAGATATTGTGTATATGTTTGACCGAAATACATAAAATAAATAATCCTTTTTGTGGCCATTGATGTAAATATATGATTCTTGAAGATAATCACCTTAGTGTGTTTTCGTTTGCCTTTAACTGATCCATAAGTGAAGCAATCTTCTCAGATAAATGCTCGGGAACAGTAGGATGGACCGTCATCGATGAGTACTCAGTCTAAACAAGCAAAAAACAAATTTAACTGAACAGCTCAGGTGCAAAGATGACATTTTGAGTAGCTGGTTTAGTTTTATAATTGCAATTGCCAGATAGAAGAGTTTCATTGCCTCTGCCAGTTGCTGCCGGAGTTGAGTCACCAACGTTCTCAAGCGAGCGTTATCAGAACGAACTGTGGAAAACTTTTCCTTCATTTCTTCAACCTCCACATCGGTGGCAAGCAAGGTGACCGACGTTGCATTGGAACGAGCGGAAATTGGCTGAAAAAAAGACAACATTACATTCCTTGCAACCTACAAATAGTAACAAAGCGGATAAAATTACCCTTTGTGGGCTGATACCACCCCTGGTACTGTTTGATGACTTTGAATCATCTCTGTCCATACATTCTTCCAGGACTTCCAACGGAAGCGAAACGTCAAACTCATTTCTGACCATTGTGGTGCTATAACTGGAAGATCCCGAACGTCTTGACATTGCTTCAAGCTCACGAAAGCTGTCACTGGTGCTTTCCTTTGCAACAGGATTCCTCTCTTGGCTACTTCTCAGTTCAGATTCAAATTGTCTGTAGGATTGTTTTGAATCTGGGCGATTTGGGCTTCTTACAAATGATGGCGGTGGAGGCATCTTTTTTGGAGTTGAAAATGAACGTTGGTTTGGTGGTTTCTTTCGAGGTGACAGAAGTGTATCTGAACGTGAAGATGAATTACTTGCATTAATGTTTAAGGTGTAAAAATTCGCTCCACTATCATCGAGTGTGTGCTCAGACAAAGCATTCAGTGAACAACTTTTGGCTGTATTTGATCTGTGGGAGACATCACGGCTGGGGACATTATCAACAGCTCTACTTCTTGATCCTGTATGATCAGAGGAAGCAGTGCTTAGTCTTCTAGGAGCCAGGAACTCATACTCTGTGTTCACTGAATTCAAGGCTGATTCAAGCATTAGCTCCTCCATGGTCAATGGAGGAGGAAGACTGGATGCCTCGTCATGAGAATGATGACTCGATGATCTGACACCTTCGAATGAAGAGTTACGATCTCTGCATAGATGCAATATTCCACAAAATATGACATGAAATAGCTGCATTTGACAAACCAGAACTTATTGATAAACTGATACTGTAATAGTAATGCAGATTTAAATGATGCAATGGATTAACGGTGAAAAATTATGCACCGTTACAAAAAGGATTAAAAATTTTGCAATCATCAACACACCTCTGGGAATGGGTTAGTTGTTCCAGATCATTAATAGTTTGTTCTGTTCTCAATAATTTCCGCCTCAGCTCATGAACATTTTTTGTAAGGTTCGTACAAGTTTGATTAGATGTCATGATTCAAACGTGGAGTCTGGCAGTTCCGATGGACAAACGACAGGACAACACACGTTGTCATAAAATTAACCCATATCTCTTGGTTTCAACTATTCAATTTGTGTTATTGCATATGAAGTATTATCAAGTCGTTGTGCCTGTGTGTGACAAAATTTAAACAGTTTATTAACTAAGAGGCTTACCTCTATATACTATTGGTCCAGATTGCAGTCTGGCATGGTTACACTCAATATTTTATCATTATACAATATCACACACACATATATACATATATATATATACACGATATCGTAATTTGGTTAATTCCACAGTTTCACGAGAATTTTGTTCCGAATCTGTTAGTGCATTATAGGATATTGTTATAGTTAAAGCTAAGCTACGACCAATTAAACTGTAGGCTTAATAACCCCGGTACGCATTAACAACTTCCCTAAAATTCCTATTCTTCTTGTAGCTTTGTTTTATATCAATGGGTAACTTCATACAGTCCAAGCTACTGAAAAAAACAACCTCAAGCCTATAAAAGCATAATTTAAGATACATTATAGGCTGCGGTAACACATATATATACTCTATAACAGTAAAACAGTATTATGCTATGAAAAGTAAACGAAAAATTGCAAAGTAACTTTTCAAGGACATTGAACGTTTAAAGGCAATCAGACCACCACAAACTGTATACAGCCCAGCAAACGCATAAATTCTGAAAATTAAACAAGATTGTCTGACTGTCAGCAAGCTGTCTGATTTTTCGTCTAGAATTGATTGCTGGAAATAAAGCTCGTCCAAATTACCGTACTTGACATTTTCGGTTAACGCAAAAGTAATATTTTCGAGTTTATTCCATTGATATGATAAAATTCTACGCTTGCAAATACCCACTGGCTCTGTTGAGAAAATACAACACAGTAATATCCATCATTTTTCATTGCAACGACAGTTCCTCGGCAATCGTCATTTTGTTTTTACCGGTAACTTCCAGTGTTGCCATTGTCAATTTATAAAGTTTAAACTAAAGCAAAAAGGACAACATAGTTAGACAAAATAGTTTTTCGTGAATATGTTTCAGTTAATTTCGTCACTCTGCTCCTAGCGTAAATTTGGAATATTAAATTTATCTAATTCCGACTGCACTTAAATGTCAAGTAGCGCATAATCTATATTTGATTTTTAACAATACACAGTTTTGACAAACGTATATTTTCTAGTTTTAACCGTTGGTGCACACTGCTATAGAAGTACAGTACAAACATTCTTTGTCAATATTGGCACAATTTTGAAAGTCTGACCTAAATTTGGTGATTAAAGCAAAGCGAACTACAGTGTGAATGATGTTTACGATTATTACGAAAAATGATTATAGCTTACGAATCGCCCACAGGCTAACCATGACCGGGCACTTGACGACCACCAACCTCGTTCCAACTGACTTAAACCAAGTCAGACAAACCTTGTTTGTGATATCATTGCTTACAAAAACATAATTTTACAATGTTGGACCGAGTTTTCTAATTCAGAAAAGACATAAGATCAAAAAACATTAAACGTGTGTATTTTATTGTGCGACGGTAAGCAGAAATATTTGTACAAGTGTGACACAATAGTGCTGTTTGTATAGAGGTGCACATTAACACAAAAAAGCCTGTTGAAAGAAGCGTTTCAAAACAATTAGCACAGAACATGCATTGTTAATTCCATAAGCACTAAACGTCGTGCAAAAAAGAGTTGATTATACTTATTTTGAAAGCAACCAATTAACTTGTAATTTTTTGAAAATTTAATCAGTGGCTATATGGTGCATTTTAATATAACATGATGGACTATAACGGCGAATTAAGATAATGACAGCAAGCCTGGCAAAACGGTGAAATGTGTGACTTTTACAGAACGAAGGCTCCCACTGTACAAAAATGAAAATTCAAACAAGAACTGGACACTTCCAATCGAAAAAATTCGGTTTGTTGCCAAAAAAAGAAGACATTAAAAATGGGCGCATCATATAACAAACGCCATAGAGGTTCAATAATAAAAAACCACAAGGGTAGAACTCTAGTGATACGGGAAATTTACTTAACCAAGTACAGTTGTTACAATGGTCGCTGTTTTTAAAAAATGTACGAAAATCTCGCAAAAGTAACGATTAAAATGGCCAATAACATGGCACAAGATGAAAACTTAAATGAAGTACTAGTATTCGTCAAGCAGCACCAAGAAAAGTTTAACTTTTGAGACACCATAAGAGCTACTTGAAACACATACAAGTAAAATGAGCAATTGTGACGTAAATACAAGAACTTGTGCAGCAACAATTACTAGTGATAACGTCACAATACGCAGCAAGCCGATAAAAAGCAATAACTTACAAGACAGAAGCAAGCATGAAAAACAGCTAAAAGCGTATTTAACCAAAATGAGAGGACAGAGAACAGGAAGCACAAACAGGTAGCATTGATTTTCAAACGTAATATAAGGTAGTTCAGTTGTTGAAAAGTTTTAACAAATTTTCGGCACGGAATGAATAGCCAGGACTTAAATGGGCATAAAACAGCCGATTTTAACAAAATTTAGAAGCTGGCACCCTAGCGATTACCAAACTCAATTCGAAAACAATTATCGAAGTTATATAAAAAAATAAACAATGCTGTATAATGCATGAAGGACGTCGTATTGCTTTCACTACTAATTTGAAATTAAGAAAAAGTGTCGTTAGATTTGATAATCTTTTTATCCAATCAAAGGCTTTCACGCTTCGTTGCGCGCGGCAAGTCATTCCGCCGAGTCGGATCTGGCACCGGGTGACGTAATGGTTGTTCCGGGATTTCCGTTCCCTTCCTGTCTGCCCCAAACGCCATTCTGGAAAACAGCAACATTATGACGCCATAGACAATGTTTCCGTAACAAAAGCGATCATTGCGCGAATGACGTATAGAAAATATAGAAAACGAAAAACTGGGTCGTTGGTGAAAACTGCGACATTATTTTGAAATGAGATCATTGACTGACCACGAATTTCCAGACACAGGTCAAGTAAAGCGAATCAAGAAGGGAATTTACGTTGTCTTGGAGAAAGCGATTGTCCGGGAAATTTGTTGAAACGGATTTTATAAGTCGTTCAAAAAATATGCAAAGTGCTAACTTATCATGAATACACTCGAAGCCTATATGCGAACAAACCTGTGGACTGTACATATTGTGTTGTCCGCTCATTGGCCCACCTTCGCCCCCGTAATTCATTCCCTGGAAAGAATTTTTGCATAAAATGATCAAACCAACTTCAAAACTTGTTGTCGTAAATAGTGAGTCGTAACGTGTGAGTCATAATTATTATAGTAACGAGATTAACAAGTTTCAGGAGACATATCATGCATAAATATGACGTAGTCGTCAACCTAAAATTAATTTTTCCGGTGGGAAAATTCTTATCACACGAAATCAGCGATAACAAAAAAATGAAAAGTTTTAAGCAAACTCGGTCAAAAGTTTCCAGAAAGTGAAGCCGGAGAATAGCTAACAGAGATTCTGACCGACTTTGATGTATCTACCATTGTTTATCTTGGGTTAACGGGTTTGCTCGGAAATCGCTAAAAATGGCAAATTTTTCCATGAGAGAAACTTTCTTTAAAGCACCGTCACGCATGAGTGATTCCCACGTGACAAAACGAAGATTCATCACAATCATGTTGTCAGCAGTAAGGCAAAGTTAAGGAACGTTTTTTGTCAGCACCAGAGGCCCAGGACTGCGGGTTTTAGCGGCCTGAGATACGTAGTGTAAGTGCCCTGTGCCAGCACTTTGAAAGCTGCCATTGTGTGTTTTACTGAATAACAAATTACCTGTGTTTGATTTGAGTAATTCTCGTTGTTCACGCCTATGTACATATCACTCTGGCTCCCATATCCACGCTGAGACGAGGGACTAGAGTAAGCTGAAGATATAATAAAACAAGTCAGTTACCAACCGTACTGCACTTGGCAACATCGACGGTGTCAGCGTTTTACTATCGCTTTGTACATGCTGTGATTGGTTAACTTGTGCGCATGATTTGTAGCTAGGTACGTTTTTCTTCAGTTAAAATCTTTGGAATGTTTTAATTGAGAGGCATCCTTCACTCACTGTTTCCGGAGGCAGGTGTTCCAGGTCCGGTATCCGGCGATCCCGTGTTTCTTTCTCCGCAACCCCCGGAATCTAGATCAGGCGGAGTTCCGCTGTCTTTAACTGGCAGGATTCCAAGAGCAATAAGAACGATATGGTTATTAACATCAACACTTTGTTACTCAATATAGTTGAGATGAGTTTGCCTTACATGAAGGTGCCTTGGCTTACTACACGCCTGCGTATATGCAGGTATACTGTAAAACATTCACTTATTATAAGGAAGTGCATTGGCCCCGTTCCCTCAAAACTAATTCTACGTTAGATCGATTCCGAAGTAAATTTTTTTCCACTTGTTAGCTGAACATTCCATTTTCTGATTTGCTGGATGCGAATGTTACATTACGTGCGCCATTTACTTACAGGATTATGTTCAAAATATTTCGCACTTAACTAACTACAGTACTACATTCAGCCCTTTCACAATAAACTTGATTGTTGAAAAGAAATTTAAGCTTTGACAAATAATTTAACTGCATAAAGCACTTCCCGAACTAATGACCAAGTTATCTGAGGTTTCAACCAAAAGCGTCCCATAAAAAGTGAATGTTTGATACCCTTTTGACCTAGGAAGTTAACCACAAGTAAGTCATGATTTAGGTTTTTGCCACTGCCCTCACATACCTGCGCTCACGGCTGCCTGAGCGGTCTTAGCCGCATATAGATTGGCTTCTTCTTGGAACTTGCCGATATTTTTCTTGTATCTGATTCTCTTATTTCCGAACCAGTTGGATACCTGACAACGAGAAATGTGGTTCAACGGAAATTGTATGTCGGGAGAGTTGCTTGTGGTTTGAAAGTATACAAAGGTGGTACTTTGTGTGTAAACATTAAACTTTTCAATGCAATCGCTTGAATATGTGGTAACTTGCAAGAAACAAAAGAATTAGTTCTCGGTGAAATCGTTTGATGATAATTAGAAATATTCCGACTTTCGTCACAATAACAACACACGGAACTACACCAGACGGTTGTGCGCTATACACCACACGGACCACATGGCACACACGGGATGTCCTGTCAAACGTCAGCAAAAATAATAACTCTGTGTGTTGTAACAATGCTGACCTGTGAAACAGTAATAGTGC
Source organism: Clavelina lepadiformis (assembly GCF_947623445.1). Lineage (NCBI taxonomy): Eukaryota > Metazoa > Chordata > Ascidiacea > Aplousobranchia > Clavelinidae > Clavelina > Clavelina lepadiformis. Next base: position 17,563,107 of record NC_135247.1, read on the forward strand.
ATTTTCGCGCCAATTCCTCTTTCGCTTCCTCGCTTGGGTACGGGTTGCTCAGATGGGAGTAGAAATACTCGTTCAAAACCTCTGTTGCTTGTTTGCTGAAGTTCCGGCGCTTTCTCCTGAAAAACCGCCAAATGTTTTTGATAAACTGCGGACAAGCCTCAATTACTTGAGATTAACATTCCAATATTTTGATTCAAAACCACAAAAATGAGATATTTCAACAAACACAAAACTGGTGCATGCTTCTTTTTTAATCTAGTTCGTGTATCACGGACGAAAAATTTCACCAATCTCGCAATATAGTTAATTGGTGAAGATGTCAACTAACAAGATCCACCGCCCACAAATATTCGAAAACCAACTTATGACGTCATGTCCAAACAGAGAAAGGGATAATCTGACTGGTATGAAGTGTTCGTAATATCACAAAATAAACTTTTACCTGGCGTCGAGGAATCGTGACCTCAGAATCATGACGGCCTCGCAGGTGCTCTGTTTCAACTGGAGCTGGATGTTGTTGAATTTCTTGGTTATTATTGAGATCATTCTCTCGATTTCTTTGTTTGATATCGGCCGGGTCCTGCTCTGCTCACGGAGCAGGTTCATCACGTGACTTGTAAATTCGTTGCACGCCTGAACGAACACCAAGAAGAAAGTTTATCAAGAAGGAAACGTTAAGGCTGGCGTTGCTTTGTGTCTAGCGTTGGCCGTAAATCGGTGATAAAAATTCGACAATTTCCGAGAACGCTTTGCTGAGCGTTGATTATATTAGATTGTTGCGTTTGTTAAGAAGTGTCTTTGTCGGGCGCAGCGTTTTGCCAAGTTGCGGTTAGAGTTTGCGGCATCGAATCTATCAGAAACTTATCATACTGAACGGATTGAACCTTCGGGTCTCCTTGCGTGAGTGCTAAGTACGCTTATGATCCAGTAACCGTTAAGTGCCGCGATTATGACGAGAGTCAACAATTTTGAAGAATTCTCTTATGGTGACAAACGTTCGCGGCACTTGAAACTATGAATTCTCCATGATATTAGAAGAAATGTAAATAACGATGAAACTACAGTACAACCGGTTGCCATTTTGTTACACAGGAATAGAGATTGGTCGGATAATCAGCGGCACACAACACTTTATCACGAATGTAAGCAAACTTAATTAGGCAGAAGTGCACAAATTACGCAAGTAAAGCATACATTGTCTGAAATTTCGTTGGAAACACAGTGGCTTGGTAGTGTAAAATGCCGGCGTAAGGCACGGTGGCTTCTGGTGCAATGTAAAAACGTTGCGAAAAAAGACGTGAAATAAGTTGCGAGTTGCGACGCTGGAAAACTACCACGTAGCAATGCAAATTGAGCACGTGTCTGTGTTGGATGATGAATTAACTGGAAATAATGTGCTGCACAAATACCCAGTGTTTCCTGAGCCTTCTAATATCACATTCCTCACCTGGTTGTACTTTTCCAGTTCGGAATGATAAATTTGCCGGATTTGAGCGAGCTTGGCACGATAATCGCTGTGCTCCACGCTGTCGTTGCCTGCCGATGTCGCCGCCGCTACTGCAGCCGCGGAGCCGCTCCCTTCGGGGCCGGCTACTCCCTAAAAAGGCGGAAAAATTGGGGAAATACTTTCTGTCAAGACAACATAGGTGAACTTTGTTGCCTGACAAAGTTACTAGTCTGAGCGCGGTTTTCCAGCTTTTTATACCATCCACCGATGTTTCTGATTACAGTACTTGTTCATGAAATCTATCAATCGCCGATGATTTAGTTTGGACAGGGATGGCCGTTAATTCTTGATACAAGGATTTTACGCAGGTTATGTTTCTCGTCAGGCGTTGTAGCAGTACAGACGTGTCAAGTTACCCGACGTGAGTATTTCCTGTAAAACCGGGACAATCCAGGCCATTTGATACATTTCCCGTAAATATATTGCCAAGAAATTGCGAGGTTGACTAAGTTCAAAAAAACAATTCACCTCCGACAATGTAATAATTAAGCATCGAATTTCGGCGGGGTCCATACTCCGCACCGCCTGGCTAAGTCCAATGCTTTGGCAACTACTAAGTTTAAGCAGTTAAATAGGTGAACTTTTGACATGACCAACGATTACAAACCGCTGCGACCCAGAGTGAAGTAATTAATATCAATAACAGGTCACAGTAATGCTAAAACTTGCGTTAAAATGATTAAGCTTGGTTTGATGAACGGTCAAAAACGGAATGAACCTAAACCTGGTGCTTTAGGAGACGCCGCGTAAAACATGAACGAGCATAAACCACCAGGGATGCAAATCTAACATGGAGCCCAGGCTGTAATTTACAACATACCTCTGATTCCAACATTCGGTCAAGCCTTAATTGCTGTGGATCAGGGGGGTCGTCTTCAGGCGGAGAGCGCATGCTTAGAACTATAAAGCAACACAAAAACATGAAAAAGCGGTTTTTGGAAATGCTTTGGTTGTGGTAAAGAAATTACTTCGGTTTTCGTTTTTTCGGAAAATTCGAAACGATTAAGAATGCTGCTTGTCAAGTTTATGGTAGAACTTGGGTTTGGATTTAGTGGCCGTGCTAGCTGCTGTCAGCAAATTAATACAATGAGTATGTTCAAGCATGTTTTAAGCGTTTTAGGCTTTGTCACTTTTCCCCATGCATCAACCCGTTTCTCCTCCCCACCGCACCAACGACGAAAAGATAAAATGATTGATGGAATTGCAGTGAAAACTGTAATAATTGCCCTATATATTATTACTGTGTGGGGACGAATTAATGGAGAACGAAAACGGCGATAATAATCGAACGCAATTTCACGCTCAAGTCATTGTCAATATACACGAGCAGACACAATAACCTGATTTCAACTTAGCCGCGACGAAAAGCGATACCATGTCTTGTACAAGGGGTCAGTACCAGGTCACATGTCGTAAATGAGAAACCGCCTTGCCATGTTGTGGTCTCCGGCGATTGCGTAGTTGCTAAAAACGTTGTTACACGGTACAAGGATGGTCGGTTGAAATTAATGAGGCGTTAGATCGTCATGGTAACGGAACGGAGAAAGCAAAAATCTCCTAAGAATTGTTGCAACGCGGTGGGGTGTTTTATCGATCCGAAGCAAAACTTGTGATAAAAACAATTTCCTGAACATATACCAGGAGAAAGATAACGCTATTACTGGGTACAAGGCAAAAAAAACAATCTGTTTCTTAGAGCTACTTAAAACAAAAAACCATTACAACGCTTATCTCGATGATGACAACTCTTAAGTGGTAATTTTCTGCTTAAACCAGAAAGACATAAGGACTAGCTACTTCCACTAACAACTTGCTCGGGTTAATATGAAAAACCCAACGAACGAAGTAATATTTGGCCTCCGTGACGTCGTGGATTCACTACAATTTTGCAAGCCACACACGAAGTTTTGTTTAAAAAGATAAAAATCTTGAGGATTTCTTCTGAAGGTCCTTTGTCGAGACGAGTAACACGAAGGGTACGATGTATTATAATTCTCTTAGATCGATAAAAAATATTTCTACCCCACTGTCTATGCTTTAATTATTATCATTCGATCCATAAAGTGATGGAATTGCGGCCTATGGGTATTTCTGTTATCGCGAGCTTGAAAACAAAAACGCAAAAATAATCCTAAGATATTGCGCCAGACGAGCATTATACAAACCAACGTACTTTCAACCGTAATATACATTTCTGCACATTCGCTGCCCTTTAATGATGCTGACAATCATTCCAAGTGAGTTAGATTATTACTTTTTAACCAAAGCATAAGTTAGCATTAGAACATAATTAGAATAAACCACTAGCATTAGAATACGGTAATGCCCGGAGAAATAACCTTTTAGAAAAATATTTACCAACGTAGGTCTATGTGATTGTTAAATGTCTTGACACAAAAGACAAGCCTTAATTTTTAAAGCGTTGTTGAAATTTAATTTTGAAATCAAACATGTGTGAAAATAATTTCTAAATCAAAGCTTGTGACAGGTATCATTCTAACCCCATTTTGATCTAAAATCATGGAGCATCATTAAGTATTCTGACAGTGTAAGCGACCAATCCACGACTTGCATGTCTATAAACTTTTAAAAATTAAATTTTCCTGATAGATTTTAGACTTCCGGTCTTTGACCTTAACATCCAACAAACTGTGCGGTCACCGAACTTACCTGCTTTGTCCTTAATTTCGCACAGGACTTGGAACAGAGCACCTTTCATGCGATGAACGTTCAATGCGTGTTTCCTGCAATAAAGAGATGCATTTGCTTTGATACAGGGTAACCACAACCATACAATTTGTATTTGCACTAAGTTTCTGTAACATAAGTCATAAGCTCCGTTTCAAAACGAAAACGGAAATTAGGTCAACAGCTAGGTTAGATGACCAACACAACAGCAGGAAAATTACAAAAAGCTAAAATATCCCATTCTTAACAATCGAAAGGCGCATAAAGTTTTGACTTTTACATATTTCAATGTCATACAAACATTACACAGAGAAATTCAAGGGGTTACTTCAGTAAATCGTGTGTCTCCAAATATTTTTCTCTTCATAAAACTTTGCCGAGTACAACAGAACACAGGAAGCACAAACCTTGCCTGTGCTTCGTCTAGGCTTTGATCGGTGATGGTCATGATTTGCTGCAGAACCTCGCTTATGTCTTGTTTTCTGTTGACCCCGATAACCCCATCACTACCTGGTTCAACAGGGGCACCACTAGGAGGAGCTGCGTTGTTGTTACCGTACTCGCTTCCATGCATCGGACCAGACATGTATTGCTGCTAAAGAAAAACATTATTTCGTAATTTGTTATAAAATATATATTACAAATTCAATAAATTTTTGTAATATGTAAAGCACAATGTGTCATAGAAGCAAGCATCAGCAATTTACAGGATTCAATATGTTAGTTAAAGAAAAACTTGACGTATAAGCCTAATGCTAGTTGGATGAATAGTAATCGTCACACAACTCACCTGTACCAGTGAGGTGGGGGGATTTCCATAGCCACTTTGGTCTTCCATGTTCGGAAAATTTTGATTCCTATGTTTGTTTTACATTATTTACAAGCTTCCCAAAACTACATCACTTAAAGGCTGAATGACACAAAAAGTAACCTTTCTTATTAGGTGTACTAAGTTAACATGCACTTTTACGTTAATAGCTCTTTTAAAAATCAGAATTTCGTAATTTTGCCAAACTATTTCTTTGCCACTGCTTCTACATGTTTTCTGATCAGTTTGTCTTATATTGCATAGTTGCAGCATGGAGATTGCCAAATATTGATATAAAATACCAATATCTGATTGCTTTTGAAAAAAAAGGTAAACCTAAAGGTTGCATACTTGTAAGTTGACAAAGTACTAAAATAACTCTGAAACTATTACACATTTAATGAACGCAGAAAAAGCAAATTTAATGCATTGTCTTAAAAACATGATTAAATCAAGAAATATCGTCATTTCACAACACCAAAAACCAGAAACCAAATTTCTGTATGCTTCTTAAAATTCTATAAATTCTGAAAGGCAGCAGAGAAAGTTTTGGTCAATTGGGGCTATTTTATTTATCTGATGGGCAGTGACGAAAAACCTAAAATTTCATAAATAATAATATTTGTATTTTATGCCCTGCAGCTCAAACTGGAAAGTGTTGGGTGTGAACACATGACACTCATCAAGGTAACACTGTCTGGAATGGATTATGTGCAAATGTGTACCGACAAACTGCCAAGTATGTAGTGCAAGAAGATTATACTGGGCACACTTCCACCTCTTACATGCGCATAGTAACAGCTGATTATGAAAAAAGGTATTCACATGATTATTACAAGGTTCCCCGGCAAAAACAGAAAATTGTCAACCTTTCCAACCAAATTGTTTTCAAACCAGTGTTTTCACACTAACAAATATTTATGTGATGAAAGAGAAAGCAAGCTTGGCTCTTGCAGTACATGAGTGTAGGCTTTAGAAAACAACACACACCATCACTAAAAATATTCTGAAGCAGATTTAAGTCTGTATTTACGATTAAAAAAACATCACTTAAAGTTGACTTGAGCTTTAAATATTGAATACGTGCATAATACTGACATATTTGTAACATATTGGCATATTATAAATGTTGCCAGTACATCAGCAACCTACATTTGTAACGGTCCTGCTCTATTGTACAAGGTACATTCACAAGGTGCTCCATTGTACATTGTCAATCATTCATATTTAGGTAGCTGTCCAACACCAGCACATAATGACATATAAATCAGCAAAAAATTCAACACCAGCCACTGCATACATAGAGCAATCAAACAATAGGCAGGAGTAGGACAACCCACCCAAAGTGGTTTGAAGAAGTGCAGAAGTGTGACAATGTTTATTCACAGTTATAGGACTATCCAATAGCAGTACAACTAGCCTATATTCCATAATTTAAAAAATCAACATCGTTTTCAGTCAGTTTGGTAGTTTACCCAGTGATTTTAGCCAAGGCCTATAGGCTACTGGTTTATTGCAGTCTATCAAACTAGTGGCTTAGTCGTTATCTTCAAAATTCTGAAAGTTATTTGATCAGGTAAAGCCTAGGCGTTTTACGACATTTTAGTCAAAACATTTAATTAAACAATGACTAAGTCACCTAACTACGAGCAATAGGCGTAATTTTCATTTCTGCTATATGCTTATGCTAATTTTCTGGACTAAAATGCAATGCTGTAGCTTTAAGCTAAAGGCATCCTGCATTTAATTATTTCACTTTGGCCTGCTATTTTCTTTGTCTCTAAACGCTGAAAGGTACCGGTAGTTCATTCATTAAGCTTCCAAAAAACTCCAAAAGGTTAAAATGCGAAACAAGAAAACTGTTGCTGTCAATATTTTCTGATAAATATCTCGACCAGACATCGATGTTAGTTCCTGCATAGGGACCACAAGACTCATGGCATCTTTTACTTTCTTGAGTGACAGCCACCACCTTGATGGACATCGTTTGCCAAATTGACAGCTGGTACTGCGCAGCTTCCTGCGCATACCTGAGCTCACTCCGCCCAAACACGTGATTTATTGAACTACTTTTACTCTGAAAATTTCTGATTATTTCAATGTCTTGTTGTTAAATTTCAATCTAATCATTATTTGTATGTAATATTAAACCAATAAAAAAACGTCAATTGCATTATTTAACCTAATCTTTTCATCTAGTCTTATAACAGGCCATTAAACGAGAACATTGCTAATAGCGATTAAACATCGATTAAAATTTTGATTCAAACTTAACACGGACGTATATTTTCGCAAAGAAGTTAGAGATTGCCACGAGTTTTAACTTTTAAAATCGGTTTGAAACAAATAAAAAACATGCTGCAAACGGAAACACTGCGAAACATTTGTTTAGTAGCAGGATAATAGAAATCGTAATTACGTCAACACAAAGTTTCCGTCCAGTGGTGAAATTTTACATGAATGATTTTGTTTTGGTTTACTGGGACGTTTATTGCCATTACATAAAAGCTAACAAATCTGCTGCAAACATGTCAGCTACACGAACGGTTATTCGCAATGAAACGCAATCAAGAACGGTAAGATTGTTAATAAGGTATCATATTTACTGATTTGCAATGTATATATGTATGTAACATGTATGTTAGTGTCTTGCAACGATTTTGTTTTAGAATCTGTTAAAAGAAACGAAATTTGTTACCGTTTAAAGTGCATAATGTAAGGATAATAAAACATGGTTCTATCTTTAACAGGAAACTGTGCAAGAAATAGAGGCCAGTGTATCACTCCAACAACCAGAAACTCAAAGCGAAAACCGAGTCACATGGAGCGAGGACACTGTTGATAATGAACACTTGGGGAAAAAATCATCAAAATGTAAACCTGATAGCAATTTTGAAATTGAAACTTTTAAAACCAATTAAATAGTTAGAAATAAAGGCTTTATTACTGCAGTCAGTGCATGCTCTTGGGTAATAACTGAATTAAAATGTAACATGCTTTGTTCCTGGTGAAAACCAGATCGGAGAGTTTTCTGTTGCTGGGTGAGAAATTCCCGCGCAACAAGATAGAAAAAAAGCTTTTGTACGCACCATTAACTTTTACTCCCCATGCATTCAGCAAACTTTCCAATCAGGGGTGAATTTTATTGTTGAGTTTTAAAACTGTTTTTGTTCAATTTTATTACTTTTTCTTGCATGATCAAGTTAACGGTATTTCTTTAAATGCCATAGGTTGTTGTATCTATAAAAAGCCACACAAATTGGGTGAAAGTTCATCTGAAAGTGACATATCTGATGATGAAACCAACCCATATGAGAAAATAAAGAAGAAAAAACATAAAAGTCACAAACCTGATTGTCCGCATGGTTCGTTGTTAATTTTATTTCAGTGTCAATCTTAGTTTAAGCATCCTAGTTTTTGGCATTTTTTTTCATGTTGAATTTGATATATATTATGTATATTGTACAAAAGTTTAGTACCGGTGTTATAAATGTGGAAAGATAAAGCGACTGTTCAGTTTAAAACTTATTTTCCAGGTGATGAAAAAGCAGCTTCATCGAGTCTCGCACCATCATAATCATTGGGTTATCTTGTGTTCAGAATTGTATATTTTTTGCGTTGTTATCTTTGTTTTGCCATTAAAGCACTTGTTGTGACGCTTGATTTTAGATTTCTGCCACAAATGCTCTTCAATGGCTGAAAATTGTTTGCATTGGTAGTTCTTTTTTGTCTCGTCTTTGTGATTTGGTGTTACTGTCATTCTCATCAGGTATGAATAATCTACAGTAACGCAGGAGTAACATATCAAAGCCCCCTTTTATCAAACCCTGTCTGGCTGTCACTACCACAGTTTCACCGACCACTCACCACCACTCACACTCTTTAGTAGACTGCTTATAACTCTGCATCTGATGATATAAAAATATGTAGCAACCAAATTGTTTTTTGTCCCCTGTAATTGACTTGCGTTAGAATCACACAATTCGTTATACCGTGGTTATATAATATGTCGCCAAATACAAGACAATAATCAGCAATGGCACTTGCTGGTAAAAGCTGAAACGCTATATTGAAGATATTGATATCAATGCAATGAAACAAACAGTAAAATCAAATAAGACAACAAAAATAGGATGAACTGCATATATAAATATTTAAACAATAATTATCATGGAATAAATACATTTTGTTGTTTACATGTCTGTTGCCGTAAGATTAGCTTCTATTAATTGTCCACTTGTAAACAGGAAATTTTGACCTTTTCCAGAATTTTGAAGTTCATCCGTTTCTACAACCACCATTAAGGAGCTGGAATTGTCCACAGTATTTGACAGGTCATTCTTAATATCATCACCACGAGATAATGATTTTTCACTTGAATTTACTTCTTCAGACACAGGTGCAGCAAAAAGAGATTCTATTTTGTGGCCATTTTTCTTCAGATACTGACACACTAAATGGCAGTGCTCACATAGAACTTGAACATCGCCCTTTGCAAGTACGTTGTTGGCCTGAACATTGCAGTTCCACCGTTTAGTTTAAAAATAATGCCTATTTCATTTACCACAGTTAAAACATTACAATAACAGCAAAACAAATAGATTAAAAGGGAGTTGATTTAAGACTTAACAACACAATTCAATTATTATTTACACTATTTCCTGTACAGTATTAGTTTAATTACGTTATAGAGAAACAAACCTGTTCTGTTTGACAAGTGCAGACAAAATGGTGAGAGCAAATTCCACAAGGCTCACAACGATATGCGCACTTCAGTCTTGCCGGACATCCATCAACATCTGTGCATTTCACAAAGTACTCGACGGCTACCTAGCAATCATTTCAATAGTAATATTCCGTATAATACCATCACATGAAATCAAACACCTAAACACAACTTATTTCAAAAAAATTTTCTGTGTTGATATGTTTGTCTAAACCTCTTTGATGACCAGTGGGTCACCTGCTTGGATCGGGGTCTCTACTGCCCTCACGCTGTCGATAACTGACATCACTGTCCATGTGTGAGAGTCCTGGGCAAAATGGTACAAAGCAAATGCAAAGCTTAACATCGCTGGGTGCACTAAGGTATTGTGAAATCATGTCAAATGAAACAAACAAGAAAATGGATTTCTGTATTCATCACTTGCTGTTTAACCACCTTCTGTCCTGTTACAAATTCAAGTGGAAGTGAAGCACTCTTCAGGTGTTGAGAACTTGTCATCCGTTTCACTGCTGCGTCACTATTGTAGCGATAGGATTGTCGCAATTTTACCAAAGCCCTGTCTCTAGAATTCTTCAGTAAAGTCTGCTTGAAATATGCAGCCAGTGAAAGCAGCAAATAAAGGTTTACTGAGAATCTTATATTTACATTCTTCTTCATAACACTGATTTTAAATATATTGTGTTTAATTATTTTAAGTACATTAACCTATTGCATATATTATTTCTACAGTGCTACTATTAAGGGTGCACAATCTAGAAACAAAATTCCTAAAAATCCAATTTCAGCATCTTTTCCAAGCCCTGGAAAACAGATTTTTTCATGAATAAATGCTTTTATTGGCAAACAAAGTCGATTTTGATATTACATCACAAAACCATACACTTCATGTTTTGTTTGTCAAAATTTAAACGACATCATATCATTCTGTCAACTGTCATCTTACTTGAATCATTTACAACTTTGAAAAAACGAAAGACTGTTGGGGCTTGAAGTTTTAAAATTTCAATTTACTGCATAAAACGTTTAAAAATTCTGGATTGAAAACGAACTGTTCTAGAATAGTGAAGTAATTTGTAACGCGCACCCCAAGCTACAGTATTAGGCTATATCATAAATATTTGTAAAAGCGATTCAATAAATGAAAGTGCATGTTCCAAAACAACTAAATCATTATTGCTGGACAAAAAACTTCGCTGAAGAAAATTTATTAATTTTATATTATTTATTCATAAAATTAACATATCGTGGTAAACTTTTATCTTTACAAACCTAAATAAACGAAATCAGTATATATGTCATATTGCGGAAATCTTACCTTAACAAGTACATCAAGCTGTTTCTTTTTAAAGCCTTCATGATATATATGCTTGCTAACTCGATGGTGAAATTCCTCAAAACAACATTCTATCTTCTGCACGGGATCAGGCCTGTAAGCTCGGGACCAAGCTTCAGGCTGGCTTGTGTAGTATCTTTCAAAGTGATTGAGGTGACCCAGGGTTCCGTCACTCTTGTTTTCAAAGTGTTGTTTGTGCAATTTAAAAAAAATTATACTCGAAACTTTAGCAAAAATATTTGAGCCACGGAGCCATACTTTGTCAGAGTAAGATTATTTCTTCGTCTTTGCTATGTGTAATTTGTGGCATAAAGTTTTTCTATTTCATATACAAATAAGGTCAATAAGGAATCACCTTTGCAAGGTCGTCCACGAATCCTTTCATGAGTTGCACAAACGACTCGGGATTCGTTTCGTGGAGTACAGTGGTGAGATTGGTCAGAACTCTTGTGCCTTCAAGTGGTTGTGATCGGTTTATTTTCTTGGCCTGTTGCCTCCATTCCGCTGAATATAATAATAAACAAATAAGTAATATTTCAAGGACAAAAGCGTTAACATAACTATCAATAACAAAATATTAATTATGGGGCAGCATTGCAAATGCATTATCCCAAAATTTAAAATCTCATACCAAGAATGTGCCAACCACACAGCAATTTCCGCGGTCCTGACCCGAAAACGTCACTCCAAAGGTTAAACCAGTCCACACCACCAGTGATGGAAGGAGTTGGTAGGAAAAGGTGAGATGGGGTGAGTGTGAGGTCAGACAGGTTATTCTAGAATTAAACAATCAATCTTGAATGGCAATCATTTCAATTGTAAAACTATCTACAGAGAATGGCACTAAAACAATGACATCAAGCTAAAGTAAAGAGCTGTAGGATGTAAATTTGAAACTGCATAAATATCCACGAAATCTAGTTTTTTACAGCTCAAGATTTCCAAGGATTACAGCTTACTTTAATTTTCATAAGAAAGATTTCTATGACTGCCTTATCCTTCCGATTTGATACAAACCAAGCGACTGGAAAGACTTCCATGCCAGTAGCCGAAGGAAGTATGATTTGCAATATAATGAGGTAAAAACTTGCATCTGAAAATAAATACTTTGATTTTAAACAGAATTCAAATTGTTTTACAAATAAATTTATTTTGCTTCAAAAAAATTTAATTTTACAACAGACCATTTTGAAACATCTCAATATATTAGGATAGTTAATAAGGAAAGGTTGTTAAACTACATATGATATACTATTTTCTTTAACATTCCTTTTGCGCAATTTTTTCAAAAAATAACCCATAGTTTCAAAAAAAATGAAAAAAAATAAAAACTTGTATATAAATGTAAAATTAACAAATTATTGACCTTTCGTGATAACTGAGTTGCCTTCGCCCTGCGTGATGTCGATGCAGACAGACTGATGCGGACCATGTTTCTGGAGCATCATGGACTGGAGTGGAGTTTGCAGGATAAGGATAAAGTCGTCCATGCTTAAACATGAGCAAACCTATCAAATAAACCTGTGCTCTGCTTTTGTGTTCGCATTTGTTTCACATATAGCATGATAGCCTAAATCTAAAACACTGCAAACAATAGATACACAAAAAATCAACCTTTTAGCGACAAGCTACCAGTAATTATTACATGGAACTTACATCTGTCGCTTTCTCTTGTTGATATTTTATCAGGAGCACTGGGTTGTCTTCGCTGGATTGCATCTTCTCAATCCAAGCCTGGACCGTGGTTCCTGCTTCCGTGTTCGATTTTGCTTTCTTTGCTGAGATTCCTTCTTTCTTTTCAATGTTGTAGATGTCCTAATATTAATCAATAATAATTAATTAATAGATAATATATCAATAATTAAAATGCTTGGTCCACAGAACATGTGTAAAGTTATTGGTGGTTACAGTTCTTAATGCAGTACGCAAGATTTTCTCATTAACTAAATTAAACCGTAAACTTTGACAAAGTTATTATAAGAAGCAATAACTTTTTGAGCTTATTATTACATTGAAAACATTCAGTTGTTACCATCATTTATTGCCATATCGTTAAACGGTAGCATGAGATCTATCAGATCTTTAGCTTAAACACTGAAGCCACATTTGATTACGACCATGCCAAAGAAAGAATTTTTTTGGGTTGTTTTCCATGGTACTGTGACCACATAACATAGGCCGACAAGATACTTACTTGAAGTGATAACAGATGAACACGATGGGGCTGTGTGGTTGTGTCTAAGGTTCCGCGAATCTCGTCTAAAATTTTGTTACGGCTGATACCATCGCTTAGTCTCCTTCATGATTAAAACATACTCTTATCTCTATCTCACTTATACAATAGCTTATATGCATACGCTCATTGACACCGAAGTATAGTGTCCTTGATATAAGTGCTAAAATACTTTATATGATTATGACATTAAACATGATGTCACACTATTGATTCAGTAGTTTGTGCGAGTAGTGCTGTTACATACAAAGTTGCCTACTTAGCAATGTTTGCTTTTTCCACTTTGTTAATTCTTGTGTGACTGATATCCAAATTATGACCGTAGTGTTGCAGGTAGGCTTCCACCTAAAAAACAAAGTTGTATAAATTGACTCCAAGTTGGTTTTGAAATAGCCAATTAAGGCGGTATTACCTCAATGTGGTTGATGTCTGAAAAATCGTCATTGTTTGATCGCTTTCTTTTCCCACATGAACTCCGCATTTGAACTTTGAGAGACGAAGTGCACTCTATGCCAGTTTTGCATGAACCCTTTAAAGTCATGTCACGTTAAATAGAGTAACAATTACATACACAATTATTAATTACATAAAAATATAAACCAGGTAAAAAATAAGTCGAAAGCAAGCAATTAGTTCTACTATTTCCAACAATTTTAATTAAAATTTTATATTACAAAAAGTTATACATTGTCCATTCATGACTCTTATGTAGTTGGAAATAATAAAGTGAGAAAAACCTGCATTTTGGACAGTTTTTTAGTTGCCATGCTTGTATAGGCCCCTCCCCTGTGACAGTAGAAGCATCCCGTGAAACTTCCATTTTTATTCAACTGCCACCCCCTCCGCCTCATGTAGGTGCAACGAGCTTCCCGCTCCAGCTCCGACAACCAAACTCTGAAATCTAAGCACCAATCATAAATGAATACATTTTGGATTATTATTTATACAGTAGAAGTATAAAAATTATGTACAGAAGATGTTAACAACATTTTTCGACATGCACAGTTTTGGAATTTTTAATAGCTTTGTAGAACTTTTACAGTGTTACATATATCTTAAGTACCAGGATGTAATAATTAACACACATGAATATTTTATTACTATTATTATTATTATTATTAAACACAATTATTTTATTAAACAGCTACAAGTACTTAACAACAGTTTGTGCAATATTAATTTTAACATAGGTTGACATGAGTCAGTCTTTCGAATCCAACCTGCTTCGTTGCTGAATGCAAACATTTTTCTCTCTTGCGGAATGCCATGAATATCCTCCAGATGTGTACGAAGTTGTGGGATTCGCCCACATCTGGACAGTCAAGTACAAACAAACGGACGTTTATAAAAGAAATTTTTTAAATGCGAAACTTCAAGTAACGGAGATTAAAAGTTTGATAATGGTGTGTCGAAAAAAACAAACAAATGCAATAGTGTCAAAAAAGTAGAATTGGTTAAAAAAATTACACTAGTGAAGATAAAACTTACACAAATTTGCAACTTGGTTCTAAACATCTTGTGACAGCAGCTCTTGTTCTACCAGCTTTAACTTTGGGCTTGAAATCATCTAATTATCAAACAATATATTATTTCTGCATTTAGCCTACTCATAGTGGAAAGTATGGCAGTTTTAAAAAAGCAGTCGCATGCAAGGATTTTTGTGTGCTGATCGACACGAGTTTTTTAACAAAACCAGATCCATTATCGTTGATTTGCAAAAACAAAAAAACAGCAGATAATAACACAATTTCAGATAAATCAAACAAGCCTTGTTGACGTCACAATGCACAGGTGCGAGTCAGCGTTTTCAAAAATGAATTTGATAAAGAATAAATTTCGCATATGTATGACCAATGAAAACCTTCACCATTGCCTTCGACTCGCTCTCACTACTTTAGAACCAAGATTTAAAGAACTAGCAAGAAATAAGAAACACCAATTCTCCCACTAGCTGTGACTAACAGAACAATAAATAAATATCGCTTATTGCTTTTGCTAATACCGCTTTACCGGATTTTGTATATACCAGATTTCATGTGTTGTCTTAAAAAATCCAGAGACTTTAAAATTAAATTAATACCCATCCAGAGAATTATATTATTTTATATACTGTATTTTAATACATTTGTATGACTGTAATTATTTCATGAGAGTTATAACGGACCTAAGCAAATTTTGAACTTTTGTAACTGGACCTTTGCTAAAAATAGTTGAGTAGCCCTGTCCCAGATCATAAAGAGTTATACAAAAAAGACAATGCTAATCATAAAAGTGCGTAGTTATTCCATAGGCTACTTAATATAACCATATTAAATCGATATGGATAATGTCTGCTTTACTGGCAAAATTTGCGTAATCATCAAAATAATTTTTGTCAGATGCTGTACTTATGTGCAATGGACAAAGTTTGTATATAAATTTAGACTTGCACAAAACTATTCCAGTATCGCACCAATTAAATTCATATACTCACAATACGTGAATCTTTTTTTTAATTTGGCACATCTCTACAAGGAAGCATAGTAAAGTTCAACCACGTTACCTTGTTTTTCTGGAGAGCTAATTGCAGTTGAATCAAACAATTGTGCATCAGAAGCAGAAGTCTGAGAGTGACAGGAAGTGGCAACAGAAAGAAATCGGATTGAATCAGTGGCGTATATCACCTCACCCAGTTCACAGTTATCAAGACCAGTTTGATTTTGAGAGGTTGAAGAACTGTCTGACGATATCTCTATTGAAGGCGTTGACATATTCTTAACATAACATCAGCTGCAGCAACAAGGTAGTCGGACTGATAATACACACTTTAGGCCTATATGTCTGAAACATCATTCCAAACAAAACCAGCTTGATGACTCCATCTACAGTCAACAAGCAGTGTATACACTACAGCAGGGCTTCTGCGACCTCATTTTAGAAAAGAAATTTCTATGCTACCCCTTGATAGGTAGCCTACTCGTTAATGATGTTAAAACAATAAACATCAAATTACAAATCTCAAGTGGTGTTTTTGTCTCTGGAAAAATCATACAAGTGCACACAATCCACCGAAGTACAGTAACTGTAGAATGCAGTAATAAAAGAATCTCGTAATGAAAACAGTAAAAAGAATAAAAAATAACCAAAAAACAATTCGATTTATAAAAATTAAATTTGTTTCGCGACCCCAAAATTACAGTTTGCGACCCCAAGCGGGGTTTGAGAAGCCTACAGTTTGAGAAGCCCTGCACTACAGTACTACGATATAATCATCATACTGGAACATATTTTAATACAAACATTTTCAACCCAGTGGCCGTAAACTAATGTAAGTCCGCAAGCCAACAAACAATTCTCTAAATGGTGCCAGCCGCCAGCTTTGCATTTTCTACTCATTGGTGCCCAGATAGGAAAGTTTGCTGTTTTAGGTGAGGCATTCCCCACACAACAGATGAAGCTATAGCTATTATTCCTGCAATTAATTTTAATCTTTTACGAACTTAGCAAACTTTCCGATCTGGATAAGCGCTAGTTGTTAAAACACACCAGACTGCAGGGTGTGGCATAGGTGCACTCAACATTGTTTCCATGAGCTTCGATGGAGCAGTTTAGCAGCGAAATTTTGCAATTATTGACCAAAACACTCAGCTTATGTGCATGCAATTTTCCACTCATTTAGAATTTGAGCTGGTGGATTTGCGTAAACTGTTCCCAAGCATTTTTCTTCACCTGAAGCACTTGTCACTATATTTGTATGGCGCACGCAAAATCTTGCTGAAAATGGCCATACTCTGAAGTCCGAAATACATATACGTTTTTATGTCTAGTAGCCTTTAGAAATATGGATTCATACAAACAAACATTTTTGCTTATTACAAAAGCTTCTTGAGAATTCATTTTGATTGAGGCAGATAACCTAATATTTAGTAACCATGTGCAATTGCACCCATTGTCACTTGTGAGGGTGCATTCCATGCGTACGCCTAAGGTCGGTTTGATGTACATAATGAGCACACCAAAGACGTTAGGCTATGCCACCTGTGAATCTGCGATCTCTAAAAAAGGCTTTTAGAAGACAGGCTGACAGAGGTTTGCTAAAGCATTAAAACCAGCACCTAGCAGCATGTGAGTGCGCGCTTCAAGATCTTTTGCGTACCCAAGATTTTGTCGAAAAAGGCAAAAAATGCAGTCTGGCCCACATAAAATGCACCCTGGGCCAAAACTCTTTTTAACTTCTTCTGTATTAATTATTTCCTTTATAATGCTAATAACAATTTGTTATTAGTTATTACCATTACAAGTTATTCAAATGATTATGTATTTAAATTTCTCATGGACTGAAGGGTGCAAATTGTGAAATGATTATCCAAGTAAATAATGACGTCACGCAATAGGGCATACGGTACTTGGATCAACCCTTTTAAATAACTGTAAAGCTAGCGCACTATACATGTAATCTATGCTTGCAAAAACTTGTGCTAGCAGAAAAATAACACAATGTCCTAAAAGATTTTAAAAAATACTGTTTTAGGAGGAATCGCTGACATTTGTCTTGAGAAATGGGGACTTCCCTTGATTATAAGTTAACTGGAGCTGTCTCAACCGCTTGAAATCTTGTTGAAACTCTGGTTTTTGATTGGTTGATTGTGACAATGCGGTGCGCTAAATAAAAATAGTATAAATAAGGTTTTTTGAGTCGAATTTCTCCCACTGTAAAAAATATTTAACTCATTCTTCTAATCTAAATTAAAGAGCTCAAAATCTATTTTCTATAGGTTGAGACAAAATGCTTGCTGGCGATTTAAAAAAAAATTTCAAAGTTGCTATGTCATAGAAAACTTACAATAATTGAATAAACAAAATGGTACGTACTTAGATCCTGTTACTTGAAATAGGCCTAGATTTTATTAAAGACGCAACCTTTCTCAAAACTTCGATTATTTTAAAGAAGGTCGTTTTAACTATCTTTAATTGTCTTTTTTTGTTGTAGCACTAATATTTTTTAATTTTAAAATCGCTTGTCCAATGACGACTAGTATTTTCATTCTCTCTTTGCAGTCTAGAAACACAGCTTAAATAAGCTAGATAAGTGAGAGCTACAACTTATTAAAAAATGTGACACACAACTTCTCTATACAAATTATATTTTTTGTAAGCTTTCGTCGTTATTGTTTCCACCCAATTCTCCAGGACTTGCTTTAGTGCTTAAAGCGAACTGTCTTGAACACCAGGATGCATTGTAGCGGCCATTAAGGTATTATTTTCCCAACACTAATAAACGCTAGAGAGCTTCATCGTACCTTTTGTTACCTTTGTGTTTATTCTGCTGATTCTCGTTTTGCATTAATTCCATGTTTTGAGCTCTTGTTGCAGGAAGCCTAAATTGAAATTCAGTTATTTCAGTTATTAAATAAAATTCAGTTATTTCAGTTACTAAATAAAATTCAGTTATTTTTTTATTTAATACATGATAAAAGTTACAGCAGTACAGTTAGGCTACAGTTACAGTTACAGTTACAGTTCTAAAGTCAAAAGTATCATTAGGAATTATAACAGCGTCAGCGTCCCATGGCTGAGTGACAACACCTTTCAAAACTAAAAGTTATTTTCATACTTTGATTTTTAGCCTAACTTTTTGCATTTCTAGCTTTTTTCATGAGTCTTACCAATGAGAAATCTAGGTTAATTACGCTTGGCTTCACGCAGAAGCTTGACTGAACATTACACGAAAAACATCATTATATCTTTTGCCTTTAGTCCAATTTGCTGAGTTAAAGATGTTTGCTGAAGCGATTTCTTATTTAGGCTGCTGCAACTTAATAAATAAATAGTTTATATCATAACAGATCGAGGTTAGTAGCGTTGTAGGCTAATTCATAAAGAACTGCAACTGGCAACTTGCAACTCTTTATTTTGCAGAAATATTTCGAATCGTTTAACCTGTGAGAAAGTTGAAGTAGTCCATAAAAGTTAAACGGCGAATACTAAACAAGAAAGGGTATTATAATAGGCTTAATATAATAATATGGTATGGAGTCAATACCGTGTTATGAAACCGCAAGATGACGGGCTCTGACAAATATGCACTATATTCAAATAAAGCCGAAGAAAAAATATAGGGCCAGGATAGGTTGGGCCTATAGCTGTCAGTATTGGGAGACTTCGGCCAATGCAAAAATCAACAGAATAGTGGCTGCTGTTTAAAAGAGTGAGTTGACGTGAGGTATGGAAAGCTTATGTAGCGTGTAGTAGGCTTAATGTTTAAGAAAGAACCGTTGTAATCTCGCCAACAGTTGGTTTTAAGTTTCAGAACAATTTTACACGTTCTTTCAAAACTCGAACAAAACCATCAATATAATAGACAAGGACGTATTTGTAAAGACAGATTCCTATGATACAATAGATGCAAAATGTTTCGTTGTAACCTAAAAACAACAGTTTAACAAACCCAATAGATTGGTATTGGTGTCAAGTAGCACGCGTTGTTTGAAAATAGAAACCGGTTGACCGATAACCTTCTAGTCCCAGCAAAAGTAATTAAGAAAACGCTTCTTTACTGTACCCGGGACCGGGGAAGAAAGTTACTCATGTTCGAGTTATATTTCAAACGTAAACGGTTGTGCTCTCCGATGTTGTTTTTCAGAAAGTGTAACGTTGCTATGTGTGCTTGTATGCATATATTTATACCTTGTGTCTTAGAGGTTGGTTAAAAACCAGTCTTATTCAAAAAATTCTATTTTCTGTCTAAAAGGCAATACTTTTTAAAAATTAAGCAAATTTTTCAACATAAAGTTTTCAAGGTTTACTTTTCAAGTAAATTATAAAATACTTGTTCTACAAGAATTTGCTTCTGCTCGCAAGTTAACTGTAACTTTCAAGTATTATTCTTATTTCACATAATCATAAAAGCTGGAATTTCTAACCCGATGTCCCACATACAAGTCGTTTGCGTGTTACGTTTTTTAGCTGAACGTAAACGTTTCACAATTGACTGTTTTTTGAAGAATACACCTAAGTGACTATCACAATAATAAAAAAGATCATCTGTTGTTGAAAGTGGTTTATCTTACTTTGAGCAGTATACGTTTTGCTCCTTGTGGAAAGAAATCGAAATTGACTTGATCGCTTTTGATGCGATTTTTGTCTGAACTTGTCTTGGTTTGTTTTTATTACACAAAGAAAACATGAAAGAATAAGTCAACAGAACATTAAACAGGTTAACTGAAATGTGGACGGTTGTCTGTAAACGCCTTTTGATATTGACAATGAAGAATTTTAATGAAAAGACTTCACAAAACGTATTGTCCCGGGTTCTTATTGTTTTTGCTTATTGATAAAGTTAAATAATTTAGTGGGGCTATGAGAACAAAACTAAGGGGCATGTATTCACTTGCAACTTACGAAATGAAACACTAAAATTCATTTTGAACTTCTTTGTATGCTTTATGAGTAACGATGGTTTTAAAAATTCCTTTCAGTGCGTTGTGAATTTTATTGAGTTTCAGTAAAATATTGTCCAAAGCGAAAAGCGACTCTTTCTAAACCTGGGGAGTGCAAAAAAATCAGTATTTTGCGTTACAGGTAAGGCAACGTTTGTTACTATCGGACCGCGGTAATATTTGTAGACGCGTCATTATTTGTTGTAAAGTGAAAATAAATACATGAAGTAAATATTCGGCAGATGAAGGCATTGTTTGTAGAATTTGAACAAAGCAGTTCAATCATTGGTTTCACGTAAATACTGTACATTTTTAATAAGGTCTTTAAATAACCAAAGGGCGTTGTTATTACAGTATTCTATATTAAAAAGTCCTCAACTAAAGCGTCTGGACCAATAACTGAAACTGTGATGGTACCGGAAGTTTGTTTATATACGTTACTATAGACTATAGACCAGAGGTGACGAACCTGCGGCCCGCCAAACAATTTTGTGCGGCCCACCAAACGATTTGACAAACGCCCATACATGCAAGGCATATAGGACTTATAGGAATTAGGGTTGCCATACCGTCCGGAAAATTCCGGACATGTCCGGAATTTAGGGTTAAATTTTGCGTCCGGGAGACCAGCAGTCTTGAACGAAGCGTCCGGTGAGACCAGCAGTCTTGAACTTTCTTTCACCTGTTTCTAATCTTTGCGCAATGCGATATCAAAAGCTGATAGCACAATTGAGTCGCAGCAGTATGTCTTCAATAGATTGCCGCACTCAATCGATGTATTTTTTGCGGCCGCGGGAGCAGCTAAAAATCTGCCAAATGAAGCGGTTGTGCTTGAATGCTAATTATTATGCAAAATGTTAAAAAAATTGTGCGGCCCGCTTGCTCAGCCGTAACTGACAAAGTGGCCCGCGTCATCGAATAGGTTCGTCACCCCTGCTATAGACTGATAAGACTCCGTGTATTTTGTTCACGTTATACATCAAAACATGTTATCAAGTTAAGCTGAGCAATCAAAACTTCGAACGTCGAAGCTTCCTTTTTCAAAAACTATATGACTGCTACATGTCGTCAAACCACAGCCGTAAAATCGACAGTTATTTTTATTAAATTTCAGGGAATATGTTTGGGAAATTTTTCTGTCAGAAACTCGTCGTAAAAAGCTTTAGATACCTATATGCGGCAGGTTAGTTTGTCTTTTTCATCGATCAAGCTCGTTAATTCTTGCCTTGTGTTCCCGAAACGTGTGCCTAAGGTGAGCCTGCTCTTTCTGATTAAAGAAACACGTAGAACGAACAATAGTCGCTAGCATTTACTTTTCATGGAAACCCCACCGTCTGTTGACATTGAGCGAATTGTACTGAACGTTGGACATTCTGGGCAACGGAACAGTGGTGGTTAAGCATACGTGGGCCTAGGTCCCATGGAAATTAAGAGACAATAATACAATAGACAATTAACGGAAGTGTAGGAGTAACATATTATTCGCTTTAAGCTATATTCAATTTTACTTGGATAGTTCATCGGAATTAGGCCGTGCTGACAGCCTATACGTTATTTCCGTAGATTAGTGTTGGTTAGTTCCAGCGCAGGGTTTCCTCTAGAATTTGCGTAAACCTCGGACATGCATTGAACAATACAGACTCTGTATTCATTTGTTAACGAATATAGGTATACTGTTCAGACCGTGTCATAAATGAAGCGGTAGAAATAACAGCGATAGACAGGAGGTGAACCGACAGGATGCTCTGTTGAAAGGGAAATTCATTCATAATTCATCACTTTAATTTAGACCGTGCTTTGCTATGCAATGTGCCGTAATAATATCAAACAGCCGTTCATTTTCGAAAGTGTGTTGTTTTATGGTCAAACATGCGCAGTATTTACTACTATTTCATTACAGCGTGTGCGATTGACAAACCGAGTACATCGTTGACGAAAACCATACCATTTGTATTGCGCATTTGCGCGGTATACGCATGTCGGTACGGCATCGATATTCTGACCATGTTCATAGATTTGGGTTCTTCAAACCATACTTATCGATTGTTTTTCGGTACTAAGTTGCAAAAAAATAAGACACTAATTGCGGCCGCTTTCATTTTGGTGTTGTAACCACTGGACTAAGAACAATGGCTTACGCGTTTGCTTGAAACTTGAGAGTCCTTGACTGGATCAATTAGTCAAAGTTTGTAAGTTTTTCGTTGTTTCTTAGGCGATAGTAGGTATTATTACGTTTCAATACTGGTCTCTGCTGTTAATGCGTGCTGTCTGTTAGTGTTGGTTATCAGCTGCCGGTCGTTGTGTTGTTGTGAAAGCTGGATAGTTGTAGCAAGCAACATCTTGCATTACTGCAGATGGCTGACAGCCTAAACGCATTCAATTATTTTAGCCTCAAGCAGACAGTAAGTTTGAACTACTTCCGTTATTAATTGGGCTTTCATCAATTAAGCGGCAGGTTAGCACAACAGGTTGACTTTCATACAGTGCTTAGTGTATTTTCTCTGTAGTCGAGCCAACTGATTTGACAGTTTAGTAAAAGCTTGCAAAGGACGTCATCTCAAAGGCTAATGAAGAAACACAACCATAGTAAGATGAAACAAGTGTTGCTATCGTATGTATGATTCTTTACTGAGTTGGTCTATTTGACGGATTTCAGGATTTGGTTCCATACCTATGGCATTTGGTCCAGTTTATACATTGACTTCATTCATGCAGCTCTGGTTCTCTGGAGAGTGTTTACATCTCTCCTTGCAGGTCTGAATTCCTTACAAAAGCAAATCTAGGCAGCAGACAGCGCTTGTGGTTTAGGTAACAACAACAGGAGGCGTATGCTAATGTGTTTTAGAGCTAAGCCATATATCTTTGCCTCTTTGCAGTTAACATTGGACAGACGTCAATGGTATTGGCTGGCTCTCATTCGCTTTGGTAACAACTAGGCTACAAAATATATTCAGTTGTCAGGCAGGTTGATTGGCAGACGTTAGGCTATAGTTGCCGAGGCTATATGAAAGGTACGATCAGCTGCTAGCCTGTTGTTGTGGTAAAGTTAGCAGACGCATGCAAAATAACTCAATTAGCCAAGTTGCTTTAAAGTTTAAAGCGGAAAGCAATTACACTGTGTCGCTAATTTTCTTGGGTGGTGCGAATACAGGCTTCACATCTCTGTACAAAGCTAATATGACAGTAACGGTCAAGCAGATATCGGTAAAAAAGTATTAGGCTAGAGCCATTTTCTTGAATTTTTTTGGAGCATTTCGAGCGAGCCGTTTTGTTTACAAAACAGGTGCATTGGTTTTCGTTTAAAGGAATCGAGTTGTTTTTGTGGCGGCCGCATCCGCATGATTTAAAGCGTTTCCGTCAATACTGTAAACCAGTGATTCTCAACCGCGGCTCTCAACTGTACATTTTGCGGCTCTCACTAACTTAGTGAAAAATTAATTAGTTGTACCAGAATTGCAACAAAGGAAATCAAGAATTAGTCAATGTACAAAGTGCTAATGTTACCAAGTTACTACCATCCTGCTGTGTAAAATCATTTTGTGGTTTGTGACGTCATAGTATATCCTGATCGTTAAGCTATGGCAATAAAGAAATAGCTATTTCAGCAGTGTTAATTAGTTAGCCTCTACTATTAGAGACAAATTACGCCTCGTTTTGACACACTTGTAAAAAGTCAAAATCAGAGTCAAATTTCACATTAAACAGATTTGCATATTTTTTCGTGTTCTTGTGAGTTGTTGTTGCTTTCTTAAGTAATGTTTTTTAATTAGACTGTTGTTTTTTATGCGGCTCATTGCAAACCTTAGGTCTGAAATTTGACTCTGGCACTAAAAAGATTGCGAATCACTGCTGTAAACGGTTGATGTCTGGCACGTTTATACGTCTATTTAGTTTAGTTACACCAGCACAACGTATTACGATAACGTTTCATGCAGTGGTTTCAATGGGCCTTGTCATTACACTAGCAGGTATTTCAAATGATTACGTAGCGGAAAATTATACACTCCGGGCTACACTCAGTGCGTTGGCGACGCGGGCACAATAGTTTCGCCAATCGCTTGTATTCCTTAAAGAAGCTTGTATGTATCATGGGTTACTCTTAGCGCCCATTAGAAGGCCTGTATTCAACTGGATTAGGATTGGCTGAACCAAGATTTATGAATGAAGCTAGCCAGTAGTAAGACTCATTTTTCACAAGAAACAGTAGAGTAGTAGAGTAGAATTCAAGGAAGCTTTAGTATCAGTCTATGTAAAAATATGAGAACTTTCTTCGTCTGTAAGTTGCCCTTTCTATTTCTTCTTGTATTAGTTTTCAATGCGATATGCATATAACTGCAGATTGTTGTTCAAACCTTCGCAGTTGGCTTCATTCCTATCATTTTATTAACTGAAATCAGCTCAGTTCAAAGTTTTTTTTGGCTAAAGAAAGTAAGAAACTTCATTTGAGCAACCTTTACTGTGATAATATATAGTCCTCAAAATTAAGACACATTTGGCTTGAGTTACCAGTACTGTAAGTCCAAGGCTTCTTATCTAAAAAATAATTGTCCAGCAGCAAAATTACAGGTACAGAGTTTGTAGAATTCGTTGTTAACTATAAGTTACAGGTGATCTGTTGCAAGTTAAATAGACCACATTTTATTACCGTGTAAATGACGTACGTTTTGGTCCAATACTGTTTTAATTTTGCAGTGAATATGGTCATATACTTCTACGTTAAGATTACGGCGTAGTTAAGTGAATTTATTAACCGAACCGAAACACAAACTGTACTGTATTTGAGACCCGACACTACAGAAGAGGGAATAATAGTTAATAGATGCAGCCACCTGATGTAAACAAAAAAGCTATCTGAGACTAGAAAATTGGCTACATGCAAAATCGTGCATGTACGCAGTACTGAATTTACTAGGTTATACCGATGTTTAGCATCATGGCGTCTGCCCTCTATAACACAAACAAAAATACAATCTGCCGTCCGTGTCCGTTACCGCCATTGTTTATCACCGTGATTTTCAAGCGTGCCGTTGTTTTGAATAAAAACACTGCCAATGGTTGGCTTTATGCCTTTGGTAACTTCCAACACCAAAAATGTTAACTGCATAGTTCACCTTAGAATCCTTACTAAAAACGCCCGAAGCAGTCAGCTTGATCGCTTGTACAACGCCGGTGACACACGGGAATAGCTGTTAGTTAACAACATTTTTCTGACAATGCCTCAGTGCTTGCCCACTGTACCGCCTGTGAAGTTTTCTTCTGGCAATTAACGTCATTTCAGAGCAAGCTGATTTTGGTCATGGTTGATCTGACGTCGCAACCGTTAGTCATTTTGCTGATACAGTGCGTGATTTTTATATTGGACTAACTGCATGCATTGTTATAATAATAATGTTGGGCGTGGCTATAGCTAAGTTGGCGACTGCGTGATGATTAGTATTGAAGATAAAAAAAAGCTTTGTCTCATACTGCCTGTGGCTGTTATTAATGCGGATACGCTTACAGCTTCATCAGTCGACCGTAGTCAGGATTGCACTTGTTGAAAGTATTAAGTTTCGAGCTGAGTGTTCGCCAGAGCTTGTTTCTTATTATATTTTAAGGGTTTACAGAAATAAATCGAGAGCACAGATGAAGCTTGTAGCTATGATGGGGTGACATGACTGTAGTCTGCAGACGATAACTGTCAGTATATTAATGGACGTCATTATTATTGAGACTTTCCGAAGACAACATACGGCCAATTCCCATAAGCCAGCATACGAACTCCAACGTTATCGGCATTGTAAACAAGTCAATGCTTCATGTGTCTGTTAATAGGATTTACCATAGCATGTGTAATCAAATGCCTTATTTTACCTGGAAATTGCATGTTAGATAAAGCGTCGCCGTAATCAATGGAAAAGAATACTGACTATTTCCTTGTACGCAGGATATTACATTAAGTGACATAGCGCGTAAATGCTGTGCATTAGTGTATGTTAGGATCAGCTTTGCCGCTTTCTAAACCAGTGCAAGAAACATGTGAACTGCCTTGCTGGTCTAGCGAAGCAAGCGGTTCGGGAATAGAACCGATTTTACGGAAAGGAGTTATGAGATTTTGGAGAACTTCGTACCGTTACAAGACAAGAGAGATATTTGTCTTTGCCGTTTGTCTATTTTCAACAGCCAGTATTCTTCAAATGTTGTCCATTCCCCAGAATAGGTAAGATTTGTAATTTCTTGGAATGGTTCATGAAAACATCACCTGATGGTAATATTAATTTCTCGCCGCTTCTTTATAGTACAGTATTAAAAATGTGCTTAGCGATAAAAAGACTGACATTGACCAATCACATGGCCGTTTGTGGGTAGGGGTATCCTTTTTAACGGTACTGAAGTGTTTTATGTTTGTCTACGATGAGGGCTTTGTTGAATATCTGTTAGGAAAACGCGCCGAGTACTGTTAGCGAAATAGGCATGTTTAGGTGCTTGTAAATTTCTGTACGCCGGTTATGTTCTGAAATGGTCGTTGACTCGCGATGCTATTTGATACTCTTGTTTGATATTAGATGAACTCCATGTTCTACAACCATGGCACATGCCAACAAAGACAAGTTCGTAGTAGAAACGTGCTTCAAATTTGTGTAATTCATTTGTTTCAGTTCAAGCATCGCTAGATCGCGAGGCTTTCCGAATCGCATATATGCAATTTGAGAGAGCAAAATTAGGCTGAACTGTAACAAGTTAATGCTTTTGCTAGAATGATTGATGCTAACAGGATAATGTGATAGTGAATTTTTCCCTTCCATTTAAGACACGCTTTTGAGATAATATTGCTAACTGGTAAAGATCCTTTCACTTTATAAAGTCAATTAAGTCAATATTTGTTTGACGTATTTGCAGTATGTTTGACGTAATTCAAATGGAAAATTTCATATCCATATCAAACGCACTCTTACCGTTTTTATTACAATCCTATTCAAATAAGACTTGTCTAAAAATTTCGCAGTGTCAGTGGAAGAACGGAACCGTATAAGTCTCTTGAGGAACAATTCATCCAATCACGTGATTCGGCACGCTTGAATCAACACGAAGAGGAGTCAAATTACGACATGCAGGTGTTAAAGTTTCAATCCGTCGCGGAGGTCGTCCTCCCAACAAGTCATCCTGTAAACATTGTGGGCTTGCAAAAGCTACCGGATGCTTTTACCGCGGATAATCAGCAAAAACGGAAAAAAATTGTCTTCCGCATCGAACCAGACCGTATTACTGGAAAAGGCGGGCTTCTGGTAAGAGCCTTGAAATAAGTATGTTTTGTATTGGTGCTAGGCGTGTGCAGTTGCTCTTAATTCTCTCTTTATTATGGCTTACCGTTGTCTGTTTACTTTAAATAACGGTGGAGATGTTACTTACTGGGCTAAACACTTTTCTTTTATACATTGCTGGTAGAAGTTGGCCCTGCCGAACTGAATGTAAAAATCAGTTTCAGCCGCCATGCTTTTAAAGCGCTCACAAGACTTATTTAATTGAGTGGTAACAGGACTAATTTTGTTCTTAGATGTCAGAGAAGTTTTACTATTGTTTGCTCTTTGCTTTTAATGGAGCCTGGAAATCTTCTTAATCTAGTTTTATAGTAGTGTTTTGTTTGCAGTAAGTTTTTATGGTATTTTAAAGAGCGTGTTCTGGGATTTCCATGTTAATAACCGTACTACGATTTCTGGCTTGGCCGTATTTTCAGCTACACATTATACATATCAGCGTTTCCAACAAGGGTTTCAAATTCTGTTGACGCCCTGATAAACAATGGCTGCGGTTATAGATGATTTTATCGCTTATTGTATGGCGCGAACCAGTATTTCTGACTGTGTCATTGGCGGGTTTAATTTTCTCGTATTTCCTGTATTTGTACCAATTAAAACCGATGATTATTTGCCGTTTACAAAATCTGACCATCGGAGTGGCTCGAAAACGATGACGTAATGCGGGAGTAATGTGTTGTGTTTAGGGCATATTGAAGGCTTGTCTGGGTTGCCGAAAATAGTCTTGCGGCGTGGTTAAAATCAAACATAGGGTCGGATCCTGCGAACACTTCGTGAGTTCAGGTTATCAATCTTAGCATTATTGTTGACTGTTCTGGAAGTAAGCCGGGTATTTTGTCACAAATGCCACCAGATAGTCAACCGGTTTCGGTATGAAGTCATATTCCCTAGACACGGACGGATGTGCAGACGTAATAATACGTGCAGCGTGTTCCGGACTTCTGTTGGTCTGTGACAAGTCAGCAACTTCGAACTTAAATCGCTCGTATTGTATCAGATAGCATAAGATTTGGTGTATGAGTTTAAACCCGTACGACACGTTCTTTCTCCAATAAAAATTAAAACAGCTTTAACACAAAAATCACTCTTCCTCAAACAACAAAGCTGATGGCGGCTGAACCATGTTAACGCAGTAAACAATAAAATAAAAAGCGGAATATGTGGGAGCACTTTGGGAGTGACTTTTATTTTCCCGACACTCGCTTTGGCAAGCATCAGGTGTACTGTTGTGGTGTGTGCCATTGTTAGTCTATTAAAACCACATTTTATCCATGGCAATGTTATATGTGTATGATGCAAATTGATAAATTGCTTTTAAGACAAACGCGGGTGGCAGCCTGCTTTTCCAAGACGTCATTAAGCTAACGGCAAATATTGGCTTGTGTTGTTATAAATCCATTCTATTTCCATACGAAAAACACATTGAATTTTCAATTGCTATTCATTGTGTGTTCAGTCAGCGCTTGTATTGATTGTGACCTGCTATTGAACTAAATTTATATCCATAAAAACACTAAACTGTCCACTTCGTTTACTATGGCTTGAAAATATCCACATTAGTCGGAATATCTGGAAACAACAGTCACGCATCGTTAACGTTAATAACGTCATTAAAGTTCTAAAAAACTTTCCATGTTTTGATTGCGTGACGTGTACTGGCACGATTCCTGGTTTTTCTGCCCGATCTCATAGTCAACAGTTTCCAAACCAAAAGCCCCTGAATTGTGCATTCAATGTAAAAGCACATCCATCAGCAGTCATGTTGTTGGGATAACGAAAATATATTTAATCTTGTCGCGGTTTTTGAAACGTGCCAGCTGTACACCGGACAGCCTCCTACAAAATAAATTTAGTTTATTGGGTTATCGCATAAATTGGTAAGCTACCTTATTCGATTTAACATCGATGCCTGCATTCGATTTGTCGTTCTTATAAATTATTTAATCACGAATTCTAGCCAAACAAAGAGGATTTTTTAACGGTTTGCCCGGCACTTGTGTATTGCTTTGTGTACTCCTTTAGAAAGTGCTAGCGTGGACAACGCTGAAGTTAGCACCCTAATTACCGACTTTGTTGTGTAACATAACAATCGTCTTCTGATTTACAGGCCACGCGCGAATTTCAAGGTAACTCCTGGTCCGGAACTTTTATGAAAGGAGCGATCGTATTTTTCATCCAATCAGAAACCGATCATCACAGAAGACGGATGTTGCTACGGGAAACCTGGGCATCGATCCGTGACATCGACGGCTGGAAGTGAGTTATCGCATAGATATGTAACAACTTGAGATAATAATAATTAATGATTTATTTTTCGCATTTTCAACCTCTCAGTACACAAAGGCGTTATCAGGGTTTTGTCAAGGTTTTGTCTGAAAATTAAATTCAACACTCGTAGTAAAATGAGTCTATACCAGTAGTTCCACGACACCGAGCAAACGCAACTAGTCGTCGCACTTTGGAGCAATCAATTCGTTCTTGGGCTGTTCATTTTTTTGCTGGTTGCCCAAATTCAAACAAGAATCTATTTCTATAGATATCCCTACAGCGCCCTACAAAAAAGCTCTCCTGGCATTTGAAGAGACCTGTGCCAACATCTTAAGCACGCACTGCGCAAACTTTTCGTCTACATAACCCGCTTTCACCTGTACTGGGTTATCGTTTATTATTACGCGCAAACAATTCAACGCCATTATCACAGATAAGCATCATTTATCATCCATGTTAAGCTGTATTGATATATCAGCGTATTGCTAGGCAGTGTCTGTGCGTTTCGTTTCTTAGTTTTCTTGCCGGCTTTTGCATCGTGGGTTCTCTGCGGACGACGCCCTTGTATCAAAAAGAATACAGTAAACCACTTTCAATGTAAAATGAACGCCGAATTATTAATTGATGCTTGATTGAATGAGGGTAAAAGGCTTCTAGTTACATCATATTTCATTTTACCAGGGCGGCATTATATGAAACATTCATATTTCGGCGAACGGAATGTTCGTACGTGATTTCGAAAGTCAACTTAAAATCATGCGGTGCTTCTGTTTTGTTTGATCTAGATTTAAAAAGTTTGTTCAGTAATTGGAAGAACCCTTGATGACGTTTTAGGCGTAATATGTATTATACTTATTAAATCAAGAAGTTCTTTGGATCCATAATTTCAAATTTTATGCTTGGCACTTCTTAGGTAATGTGGTTCTACAGTAAATGCAACATGCAAAAAATTTACACTTCTATTCGACGGAAACTTTGTTTTGTAATTTTTGCAAAAGGAAACTCAATCATTCTCATTCAACATTGGTTCATAGTAAATTTAGGATTTTGACAGAAAAAAGAAAAACTACAGTATCTGGTTCAAGAATTTCGCCTAACTGTGAAAACAACAACCAAAGCTACTATGAGCTTCATGCATTACACCAAAGCGTTCTTTAAATTAAAAGAATAAATGCATTCAGCGCATTAGACTCGCCTGTAGTCCCTACTGGAATTGTTAATTGCACATGGTTGTAGTGTTTTAAATGGACCAAACTAAATGAGAGCTTTTGCTTGTATTGTAAGAACATAGCGTAATTTCCCAACAAATGCATTTGTTGGTGTCTTTACTGACAATGTTGACCAATGGCAGTGACGTCTTTTTACGTCACTTTCGTTTTTTATATCTCTTTAAATGATGTCATAATTGCTTTTTCAAAGACCTTGTTACCACAGGATTTAACAAACACAGGTCAACTAAACCAACATAATAAACTATCAGCAATATGTTGTCAGACAAACTTGGAAACCTATGTGCTGTAATGGTAACGAAACTGTCATTAGTTAAAGCGATTGATGGTCAGTGATGCATCGGTTTTCTCCGAAAAAAGAGATAAATTAGACTTTTCAAAAAACCTGAAAGACATAAATGGGATATACCACTGACCTTACTACCCCGTACAACGCTTGTACCTAAATATTCTTATTTGTTCACAGGTTAGAAGCCGTTTTTGTGGTGGGCAGAACAAACATAACACACAAACGTGCCAACCTAATGCTGGAAAGCAGTACGTACGGTGACGTGCTGCAGTATTACGGTCCGGACAACGCAAGGTAGATGCGACTATGAAATTATTCTTAGGGTGTTGCTTTCATCCCTTGCCAATTGATGTACATAAACGCCGGTCGGTGTGAGTTTGTGATTGGTAGTCTAATGGCTGCCGCTTACGTCACAGTCAATCCCGCTAAATATACTTAATACGTAACAATGCAATAGTCTCGTGACAGCGATTTTCTGAACGATAAGTAAAACTTTTCCACGAAATGCCTTCGAGCGCTTCCTCATCAGTTAATATTCTTTTTTGTACACGGTAGGTTAATGATATTAGTGACTAGTTCATCGCGTCATAACAGCGCGACTGGAAGCGGGCTGCTACCGATTAGTTGTTGGTGATAAGCCTCGTTTTTTTTGCGCTTGCTTTTCCCCTTAAACTATAACAACAGTCTTTTTGCTTTTAGTGGGGCAACCATGAAGTCCTTGGCCGCCATGCAATGGGCCACCGACAACTTACCTGGAGACTTTCACTTCGCTTCCATGGTGGATGACGTCATACTCAATTTAGCCGTGGTCCGGGACACTGTCGCCACTCGGGCACCCCCTATCGCCCC
This sequence comes from Clavelina lepadiformis, assembly GCF_947623445.1. Taxonomy (NCBI): domain Eukaryota; kingdom Metazoa; phylum Chordata; class Ascidiacea; order Aplousobranchia; family Clavelinidae; genus Clavelina; species Clavelina lepadiformis. The sequence goes on from NC_135247.1 coordinate 17,595,750, forward strand.
TCCGAAATGGGTTGTAGAGTCCAAAGCTAATGATGGGAGTTCAGTGACGTCACGCCAGCCCCAGCACGTCTACTGTTTCGAGGATTACTCGGTCTCGGAAACGACGGAAAGAAATTTAAAATTTTCCCGCTCAGTGGATATGGACACCTACCAAGCAATGAAATGGCCGCCCTACTGTACGGAGGGACTCTACGTAATGCCCGTTGCCCTAGTACGGGAATTGTATGAGGTGTCGCGCACAACAAGTCTACAACTTCCCGCCGAGCTTCACGATGTTTTCGTGACGGGGATATTACGTAGAAAGTTAAATCGTGGTGACGACAACGTTAAGTCGATGACATCAAAAGCGTTGGGGAGACCTACGCTATTACGTAGCGAGGTGCTACCTCGCTCTAGCGAAAAGAGACTCGCACATTATGAGCTGGAAGCCGAAGATACCGGCAGGACGACTTGGACTAAGTGGTACGCTGCTATTCGATATCGCTTCCATATTTTTTCCAACACAGCATACACTTAAACGATTTTGTGCGCATTGCGCATCTTTTTTGAACAAGCTGAAAGCGACAGTAAAAATTGCATACATTTAGCGCAATACATGAGTCAAGATTTTACTGGATCTACGTCACAAACTGACCTCGCGTTTTTTACTGCGCTGAGCAGAAGAGTCGTAATGCCACGTTCTGCGAGTGTATTGACATAATTTAAATGTAACGAGAAACTCCAGGTTGCAATACCTACAATGACGTCAGAATGATCAGTAGTTGCTTTATCGCAGTATTTTTAGTTAGTGAAGTTGTGCAAACTTCCTTGTATTTTTCTTTTTCTTGAACAAACTTAACTATTTTAACTAAAAGGTTGAATTTACTGATGTGCCCCGTAACGTGTTTGTTACTTAATGACGTCACCTACTTTTCCGTTTCACTTGTATTACCACGTGATGACGCAACAGACGCGTCATATGTGACGCAGTTGCCGAAATATTTTTTTCTAATTTAAGGTTTCACTGTAGGTGCATTTTATTCTATGCAGTGCTTGTTGTATAGAAATTTATCGAAGTTGCTTATCAATGCTAATTAATAATAATTCGTTGCCTTGGCAGTCATTGTTGTGTTATCTGCAAGGGTTGGCAAAGAATACGCCGCGTATTCCTGATGAAGTAAAGTCATGGAACTAAATGTCAGGGCGGGAAAGGGCGTACAGTTGTTAAAAAAGCGAAAGTGATATGAGGCTGGATAAATTCTCATTTAGCGGGTGGACGAGCTCAGAATTATTTTAACCAGTGATATGACGTTCAATCGAAGCTTCTGTTATTAAAATCGTTCTCGCTCGTGTTTGTTTTGCTTGTTGTAAAATTGCGTTGGGAAATTTTACAACACAGTCGTCCTAAATCTTTTGTTTCAAAAATGCTACAGACAGCCAACCGGGATTTATATCGCTCAAGTGGAAACAGTGTCAATGGATCTGAATGCAGCTTCAGTCAAAGTATTTGGCTGCAACTTGTTTAACCATATTTAACTTGTTTAACCAAATCGCATCTAAGTTCTTTTGTTATCTGATCCGTGGTTGTCGGCCAATTCAACCAAAGGTCGAATAAATCCAGGACAATTTAACCAAAGGGTTATTCAACCCATGCATGTTGTTTGTGTCGTACTGGGTGGAAGCGAACTGGAATCCAGGTCCGTAACTGTCAATCAATCCCAGTTATGAACATGGTTTACATGCGGCCATCTTAAACAATATTTGGTCAATAAAATACAATAGCTTTGCAGTTGAGCTATTGTATGAGACGTTGCTACAAGAGTTTGTTTTTTAAGAGCACAGTTCGGTACATGGTTGTATCTGTGGTACCTGTCCAGGGTTATTTTCCTTTAACACAGTTTATGTGCTCGTGCGGAATGTACCAACGCATGACCGAAACTGTGATTTAAAGGTGGCAGAATTTAAAATATTTCCAAGAACTGCAGGACTGTCTGTAGGAGCGCCATCTTGTTTGAAAGGAAAACTTAATTTTTACGAATGAATGGAATCGTGGTATTTAAGTTGCTTCTGCATAAATGAAGGCGCCGTATATGTAAACTTTTTAAAAGGGCCTGATCTCTTTGTTAAGTATTTACTAGTGCATATTATAAAGTGAAATTACTAAAAATGCAATTAATCGAAAAATCCCGCATTGGGGTCCCTAAAATTTTGTATGTCGCTTTAGTATACCGTAAGTTATTATTCCATGAAATCCTAATAAAATTACCCATCTCTAACTCTTGCAATAGAATGTTAAAGACAAGAATGCAATTTTGGGCCAAAAAAGTCAAGTATCACCTTCAATTCAGGCTAGCCTAAACATGCGACCTACAAGTTTTTAACGCGTCATTGGCTAGGGTGATCCCCGCACTGAAAAACAACACCGGCCATGCTGACCTCTGATTGGTCTAACACACATTTTGGAACTATTACATAAGACGTTCAACGAAATCATGGAAATCGCGAAATATCAGCATATACGGCTCCTTATAGGCCCAAAATCCACAGATTAGAGCAGGTTTCGACGTTTATTTGACACATTGAGCATAAGTTGGGTAAATCAATCACACACCATTTGATTTCAAGAAAACACGAAGTCAAATAATCTTGCATTTGTGGTACTGTACTAAAGCAATGCGATTGCACACTAAGAGACGAAGCTTCACGATCGACTTTCGAGTTAGGTAAAAATGATAACCACAAAGCGCTAGTACCAAGATCCCAAACCTCGCTCGGACGGAAATGTTAATAATAGTCACCTTTGCAAAACGTTGAGAAGGACGATTTAAATATAACACCCGGGAAAATAAGGCACTCGGACCGGTTGTGACGTTAAAAGGCACCGAGACCAAAGGTACAGTGACCAACGAAGTGGGTCGCTCTTGACATAACCAGACAGAAGAACGAGTTTTTTCGGATCAAACGACGCCAGAGTAGACAAAACGATGCCGATTAACTTGATCGCAATAGAGCATTATGGTGCTTTAGTGTTATCTAAACATACAACGCGTTCGCTGGGTTGGGTAGGAATGCTGGGTGGAATAGACAGCGGCCGCGTGCTGTCTTATATGGGATCAAGCCTTATTACATAAATATTGACACGGGCGGGATCATAACGAAATCCATTGTTAAATGAGGTTTTAAATCGGTTCTAAGCATCATGAATATGCAGGGCGTGGTGTTAGTACAGCGCATCGGAGTATTTCAAACACTGAATGGAGAAAGATCATCAAGAAATTGGGAAAAACAGCGACACTATCGGGTAGTTGAGTGCAATGCGGGTGCTCTGGCAAAGAGTCCGGATGTTGCTACGTCTCTTCTTGTTCTTCGTTCTTCTCTTCATCATCGGTTTGATCTTGGAAGACATCGGATTGCTCCCGTTTTAACCATTCATGACGTCGCCGGCATTTCGGGCATTTTGTCAGGTCTGGGAGACAGTGCTATAATATGCGAAGTTTCAATTTTATTCAGCCAATCAACCACGTCAGTTGATGCTGATTAATACGAGTAAATACTGATTTTATAAATCAAGGAATAAATTAGCTTGGCATTTATCAAATCATAAATCTCAAATTTTCCCCCCGGATGTACACAGTTGTGGTAGACTAGTCGCCAACAGTTGTTTAAACTTACCTTATGATAAACACTTTTACATTCGTCGCATTGCGCTGTAATTTCAGTTTCAAACGCGAAAATGACCTGGAAATACAACGAACATTTACCAATATAAACTGCCCAAACATTCACTTCTGGAATTAAAATTTTTTCGTAACGAAAATCCTACAGTTGCCTCTGGAGTAAACATTTCATAGTTATCCAGAGGTTAAGGAAATCAAAGCTATACGTCATGGTCGATAATAATTAAATTAATAGAAACGAGGGGATAAATCCAGACGCTGTTTGCAAGGTAAACATACGAGAAGAAATCAAAGGCAAAGTAAACGACCAAACAGCGAAGCGGACTGAAATCAAAAGTTATAAATCAACCAACCGTGTAAGCTGTACGTGTTTATTTAAGGAGGAAAGTTATAGCTCAATGAAACCTACACAAGTGTTTTCATTAAATTATAAATGAAGAAAATTATGAAGTGTTTTCCAAAACCCGACTGGTTGGAGAAGCAAAAAAACTTTCAACTTAATCTAATCACTTGTATAATAACAACTGATCAACCAGTTAATGTTGAACAGTACTCGCCGGTTGGTAACGTGGCAAAGAAGTTAATTGATAACCGGCAGTTAGAAGCAATTCATTCATAATAATCTTTCGTGAGAAGGCGTCAAAATTACCTGGTCATCCCCGCACACCTCACAAATAAATCCTTTCACGGAACACAGTGGACAGGATTTGACGTGTTCCGTTCCAAACGTCACAACCTTGCTTATGACGTCACTAAGGGTCCCACCTTTCGCTTTCTGTAGGTCGAAGGCGGAATACAGATGGGGGGAGGTTAGCATGTATCGGCGACCTTTCAATCTGGAAGAAAATTTTCAGTTTTCAAAATGCTTGGCTTGAATCAGCCGCTTTATGAACTGTTTACTCAAGTGATTTTTCGGCTTTATACCGACTAAGTCAATAGACAGCGGTAGGAATTGGACCAGCGCTCACTTTCACCGCACGGTGTAATATTATGGTCGTTGCCATGGTGATGAAAGATGTACGAGAACAATAGAAAACGATCGTGGATTAAATTTGATTTTCCGCTGTCACATTGACAGGAGGTCGATATATTTACGAGACGGCAATAAAGCAGACGTGGAATTACACGGCGCGCAACAATGTTGTTACGCTGTTTACTTGTTTTACAATTTACATTTTTATGCTAAAAAGAAATCTTTGCATTCATTACAAACTTTTGTCTGGTTTCAGAATTACGCAAAATCTTTGTTCCTATTCACAGTATATTCTATCGTCGCTTTTTGACGTAAAAACAAGGTTTTGAACGCAATTCGTCTCTTACCTCCCGTTCAACTGTTGAACATTTACAAGCCGACAGGTGCTAAGGTACGGTTGGAGCGCTGTCAGCTTCAAGCGTAGAGACAACAGTTTTCCCATGTCCGCGAGGTGGCGATAAGCAGCAGGGTTGACGAGATCCATTTTAATACAAGGATCATGCCAAAATTGCTCTAAGAAGTTTTTTGATCTACAAAACACAAAATATATTCAGATGGTTGTTACATGTGCGCCACGAGTTCCCATGCTCAAGGATACAGTTATTGGAATCTGTGTAGGTTATTTTAACACCATACAAAGGTGACACATCAAACATAAGAGCCTTGAGACATTAGACATTTTAATAACTTTAAAATGAAAGAACTGTTTCTTTTTATGCACGACTTTAACCAAGTATATAACGAAACATATTCGAAAGCCGACAAATTTTAACAGTGCTATCTACAACGCAGACATAGGAGAGTGGAACTGGACTTGGCTTTGCTTCGCCAGGAGTTGGTTACACCCTACACTGAGGTACTACTGAGCAAAAATAAGAATACCTGACAGCAACTGAATGTTTGGAGAAGTCCCAATTATGGATTATTCTCGCTGGAATTACACGTTGGTCGTTTTTGTGACAGGACATGCAGTAATACTGACCGGTGAAACTGCACACACGGGGGGTTCCATATATCATACCTGCAATAAATTACATGATAAACTGAATGATAACGTCAATACCGTATAATAATCATGCATAGCCATGGATTTCTTGGTATAAATTTATATTATTAATTTATTTACTTCCTACAATAAAATTTCAACTGACAGTAAACTACTTTGCTAGTAACAATGAAAGCGGTTGTTGACTGCATCTAGACTGTAAAGTATTGCTGTAATAAGTTCTAAACATTATATCGGTCAATTAACTTTCATCAGTCATTAACGTTATTGGCCATTTATTATTCACCAATTGGAGCAGCGCAATCTGCACATTGGTAGTTTTGGGCATGAATTCCCTTTTCATTGGCTATTTTGATCATGTGACTTTTCATGGTGCCTAACCAACTTGTATTAAGATGTTCAACGAGAAGATAACCTGTGAAGGGATGTAAGATAGTTAAAATCTTGGTACATTGAGTAATGCTTAAAGATAATTAATAACTATGGTATTAAAAATTAAATAACGGGCACATATACAGTGAGACCTCATTGGCTCACCTCGCTTAACTCTAAAACAACTTAAACGTAATAGAGTGGAACGCATGTGTTGTAAAATTAACTGCACCAAGTTCTGATAGCTTAAAATATTTTAAAAGGCAGCTTCAATTTAAAGTTTTACGGGACATCCACCGCAGGTTAACTGAAGACATTGTCGACTAAAGACAAGTCTATTTAAAACAAAAACGAACAAAACGCAGACGGCTAAAGATAATTTTTTTAACAACAGCAGCCTGTCTTTTGTAAAAGACAGGATAAGCACTAAAATTGTGAACTATCTTGACACCTTCTGCGTTTCCGTCTTCCAAGATCTCGAATCCATCGACGACAGATGAAGATCTGCTCAAGGGAGGTGAGGTATCGTTCATGACGATATTAATATCCCTCGACCAATCGCTGATCAACTGCTCGCTCTCTGCTGCTATCTCATGCTCAGAGTGGTCTTTCATGATCAAACTTGACATGAAAATAAAACGTTCAGTGAAAATAAACTTACATTTAAAAAGGAGGACTTGCTTAAGCTAGCTACCGCTAAAAACTAGCAGAAATGTTTAAATGATCAAAAATAAAAGTTGTTCACTAAGACCTAGCCTAGACCTTTGATGCAGTGGTGGAATTGCTAAGATTTATTTGGAAAAATGGCAACAACGTTAGATCAAAAATGTCAACTATCAGAACAACAGTAAACAGTAATACTGTGATATTTAATAATATGCGCATTACTATAACTTTCGTCAAAACAATGCCAGAGTTGAACTATGGACAACACTCCCTTGCAACATGTGCATTGGCCATTGAGAGGAAATTGAATTATTGCAGCTTCAAGCAATTTTACAGAACATTTGTAGCCTTACACCACGTCGCAGTGTTACAAAGGGCAAAATCTCCATTCATACAAAGGTAACTGTTCCGGGGAACTGGAGCCTGTCGTGCAAAAACTGTTACATCGGCAGAATTTGTTTTAAGCGCACTAGACAAAACGCTGAAGCTCATTCCAAATGAAAGATGATATAAGACATTATTTGTATTTTATGACAAGCCACATATCATTCATAATGGAGTCGCGTTTCAGCTTCACAGAATCCAGGGTTATTACAGCTACCTGCAAGCACTGAAGGTGCAACAATCTATCCATGTGGGGTGGAGGGGCATTCCCTATTGGAAAATTCTGAACTTACATTACAGTAACTTTAATGATGTTGAACTATTCCTTTACAAAAGTTTGTTGGAAAATCAGATAATTGAAATTTGTTTCTTGCACCTATTGACCAAATCTTAGATGTCACGATTGTCACCTCATAGTTAACCATTCTTAAATTATACAACAAGTCTACAATTAACCTAAACAAAACGGTCGTTGAATTTAGTTTAAAAATTGGCTTAAGTTTCTTGCCAGTCTGATATTAATGTTGAGAAACGCAAGATCTAGTTTATCACAAAACACAATTGCGCATGCGCAGTTTCCTTCAAGTCGTCAAGGAATTTTGGATACAAAGAAGTGATCAGAAATTCAAATCGCAAATAAAGCCGCGTTGACACTGAGTCACAATGTCAAAAGTTATCCAAAGAGATCAACTTTATTAAACGAGCAGCCAGCAGGCGCGCTCTAATTCAAATAGCTACAGTGACACGTGATTCCTTTGTTTGATCATAACAAACCAATATGACGACATTATGGCAATAACATCTTGCCTTTAAACGAAGTCGCGGTTTCCCTTTCATAACCTGGAGAAGAAACTCGACCGCAAAATGGAACCGATCCACGGCCACGAGTTACTTGTTTGAGAAAAGTTAGAAGAAAATAACGACTTGTAGCGAAGCTTGTACCACTGTTTGAACCACAAAAATGCAAATTGTTTCACACTGTTGTTGTTGTTAAAGAAAATTAACAGAAAAGTTTGACAAATTTATTTTGAAGGTTGAACCGATACGATATTATGCAATCTCGTCACACCGCGTGTATTGACATAATTCTGTGTCATGAAAACGGAACTGTCGTTAACCTTATTGTTAAACGTCATAATGTCGGTAAACAAGGCTCCGAATGCGACATCAGAAAAAACGAGCTGTCACAAATTTTACTCTAGCAATTACAGACCTTTTGTTTACCAACAAAGACTACATTCATCCATACTTGCACGCCGTTGTGCCGCGACATTAGAAAGACATAAGACGGCATTAAATACGCTAACAACGTAATATTTCCGCTGCAAAAGCAGATAGCAACGCAATAAATTGAATTTTGTCTAAAATTGTCATACCTTCTGTAGACTTTTCGCGGGTTTGTGATTAATATTGAATAAAAGACGAAGAGTCGACACAGTTGTGTGGTTAAGATGCATATTGTACGGTTTCAACTATTCCAACGTTATACAATTAAGATAGGAGCCTGTGCTAACATCTCCATGCAACCAACATCGCAAGCAAGCCGTCAAGCAATGCAACGGCAAGGCTCCAAGCGCTCAACCGAACGTTAAACAAAAATATGCAACTTAATCAGAATCACTCTATGTCAGGGGTGGGCAACATACGGCCCGCGGGCCGGATCCGGCCCGCGACGGGATTTTGAGCGGCCCGCAGACAGTTTCCGATCTTACATGATAATGTGGCCTGCGGCCACATTCTGCCGCAATCCCTGTATGGCGTCACTAAATAAGTCCAAGTTAGCCAACCTGAGAAAGATGGCCATAAATCTACCTGTTCTGTTCGGGTCTACATACATTTATGAGCAAACATTTTTGACCATGAACATTAATAAGACAAAGCTGCGTTCCAATCTATTCAGGAATCCGGCCCGCCAAGTACTTCATCTTCTCATATCAGGCCCGCCGACCGAAGAAGTTGCCCGCCCCTGCTCTATGTGGTTGATATAGTGACGACGTCATACACACAAAAAACTGCCCTCTCAATTGCAGCCTAGACTTAACCACGCCAAGATAGCCCAGATAAATGCCCTTTGCTGCACTTCTGTACCTGTTACACACGTAACACGTTTTACCACTTCTAAAAAAGTGTGCGTTTAAACGGAGTCAACTTTCAACAAAATAAGGACGCGTTTGATTACATAAAAGTGCAAACGAGTGCACAAACATTGTGTCAGAGGCAAGACTACAAAGTAGGTTACAAAATGGGGACACACTGGTGCAAAGAGTGGGAAGGAACTATGTCAATATGGCACTACTTGTACCTATTCGTATTGAAACACAATTGTTACGCGTAAAATATTGGTAAATGTCTAACGCCTTATTTATAAAAATTTTCATACATGATTTTAAGTTAAGATTTTTCTAGCTCAAAACAGCTTGAAGTTCAGCTTAAATTGAATGCAATGGTTAATAACCTCATCAACCTATTTCACAGCTCACCTTATACTTTTATGCTTTTTTATATTATCATCGTTAATTTTCATAACATTCCGGATGTCAATTGAATCCAATTTTTCATCGCATTTTTTGTCTGAAAACACAATAACACTTGAAGAGAACTGCCAAGAATAATAGCACATGAAATAATTATAAAAAAATAATTAATAATACACAAAGACATTTCCAAATACCATTTAAAAATACCTTTAAAAAAAGCAAGAGTGCGGGATAGCCCGTTAAGTATAAACCATCTCGTACGCCAGAACAAGGGACCTTTCTTTTGAAGATATCCTTCTCTTTGTCTAAGAAAATAAACCTTAACATGAAAAATGTTGTCATAATTATTGGATGACCAAAATTATGGGATTAACTGCTGCCATGGTAATTGGTAATTTATGAAGTAAGGTGAAGCAGAAGATAGAAAACCATGGAAAAGTAACTGAGAACTATAGCTGTGCTGTAGTGCTTTACTTACACATATCTTATCAATACATGTAGCTGACACTAAAAATGCAACAAACTGCAGGAACATAGCAGTAAAAACAATAAAGCACATGTATATTCACATCAAAGACTTTCTTGAGTTTTGTTGGCTTGAAAATGATTTATCATCGGGAGTCGACGTCTGCTTGCTCGGTGATGAGGCACTAGAGGGCGACGTGGTGTCATCATTGCAACCAGCGTGGTCCGAAGACCACCCCGCTCCACACAGACTGTTGCCGAGTCCTGTGATGAAACAATTGTTGTCATCAGCAGTTATTAATGAGGGAAAACACCTGGACTGGTTGTGTTCAGTGGTTCATAATCATTATATCTTGACTACTACTAATAGTGCAGAAACTACTTTGCAATGCAAACAAATGTAGCAGATATATCGACTCAAACACTAACAGTAGTTAGTGATGGCAACCACCACCAATATAAACAAATCCAAGTTAAAAACAATGCATTCCAATAATCTATACAGTAAATACTTACAAGGTAAATAATAATAATAATAATAATAATAATAGTATAACATATATGGTATAATACTACATGCGATAAAACAGCACAACAAAACAAACTGATCTGCCATAAGATTAAGATATCACATTACCTAAAAATGGAGGACATCCGCCATCAGAAACAGAATCCTCATCTTCCGAATCACCAAAAGTATTCACTGATGACAAAGTTGGACGAGCGTAGATGTCCGTGTATGCACCATCCGATGTGAGGGTATCCGATGTTGCAAGCGTGTCAGCTTTATCTGAACTTTCTGATGTATGGTTCAGGTCTAAAGTGGACCTGGTTGGTAACACAAGCTGTCACACTGACTGGTACGTTTAAAGATCTTTTGTTGTTTTGAAATTGAATAATATCACGATACAATAAGTTAAACTTCAATGAAAATTATCACATCATTGTGATTTGTGAATATGTTCAATAGAGGTATTACAGTAAAACAGACCAGGCCTTACCTATCTGATTCAGGTTTTGTTGAGTCCCGAGTCAGTATCTGTGGTTCTGGTGCATGTAAATCCTCGTGGTCTCGTATGGGTACGTTGCAATTTTTATGTGTAGAGATGTTAGATTTGGCTTTTTCTTCAGACTTCACAGTGTAATTATTTCCTGATGGTGAGTTCTTGCTTCCGCAAGCACCGGGAGGCAGCATTTCAAGAGAACTGTCCAGGTCTTCTTCAATAAAAGGATTTTTATCGTCTGACAAAGGCACTTGATCCTCAGAGCTTCGGTTCTTATGACGTAGGGGTGTGGAATGTGTTTGCGTCTCGTGTGCAGCAAGAAATTGCTTTTGTGAGTCGGCGTCGAGTGCAAATGTATTATCATCATCTTCGTCCTTTTGAAATTCAATACGAGGTTTCTCTTGCTTCTGGAACATACAATATACTACAATAAACACACAAACCAGTCTCAATATAAATGAACAATGGCCGATATAAATAGAAGTTATTCAGGAGGTTTTCCTTCATGCTAACAAAAATTGAAACGTCAGCTGAGCAAAATTATTAAGCAACGGGTCCATTTACTTACTGGGCCTCGATCAGTTGGAGAGACACTTAAGGGAGAATCACTGTGGCTGATGACGCTACTTCTTCTGCTCTCTCTTGGATCAGAAGCTATACTACTGTACGAGCTGCTACGTGTACTCATGCCATCAACCTGAATATTTGTGGACTGATATCAGTTTTTTGAACATAATAGTGTTAAAAACAAATGGTGTGAGCTTTTGAATTAGCTCTTGACAAGTAATGAGCTAGAAAATCAAATTTACATATTATTTACTATACAACATGTGCAACAGTTACAATATTGTTTCAAAACTTAATTCAAATTTGAAGCTTAAATAGAAAGTTTCGCATCACAACCACTGATAGCTACAACAACTGAAACTAACTGTGGTTTAGATGTAATGTGAACCATAAAATAAGTTTAAAAAGAAATTTGCTTCATGTTCAAGTCATGTAAATGTCATCTAGTCTTACATCATGTCAATGACATCATCATTATTAGTCTCAAATCATACGTGCTTAAGCGCAGATAAGCAACGATCTATTTTTAACAAAACTTGAGTAATTGCATATTATGGTACATATACATACGGGTACCAATCTACATTAAATATATAAACAGTGAAAATGAAAGTAATATTTAAAACTCGAGAAGTTATTTCTTTTTAAGAGAGCACTTATGGAGAATGGACATTCAATTAAAATTCAGTTGGCGATACCTGACTGGATACATTTATATTATAAATAGCTTCAATAAAAACAAATTATATTTATACGATGTTATTTCTTAGTTGTCATCCACTGTTGAACTGGTTCATGTTGGATCAGTTCACTGTTTACCCTCAACATATATATATATATTATATATGTAATATATATATTGTCAGTGACATATGTTACGCAATAAATTCCGGTGATGTGTATCCAATAGCATTGTCAGTGACATAAATTTAAAGGGTCTACATTATTAAAGCGTTTACATTATTATGCAGTATTTTCATAGTTAAACGAAACACTTTTGGTTTTACTTTGGTATCTGTGATCTTGTTTTCGCAATATATTTTTCCTTTGATGGAGTCAATTTGGGTGTCCTTCTAAACAAGCTACTTAAATAAGTATATCATCATGAAAAGAGAATGCCGCAACTTGTTACAATTACAAACAAAGCAACAGTTATATAATTGGCCTGATTAAGTCGAGATTAAAGGCATAGATCCCTTAGATTAAGTCGAGATTAAAAGCATAGAAACAGCACCCGATCATATGAGTTCGAATTGATTAACTTAGCCAAGCCATAACAAGCCAAACCAACAATAGTATAACTATGATTGTTTTAACATGGTGGCATCAATTACAATGTGTCCAAATAAGCACACGTCACCACATTGACTTAAACTCATAGATTCAACAAATTTTAGAGACTTACATAAAAGTAAACCAAGTTTTGAAAGTTTATCAGTTATCGCACTAAGTAAAGTTAGAAACTATTCTTAACCTATACACAGTATATTTTGATATAAATAGTCATAAAGTGCATTTATTCTATCACATATAAAACAGTTCAATAAAATATCACGAAAAATTTTGTTAAAAACCTGTTTCTTTTTGCTTAGTTTGTGGCCTCTCTTTCGTTTAACGTGTCGCCTGTGGACGACTTTGTCTTCGATATTGTCTTCGGAACCTCCTGGAACCTCGAGAGGAGGAGCTTGCCCTGCATCCGGCCTTAATTCAACCAGGTCCTTATTGTCAACTAAAACTGCAATTTCAATCTAATTTAACATTTACTTTGAGTGTGACATCGCCACTGCTGTCGCAATGGCCAGGTTTCTGATGGTAATAAGTGTAATTACCTTCGTCAACTGGATAAACTTGCATAACTGGCAGTGATGCTGAGACCTGTGTGCCCAAGCTAAGTCAATTACAAGCAATGTTAGAATAATGGTTGAATGGTGATTATTAGCTGGCTAACATGATCAATTCTCTAGTAATGGACATATTATAAGTTGGTAAATTATATTGCTCTATGCCAGTGCTTTTCAATCTTTTTGAGAACCATCCGCACATTTTTTTTCGCAAAAATTTCATCCGCACTTTAAACCAACCGAAAATTATTACACAAAAGAAAATGAAGAGACTTAACACTTTTTCATTCAAATGAAGAGACTTAACAACTTTTATCAATGACTCGGTTGCTGCTGAATGTTTCTGGCAATTTCAGACCAGTTAGGCACAACTTCTTGAATAATTCCAAGTCAGAAAAAGTAAAAAATATGCACAATTTTCATCCGCACTCATCCGCACCGCGTTTGTCATCCGCACTGCAATTTTTTTCAACCGCACAAGTGCGTACCGTCCCACAGGTTGAAAAGCACTGCTCTATGCTGAAAGTAATTTCAATTCATTGCTAATTTACAAATTGCAAACGTTGAATAACCAGCAGAAATCGTAGGAAGCAACATGTGCACAATCAAATACGATAATCAATCACCAACCTTAGGGTCGGAGAAGTTGACAAGGGGATTAGAATAGAATTTGTGAAACTACTTCGTCTGTTATTTGGCATGCTTGGCGGCAGATTAACACGCAAATTTTGAAACGATGAAGAATGTTTCAAGGCAAGTGAAGATTGCAAAACGTAATTATTATTTTGAGGTAATCTATAAATTTAAAAAAGCTCATAAAATTTGTCGTTTGAATTAGTATCTAGCAAGCCAGATAAACCCGGTAGGTTGTTATAGTATTAAACTGCAATATTTTTCATTCACTTGTGACACACTGTGTAGATTTGCACTTACTTTTTCGCCGCTCGAGGAGTAATGACCCCAGCAATTTCTAATGGAGTGCGTGTCCATGAATTTAAAACAGAAGAATTGCTGCTAAGATTAAAGGAAAGATTTTCGGCACCTTGCAAGTAACGCAGGAAGATATCAGCCTAAAAAGAAGCCAATGATTTCTCACATAATTACGGTGACAAGAGCAACATCTAGTTAAAACAAAAATAATATATATAGCCTACTTTATCAAACATAGTAGAGTATAACAAATCAAGCAACATTCAAACGTCACAGATTGAACTTCTTTTTAATATCGAAAGTCTATTGATATTAAAAATGTTCTACTTTCAATGTTTCAAATATTGATAACTGTATTGATCAGTTTCCTGACTGTCAAAACTAATGGCACAAAAACCTCTATACTGTGCTTTAGAGCAGGGTGGTCCAAACTTTTTTCACAGAGGGCCATGTGCTAAAAAGTTAACCAGTGTTCGGGCCACTCATTATGTGTGAAGGTCGCTGCTTTACCTACAACGTAATAAATATTGTACAGACCATAAACAGAGGCATTGGCGGCAAAATTAATTCCTAATTGAAAATGTTAAACAAAATGCCCCTACAACTCTAACAGGTACCACAAACGCAAATTTTACGCCGTCTAGCGCTATATAAAACAAAAAGCCATAGACGAATTAATCTAATGATTTCATTGCGAAATGGCTGGCTGAAGGATGGCAATACTTCAACGTTCATCGTAGGAGCAGTGATGCAAAAGACGTCACATAAATGTTTGTCAGTCATTCTGGTTCTAAGTATATTGTGATTAAGAATGATATAACAGTGAAGACTTTTGCTTTATGTACGTGCATTCGAAAAATTCCTTTGGTTCTGCCATATTTGATGTAACACATAACAGCACTTAACCGTTAACTGCAGCGTACAGGTACAGGGTTTCGTTACAAGTGGGACCATAAGAAACTACAGCATTGCAAAGTTCTTGTTAAACATAATTTTTTAATTCCTATGCAATATCTGCTCAATAACGTACCGTAACTTAGGTCATTTTACAATGAACATGCAAGTTAATAATTACCACTAAATGCCTCGAAAAATAATTTGCTCCTGAATATTTTAAAGTTGAACAGTTTTATGGAGACCATACTAAAATAAAGTTTGTTCGACTAAAACTTCCAATGCTTGTTTCCTATTTCTTTATCTTTGGTACGAAGTTAAGTGTGAGCTAGATGATGGCCGCATGCCGATAATAAACAGGTGCTGGACCGCAGTTGGCCCGCGGGTTGTAATTTGGACAACCGCACTTTAGAGCATGCCCACAGTAAACAATAGCAGAAATTCAGTAAAAATTCAAACTTGTAAATCTTTTTCTTAGGTTAACAGTGCACATTAACATCATTTTGTTTGCATCTCCAATGACTGAATACATTTAAGTTTCGAACAAAATTTGACTGTTGGGCATCATATAGTTTTCAAATAAATTGCTTTAATTTAGGAATGTTCAAGTTGTGAGGTATGAGTAGGGCTGTACCTGATTGGTAGTTGTAAAAAAATCAACAAACCTGTTCAGAGTCGAGAAACAGTGCATGTGTTTCATAAAATCGATTAAGAAGGGATTTATACTCGGCAGTTAAAAATAGAGACGTTAAATAAGATGGTAGTGCAGCATCGTTCAGAGCAAGTCGAAGCCAGGCTCTGCATTGTCCAATGCGGGTGACTACTTGGGTGAGGTTTTGAGTCTTTAAGAAAAGAAAAATTTCAGACATCGATAAATTAATGACTTCAAATACATTAACTCTTGCATATAAATAATTAATTAATCACTGACATGAGCAAAACTACCAACATTCAACCAACTTGTTGCAAAGCAAGTTAACTATAGTATACAACAGGTTTAAGTCTTGCAATACTAGATACACGGCGTGCTATTTCCTGTAAGTTTTTACCTGGCTTAAGGTGCTTTTATGGCTTATCTTGCAAATTAAATTCCAAAATTGAGGTCTAGGGAGCTCTTTTGGATATTTTCTTTTCTCATAATATGAAGACTGAAAATAATAATAATAGGCAAACCGCCATTATAATATTAACTAAAGACACAACAAATCTTAGTTTTAATACACATCGCCTTAAATACAGTACCGTAATAGAATAATTAATGAAACTCAGGTTTGACATGTTCTGCCTTAAACAACAGAAATATCAAGCAAAAATAATGATCAGTCACCACCTTACCTTTAGTCCATGGATAAAAGCAGCTTCTATCACAGCCACTAGGTGCTGGGCGATAGAACTATCCGATTGTATACTCAGGGATATATCAGTTTTCAAGGCATTTTCTTGCTGCAACTGTTTTACAGTGTGTGCTAGGTTCTAAAAAATATACAAATTGCAAAGCTAGGCAAATTCAATTAATAACAGAGTACAAGGTAGTTCAGTTTAGTTTACCAAAGGTCGCTTGAAGTTTACTGATATAGCAAAAATAAATTATAGAAGTATTATACTTTATACAGGTTTTTAACAAGAACCTCGTTTAATTCTTTCTTGATGGTCTTATGTTGATCAGCTAACTTCATTGTAAAGTCACAGCATGGTTTCTTGGTCAAAAATTGTAAAGTTTTTATTACAGTTATGATCTAGCAACAAAAGGCAGGTTATAAGTTCAGAATTTGTGTGCAGTTTGATCTCCATGCATATACTGTATATGGCAGCAAAGCTTGAGATATTTCCAATTACTGGCTCGACTGGAAAGTACAGCAGTTCTTAACGAGTTCAAATACGAAAATTTTGGCGTGACCGTGTGCACGGAAGCCTAATATATTTGTTTATTTATTATTAACTGGTTTTCAAAGAACCAGCTTTTCTTTGTTTATTTATTATAAATCGGTGTTTGGCGTGCACGAATCTCACGTGTTTAACTGCAACACTTTCCACTGTGGCTTACTGGTACTTAGGCGTGATAGTAAAAAATTTTGTTAATGAACCTCGTGGGTGCAGGTGCGACACTCTTTACTATGATCTATCGATACATCATTAGACCTACATTATATAGACACCAAATGAGAAGAAGTGCTAGTGATAATGATTAAATATTGAATCGGTAGCCAAGCGGTTAGAACATATAACCCGTAATAATGCGGCATGTGTTTCATGTCTGGAACTCAGTGGCGCTACTGTTCAAATGCTCTTGAACTAGACATAAAAAATATTTTGCTCCTGACCTGATGACGTCATCATCTGTATACTAGACCCCAATAAATAAACAAAGAATAAGTGAATAAACCAGTACACGCCACAATGCAAAAATTTGGGTGTTTGAGTGCACAATCTCTCGTCAGAAACTCCCATAGTTTCCAGCCGGGTTTTTATCTTTGACAAGATTTTACTGCCAGGCTGCATGCCAGACTAGAAAGCTTTTGGTCGAAACCTCGGAGTCTGTGGTGGCGGGACGGCCAAAATTGGAGTTGACCGGAAGCAGGACGGCAAAAATCGGCATGCACAAGGTGCAAAATGGTGTACTACGTGCATTTTCCAGTCTGCAATGAATACCAGCCTTAACATAAATCTTGTGGGCTCTTTTCTGGAGTTAAGGAAACATTTGGGTGCGCCAAGCACGGTCTTGAAAAACCTTGACGGTTTAATACCGTATGATTCCTAACCGAGAGGAGCATTACCCAGTATTTCCTACCCTATGCAGTCAAACTTGCAAAACTCTACTACTGTCAAGTCCAAACTGTTAAGTGACACACACACAACAAGCTAAGACTAAAGCATCACTCCACTACATCGGGTCTCAGCAAACAAAAGACGAATCACGACTCTGAGCTCTTCTTTCCAGGTTGCTTACTTGTCTATAGACATCACATTTAATTTTGGCCAAACAGGAGGGAGGGAGAGAGAGAGTTTATTTCACCACACAAAAACAAACCAAAAAGTATCATAACACAATTAATTGTTGTGGGGCAGCGAAAAGACCTCACGGTCGTCTAGGTCAGCTTCCCCAGTATCTGTTGCAAAAAAAAGTTTAAAAAATGGATAAAAAACTGAAACTTAGCTAATTAAAACAAAAGAGAAAATAGAAGCACACCAGGAGAAAAATATAATTTAATAACCTGGTTGACTTTTTGGTTTTGTTTTTATTTTTCTTACCACGAGTTATGCATTTTTTTAAAATGGCAAAAATACCTTGCTTCACATGAAGTTAAGGTAGGCGATAACACACTACAGAACAAACCGTACCTGTATTCTACTGAAAGTTGGTTTTTCTCGGGCAGAACATCTGATTCATTGCAAATATCAGCAGCACGAAAAAAAGCAAAAACGCTTCTATGAAGTATATTTTGACGTTGTTAGTAGTGGTGACAAAAATACAGACATTCGAAAAGAGTTTAAGGAAAATTATTAAAATTATGGAATTAGCGGGTTATGCTTAATTAAACATTATGGTGTCATAATAATAGTATTTGGCAGTTCAAAGAAGATTTAAAAATACATCAGACATTATAGCCTATCTTTTTCTCTGCTAAACACGTGCTAGATTAATTTTATATTTTAGTTGTTTTTTTTCAGATAAATTAGTAATCTTGGCCTGAAAATGAGCAAAAACAATTGTTTCTGTGCAAAAAGTCCAAATAATGTTATTAACAAATGAAAGCAACGCAGAACATAAGATTGTAGCGGCCTGGGTGGCATTTTTAATACCATTACGTCATTTCTTGGAAAAGTATTTTTTAGTTATTGATTGAAGTTAATGAAATTGTTTTTTGATAACACTTCAGCTATCGTTTGATATTTGGAAACTTGCTCTGAATAACTTCGTGTGAACATTCCTTTTAGTACATTCCCAGGTTGTTTCCAGCACCTTGGCTGATAAGAAATCTATATAAGAAATGCCCGCTTCTTAACTTTGTACTGATTATTATTTATCTATGTGTCAGCTTTAACTACATGTATCTCACATTAATTATTATCAACACATTGTTTTCCTCGCTTCACATGTTATGAAATGCTGCGTTTTTCTTGTCGAACATTTTAACTCCCATCGCTTTCACGTTGCATTAGCTTGCACTTCTACCAGCAAGCAGATTTAGTCGAGTGGATCATCGAGATAGAAAGCGTTAACTGGTTGAATCAACGAAATCAAAAGACGAGCTGTCTATGCTACTTATGGTGATTGCAACTCAATAGACATCTTATAAGCAGTATTATTGCTTATGTTCTTGGTTATTTGTAATATTGAGAAAGTGTACAGCTCCTACAATAAAAACCGTTTGTTGTATTTTAAATATTTTGTTGTAATATTTAAACCTTTCGGCTGACGAAAGATTAGAGTATTCCAACCGCACGCAACAATAGAGTCAGATAATTCAATAGGTAAAGTTAAACGAAGATACCCTTATAAGTTAAGATAAGTGAAAGTGCTCTTCAAGATCAGTCTTAATCGGGCCTCATGTCGGGTGACGGTGTAATGTATTGTATTGTTTGTATTTAGCCATTCACTGTGGGGTACAAAATGGATGGTGCAAACGTTGGAAATGGTCAAACAATCAATTAATGGAAAAAGCGACAAAGTCCAGAGGGCTTAAAACGTTAAAGAAGTAAGATAACTGGTACTACAACGATGAAAGGTTAGCACGTACACTAAACCTAAAATTTTCATATACAGTAGTCATATAGTGGCATATTAAACCGATTAGATGGCTTAGTCAAGTGCATAGAGCGCTTGCTAAATGTAGGTCTGGAGTTCGTCACTGTGCCGGGTCACCCACGACTTGAAATTGGTACTTGCCACCTTCTAGCCTGCCTCTCGGAGTAAAGTCGGACCAAGACTCAAACACACAGAGCAACAAGTGAACTAGCCCCCTCATATGGCTGTCACTGCGTGTTTCTGTGTGGTTTCGACTTTCGAGACAACGGAAACAGAGTTGGGCACCGAACGATGTGTCTTCTCGGAAAGCGGAAAAGAGCTTTCTCATATCCTGCATCTGTAACACAAAACCAGCCTTTTACAATGTACATATCATATAAGTTAAGCTATGTTCTGCCAATATAGCAGCTCAATAATATTGAGGTTTTCAATAGCTGTGCCACAGATATTTTAGAATGAGTTAAAAATGTTTATCAAGGCTCCACCATGAAAGGAATTGATCGAAATATAATGGTAGAAAATATGACTTAATACAAATTGATTATTTCACTGTAGGCAGGTCCCGCAGCCAGCTGTTGAAAATGGGTGGGTAAGTTAGGAGAATGGGTAGGGCTACGCAAAAAGTCAATTAAAGCTATTTAAGGTTTTATTGGAGTCAGATTTAGATTAGAAGGAAGATTAAGGTTACTATTTGTTATTTGATGTTATAGGTTCATAAGAAACAGTGAAAAATAGTTCTGAATGTATGACTTTGCGGTAAAAAAACTTTTGGCCACACCTGAGTGTACTAACTCAGTTTATATGTTAATTAAGCTCAAGCATAGACGTTATGGATTCAAATGGCCGCTTTTTGGTATACTGGTGTCCGAAGTTAACATAGAGGTTTTTTGCACATTGCATGTAAAACACTGACTTAATCGCTTTCCTGGTTTCTCAGCGCCTACCGAAGCCATAGGCACAAGATGTAGTAATAGTTGGTTTTGTATTTTCGATGATTGATAACGCTTTTTGTATTATCTGAAGGAGCTAAGTCATCGCTAATGAATCTGTTGAAGTTATAGTTGGGATTCAAGAATATTTACAGTAAAAACAGCAGGAAAACTTGCATTCGCATTTCCGGATATGTTATCGAATATGAAAGTGACGAAGGGAGTGTTAGGGCGCTCGTTCAACCGCGTTGTATTATTCTGACTATCACGAAGAAGACCAGAATATATGAATATTTAAAACGAAATGTCAAAGCGAATGCATTGCTGAATGCTGATCGAGCACTGAAACCGAGCGCATGGACTACTTGTCTGCGTAAAACTTACATTCACTTGAATTAAACTGAATAATCGTTTGATGCTCTCAACTATCGGTTTGAGCCAGAATAAACAAACAGCAACTACACCTACCAAAGAGTGTATGAATGCGAAAGATGAAAATGCGATCGAACCATGCCATTTTCAACCAAGACCTTGGCACTTACATAGCACAGTTTTAACGGGTTTCCTAAAAGAAGAAAGTTTAATAGATTCCTCATCTTGTACAAAGCGTACACAAAAGTAATTTGAAACCCCTTCCAACAGAATGGTTTGTTTGGTTGAAAGCGAGATAGAGGTACAAAATGGCGCGTTCTGTTAAAAAGTGCTTGGTATTGGTTTACGTTTAACGTAAACACTGACGCTCTGTGATGGTTAATGGAGGGAGCTGCTTTCCGTTGTTCAATACAATCAGTTTTTGATAAGAAACCTTACGATGAGTTTTTAATTACTCACGTTAGGCTTAGGCACATTTTTTGTCATAAAAGTATAATATACGGAGTGTAGTCTAGCATGGAGACTTTGTTAGTATAGTATAGAGCAGGGATGTCCAACCTGCGGCCCGCCTGAGATTTTTGTGCGGCCCGCTAGTCATTTTCACTCCAAAAGTATGTACTTTATGCACCCATTTTTCTTGAAATTTAATAGGTTCTGCGGCCCATTGAATTATTTCAAGTGACAATGCGGCCCACTATAATAAAAGGTTGGACATCCTTGGTATAGAGTGTCTTATTAAAATATGAATTTGCTTTACAACAAACGTTATCCAGAAATTGTTTGGACAGTTTACCGGTTTTCGCATTTTTGACAGTTAAGAATAAAAACTGTGATTACGTTTAATTTGTCTCTTCCCAATAGGAAGACATATTAACACTAGAACGACCGCACTTTTAAACTACCTAGAATGACCAAGTGCGTCAATTGACGCATAATACACATAAAATACAAATCGTTCATTTATTTAGTAAGAAAAACATCTTTGAAGCCTTCTCTGTCTTTTCTCCATCTAAATGTTCACTGCTCGCGAGCACGTGCTACTTTCGAAAAAAATCGCTGACTGAGCCCGAATTTCTTCAGTGAATTAGGACGCCGGACAGAAATTTTGCCCAATTTTCGTTTGACCTCACCATGCTCAATTATACCTCAGACAATGTTCATTATCATTGTTCCATTTTGTCACGTTGTAATGATTCTGGAGACTGGAATCACAACTTCCGTAAACTTAATGTGAAATTTTAAGCTATGTGCGTCAATTGACGCGCTTTGTAGTTCGAGGTAGACATATTCTTAAATTCGGCGTTTTAATCATAAAACCTGCCAAAGTCAGACAAACTGAGCACTGTAAGAAACAAATAATTGTCAAGAAGTTTCAGCAGAAAAAGATGATGCCGAGTGGAGGTACAAGAAATGAAATGCTTGAAATGCTTCTGTAATGAAATGATTGTTTATCGTTCCTTAGCCTGTAAGGGCGATCACTTCAATTACAATGTTTCTCTGTTGAATTGTTTAATGTCCTCGATGGTAAATGAGTCTCAGGTCGTTGTTTCGCTTTTCTTAATCTTAGAATTAATTGTACACCATGACAACTGTATAAACTGATTATATTGTTTCTTGTTTAAACGATTACATTAAATAAGACATTGGGACAGCTACATAATAAAGTCGACCACTTTCTAGGGTTAACTTAGTAGACTGTGACGCAATGAATAGCTATATATGAATAACTCACTTCACGATTTATAACGATACACAGGAAGTCATGCATAGGCGACACGTAACGCAATGCTTTGCTTTGCCGATTTCCGTATTCTATGCGGCATTCGATTTGCAAGCAATTTTATAATATCATCACACTTCAATTGACTAGCTTGGTCGTTCTAGTGTTAAAAAAATAAGACATGTTCCGGTGCATGTGACGTTCCTATGTGCCTATGCGCATGTGACGTCGATGTGGATTACTTTGTTATTGTTTTGGCGATAGCTGGTTGCAGGTCTAGGCTAAGTTGTAAATTTGGTGTGGGTTTCAATTTTTGGTATTTTGGAGTATTTGTCCTAAAATTTTAACCTCAAAACTTGCTGTAAAGTTTAGGTGGTTGTTATAGAAATTTTAGTACAAGGATTCTGTCCAAATTGACACTGTAGGCGGTCCTAGCCCAGGTCTCATTGCTAAACGCTACTTTGCATTGAAAAGCCTACCTCTTTGAATTGGGACATGACTCCCTAAAGTTCAAACCGCCACAGTCTAAGTAGTGGATTAGCTTGCTTAAAACAAGTAGTAGGCTATTACAACTGTTGATGAGCCGTTGGTTTTGTTGTGAATGCCTGAATGAAGATGAATGAATTTGTGAAATTCAACCAGACAATCTGAGCTGGTTGTTCTCGGCTACTATTCAGCTTGACAAACGGTTGAGAGTGATTAAATAAACAGAAAATACAATCAGCGTTGCCCACTTGTTAGAAAGGAGCTTTATAGAGCGGCTTGTGTATTTATGGTATATCTATCATTATTGCAAAGCTATTTACAGAACCAAAATTATAGCTTTGTATCAACAGCATCGAGCTCTATGGGAGGTGAATCGATTTCATTACAGCAACGGTTCTTAATCTTTTTTTGCCGCGACCCAAAGTCTTATCTATGGGAGCGTTAGCTACCCAAGTTGAACTTTGAGTGTATTATACTGTACTTATTTTGGAGGCCTCCCGCATATTGTATAGAATAGAACAGATATAGAAATACTTACTTTCAGTGTCGTAGCCAGGACCCAATCGCGACCCATTTTCGAAGGCTCCGCTACCCATGCTTGGGTCGCGAAGCAGGGATTAAGAACTACTGCATTACAGTGATTTTCATTTTTTCGGCATTACTTCCCACACAACAAGTCGTTTAGTATCAAAAGATTCATTGAGAGATATATTGTACATACGCTTTTCAACTTGAACAGAAAACCGCGAAGTGAAAGATAGAGTTCATTCAGTTTTGTATGTAGAACGAATTACTTTTAACTTCTTTGTAACGAGACTCACTGGCCAATAGGACAAGCGTTGTTCACAATCAAAATTGTGGCAGCCTCTACAAGTTTCTATACATATTGAGTTCACAGTGTGGAAAAAGATAAACCTTTGACAAAGCTTGTGACGGTTAGTAAGGAGTCTATAAGATCACTTTTAATCAGCTCTTCGAGCAGTACTCCGAGTTGAATTTATAAAACTTCTATTTTCTCACTCGGTATTGTCGGATCAGAAGCAAAGTTGTTAAAGATGGCTCGCAATGATGAAAACCCTTGGTTTGTACCTATGGGCGCTTTGCCTGGCTAAGCAAAACCGGAATTGGACTGTAATATAGTTTAATCAGTGGTGGGATTCAAATATTTTAACATCCGGTCCTCTCACTACCAGCATGTCATATTGACCCGGAGCCGATATGTATACATTTAGATACGCTTGTTAACAACCGGTTCGCGGAGGTCATTAAATTTCGCACGAACAAGTCTTGTTGTTATGTGCCTGTATATAAACCGACGGGTTATTACGAGTTTGTAAATGTCTGCAAAGTTTACGATCAAAACACACCGATATCCATATCAAAACGGATAAAAGCGTTTCAAAATAGCGTCAGAATGAATAGTTGTCGAGTATTTTAATATTACTAATAGTTTTAGGCTTTATTTTTTGCTGAAAGATTACTTGCAGGGTTACACATGAATGGACAGTAACTTAGAGGACAAGAGAAAGCTACAGCCACAATGCAATATGATTAATTAGGCAAAGTAAATGCTTAATGTTTTATGTTCACAGGGTTGAAGTCAGTTTTGCTATGTATTGTATTTTTATGTCATAAATCTTCCTATGCTGGCGTTGTTACACGTTAGGTAGCTTGCAGCATGTTGGTCAAAAAGAAACTAATTCTTTGGATCTTCTTGACGCTTGTAATGTACAGCTTATTTGCGACCTCCTACGACAAATATATATTCGACAACCTGCAAGTTTTAAATACCAAATGGAAAACCCACAAAAACTACAATTCAAACTATAAAAACATGTTTTATTTTGATAATGACGATTTCAACAGGTAAGCAAATATATTTTAAAAACTTTTGAAAAAAACTAGACTATGATAATTTACACCTTTACGAATTGTTATCATGTCATTTCATTATAAAAATAATTTCAAAGTCTAAAGGAGTAACAACTTTCCGTAAAGTTTCAGCCAAAGCACAGATAAGGATGTTTTCTGGCAGCCAGCGCTTGTTACCCAAGTGTTGGTTTGATTTTGAATTTCATTGTATCGTTCCAGGAACTCGAGGAAGCTAATTTTAACGTGGGAGCCCCCTTTCGGTGCCATGGCTCAAAATCCCCGGCACTGTGATGGTTGTTACCTGACGTACGACAAAGGAACAGCTTCTAAAGCGGATGCGATTGTATTTCATTTCGCTGAAACCTGGGATTCTCCGCACATTTTACCTTGGAAAGATAGAAATCCGAAGCAAAGGTGACCAAAAGTAGATAAAGTTTTTAGACGGAAAAGTAAATGGTTCGACGTCTAGTACTGGGAATTGTAACTTAATTTAAGCGGGTTGTATTTGTATCAAGCACAAATAAAAAGTAGGTTTTGGTTTTATAATGTCTACGCTTGTTTTTATATTTGTTTTGACGCGTTTTTATTGTTTTCAGATGGGTTTGGTACTGCCAGGAACCTCCATGGAATGTTCGTTACGTCATGCAAAAAACTCTCACGCCTTTAAATGGGGTTTTTAATTGGACGATGACGTATAGGACAGATTCGGATATTCTTGCATCTTATTCACTCTCACACAAACCAATAAAGAAGTAAATCATCTAATTCAACGTTTCATAACATTGTTGAATATTGTCACATATAAATTTATGAATAGCACAGTTTTGCGAAACCGCACTGTTTCTATAGAACAATAGCAGAGATGATTGAAGGCAAAACAGCACCAGCGCTGGCTGCCTGGGTGGTGTCAAACTGCGCTGCTTCTGTTCGAAAAGATTTCGTTGATAAACTCACTCGATATATCTCCACTGACATTTATGGAAAATGCTCGGGGAATTACCTATGTAGAGATTCAGCTTGCAGAAACCAAGTTTTATCCAAGTATGTTGATGATAGCATAAACAACTAGCAATTTCAATAAGGAAATCTTTACCGCTTGGCACTAATTGATAAACATTTTTGAACATTGTTTCCAAACCTAATTATCACAGATATAAGTTTTATTTTGCCTTGGAAAACTCACAATGCAAGGATTACATCACGGAAAAGTTTTGGAATATGGCTCTTGAAAGTAAAAGCGTGCCCGTTGTTATGGGACCGAGTCGCGAGGATTACGAGCTCGTAGCGCCGCCGAATTCCTTTATTCATGTCGATGATTTTGATTCCGTGGAATCTTTAGCGGAATATCTTAAGTTACTGGACGAAAATGACTTGTTGTACGGAGAATACCTGCGATGGGCTTCGACTACTGAGAGCAAAACTGACTGGACGACCGACACAAGGAAGGTGGAGGAACTGATCAAAAGAGGTGCCAAAGGGCTGGCATTCAGTAAATTAATAAACCATAGTCAGCACGTGTGTTCTTTGTGCGAAAAATTAAACCGAGAACCACCAGATAAAATTGAAGTTGTGGAAAACCTCGACACTTGGTGGTACGGTGATGATTATGACGTAAACAAGGATTCGTTTTCAGTTTGTCGGCCACAGTCAGGTCCCAGTGGCTTCCCACTGAGAAAATTTGTAACCTTAGCATATAGTGCGATTTTTTGGTTTCTTGCCATTCTACTGACGTGGTATTTGTTCAAGCGAAAAATTTTAATTTTCAAATAACAATCAAGAAAAAAATTGGCAAAAAAACCTTTGAGTTTTCCGGATGCAAGAGTTTTTGACTTTTGGAAAAACGATCTTTACAGTTCTTCGTTAAGAGTTTTATTTTCTTAAAAATCGAAATGCGTGTATAATGTAGGCTACACTGCAAATGTAAACCCCCCTAAATACGCAAGTACACTCGCAACGTTAATTGCCTGGAAAACGTGTAATGGATTTACTTTTAATGCAAGTGAATAAAAGTGTTATTGTATTTTTAAAAAGTTTTAAAACGGTTTCAGTATTAAATGAGTATTGCCAAAAAGGAGGACACTATGGTATTGCGTCCTTGGAGGACAATTGAGTTATGGCGATTGTAATAATTTATATAATTTACGTTTTTATAAGCGATTGTTTCTTCTCCAGTTAGATGAAATGTAATATTAAGAAAGCTGTACTATCTTCTATCTATCATTCAAACGCTTAATTCCTAAACCGACATATTTGACACAGTATACGAGTGTTTTTAAGTGGCGTCATATATTTAGAGTGTATGAATTTAGATGATACTTGTGGTAAAGAATCTCGGTGACGTAGAATATGTTAGATTTTTAGTTATTACTATAAAATACTATGTACACGTAGCATGACGTGAATAACGATGTGTCTTTCCCTGATTGGCTGAGCATAGCGATATAAAAACTAAGG
Organism: Clavelina lepadiformis; assembly: GCF_947623445.1. Taxonomy (NCBI): domain Eukaryota; kingdom Metazoa; phylum Chordata; class Ascidiacea; order Aplousobranchia; family Clavelinidae; genus Clavelina; species Clavelina lepadiformis. The sequence goes on from NC_135247.1 coordinate 17,623,565, forward strand.
CTTTGTTGAAAGCGAATTCTCTTTTCCCTTCTCGCTTATTCATCATTCAATACAAGACAATAACTCTACTCTGATTTTGATATGGATATGAAATTGCTTCTGATGTAATTACGACTATATTTTGAAACATAAGAATTTGGACTTTATGAAGGTTGTGCTAACTTAAAGAAACAACCAGAGATAGCATAAACAACGGTGTCAAAAATGAATTGGTCAAGGATTTCTAAAGGAAAGACTAAAGCGTTTGGCTTTAGTTCAACTAAAACAATCAACTTTGCCATCCCCATAGAGTCTTGATGGAAAAGGAAGACGTTTGGAAAATGTACCACAGGCCTACTAAGTTTTCAGTAGTATGAAGGCTATAGTGATTTGGCTAGTACGATGTTGATACGCGTATAACTGCACTTTTTGCCTTGAGGTGCAAATTCTACTGAACAACAATACACAGCTCATTTGTATATTTACTAGGCTACCTCACAGTCTAATACCTAATTCTAAACCTAATACCTAAACTAATCTAATACTACAAAAATTCAAAGTCCAACTTATTGACTAACCTATTCGGAAACTTGGATGAGTTTTCATGTAAGCGGTTACATCAACAAAGATTTCTTTCGATTGCTTCGGCTAACCTTGTATAGCCTATACTGCATGTGCTTTTGGCCTAGTACTTTCCTTTTGTACCATATCATTTCCCAAAAAAGCGACAGCCATGACCGGTGTGTAGCATAGTTGTGAAACCACAAACCACAGCAAACGGTTTCAAGGCAGAGCATTTATGTTGGTTAACAATTCGCATTTTACTACAACTGTACCGTACCGTACCGATATAGGTTGTCCATACCGTACACAAACTGTACCGTCATCGACATAGCCAACTTCATCCTGCATCAGAAAGTTTGCAGTGACCGCCTGGCAAAATGCTTTTTTGCCAGAATTCAACTTTCATTTGCGTAATAATCACTATTGTTATTAGAGTGCAATGATGGAATGTTATCACCACACTGTAAGTACACCAGTCAACTCCTGGGCTCTGGCTGAATACTGAAGTTGCCACTGCATAGGCAATTCCATTTTGGTGCACTATAAGCTATAACTATACTTAAAGCCATTGTTTTTATACCAGTAAATTTACCTATGTTTCTTCAGGATAGCATGCGCTCAAAGTCCAACACATTGCTGCTTTATTTATCAATTGCGTAGGACTCATAAGCACAGATAACAAAATATTCTAAATAAGAAGAATCTACTTAAACTTCCCTTGAAGTGTTTGTGTGTTGTTACTGTTGTATCCGGGGTAGTGCCAACTGCCAACTAGTAACTTCCCGCCAAATATTCCCACCCCTCTTTGTGACGTAATAGATTCATTGTCTCATAAAGGATTAGACCAGTCATTAGACTAAGCAGAAGACGTGCGCCTGCGCAGTGGGAACTTCGGTAGATCCTGCTCTCGGTTATTTTAGCCAATTATTTATTGTAGAAGACAAAAGGAATGAAATTGCATAGGTGCTGTCAATTGTATTCAGTGGCTGAATACCTTTAGGCTACATAACATAAATATTGTTTATTTCATGGTTCAACTTACTCTCTGGAACAGCAGCTAATGTACCAAAGAAACTATGATGTAGCCTATATATATACTGTATAACATATAATGCAGTGTAGCCTACATTATACACGCATTTCGATTTTTAAGAAAATAAAACTCTTAACGAAGAACTGTAAAGATCGTTTTTCCAAAAGTCAAAAACTCTTGCATCCGGAAAACTCAAAGGTTTTTTTGCCAATTTTTTTCTTGATTGTTATTTGAAAATTAAAATTTTTCGCTTGAACAAATACCACGTCAGTAGACTGGCAAGAAACCAAAAAATCGCACTATATGCTAAGGTTACAAATTTTCTCAGTGGGAAGCCACTGGGACCTGACTGTGGCCGACAAACTGAAAACGAATCCTTGTTTACGTCATAATCATCACCGTACCACCAAGTGTCGAGGTTTTCCACAACTTCAATTTTATCTGGTGGTTCTCGGTTTAATTTTTCGCACAAGGAACACACGTGCTGACTATGGTTTGTTAATTTACTGAATGCCAACCCTTTGGCACCTCTTTTGATCAGTTCCTCCACCTTCCTTGTGTCGGTCGTCCAGTCAGTTTTGCTCTCAGTAGCCGAAGCCCATCGCAGGTATTCTCCGTACAACGTGTCATTTTTGTCCAGTAACTTAAGATATTCCGCTAAAGATTCCACGGAATCAAAATCATCGACGTGAATAAAGGAATTCGGCGGCGCTACGAGCTCGTAATCCTCGCGACTCGGTCCCATAACAACGGGCACGCTTTTACTTTCAAGAGCCATATTCCAAAACTTTTCCGTGATGTAATCCTTGCATTGTGAGTTTTCCAAGGCAAAATAAAACTTATATCTGTGATAAATAGGTTTGAAAACAATGTTCAAAAATGTTTATCAATTAGTGCCAAGCGGTAAAGATTTCCTTATTGAAATTGCTAGTTGTTTATGCTATCATCAACATACTTGGATAAAACTTGGTTTCTGCAAACCGAATCTCTACATAGGTAATTCCCCGAGCATTTTCCATAAATGTCAATGGAGATATATCGAGTGAGTTTATCTACGAAATCTTTTCGAACAGAAGCAGCGCAGTTTGACACCACCCAGGCAGCCAGCGCTGGTGCTGTTTTGCCTTCAATCATCTCTGCTATTGTTCTATAGAAACAGTGCGGTTTCGCAAAACTGTGCTATTCATAAATTTATATGTGACAATATTCAACAATGTTATGAAACGGTGAGTTAGATGATTTACTTGTTTATTGGTTTGTGTGAGATTGAATAAGATGCAAGAATATCCGAATCTGTCCTATACGTCATCGTCCAATTAAAAACCCCATTTAAAGGCGTGAGAGTTTTTTGCATGACGTAACGAACATTCCATGGAGGTTCCTGGCAGTACCAAACCCATCTGAAAACAATAAAAACGCGTCAGAACAAATATAAAAACAAGCGTAGACATTATAAAACCAAAACCTACTTTTTATTTGTGCTTGATACAGATACAACCCGCTTAACTTAAGTTACAATGCCCAGTACCAGACCTCGAACCATTTACTTTTCCGTTTAAAAACTTTATCTACTTTTGGTCACCTTTGCTTCGGATTTCTATCTTTCCAAGGTAAAATGTGCGGAGAATCCCAGGTTTCAGCGAAATGAAATACAATCGCATCCGCTTTAGACGCTGTTCCTTTGTCGTACGTCAGGTAACAACCATCGCAGTGCCGGGGATTTTGAGCCATGGCACCAAAAGGAGGCTCCCATATTAAAATTAGCTTCCTCGAGTCCCTGGAACGATACAATGAAATTCAAAATCAAACCAACACTTGGGTAACAAGCACTGGCTGCCAGAAAACATCCTTATCTGTGCTTTGCCCGAAACTTTACGGAAAGTTGTTACTCCTTTAGACTTTGAAGTTATTTTTATAATCAAATGACATGAAAACAATTCATAAAGGTGTAAATTATCAAAGTCTAGTTTTTTTTCAAAAGCTTTTAGAATATGTTCGCTTACCTGTTGAAATCGTCATTATCAAAATAAAACATATTTTTATAGTTCGAATTGTAGTTTTTGTGGGTTTTCCATTTGGTCTTTAAAACTTGCAGGTTGTCGAATATATATTTGTCGTAGGAGGCCGCAAACAAGCTGTACATTACAAGCGTCAAGAAGATCCAAAGAAATAGTTTCTTTTTGACCAACATGCTGTAAACTACCTAACGTGTAACAACGCCAGCATAGGAAGATTTATGACATAAAAACCAAAACATAGTAAAACCGACTTCGATGCTGCTATAAAACAAAACCTTAAACTTTTACTTTGAATGTCCATTAACATCGCGCTACATGTCTGACTTGCGTTACTCCGCTGTGTTGTGCCAGTGTTGGGTTTGTATTCGCCTGACTGCAACCTGTATTTTAAAAGTTACACTAATTCGTTCAAAATAAACTTGATCGGACAAAGCAGAGGTAAATGCAAAAACACGTGGAACTTAAACCTTAAAATTATTTCGTGGTCAAGCAAAGTTGTACTTCTCGCAAGAACACGAGTGCTTTACTAACACAGGTTTGTTGTCTTTACTAACCAAAAATCCGAGACGCCTTGCGATTTTCTTTTGCCGATAACTACTTAACGACCAATTATTTTTCAAAAAATATTTTACCAAATGTTCAGTTAATAGTGTTCTTTCGTATAAGACCAACTTGTTTTTGGACTTGCTCCTCACTGTGATTTAAACGCCAGACATCTAGCTTGTTGTTTGCATACAGCGACGTCATTATGGCCTCTGTCATAAAAAGCTGCGATACATTCTCGGCGATAGCTGATTAACAAATTAACAATTCAATATTTAAAAAAAAAATCTTTCTTCAGCTGTGTCCTTACCGACAATTCTTCTTTGATGACTAATTTGTCTTAGCACCTACCTCTCCCTTAGAGCATGAAATTCGTTTAAACTGAACAAGTCTGTTAACGATGTTTGACATCATCGTGACATTGTTTTGATACGCTCCATCCATTGCTGTACACCTGTACTGTAACAGCAAGATATTTATCTGAATCCTGGAATACGAATGTTGGCGCACACGGTGGAACCAAGCACGTGATTATTTCCGTGTTGATCTGAAGATCAGTCATAGTTGGAGCAAAAGCTCCCAAGTTTACTTTAACGATGGTGTTAGTCGCGAACCAGATGTGTGCCGAATCGTGTTTTTGGATTCGGGAGAAATCGAATTATTTCGGCTGTATCATGCAATCTAGTATTGCAAGTATATTTAGGTGCTTTAACCCGATTCGGCGGAATTATACAGGCTTACTGAAAATTCGTTGTTCCTCAAGTGTTAACCCGCCGACCAAAACCTGGACTTAAACGTATGAGTCGCTCGCTCTGGTTCAGCCTACTTGAAAATATAGGCGCATCTGACACTAGTATACGATGCGCAGGTAAAACTGCAACCATCCAGTTCGGTGCATGTTTGCTACCTTACACTCAGCGTAAAAATATAAAGACTATGTCAGAATGTTCGGCTCAACGCTGGGCTAAACCAGAAAAGGCTAATTAAAAAGCAACTAATTCTGCATCCACTCCGCGTCAGTTGTCACTAGATTCGTTGAAAGTTTAGCCGTTTTTTTCTTCCCTATGCACATGTTGAAAACTTATCTGTGCACACTGTGAACGCTGAATAACGGTAAATGAATTTGTTAAGCAAACAATCGTGAAATTTCACTATGAGTAGCTTAACAAAAGGGGTCTGTGCTTGAGTAAATAGAAAACTCAAACAAACTATCCCACATTTTAAGCAGTGATGAATGGGTAAGACGAGTGGCTATTGACTATAAGTATATCAAAAGACTTTATTAAGAGAAATTAATTTATATAGCTATTTGGTTTACAATAGAATACTCTAACTTTTTGCCGGCCGAAATATTTTGATATTACATCAGAAATAGCTTACAAGAAAAGGTTTTATTATAGGTGCTGTACACTTTCTCTATATTACGAATAACCAAGAACATAAGTAATGCTACTGCTTATAAGATAGCTATTGTCTATTAAACAGAAAGTTGTTGCACTAAGCAAATGTGGCAATTCTGTGCTTTTTCCCCTCTGTGACAGCGATGCTGTCTTGCCCTATCCCTATCCCTATCATATCATAAGCCCTATCATAAGCAAGCTAATTCCTATCTAACGTAGAAGCTACAGCCGCCATAAACGGACAACAGTTAGGCTGTCATAAATCAAGCAATGACTCGTGACTTAAAAATTGATTGAAAAATTTGATTAATGGAAAAAATTGATTGATTTAACGTGACTCGAGTCATCACAACACTGGTCTATATATACCAGCAACTATTTCTTCAAAACGGAATTCGAGGCTGTGCATGAACGCATTAGCAACTTCATATTCAGCAGCAAAGCCTAGTACTGTATATGCACCGTTTTCCATTAAGACAAAGCTGGTCTTACCATACGTCCAGCGAAACCAAGGTGCAGTGACTGCGATGTGCAAAGGACAACGTAATTTCACCATTATCTGATAGACTTTAAAGTCGAGACCCATCACTCGAGCAATGATGGTATCAGTAGGTCTAAATATTCTGATAACATCACTGCCGCCGTACTGAAGGCAGCTCTTGCAACGGCCAGAATTGACAAACCGGGTAAAGTGGACATGCTATCAGCGAATACTCCGCAACTAGGAGAAAAGCGACAGCTAATAGAAAGAGGCGCAAAACATTAAATACTGTGAAACCATTAGACAACGCATGACAAATCGCATCAGGAACTTCGATGAAGAACAACCGTTAAAGGCTTTTGAGGAAAACAAAAATCTGAAAAGTGAAGACCAAAAAAATCGAGTTCTGGCAGACATAATATCATTGCCCTGTCGGACGAAATGGTGAATTTACCTATAACCTTAACACACTCACCACGTTGTACCGCTCCAGACAGCCCCAAGAAGCATCAGCAGTTCAACCCCGCTTCCTGTGCGTAATTATCAAGAGACTTAATAGCAATACAGCTTCAGATGAAAACAACATCTTCCCTAACATTTTCCGGAATGGAGGTTTCATTGTGAAGATCTCCACTAAACCGTTCTGCACATATTTATTAAACACGAGCTTCCCATGAACAGCTGGAAGAAGGCGGTAGTTAGCCCGAACCACAGCAACACATTAACATTATCTTTCAAGTCAAGTATTAAACAATTAGAGAGTTGTTAAGTGATACAGACCCGCTACATCACTTCAATTCAGTTCACGTTCATGATAAGTCGCCCGGCTGAAATGTTCTGAATGCAGCAAAAATGCGTCCAGTATGGCCGAGGCCGGCTATATTTAGTAATTGGTCACAAAAGTAAACAACGTACGTAAATACGAAGATACACAACAGCGTAAAGACGGTGAACACGTAGATTGCAACGATCAACCAGTGCATGATGCGAAATAAACGCGCTGGCAGATCTGCCGAGAAATTTTTGCATTCATCAAGTGTAACCCCATGCCCGTAAAGGGTAAAATTAGTCAGCTTTAAAATCCATTTTACGTCACCTAAAGAAGGATTATAATAATGGGAGTTAATATCCATTGCTCTTATTTCACCAATATCTGCGTTACAACTTGCGTAATTGCTTTTCAATAAAAAGTAATAGGATTATTAAGTAGACTCTGCTGTATTAGGATTGTCGCGGCTATAATAACATCATATGACTACACAAAGTGCTTTATGCCGGCATAAAGCCTTCACGCCACAGGGGAAATAATCAGTTTACAACAGGCGATTTTGCAGGCAGAGGATGGTGGAAATAGCCGAAAGCACACTTTGCTTGATTCCACAAGCAAGTGCAAAATGGTACGACCATGACACCTCCTGTTACGTCGATGATGTATCCGATTCATCATGGACCGATACCGACGACGAAAGCAATGAACTTGACTTGAGTTTGGGATCCTATCTACCGTTTGCAAAGCGAAACAAACCAGGGAACGCACACTTGCAATTGCTTCGGTGTGACCTGACGTCGATAAGTGCGAGCCAGATGTTCAAAGATAGAAATGGATCTCTTGACAAGAAAGAAAAAATGACCAAGTTGTGGCTGGATAACATGCCCGTGGAAAAACACACTAACCGGCCAGGTTTAACCGAATCTGAAATTTATGACGCAAACGATTGTAATAAAAGTCTTTATGACGACACAAGAAGCATAAAAGAAGAAGATGTCGGAAAAGGAAATAAATCTGACGAGGAAATGGATAATTGGTGCGTCATCAATTCTACTGGCACCCGCGCCACGCCACAGCGCTGGTTCGTGATTACCATAGTGTTTGCATCTATTCTAGTTAGATCTTTCGTTTCAGTCGTATTCGGCCAAGTCAATGACATTTTTTCTACGTTCTATGACGTACCGCCCGATGCAGCCGACTGGCTTACTAACTCTGGACCTGTTGGCACTCTGCTAGTTATTCCGGCCGTTGCTTACATGGGGAAAAAGAAGACCGATCTGCGGAAACTTTGCCTTTTGATGACCGGCAGCGCGTCGGTTGGTACCTGCCTTCTCACGGCCGCTATGATGAACAGAGAAACGGGTTTTGTTATAGCGATAATTGGACAAACGACAATGGGGGCTAACAATGCAATCGCCATGTCGATAGCTCCCTTAGTAGCTGGCACTTGGTTTCCAGAAAGTGAAGTAGCGACCGCTTTGGGAATATCCTTTATAGCGGTCGGAGTAGGAGATTCTCTTGGCACCTATTTACCACCACTTGTCGTCACATCATCAGGAACCTTCTCGGGCTTCACACCCGAGGAAAGCGTACAGCTCAAGTTGGTGATCATATTTTTGAGCACCGCGCTGGTTTCCATAGCAACGTTCCTCATCGCGGTCGCCTGCTTGGAAGAGCGACCCAACTTCCCTCCTAGCAAGGCCGAGCAAAAACGGCGGAAAGACGAAACTTCAGCGGAGGAGCAAATAGTGTTTTCGCCGCTGATTAGCAAGACTTTCGTCCTAGTTGCCTTCCTCTACGGAATATCTTCCGCCTCCGCCGCCAACAGCGTCGCTTTGCTGTCGTCAATGATGCGTGACACGTTTGGAGTAAGTGGATTCGTCCAAAATATTGACGTCATATCTGGTCAAGTGATGACAACGATGTTTGTTTGTTTCTCTGTGGGACCTCTAGCGGCGGGAAGAGTTCTTGACAAAACAAAACGCCACAGAACAACGGCGCTGGTGGGAATGTTTGGCCTGGCTCTGGGAACAACTGGCGTGACGCTGAGCTTCGCCACGCGCAGAGTTATTCTGGTTTATGTATCCCATGCTCTCCTGGGCTTCTTTATGGGTGTATCGGAGACCACACTGTTTGAAATAGCGTCCGAAGTCACCTATCCTCTCCCTCAGATCCAGTTCTCTAGTGTCCTTGTGGGATCCTGGATGACATTTTTCATCTTCTACCCGGTTGTCGGGAGAATCGCTCTGTCAGTTAAATTAAACATCCTGACGTCGTCTGCTGTGGCATCATTGCTTCCAACCGCATTTTCGATTACGTCATTCCTGATTGCTCTCCTGTTCCTTAAACCTGAACTCAGAAGAAAGAACGCCACGAGTGATGACGTCACACCAAGCGAAAGAACTCCTTTGAATGTTGTTTAATTTGTTAAAATTTTTGAATCTTACTAAAAGCGAAAATAAAATTACTAAAATCTTTGAGATTTGTCAATCAAGACTTTTTCCTTAGATAAAATAAATAATTAAAATAAGTAAATACCGTGGTTCTTTTCAGCACACCCACTGCATTGTGGTATGTTATAGATTATAGAATCTAAGTGCTGCATTTTCTAACAACGATAAAAATGTTTGCGGACATAATTGGCACATTGTCTTGAACAGCAGCAAGTTGTTCAGACTTAAACCCTATGTTGTTATTTTTGTTGCACAATACTATTAATATCATGTTATCATAAACATCATATATTTGCACGACCAAATTTTAAAACACTGCTGTTCCGTGTGTGGTCAGGTTTATGATCTGTTCCTGTATTTCTTAAAGCAAATAAACAATATTCAACAACAGTGATATACCGGTATTGAATACAATGTTATTGTGTTTATAACTTCTGACTCTTAAACGCAATGAAAATGTCACATGTTTCCCAAACGTAATTGATTTATCCTTACAATACTCAATCGGTTTAGCATGACTCAGTCGATTTACATGATCCAGTCAAATCGACGTTCGAGCAGAATTGAAATAAAAACAACATGCTGATTGGGCAACGTTGAAGCATACAAGTGTGGTTTCATCATCGCTGATCAAGTTACAGTAGTCGCAAGCATAAGTTTAAGAAAACATTCCAATATGTTACTGTAGAGAATTTATTCCAGCGATTGTCTTTACTATAAAATGCAAACGTTCCAGCCCACTGCAGTTTCATAAAACCTTTCAATCCACCAATAATAATCACTCCGTGACTGTGACTATGAGATGATGGATATTAGTCATCTGGCGAGGGGGCTATCTAATACCTATAGACATCATACTGTATGCTGGAAGGTTGCAGTAGTTCTCAGAACAAAATACAACCTGCATCCGTTCAAGGAAATTGGACATTGATCTCATAGTAACGTCGCTTGTGCGAGTAACCCGGCATAAAGGTTATCAGTTACGTTGCCCAATTTTACGGCACATGTTATTGCTATGCTTCGTTGTGCTTACAGGAATATTTTCCGATGATTTATAATTTAGGTAAAGGCTAAAGAAACGCTCGTTTGAACCAGATTACGGCACTCGCAGGGCAGTTGAGAGCAGAAGGCTAACCCGTGCGAGATATATCCGTCAGCAGGAAACTTTTTTAAATTAAGGACTTGCTGAGCTTTTAACATAAACATTGTCTTCGTGATGCCAATATTCTATATGCACATTGAACGGGTATTTGCTTTATACTATAGAATAGATCATATTTGGTCGTCTTTTATACAGATCTGGAGATATTTCTTACTTTATTCCTTTCATGTTTAATTTTCTCTGGGTTTAATGAAGACGTATAGACGAGCTTACTTCGCATAACATGTAGCCTATACAAGTCCACTTAGAGAGGAATTGCCCAACCGAAACCCTGTAGCCCGTAACAGTCAGAGAGTCGGAGTTAAGTCAGCTTGAAAATAGTTCTTTGCCGTTTCTTAGTTTCATTAAGAGAGAGGGTGATGGTATATTTCTACCTTTGCTTAAATATTTAGTAGCAGGTTTGCAAATATTGATTTTCCGGTATAAGCATTAGCCTACGTTACGAGACGGCAAAAAGCGTGTTGTTCCAAGCGATATTATGCTGATACTGTTGTTGTGCCAGTACTAAACAAATATAGAGAAAAGCCGTTTGGTTAACTGGAAACTGCAGGGACCGATTAGATATAATTACGAGTTATATGCAAAGTTAGTAGAGTTTTTGACAAATAATTGTGGGTGATCGGTCAATTCAACCCAGGATAATTCAACTCAAGGACCATATATTCACCCCACAGACATTGCTTGAGTCGTCCTGGGTGGAATAGCCCTTGGGTTAAATCGACCTGGAACCCAAATGATGAAATGTCTACCCAAACGAGTTAGTTCAAAGTTAGACGCTTTCTCAACGATCATTAAACCTGGCTTATGATTAAGAACCTTTCTAATAAATCGGATTTGTTTCCAATTCATGAACAACCGCCACAACTAACGAGCTGTTGCCGTGGTTTATTTTCAGAATTACCTACAAAAAAGCTTTAAAATGTTTAGGCGACGGCTTAAAAGCTACTTGGTTATACCTGCAATGCTGGTAGTGTACCTATGCATCATTATGAAGTATGATACCGTCATATTTGAGTGGATTCATATCAAAAGGAGTTACCTTCTCGCTTATCTTCACGTGGACAGAGAATTAGCGAAAACGATGTATCACTTTCCACGTCGCATATCTAAAGAATTAAAGAAGTAAGTTGGAAAAGATGGTGTTTGTTTCGAGCAGTAGGTGGCATGATATCGTTCAACTGACGATGCAGAGTCATAAAAAATTGATTTATGGAAGCGTGTCTTGACATATAGGCGTTGAGACGTGAAATTTTCTGACTCGCAACAAACATAACCTATATAGAGTCTATAGTAACCTAGAAGCAAGCAAGAGAGAAAGGAAAGCTTGCTCGGTGTGTTTTGAATGCGCATGATTGATTTGTAGGCTACAACAGGGAAATCACCGAGCTATGTTAATTATAAAACGATGCGAAAGCGGCAAGACAGCGAAAAATAGTCCTGATGGTGCAAATTGCATGTAATGCGAGTTGAAAACCACTGTTTAGCGCAAACAAGCATTTCACCACCATAAAGGCCAAACAACATCAACTTAACAAGTAAACCGTTTTAGCTTTTCCTCAAAGTGGTGTATAGTTGACTGCGATGGTTTTTTGCAAAGACGTAAAAGCTATCGCCCGATTGCGACAACGATACAAAATTGCGTAGTTTTATTTTCCAGCAAAAAAATCATTCTAATTTGGAGTCCGGAGCTCGGAAAAATGGAGACAAACCCTCTTCTATGTCCGGGATGCATTTTAACTTACGACCAGAGGACTATTTCCGACGCTGATGCCGTCATCTTCCCATGGGCAGAGACCTGGGACTCCGCCGACAAAATGCCAAGTCGCTACAGATCCCCGAAACAGCGGTGAGTTTGATCCCTTTAAAACCGATGTCATGTTGATCATTTATTATTTCTTTAACAATGCTCTCACGAAACTCCGGACCGGTCTGCCCGAAGTCTTCTGGAGTCGTTCGCATTTTATATGAGCTCGCTCTGGATGAGCCCTGCGAGAAAAATTGTCATTTTGTCAAAAGCGAAATCGAGACCTGCTTTTCTCTTTCTAGGTGGGTTTGGTACTGCCAGGAACCTCCATGGGTGCTCCGATACGTCTTTCTGAAAACTTTGACTCCATTGAACGGGATATTCAACTGGACAATGACCTATCGTACCGACTCTGATATACCGGGGACTTTCTTCGTGCCCTACAAGTACCACGGCGAGTACGACGCTGTTCGTGTTTTTGACGTTTTCTACTTTTCTCGCGGGACACGCGTTAATAATTAATAATTTCCACTTAGGAGCGTTGCTGAAATAATTGCAAAAAAGAACAAGAACGTGCTAGGTGCGTGGGTTGTTTCTAACTGCGCAACAACGTTGCGAAAGGAGTTTATTGCGTCACTATCACGACACATCAAAATTGACGTCTTTGGAAAGTGTGTGGGTAAAACCCTCTGTAAAGACAAGGAATGTCAAAGAAGAACTCTTTCCAGGTTTCTTAAAAGATTTTTATGGAATCATTGTGTGCATGTTAGTTTAATGCAGGCCAATTACTAAAGTTTTCCAAAGCATGGCATAGCGTAAAAAAAAACAGAAAGGCGCATTCTAAGCGTAGCCATTGCTTTTTTACAAACTCCAGATACAAGTTTTACTTTGCACTGGAAAACTCGCAATGTAAGGATTACATCACGGAAAAGTTCTGGACCAACGCGTTGGGTAGCCTCGCTGTGCCGGTTGTGATGGGCCCATCCCGCCAAGAATATGAGCTCGTAGCGCCGCCGGGATCGTTTATTCACGTCGATGATTTTGATTCTGCAGAAACGTTGGCAAACTTCCTAAAGAATTTGGACAAAGACGACAAGTCATATGGAGAATATCTTCGATGGGCCATGGTGGCCGAAAAAGAGGGCGCCAAAGCGAAAGTTTACGGGCCGGTGATGAACAAGAAACTGAACGGCGCCTCAAGTATTTGTGCACTTTGTGAAAAATTGAAGCGTGAACCACCGAACAAAACTGAGGTTGTGAAAAATTTAGACAAATGGTGGTTTGGGGACGATTATGACCCAAATGTAGACAATTTTTCCGTTTGTCAATTCAAAACACCCAGTGGGAGACCGACTAGGCTACAAACCGTGTTGATTTACACTTTCGTGCTGTGGTTTACTTTAGGTGTACTTTGGTTCTGTTATCACAAAAGAACGAGAAAACAATAATGAGTTTTGAATAATGTATAATAATAATATAATATAAGTTAATAATAATAATATATGAATAATAATAATATGAGCTTGAATAATAATGAGCTTGAGTTCATAGACAAAACTTCGTTGTCAAACCAAGAGCCCATTGTTTCCCATACCTTACAGGAGCCGTCAAACACCAACAAATGCCATAAAATCTTTGTTTGTTTTATTATACAGTAAATTTACTAAACGACTGATTTCTCAAAAAATCCTCCATGGGGCTCTGAAATTGTGCCAGTCAATCTAGTATGCTTTGAACTACCATTCCATAAAATGCCATGATTTAAAACTTGTTTTACCGAGGCGCAAAATAACCACTAGAATTTTTGGTCTAAAAAACCCAATTTTAGGTACTTTCATGCTAATTTTTAGCATAATTCTGCAGGTGACCTGGGACATTGAAGCACGCCAACTGCTAGGGTAATTCCCAGGCTAGAAACACAACACCAACAATGGTGCATTCTGATTGGTCTAAACATGTTTTTTATAGCCCTACGTAGGACGTCCAACAAATTCATAGAGATCTTAGTTTTACGTGTTTGACGCCTCCTTAACTAGCAAAACATTAGGCTTGTATTGTGAACCGTTGCGGGGGGGACAAGTGAGACAACAGATTCCAGATCCTTAGAAATTTACGGATACTTTGTCAAAATCCCGGGACTCAGTGAAACATTTTCCCTAGAACAAAAAAGTTCAAATCCAGGTTTCCCGACATTAGCGGCAAGAATGAAGGACTAGTTGCGATAAGAAAGCCTGAAATTAACGCGCATTTGAGGAAAGCTCGAAATACTGAAACGAAGCACCAGTGCAACCATACTCTATATATTTTTAAGACACGCGACGGGACAGAACGATGCAGACAAAGGCACAGTTGATAAAGTGACAGACACTGAGCAGTTGTGTAAAAGATATCGCCACAATGCAGGAGCTATTGAAATGGCCCATATTAAAGTTGTCAGAAACATAGACTTTACACTGTTTGGCGCATTGGAGATTAGACAAAGAACAAAATACGGCAATGAAGTTACAGAAACCTAGATAAAGCTATTGCAACGTAAGATACTGGGAATGAAAATTGGATGGTTGTATGAGGACGACCAGGAATTAAGTATTGCCACGGGTGACTGCAGATCGCTGATGTACCACAGCTTTGGAAATATTTTGCACGAAGATATTACGGGTAAATTTCACAACGATAGGCACCGACACACCTAAAGCACAAGCGGCGTGAACATCCAAAACGCGTGAAAATAGACGAAAATTTGCATATCAACAAATAGCGAAAAAATTCAACTTTCTCTACTGCTGTTTTGTATTGCTGCCTGGAAAATTTTTTTTTTTTGACAGAAGCTTGCAACAACGTAGAAATGACGCAATTTATAACGTCATAAACATCATAATGTCGTTTACGTTAGACCTGTACAATGTTCTCGTTGTCAGCCGTAACACTGCCCATAATTTGGACTTTGAAAATGTATAGATCCGTTACTCGACGGCGCCTTTAGCGTTCGTTGACGAACAGATTTCCTGTCGCTCGGTGGCGCTTCATCTTTCCTTAACTGATTTAGTCTACTAGCAGCGTCGACATCGTTGAAACGAACAGACAAGGCTGGTTTGCTCTTGGCGGGAACAATAGCGCTCTGCGATGCCAGACAACTGCCACTATGTCCGTTGCAGGTAGACACCGTGTCCGCGTCGCCATTTACCATATTACAGCTCGAGATAGCTGGCCTGTCGACTACATTTGCGTTCTTTGTGCAGTCTTTTTCAACAAGTGACGTCACACTTTCGCCGCTGAAGTCGCTCAATTTTCCGAAATACTGAAATGAACCGGACCTTCGCTTACGAACGACGTAATTGCCTCTGTGTTTTACTAACGACGACGATAGAGTCATCTCCCGCATGCTGTCGCCAGAGAGCGCAGAACGGGTGGCGAAGTCCTTTCTTCGTTCGCTCTTGTCCGACATCGAGCGGCGACACTTCCTGACGTATTCTGTATTTTTGCTGTCGTTCTCGGCGAGCCGGGACGCCACAATGCAGTGCGGGGCGAGGTGTGCTCCGTTGCTGCCTCCGCTCCGCAAAGTGAGATGTCCACAAGAAATGTCACCCGCGGATTTTGTGCGGAAATGAACGGATTTTGGTCGAAAATTTTGCGAGTTATTGTTAGAATTAATGTTTCCGCCGGTGAAAACATCGTTGGCCCCACAATTCTCGCCTAATGTGACATCATAAACATATCGCCTGTTACGTGGAGGAGAACACGATGACGTGGTAGCACCGCACCAGCATTTGGTCTAGAAAATAAAAACAAGATGAAGAAAAACGCACAAAATTTTCCAAATTATCATATTCCCAGAGTTTCAGCTGAATCCAGTGAATGACATTCTCTTTAAAGCAAAAACACAGGACCCAGAATAGATACAAACATTTTAATGGCAGACATTTCGAGACTTAACTACGGTGTTACTTATTTTCGGATGCTGCTGGTTGAACTGGTCTGGGTCAGCACCGCCTCACATTTCCTTCAAATCAAAAAAAAGCGACGCGGAAGAAAGTCTTGAACTCGCAAAATCTCTCAACGAACCTGGATGCTTTCGACGACTTTACTCGGTTCCACCGCCCTACACGGCACGTCATCGATGACGTCATCATGGGTAGAAACAGTTGCCAGGGCGTCTTCTTCGTCGAAACCACTCGAAGTCTCATTCTCATCCTCCCCGGAACTCAGACCGGGGGCTGACAGGGGCGATAGATTCGGGGATTTTTTGTCGGTTGTCAAGGCGACGACCCCAACGCGACGGTGTTTGTGGGTGTCGGCGGGGTCCTCGTTGTTGCTGAGCGTTTAAAGGGATTTAAGGTTAGATGGGCGCATTACGGGATGCTTCGTGTCCGAATGATGCATTTGAACCGATTAATGCTTGCCGTGGACACAGCTTCTTGTGTAACTATCAGTGTCTAACAACCAACTACTTGGACTACAACACTTCGCACGGCAAAGTGTAAACAATCTTATCGACGTACTTGTTCTAGTTTGACTTAAAAGAAGAACAAATAGCAAAGTAGAAAGATTTCACTTTCAAAAAATATAAACAATCAGATGCAGCCTATTCACCTGTTGATTTCTTCCAGTTCGAACGATTCAGTTTGACACGAGGCGAGTTGAGGGCGCTTGTTGTTGCAATGAATCGGGTTGATGTTCAGTTCCTGCCAGACAAGAACAAGATTTCATTGTTGTGACTACGTGATACTTGTCACGTGTATTCTGGGCACAACAAAATGTCAGACGTTTGATTAATATCGATCAGTTCATTGTTACATCAAATATGGCTTTGTTTATTATGAACAGCGTCACAAATAATTTTGCTCATCGTTCAAGTATTGCAGAAAACGACACAAAAGGCGAATTTCTGCAGCAAATGAATGAAATCTCGGGAACAAAAAGGCGGTGATTGACCGACCGTTCCCATTTTCTACTAGGCGCGTTCAATACGTGCAAATATGGAGCACAATGCTTCGTCAAAGGCAAAACCAAGGTTGCTAGCTGCAAAATATTTCAAGCAAGGACCAAGTCTGATGTGAAAGATGTGGCTCCATTGACAAGTCGTTCCAAGTATTTGAAATATGTCGCGAAACTGTGGCACGGGTTAAGGTACATTGCTTGGGTTTGACGTCAATTGTGACGAAATAGTACTGCTTTCGAGGCTGTACCCACGCCCTGTTTTAAAGGGATCAGGCCGTTTTATTCAAATGTTGAAGAAATCTTATCGCTTACGCTTTGGAAGGGCAAATTGAGAACGACGTGGTCACTATGTCACACATAAGCCTACAACTTCTGAGACGTTACAGCAATCTTCTATGCAGGACTTGCGTTAAATATGCCGCCGTATACGCGGTACCGACGTGACAAAACCATGATCGAAGGCCAACAAATTGAAAACAATTCATTACAAAACATACGGCACTTGGGTTGTCCTGTAAAGAACCAAGGTTGAACGCCAAGTTTGCTGTTCAGTGGTCTTGGAGAAGAATTCCAAGTTCGGGCAAAATCACAAAACAAAACTAACTTCAACAAAGATGTCCATGATAAAATGCATGCAGACAGGTCGGACAGGTGGTGAGGCATAACAGTTACAGCAAACTTCGCTCGTTCAAATTTACCTGCATGTTATTTGTGGCAGTTCCCAAATCCGGGGATTTCCCGTCGCGACTTAACCTTTCCTGTTTACGTGTCAGTGATGAGATGGTTTTCTGAAACAAAAGCAGTTGTCAAGTCGTTTGAAAAATCGATGAAATTAAAATTCCAAGAGACTGGACCAAGGCGCGATACAGGAAGTGTTGCTATTTGCAGAAGAACTGATTATGATTGGTATCGTTTATTTAAAAATAATGCATTTATGTTTAAAAACGAATGTTACTTCGATAACAGCACGGTAAGAATTTCAGCTACAACAGACCAACAAGACAAAACACGCGATAATAAAACCAATCGCGAAAGCAGCTGTTTTTAGGACTGTTTCAGATATCCCTATAAGACAGGATGTTTTAGCTCAACTGGTTCGCTATACAACAACGTTGCCAAGTAAAACGAACGACCACACATTTGACAGATCGTTCTACATCTGTGCTATTACCTCGGTCATATCTTCCGATGTGCTTACTGGCATCACGCCGACATGCTCCAGTGAACTTTCACGGATGGTTGCGTACGAGACTGCTGATGCGACTGCGGGTGACGGTTTGCTGGTTTCGTCGGCCGACTCGCCTGCACAAAAAATTTCAGACATTCAGTTGGCATATTTGGAAAATACATCATCTCTAGTTTAATATCTTAACTAAGAGTTCGTGCAGCTTGCCTACGCGACGCCTAGTGTCGGTTTTTGTTTATCTGTTATTGTGTAACAATTTGAAATACTTACAACGCTTTGCATGTGTATGTTTGCTGGTGAAAACGCTGTGAAAGTCGAAAAGTGGAAATTTTACAGCACGTGCCTTGATGTAGGCCATTGATTACGCCATATCCTGCGCTACCGTGCGCTAATTACGTATCACAAGTTCAATTAAACGGAAACAACAAGTATTAAAAGGCTTAAGCAACCGCAGGAACTCAATTGGACGTTGAGCAAAGTCGGTAATTGCCTTTCTCAAATTGTTCCGTGTCTTGACAAGCAATGCACCACCGATGACGGCGCTGAAATAATGACGTAATTGCGTTTTGGCGCTTAACCTGAACAGAGTAATGTGCTGGGACATAAACATTATCCCAGACTGTATTTAACGCTATGGGAAGGCTTTTTAATTTTGAAAAAAGTTTTGTGCTTGAGAGTATGTCATTGTAATTTCTACGAACAACATTCTGCCAAATTTACAACTTATTGCGCAGTTTGCGTGATGGTAATAAGTGCAACAAAGCTGGGTCACAATATAAATATAATCACCTATTTTTAAAATTTATGCTGTCACTTTTAACCATAAACCACTGTCATAAATACTATCTAATACTAACCTTATTCTAATAACGCTATATATATATATATTACATTTATATACTTTTACTATTGCAATCTATTCACGGAATTTATTCTCACAAATCTGTTTTTATTGTAACTTAACCTACCACTGTTACCATCATTCAATTACGATCAAATCAAACGTCAATGTTTTCCTGTAGATTACATAACTGCTTTTTAAGGTTTGTTAAAATCAGATTTGAACCTTACCTTCATGGTTCCAATCTTCTTCTTTCAGTTTTGGCAAGAGAAGCTCAAATGAGGATTGCCTTGATTTTGAGAATCTTCTTCTTAACTTGTTTGCTCTCTGAAGTCCGGCGCGTTTATTGATTGCACTCGTCTGGTCTGATGCTGCAGATGCCTGGGAGCACAAACATAGTCAAAATTTGTGCGAACTGTGGATTGGAAATATCATTCCTGTCACCATATTTAAAGTTTATTTTGAATAAATTTGTGACAATGATAAACCTGGATAAAACTGGTATGGAGGTTGTGTGATAAAGTCATCGCTTAACAACAAAGCAGCTACAATAACAAGTTGAAAAAAAACAAAAAAACTGACGGTTTAACAAGTGCCTTAAAATGCGCACAAATATAAAATCAAAAACATACTTGTAATTAGAACATAATTAAATAGAAGTAAGACAGATAGATAAACACGATAAACATAATACGAATCGACAAATGAAAAGAAAACAACAAATGACCATATTTTCTTCAACACCAAGTGACACTTAACATGCTAAGTACAAGAATGAACCAAGTAACAGTCAAACTTCACTTAATCACAGGTCAACTTTCTGGCATGAAAAAGATTTCCAGCAAACGTTTAACACAAAGACCAGAGTTTTGGTCTTTGTGTTAAACTTTGATTTACTCATTTTATTAGGTTAGGCTCTTAGTACCTTGGAGGCTAACGTCCGTACGTCTGTTGATTGAGATTCACTCCCATTTTGTTGCTCATGATGCTGGGCAAGCCATTCCTCGGCCTTGTTTATGCTATCTTTCAGGTCAGGGTTCGCATCATTCTCTTCGGAAAATGAAAAAAAAGAACGTAAACTTATGTGTGTCTTAAAAGGGGTGATATTTGGCTTTGGCTAGTTTATTAGGCTTCGACAAAGCTGAACATTTTGAAACTGGTTATGTTAAAACTATCAGTCTGTGTTTCTCACGTATTAACAGCAACTCTAAAATCTTTGCCAACAACAATGGCATAGGTGAACTGAAACAATTTTGACATAGCATTAGTTAGTTTTCACTTTGCTGAGTCCAATGTTTTATTACAGGGCGAAGAGCAAATATGCTCACGGACGGTATAAAGGAATTTGTAGTCACGTTTGTTTCTAAACCATTGCTCAAACAACATTAATCTGCATTCACCTTTGTGGCCTTTGGGTAACGGTTCGTCCAAATACTTGTTGTCTTCAGCACTAAGCAGCGGGGAGGGCTTGAACCGTGATAAAATCTACAGATGGAGAAGTCATACAGGGTTACTCACCGACATGATTAAGTAATTACAACATGCTGCTAAGGTTTTGTCACTGCAAGTAAGGTCAGTAGACGGGTTATGTGTTGCACAGATCATGTTATGCTTAAAATGGGGCAACATGTAAACAAGGTACAGTCACTGCCAAATATAAACATAAACTGCATCGATCACTGCACGACGGTAAACAATTCTATAGAAATTATTTCTGGCGATTCCTGGGAAATGACATGTTTTGCTTGTCAAGTGAGACTTTCCTACGATGAAGAAATCATAAGTTTTTTGACCAGTATCTTACAAGTGACAATTTCAAAAAATCAAATATTTCACCACTCTCATATATACTAACCAGTAATCTTAAGTAAAGAATATATACAAATTCTATTTGTTATCTGAAGTTAGTCTATATGATTGGTTATAAAAAAGAATATTGCCATGACCAGTTAAGTAACTTAAATTCAGGTTAATATGGATTTCAGAGTTCAAGAATGTTGCTTTAATACTGGAGACTACTGTATACACCAATTGACTTGATAACGTTGTAGGAAACATGGTCGAAGCCACCATTATAAGTGCTATAATTGATTCATATAAATATAAATTAGAAACAAATTGAGTTGGTCCAAAGTCCAACAATAAGCAATAAAGCAACATCAACATAGCAAAGGTATACGGCATATATGTGGACAACGAAGATATCAACCACTTGGTCAACATGGGAAATAAAGTGTTCAGCTGCCCAATTCGTCTGTCTTTAATCAGATGTCACTCAAGGACGCCAAACAAACAAAACCCAACAATGCTTGGGAGTGTTGTGACTTGTGACATTTAAATTGCAGCAGACCATAACTATTATAAGTGATATATTGAATCTTCGCTTGCCGATTAATCACAAATTTTTAACGAATACACTGATAAAGTAATAATGCAGCAGGTGAGCAACGCGTCATACTTATCATTTTAAGGAAAACAAATATATATCTTCCCTAAAGATGGACCAATATGAACCCAAACTGGAACAAACTCGTCAATATCACCTACGTTGAAGATTCCATCAAGCGCAAATATGGTGCTAACACAACTGAACCTGAATATAATATCACGAAATTATCAATAAATTAATCGACTTTGGTAAGAAACGAAGATAAGGTTTGGGGGCTTAGCTCAAAAATAGAGGCAGCATTTCGAACAAAAAACATCATTTACCAGAGAAATTTAGGTTCTCAATCACTATACAACTTTATTGTTTTGAAACAAAACTGTTTAAACAACTACGTCGTCTTGTAAATCAAGTAAGGTCAACTAATTTTTCTTGTGGCACGTCCCTAATTTTTTACCACAAACAGCAAAAATGAACAAGCTTGCAAGGGGCTCAGGCTACAAATGTGCTGTACTGGCACTAGCAGGTAAACAAAAGAGTAGGTAACAAACATAATACATTACCGAGAAAAGAAGAGACATGCCGTTGACAAACCACAAGCAACATCTTTAATTGGGCAGACAAATTGCAATAAACAACTTATCAGGAATAACTACAAAAGAACCCCTTAACTATGGTAATAATGACAAATAACCTCAGTACGGTATAACAATTCTTGATGAATTATAATGTTATGTCACAAATGACATTAAAAATGAGGCGTATACCAGTACATGTAGTGGCAAACATATGCCACATGAATTAATGAATCATAAATTAAGCATAACCCGACTAAGTGTGCATATAAGTGCTGCGGCTAAGGCTTTTTACTTACAGATCGTCTGTCGTCTTCATCGGTGTGACTTGCAAAACCCAGGTTAAATAAAACTTCATTTGCGTTGTATTCTCGTGCTGCGAGTAGATCGCCAACACTGCACCAAGGGAAGTTGTTGTAAGTTGAATTTCATTCAAAATCACAAGCCACGTGCAAGAATAAATGAAAAAGCCAGATCAGGATACCATGGTTTATGTGCATTATTTGTTTCACGTTTCAAGCATGGTGAAAATTTAACATTTTTTTTACATAATTAAGTACGGCAAATTTGCAATGTATACTGCATAGCATAACATGTTCTAAATTCGTATATTTCTTCCATTAATTCTATGATATGCACCATTTAATTGTAAAATCGAATACACACTTTTGTTAAAATTGTCTATGACAAATGCTACCTTTTTAATACATATTAATGCGATTTTGGATCATAGGCAAGTGTTACCTGACACGGGTTTAAGTATAAGATACATATACACAGAATCATACAACTAAAATTCACACAATTCACCACGTCTAGGCAACTTCAATTCAACATCAAGGCACTTACCCTGATATGGATGAGTAAGTTCGGTTAGTATCACATGATTCAAATGATGAATAAAGTTGTTTCATAACCACCAATTGTGATGCTCTGCTCTTCTTAGGCCTATGCAACAGCGGTCATTTCATTAAAGTAAAGTCATTTCAATGCCTGACCGGCTATTCTGCGTATAGCTCATTAATATTTACCTTACTAGTCTAACAACACTTACAACACAGTACGACAGCACGAAAAATAAGCTGACATTGTTTTATATTGGTTTCAGAACACGTATTTTCCCAAGGTCTTAAATGCATACATGTCATTTACCAATAGTTGAAATAGCTTTACATAAAAGGGTGAATGACATGAAATGTGATCACTAGGGTTAGACTATCCGGATAACAGATGCATAACGTTGTTAGTACGTTTTTATGCCTTTTTAACAAATTTTTAAATCCTCTGTTTTCAGAAACTGGCAGTTTAGCAGAACAGAAGTGGTATTTAACTCTATGCTGAACTTAATTTAAAAACCTAGTTCACAGCTCTTTGTCCTCTATTCTCTACAAAACGTTAAATGTTGAAAGAATTCATTCTGTTATGTCACAAACAACACACAATCGATTTAAATGTGCAAGTAGAATTATAAGTTAACCTCAAGGCATTAGCACTGTAATAGATGCATTGCCAGGAGAGGACCGGGTAGTTTTCTAAAGAAAGTGGTTTGAGATCGATTGCACGCTTCTGAATTTACTAAATTTAAAAATAAATTATAACAAAACAAAAAACATTAAACATTTGTGAAATTCTGGACACATATTTGTTTTTTCATGAAAAACTACGTCTCATGTAAACGTTTTTACAATCGACACATTACTTTTTACTAAAAATTAGGATAAAACTTTTTCTTTGTGCTTACCATTTATTATCCAGTTCACCGGTTAGCTAAAACAGAAACATCCGGATAGTAAATATTATTGATAGCCGAACTAACCGTAATGATCACATAGCATGCAGGAATGAACAAAGCAAAAATGTGGTATTTCAATAGAAATTCTTGGATGATTTGAAAATCACTCTCCCATGATAAATATGTCATTTTCATGTGACTGCAAATGTTTTTGTGAAAGATCATAAAATAGAAAAAAATAGTTTTGTCCTTGTTAAGAGACAAAAGATCTCTTAAAATGACTCTTGCAAACAGAAGCGGGCAATAATAAAATGCTTAATAAAAAGTCTGCTGACTTAAAAATACAAACTCTTTGTGCTGGCTTAAACGCCTGTTCAATGGAGGATAAAATTGAGTTACACTAAAAATGGGAGTTTGTATAAGCTAGTTACAAGTTTTGCATCCCTCACTGAGGCATAAAATACATGCTTTATAACTTTTTAAAATGTGATTCTCACAAAATACAATGTTGCAGATCAGGTGTCACCAAACTTTTTTCACAAAGTGGCAGATAAAAAACTGACAATCGCGGGCCGAATTCTCGCTATGTTCAATAAGCTACCATACAATGCAGTTATATGATAGCCAGATATGGCCCACGGGCCATAGCTCGGTTACCCTTGTTCCAAATGAAAATAAAAAACAACAATCACTAAACAAAATAATTTGGCCTACTAATTGCAAAAGAAAATGTTGTCGAAATCTGATTTTAAACGACCAAACCAAACAAAGAACCCAGTTCTGCCCACTATGGTTAAACTCACTTTTCAGATGGAGAAGACCGCGATAAAGCATCCTCATCTTTGTGACGACCTCCAACAAACGAGTTTGCTGAAAAGAAAAACAATTCTGTCCGTTCTGGTAAACTACCTGCAGGTCTATAAGAACCCATAATTATAAAAAATGAATCTTTCGAATGAAAACTTCTGTAGTGAGAAAAATAATACATTAAACATCATCGAAAACATAATTCAGACAGATTAATATATGACGAGTCATCCAACTTGTACCTTCTGCACCAAGATGAAGATCGTCTGCATCCTCACTTACACTGATGGTGGTTGCCAAGGATGATGTACAACTAGTGCTGTCATCTCGAAGCAATTCCTCTTCCAGTTCGTCTAGCAATGTTTGATAGAATGATAAATATATACAGATATATGGAATGACTTGGTAACAACCAACATTATGTATACACTGGCAATCTGGCATATATACAAGTCGAACTGTAACAGTTTTATGAAACAACTTCCAACAATATAGCAACACAAATGGAAATAGCAAGATCGTATTACATGCACTACCATACATGGATCTGCTTCACCTTACCCATTCATAACACGAAAGACTTGTTGCAGGAGATGATAGCGTAGTTTACGCTGATTTGACAGAAACGATTGACTATGCAGCTGCTACTTCCACAATACTTTCTTCACAGCTTTAATAATTCATGAATTTCACATCTTATCTCTTATCACTCATTCTAATGACCTTTAAAACATATAAAATTCGAATAATTACTCCATAAAAAGTATTCTGGTGTGTAATAGATTTTCTTTGTTCAACTTAACCACTTGATTCAGTTTCAGTCTCACCTTAGATGACCTATCTAAACCATTAAATTCAAGCTTGTTTTCAACATTTATTCCAAGTGTTTATGCTCAATACAACAAATGACAACCGGATTCGGCAGTAAATTTGCAGGAGGCCCAACATACAAATAATAAGCAATATAAATACATACAGATTCAGAAACAATGCATGGGAGTGTTGAGGTATCATTCAGCCTAAATTTTGCTCTAAAGAGGCAAAGAACATATTCTGGAACTGAACTACATTACTATATTATTGTCCAAAAATAATTAGAAAAAAATGTTGTGGGGTAAGTATTGGACAAATCTATTCTTAGCTGTGTGTTGCAGGTAACTCTGTATTTTGAACATATTCACAAAGTAGAGGAAATTTCTGATATACAAAAACAGTTATATATAACATAGTTTCCTTGCAAAATCTTAATTTTATCCCAAGAGCATTGTGACCAAAAACTAAGGTTTCTGGAATAACAAAATGGGATTCACTTCATTTCAAAAAATAGAAAATCTCTTACTTCATAATTAATTTGTGTTAGATTGTAAGAATTGAATAAAGAACAGTTGCGGAATCATGAGACCCTGCGGTACACACATATATATATATGTATATACTATATACTTTCTTTACAATATTACTGTACTTTGAAAATCGATACCCGATCATTATTGAACTACTGTCCGAGTCATTTAGCACAAAATAATGCACCTTATGTGCGGCACTGAAGCTCATGAAAAGCAATATTGTACCTATGCCAAACTCTGCAGTCTGGATATAAACCTATATACACATAAGAAACATGGACTTAAAAGGCTACTAAAGACTGTCAACATTAACAAATTGAGAACAATTTGAAAACCACTGTACAGCATTGAAGCAATTGTCAACAATAAACACCACCTGCTCATCTGCTTAATTTCGTTTGTTTTAACTTATGTTTCGTGGGTTTAACTGATTATGGGTTTAGAGGCCGTGCTAGTTGTTGCTCACAATTATCACCTTAATGTTTGTTTTTTGAGCATGTATTGTATTCTATTATTTATTTTTCGCCATTAACTGGGCAGATCTAAGGTTAGGATGCTAAAAGTTGTAGTTAGCCTATACCTAGCATAATAAAACACATACTCACAAACAATTAATCGGTCTAGTATAACAGTGCATAATCAGATGACGTCACTAATTTAGTAGCTGAAGTCTAATATACAAAGGTTATCTGTGGTTATGCACTTGTTTACTAGACCCTTCATGTTATGATACTTCTTACAACGTATTGCCTACTCTAGCCCATGTAACGCGATTCTTTCAAGATTCAGTCTTATGTTAAGTCTAGTATACAAGTGCAAAACCAGATGACGTCAAAATTTGAGTAGTTGGGATCTAATATACAAAGGCATTCTGTGGTTGTGCACTTGTATACTAGACCTAAATTAACGAGCAGGAAAAAGTAATAAAGCCCAAGGGGTTAAAACATACAAGATAGCAATAAAAGGATTGTGCTATCAGCTGGCAGGTTAGCATGTTTTAAGCCGTTTTAGCTTTGTCACCTTTTCAAGCTTATTAGCGCATCCTAATAATAACTGGCTTGATTTTTCGTCCCCACCACGCTTTTGATGAAAAATAAAATGATTGATTGATTGAAATACATACACAGCTAGTATAAACGCATAAAAGACCAAGTTTAGTCCGTACATTACATTACATTATTAATAACTTTAAAAATCGGTTAATCTTCGGGATCGAATCACAGATTATCGTCGAAAATATTAAGACAGCAAAACTAACCAAACCTATATATATATGGTGAGCAGATGGGTGGGTGAACGAAAACATCTTCGAAATTTTTTGGATGTATTGTGCATGACGTCACAACTTGGGATTATTTTTAGACCATGGGAAACAATAAAAATGCAACATTTTGAGTCGGCGAATAAAATCGTTCCAGAAATGACAAAAAATTATAGCTTAAACAGCGGTACTTATTGTTGCAGAATACAAAAAAATTTCATACCAGCAGGCCAAAGCTTAGTTGTCAATAATAAGGCGTTGACATCAGATTAAAAATAAAACGAAACTCCTTGGTAACATCACCATTATAATTCCCAGATTCCCAATATTTTGAATATTTTTCTGCAAAACTTTTATCTCTAAAAATAATGGTCTAAAACATAATTAAGTTGAACGCGTTGCGGTCATAGCAATTCATTGCATGTAATGCAATTTGACAACTGCGCTGCAATATTTGGGTTGTATTGTACCGCACATTAAAAATTTCAGCAAAATACTTTTTGTTTGAGACGTTACTTAGTAACATCAGTAGTAACAGTAACTACCTATATCTTGCCCAGTGAATACTGGCGATTTTATCAACCCGAGCTAAACAATAACAAAACATTTGAAGGTGCCAAAGCAGTTTATTTAACAATTCGCATTTCATTTGTTGGCTCTTCAAAATCCTCTGTGCTAGCTACACTTGAGTGAGAATATACAAAACTCAAAGATTTTACTGAATCAGTGGAATTTGAATACGCATACCGATACCATACCATTGTCACGTAAGAAAAACACTTTCTTCTCATGATACTTTTTATTGAGTTTATAAAGTTTTTCATTTATTAATCAAAATCGTACACAGAATGACTGAACGGCGTGAATATCATGTACATCGAAATGGAAAAAACATCTTGAAAACGTTCTCAGCAGCGGAATGGAGTTTAAATACAAACTCAGTAAAATGCCGAAAAATGTAGTTTGAAAAACATGTTTTTATTATATTCAATTCATCTTTCCTTCTTGTTGTCCTTTCTTCTATCCTTCATATCACGGCTGCAGTCAGGACAATACCATTTTCCTTTTGGTTTATGGCTGAGTCCAACACATGAGAAATGGAACCATTCAATGGGGCACTTCTTGTTATCACAGCCTATCATCTGGCCAAACGAGACCTGGTCACAGAGGCAGTAGGTTGGCTCATCTGGGTCAACTGGAATGTCCACTTGAGGTGATGGAGAGCGGGTGGACACAGGGTCGGCGTGATGCTGTAAAGTGTTTTTGTTTGTCAAATATAATTTATCCCCCATAATAAATATCACAAATTTTATAAATGCAACAGTTTTTTTGAGAAATTGGTGAAATATTGATTACACCAGACATCCACCCTAGGATCTATTTGATGTTCAAAGCCTGCATAGTAACAGAGTAAAAAAAACAAAGAAAAAAGGCAATTTACTTTAACAGTTTTCTTTTTCTTCTTCTTTCCTTTCATTGAATTCTTGTTCGATCCGTTAGAACTTGTTCCAGGCAAGCTAGATTTGGACGGTGCGGCAGATTTTGCAGCGGCAAGTTTTGCTAAAGTTGAAGTTCGGGATGAAGAAGAGGATGGGGTCGTTGAGGTGACAATGTTTCCGGAAGATGTGCTGGAAGTGGGACTTTGCTCTTTCTTATCCGACCTTTCGCTCTTCTTATTTGAGGAGTTTTCATCTTTTGGCTTTAAAGTAAAGTCAGCTGGTGCATTTGTGTTTTCAAGTGGCAAGTGTAAGTTCAGTTTTGAATGATTTGTTGACCCATTTCCGTGACCATTGTTAGTTGACTGAGAAACAGCTGGCGTTGTGTCCATAATTATAACCTTTTCCTGCATAAACAAAGCAGCTGATTTTTAGAAAAAACAATAACAAATGTCTGGGCAACAATGTCAATCAGATAGGAAATGTCAGTAATGTACAGTAATGAACAGAATTGTGAATTGGTACCGAACACAGAAATGTTCACATGTTCAACAAAGCAACACAATAAAGAATTTTAGAAAGATATTATGCTATCTGCATATGTCAATAAAATGCATGATATCTTCAAGAATTACTTTCTCCTGATGTTTTTCTGAATAATGATGTCGGTGTCTTCTTGATCTCTTCGTTCCTCGATGATTATCAGGTTTCTATGTGACAAAATTACGTTATAACCTGAATCATGAAATCTCTCATTCAGTCATAGAAATCAATGAAATTACTGCAGCAGAGCAGTTTTGTGAAGCACTAGTTGTATGAAAATATAAAAATAGTATATAAAAATGATTTTTCGATTTAAGTTAAATTTTCACAGAAAAAAAGCATGTACTTACATGCGGTTCCCGTTTTTCACCAAACTCATTCTTTAATTCAGGTAAATAGGCAGATTTAAAACGATAACTGGAGTGTTCCACCACTTTCTTTTTGTTTTCAATTGTTTCAGTCATCTAAAATATAGTAAAATGACAATAGTTTATTTTTTTTTGATGTGCAATATATATGTACACACACTATACAGTCTATAATGTATCGAACATGACAGATCATTCTATGCATTAAGTACGCATACATAGCTAAAAAAAAAGAAAACTGAGTATATAACTGACTCCCTATGTTGACAGTAGACGATAGATACACTGCATTATGACTGTATTTTACAACCTCGGCTAACCTGTTGTACAATAGAGATCTTTTCATCTCCCAATTCCTGGCAGCGGCAGAAAAGACGTTGAATTTGTATTAACGTTGTTCGCCGCTTCAAACTGATGTCTTTATCTTTGGTGAAGGTCGAATATAAAGCTTCGATTTCAGATAAAACCTCTGCAATTTTAAATGAAAAAATCAAATTATTTTTTCAACTGTCGCATCTGTCTTTGGAAGAGTATAAGCTTTATGTATTAAATACATGCACACACATATCAATCAGTTTTTATTCATTTACTACAAAGATCTTACCTCTGCATGTACAGTCAATTTCCCGCAGTCTTGTAACACTGCGTTGCAACTCAAACGGCAAGTTTTCAACAAAGTCTACATAGTTTCCTGCATAAATCGTTGCTAAGCTGATCACTTCTTCGGTGGTTTGTTGAAAAGAAATATCTTCCATGACACAGTTAGTCTCGAGTTTGACGCATTTCAATATTACATAATACTGCTTAATCAACAGCTGTGTGTGTTATATACTAGCTGAATTACACACTATTCGCAAAGCATTTCGAAAACAGTGCAATATGATCAACAGAGAATAGAATGATTATTGACTTGGCTGAAGGTCACTAAATCACTGTATTATAGAGGGCTGGGTGCAGAGAATATTTTGAGTGGCCTCCCAAACATCTTGGGAGCATAAATATTTAAATTATGCCAACATCATTCCACGATACTTTATCAAACAGTTTTCTGGAGTACCTAACTGACTGTTACTCTATGCCAGTGGTTCCTAACTTTTTTTGGTTCGCAGCACTCTAAAGTGCTTGCCAGTTTATGTTTTAGAGTTGTTTATGAACAAGCTGGTAACCGGTAATGTGAAAAAGATCCATTTTGGAGCTTTTAAAACAAAACAAATAGGTCTATGATTAAAAAATTATGCTGCAAATCTCTTGTTTACCGGAAATCCTGCAACACTCTAGGCCAACCTCGTGACACCCCGGTTTGGAAACACTGCTCTCTGCCGTACGGGGATATCTGTATAATACCTAACTTGGTCACAACTGCTGTTGGGCCAACTTCCAAATTACAATTTTCATTTGGCTAAAGCAAAAAAGTCAAATTCTAGCAGATTCTGAAATGTTATCAAGTGCATAAAAACTTGTAAAGGTTGGGTGTTAAAACAGAACTTTGTAATATATAAGAAGATTTGTTTAAACTATATCTTAAAAATTGTGTATATCAGTAAATGAAGAGTGTTGGGAGAGAATATTGAAAAAGAAAATTTAGGTGTATGCTATGATATGTGACTTATCTTTCATCATAAAAATAAACCATAATTTCAATATCGAAAATCTGGATATACTATATACATATAGGCCTAGGCCTATATAACTTGAAAATTGTTTGTGCACTTTCCATTAAACATAACAGCTGTAAAACGTTTATCGCTATGTTTCCTAAGTTGTGATCGCCTGCCCATTAATGGAGTACATAACTGTAAATTGTAATATATATAGTTATATCTAAAAAAATGCTTCATGACAGCAGATGACAAAGGACATATGCAGCCATCATAACACTATGATGGTTATGTCAGTTTAAGTTAAAAATTTACAGTTCCTAAAATCTCAGACAAATTGTTGTTCCAGGTATATAGTATTGGAAAACAACAGTTTCAAACTTCAGTAGTTTGAAACTGTTCCGTTTACCATCCGTTTACCAAAGTTGCAAAATCATAATAGGACTTCCATGACCGGAAAATTTCTACAGATAGGTTTATTACTCTTGTTTTGGGCAAGGGAAAAGAGAAATCGTACATGTTTGCACTAGGCTATACCTGCCTATCTATTCTATATGAAACTAGCCTACCAAGCTAGGTTACAAAACCATGAGTATGCTAATGTCCAACACCTTATAAAATCTATGAAAGTTACCCATTCTGTACCGTCAGCCTGCTAACCGTAGGCTATAAGCAGATAAGCTGGTGTTGGACTAGGCTACAACCAACCGGTACTAGCCTATATATACAGCAGCAGTCTGGTACTGCAGCTTACAAGTTTTTGTCAATTCACATAGCCTATAGGCTAGCCTGCATCCTACCGTACAAGCCTAAATTTAATTTAGACATAGCTTAAAGCTTCTGATATTTATACCGGTAGATCTAACTTATTTCACTTCATTTAGGTCATAGGTCATGCTAATGCTCTTTTTAACAGCTTCTTTAGCTCGGTAGCCCTTTGGGCCTACAATAATGCAGTAGGTCTACTGTAGTACAAGAATCCATAAACGCTATGGCTGTGCTGATAGTGATAGCTCCACGCTTGAATAACGCTCAACGAACCGTGACCCTACGAGGTTCTCAAAATGAATGACGACGCGGGGCATTGTGCTGCAGATCTGTACAAACAAAACAAAAGAATGGGTAAAGGCGAAACTCTACTTTCGGTGACGGGGATCGGTCGACCTATCTTTGCCTTTTGTAAATTTCAACATTAATCAGAGAACGTCTTTGCCTGTTGAGAAAGCAGTTAGTAGCTTTAGGGCTAGGTTCCACTGCTTTTTAGGTAATTTTTGATGTACCGGTATGCATATTTAGCACAGGTAGGCTACAGTATAATATTGCAGACTGACTGCGTTTAAGAATGAATGAATGTTTCGTTTGTCAACTACAATTACAACCAACATACTTAAGTTACAGATTTTGTAGTTATACACAGAAAGATGAAATTGTAATTGATTATTTCGCAAGATGCATATGCTTTCAACTATTGCATTGCGTAGATATGTGTTTGATTGTTGAGGTTCAAGTCCAAGTTTTTAGCTTACAATTCATATAAGATGATGTACACAGGAAACTACAGAAAGTGCTCGTAGCATACAAGCACGTAGCACCCGCACCAGATAACGGATTTCAAATCGGAATTTCATTTAATTTTTAGAATTTTCTTTTTACAGCGACAACAGAAAACAAAATCTTGCAAATAGAACTTTGCCAGGGTTTGTTGAATTGAAATGGATAATAAAGCCAACTTTATTTTAAACGGATTAGACGCAGACAGAAAGACTTGCCACGAGTATTGTGACTTCACAATCATTTGCGAAGGAAAAACATTTCAGGCTCATAAATGTGTGCTTGCAATTGCGTCCGAGTATTTCAAAACTCTTTTTACTTCAACGTTCCCGGGCGTATCAAACAACAAGGCTGACATAGACGGTGTCGACGCCGACATGATGCAATTGATATTGGATAGCATCTACACCAATGACGTCATCATCTCCCGTAGCAACGTGCATGACCTTTTAGCCGCGGCGGACTACTTTCAAATGCCTTTGATTAAAAGCGAGTGTGGTAGGTTTTTAAAGGAAAATATGTCGTTGCGATTGTTTGAAAAGGACTGGAGCGTTGCAAGATGCTACTCGCTAAATTTAGAGTGTTTTGAGCCTTTCCTCAGGTTAAACTTCAACGATATCTTAGAAGACGACAATATTCTGTATCTGAGTTTCGACGACTTCAAGGCTCTCATGGACATGAAGGATCTTGGAAGAGCGTTGCCTGTCAAACTGGGCAAGTGCATTATGGCATGGGTAAAATATGACACCGTTGAGCGCCGGAAATATTTTAAAAACTTATTTCTTTTGGTGGATGTGCAGCAGC